>NC_080078.1:29779196-30379196 GCF_949987535.1 Balaenoptera acutorostrata
CTTCTGTAAGGAAGGGAAAAATTGCTTTTCTCTCTTCCCATCTTAGGTTTATTGGCTGGGGCCCTGTAAATGAGACTGAGCAAAGACAGATAGAAACAGAAGTTTATTAGCACCTGCATCAGGCATGCACATGAGAGCACTCAGAGATCAGTAGCTCAAAGGAGTGGTTAGCACTTGGGCTTATGTAGCATCGTAACAAAAGAACAATACATTTTTAGAAAAGTGACCAGATAAAGGAAAAGGACTTGGAGCTTCTATGGGCAGTAAATTGTGGTGGGAGGGTAAATATATGGGGAACTAGGGGTAGAGAAAGGCTAGTTTTGGGCAGGATTTGTTATGTAGATTACTCTGTGCAGACAAGGTTCTAGTGTTGTCTCCAGTAATTAACCCCTGTCCCTCTGGTAGAGAGAAGAGGGGAGACACATTTACATATTATGTCCTGCTTTTAGGCAAATAAGGGGAGGGCAGAGCTTTTCTTATATCTGCTTCTTCTCAACTGCCTTCAGCTCAAAATAACCATTACACCGAAGTGGCATATTCTGGGGTGCCATGTTCTGCTCCCCTTCACCACCACCAGTGCCATTCTTGCCATGTGTTGGGGTTATGACCAAATTAAAGGGTGGCCATTGTTTAAGTGTAAGCCTGAGTTTTACAACAGAAGTGGAAGAGGAAAAACCGTTCATGTTGACCCTTGTCAAGTGAGGAGGAAAGTGACCCAGTCAACCCACATCTTACGAAAAACTGAGTCAGCTTTTATTACCTAACCTTGCTTTTCAATTATTTTCAAAGACAGGGAAGGAGTGGGTGTAAATGAGGTCACGCTGAAGCTCTCTGGGCCAGTAAACTTGGAATTGAGCTGCCCGGAGAGGAGCAAGACGCTTGACTGTCTAACAAAGATGCTTTCCAGTGAGTTCCTGCTGCCCCAGGGGGTCTGGGATGTGATGCGTGTCTTAGTGTATTTCTCCTTGGAAGCATGTGTGCATTTCCTGAATGTAAAAGTTTTCACAAATTAATAAATGAACAGAAAAATGCTGACCTTAAGTCAATCCAAAAGTTGTTTTATTGGGGGTGTGGGGGTGTGGAGCTAATCAAGATGAGAAGGGGACAATCAAGGCTGACTCTCTATGCAAAAAAATTTGAAAACTTAGAGGAAATGGATACTTTCTAGGGGGAAAAAAAAGTACCCACAAGTACCAAAACAGAAAGTATCTAACTAGACCAGAAGAAACTACCACCATCCCCCAAGCCCCCGTGGTGGTAGTGGTGAGGAAGAGAGCCTGATCTCAGGCAGGGATAGTTTCCCAGGTGAAGTCAGCCAGTTTAAATGCTAACTCCAATGCTATTTAAATTGCTCCAGGGCCTAGAAGAAGAAGAAACACTTCCAAATTCTTGATCAGGAACCTGTAGAACACTGATGCCAAAAGCCAACAACTATAGCACAACAAAGGAAAGCCACAGGCCAATTTCATTTATGTAAAAATCAGTGCAAAAGTCCAAAATAAAAGATTAGCAAATAAAATCCACAGGAACATCAAAAGGGAAAAATCACCAGAACCAAGTGAGACTTGTACAGTATGACAAGGACAGTTTGATATTAGGTCATCTTTTAATTCACTTTATATTAATATATTAGAGAAGAAAAATCATGATTGTAAAAGATGTTAAATGGCATTTGACAATATTTACCCATTTATTAGAAAATCCTTCACAGAATCAGAAAAAGGATACTTCATTAATGTGATAAAATTACACACACAAACAAACGCACACACATCAAGCCAAAAATCAGCATCATTTGTGATGGCTGGAAGCAACAAGTTTCCATGAGACTCTGGAACTAAGGAATGCCCTGCACCACTACTTTGTTTGGAAGTTTCTAAATGATGAAAGTAGGCAAGAGAAAAAATAAGCAATTTAAGGAGAAAGAAAGAGGTGAAATAATTATGTTTACTCTGGAAAATCCAAGAGAAGCAACCAAAAATATGGCAGGCAGTGAGAGATTTCTCTAAGGGGTCAGATAGAGAAGTAACCTACCAAAACAACTAGCTTTCCTATGTACAAACAGCAAGCAGCTGGAAAAGTTAACAGAAGAATATATCCCACTTACAACAGCACCCCTCCCCATAAACCTCCCAGAAATAAATGCACAAAGATGTGTACAATCTATGTGAAGAAATCTATTAAAAGCTGCGAGGGATGTAAAATGCTACAAATGCAAAGAAAGCTGTACTGCAAATGTTCTATGTTCATATGATCTAGAAAGGTTCAACACTACAAAGATGTAACTATCAATACCAAGCGTTAGGGAGTGTGTGGGACTGGAGGTCTCACGCATGCTTGTGGGAATGTAAGATGGTGTGGCCACCCTGGGAAACTAGCAATTTCTTAAAAGTTAAACATAAATTTACCATATGGCTCAACGATTCCACTCCTAGGTATCTACTCAAGAGAAATGAAAACGTACACTCACACAAAGACTTGTGCACAAACACCCATCAGCTGTTAAATGAATAAACAAATTGCAGTATGTTCATACTACAGGATGCCACTCAGCAATAAAAGGGAACAGAGATGAATCTTAAAAACATGGTGCTAAGTGAAAGATAGATGCAAAAGACCACATATTGTATGATTCCATTTATATGAAATGTCCAGAAAAGGAAATTAGACAGAAAGAGAAAACAGGTTGTTGTTGCCTGAGGATGTGGGTAGAGTAAGTGGCTGCAAATGGGCCCAGGGAATCTTCTTGGGTGATGGAAATGTTCTAAAATATGTAAAGATGGCAGCACAACTCTAAATTCACTAAACATCATTGAAATGTATACATAAAATGAGTGATTTTTGTAGTATAAAAATAAAGCCATTATAAAAGTAACTTCTCAAAAAAAAAGAATTGAGGAAAAAAATTAACTTCATAAATTTAACATACAAATAACATGATCTCAATAAAAATACCCCACAGGGATATATGTGCATGTGTGTGTATACGTTCATGCATATTTTTTAAACTAGACAAGCTGATTCTAAAGTTTATGAAATTTTTGGGCTTCCCTGGTGGCACAGTGGTTGAGAATCCACCTGCCAATGCAGGGGACATGGGTACGAGCCCTGGTCTGGGAAGATCCCACATGCTGCGGAGCAACTAAGCCCGAGTGCCACAGCTACTGAGCCTGTGCTCTAGAGCCCATGAGCCACAACTACTGAGCCTTCATGCTGCAACTACTGAAGCCCGTGCGCCTAGAGCCTGTGCTCCGCAACAAGAGAAGTCACAGCAATGAGAAGCCCACGCACCACCACAAAGAGTAGCCCCCACTCTCCACAGCTAGAGAAAGCCCGTGCGCAGCAACGAAGACCCAACACAGCCAAAAATAAATAAATTTATAAAAAAATTAAGTTTATGAAATTTTAAACAACAACCAGAAAATTTCTGAAAAGAAGAATAATGAAGTAAAACTAACCCTAATAGATACTAAATCAGATTATACTACAGTAATTAAAACAATTTCATACCAACAAATATCTATGCATGTATATGTATACATATGTATAACAAATCAGTGGCACAGAAGAAAAAGTCAAATACACATAATACATTCAAAACTTTAGTATATAAATAAGACTTTATTTCAAATCAGTGGAGAGGGGGCACTCTCTAGTTATTGGTATTAGAACAACTGGGTAGTGTCTGGGATAAAAACTGTTAGGTCCCTCTACCTTATTCCTTCCACCAAAATAAATTCTGAATGAGTAGATGATTTAAACATAAAAAATTAAACAGTAAAAGTACTAGAAGAAACTTTTTAAACCATCTTTTGTTAGGGAAGTCCTTTCTAAGCATGACTCAAAACCCAGAAATCATATATATATATATATATATATATATATATAAAATCTGATAAAAAGTTGTAAAAGTCTTCATGGCCAGCCCCAAAGGATTATCCCTCCCTCATCATAAACAACTCTAAAAGTAAACAGTATATATATACCAATTGTTTGCAGGAATTGGGCAGTGCAGCACAGAGCTGCAATCCTTGAGAGAAAGGAAGTACTTGAGATAAAATCTCACCATGGCTTTCTTTGGAAAGGAGCACTTTACAAACTGCTGAGTGAGGATGTATAGTTCAAATAGAAAGCAGCAGTCTTGTTAAGTGGAGGAAATGGAGATCAGAGTTCAAGATGCTAGGGTATTTGGGACTTGCAGGACAAGGCACAGAGGAGGAAGGAGCCACACAGAAGGAGGCACAGAAATCTGCACAGAGGATCCTCAGATCCTTGGCCAAATTCTAAACTGTGCTTGTATACAATGAGACTCTATGAGGTGTAGTGGAAAACCCATTCTAACAAAGTTGAAAACCAAGCCTTGATATGTTCAAAGGTGATCAGTCACTAATTTAACTCTCTGCAAGAACAAAACTCAACATTCTTTAGAGGAAGATAATATATCTGGAATTTTTACATGTTATCCACAATGCTCAGCATACAATCCAAATTACTAGCTATGTGAAACAGGAACACACTGTTAATAAAAGCAGATCCATGAATGACCCAGATGTTGGAATTAGCAGACAAGGACTTTAAAATATGTTAAAGAATTTAGAGGTAAAACAAGACAATGGATGAAGAGATGGAAAATTAAAAGAAAAATGGAAACTCTAGAAAAGAACCAAATAGAAGTTTTAGAATTGAAAGATACAATACTGGAAATGAAAAATCCACTGAATGGATTTAACAGCAGACTGGACACAGCCCAAGAAAGAATCAGTGACTATGAAGACAGGTCAATAGTAATTATCCAAACTGAAGCACAGAAATAAACAAGAATTAAAAATAAAAATCACAAGAGGAAAAAGAGATAAAGAAAGGAAGAAATAAAGAATAGATTCTGAGAAATGCAATTGGAGTCCTAAAAGGAGAAGAGAGAGAGAATAGGGCAGAAGAATACCTTAAGAGATAATAGACAGTAATTTATCAAAGTTGATTAAAGATATCAAACCACAGATCCAAGAAGTTCAGCAAACCCCAAACAGGATTAATACAAAGAAGACCACACCAAGGCACATCATAATGAAACTAATGGAAACCAAAGAAAAAAAGAAAATCTTAGAAACATCTAGAGGATGAATACATTACATTCATGGGAATAACAACAATAGTGACAGCTGAATTCATTAGAAACAGTGAAAGCCAGAAGAAGATGGAATGACACTGTCAACCTGGTATTCTATATCCAATGACAACATCTGTCAAAAATGAAGGCAGAAGAAAAATTTCAGGCAAAGATGAGAGAATTGTCACCACCACATCCTCAGTGCAAGAGATATTAAAAGAAGTTGTTCACACCTAAGAGAAATGATCCTAGGTGGAAGCCCAAATCTACAGAACAGGATGAGAAACAATCCAAAGAACTGATTTTTACAAGTGTTTTACTCCTGCTAATCTGAATTGGGAAGGAAAGGATAAGAAATTTTACCCTCCTCTCTTGACTGGGCACTACAGAGAGATCTGGGAGAGCTGACTTTGGTAAGAATTTTTATCCTCCACTGGCTTCTGCCAGTTTACCCAGGATCCCATCTTCAGGCTCCAGAGCAAGTAGGGCATCCCAGTGGGTCTCATCTGGGTCACCAGAAACTGAAGGGGAGAAAACATAATTTTCCCTCTATCCTTCCTAGTTCTTGGCTGAGACTTTTGTAATAAAAGACAGATTAACAACAGAAAAATGAATAGAAGTTTATTAATATGCCTACCTCATGTAAACATGGGAGATACTCAGGGGAAAAATGAGTTAACACCCAAGGTGACCTAAGCCACCAGCTTAAATGCTATCCTCAGTTAAAGACAAAAGAAAGATGTGGAGAAGTCAGTTGTGGGGAGGTTACCAGGAAAAGCATAGTTAACAAGGGTAAGAGAGGGAGGCACCCTTACAAATAGAGATTTCCTTTAAAAATGTAAATTTCCCTTACAAAAGGGTAACTTCTGCTCTGTTTTTAAAGCTTCTCATGTATCTGCTATTTCTCAAAATAATCAGCTCAAAATAATCCTATGTCAAAGAAACATATTTTGGGGTGGCATATTCTGTTACCCTTCAGTACTTTTGGATGGAATGGTTAAAAACTGAGAAATGGGCTTTTTTAATGAGGAATACCAAATACTATACTATCTGTTCCCTAACTTCCAAGTAAATGTTTCTGTTTCCTAGGAGCCAGGCACAGCTCTGAGATTCCTGCAGTTTCATTAGGTGTTAGGAGTCCCTTTTTCCAAAACCTAGAAACAATCAACTGCCCATTGACTGATGAATAGATAAATAAAATATGGTCTCTCCATGCAACGGAATATAATTCAATCATAAAAAGGAATGAAGCACTGACACATGCTGTAACATTGATGGACCATGAAAACATTATGCTAAGTGAAAGAAGTGTGAAAATTAAAACAGAAACCTCATTTAAAATGGAGTCAGGAGGCCTGAAGGGGGAGTTCTCATGCCCCACTACTGGATGTCAATTCCAGACCCCAACAGGAAGAGATGTACCTTGCATCTCCACAGTACTACTTTACTACCCCAGCAGGAGGAAGGAAGATTTTCTCCTCACCCAGCAACTGCCCAGCCAATGAGAGACTGTCACAATTCAGCGAGTGAAAAGCCACTACACTTCAAACTCCCAGTTTCCTCCAATGGACTCTTTGTTTATAACAGCCCCTCCCAACTCTCCTTTCTCCTCTATACAAGAACCTGCCTCTCTTTTGTTCTCTATACTTGCCTGTGGTTCGCCATGGATTGCATGTCCTGAATTGCAATTCTTTGCTGTTCCCTAATAAACCTATTTTACTGGTAAAATAATTGGCTGTTTTATCGTTTTAGGTCAACAGAAGCCAGACACAAAATGCCACATGTTATATGATTCCGTATACAGGATACGTCCAGAACAGATAAACCCAAAGGGACAGAAAGTAGATTCATGTTTGTCAGGGCATGAGGGGGATGGGAGGACTGTGAGGAGATGATGGGTATAGAGTTTCTTTCAGGGGTGATGGAAATGTTCTGGAATTAGTGGTGATGGTCGCACAACCTTATGAATACACTAAAAACCACTGAACTGTACACTTTAAAGGGGTGAATTGTATATTATGTGAATTATACCTCAATTCTTTAAGAAAGACTAGTAGGAGAAGGAAAGTGCTGCAAATGGTATTTTGGTTTCATAATAAAACAAGGGATTTTCAAAAAAAAAAAAAAAGAAAGAAAGAAAGGAAGGAAGGAAGGAAAAGAAAGAAAAGAAAAAGAAATCTTTCAGTTTCTGCAGACTTCTTTCGTACCCCCATCCACCCACCCAGAGAATCTTTTGTGTGCTCCCACCCAATCAGATAAAAGGCCTTTGTTTGCCTTTGAATTTGGAGCCCAGCAGGTAAAATAGAAATGGGCCCCAAGTAAAGAGAGAGGAGTCCCACAGCCCCCCTTAGATCTGAGTCTCCCATACTCCATGACTCACTTTACCCAGTAACAGCCTTCCCTTCCTGTTTACCATCTGCAAGAAAGAATAAAATGGTACTGTTTTTCCTTTTTCGCCAATAATTTACATATGCCAAACTTTGCAAACAATGGTTTCCTTAGCAACCTCTGACCCAGTCTCTTCAGATACAAATTGCTCTCCAGGTGAACTGTCCTTTTCCAGCCAATCTAAGTCTATTTTGAAATCTCACTTAAGACAGAAAAGTTGAGGTTTTCACAAAGGTTGGCCATGGGCAAAGCATTAGCAGGAATGCCCAGGGCTGAGGGCCGAAGGCCAAGGAAACAAGGAGTAAGTGCTTTTACCATGTTTTAGTTTATCCTTCCATGCCCATGGTTAGTAAGGTCTGGCAGTGATGGATTTGCTTTCGAAGTTCATCAATTTGGTCTGTTTTCTCCAGTAGCAGTAAAAAAAAAAAAAAAAAAAAAAAAAGATGCATAATCCAAAATCACAGATAGGACAAATTAGGAAAAAAAAAGTGGTTTTGGAAAATGTTGACTTGGGGAGTGACAATTGTAACACATCATTGTCTGGTTTTACTTTGAACCCTGTGACAGATGATCAGACCAGGTGTCCACGCTCAGGGACCTTCTGTTCTAGAGAAAAGACGCTGCCTGGAACCCTGCCCCCTCTTCGTCACTGCATGTCACACTCAGCCCACCTCTCAGCTCTGCTCATCTCACCAGCCTTCCCCAACCAACAGTCTAGAAAAGAGGCGTGTCCACTCCCCCAAAGGGTAGGGTGACCAAATTCACCCGAGTACTGTGGACCAGCTGCCTGTCTTGTGCTCTCTCTAGACCAGGGCTGGCTTCACAGGTGAGCAAAGTATACAACCAGGGCCCTGTGCTCCGAAGGACGCCCACACTTTCCTGCATGCTCTCTGTCACCATCTTGAATCTTAATTTTTTTTTTTTTTTTTTGGCTGCACCGTGCGGCATGCAGGATCCTAGTTCCCCAACCACGGATTGAACCCATGCCCTCTGCAGTGGAAGTGTGGAGTCTTAACCACTGGACCGCCAGGGAAGTCCCTTGAATCTTAATTTTTGAATGAGGGGCCCTGCATTTTCATTTTATACTGGGCCCATCAAATTACGTAGCAGGTCCTGCTTCAGAGCTGTTTAACGCAGGTCCTCAGGTGACTGGAACAGGTCAGACTGTCCATAAAACAAGGGGCTGGCCAGCCACGGGACCCCTCCCAACAGGGAGACCCATCCCTGGCTCTAGAATCACTGTCTCAGAGCCACTTCCTAATGGAGCCTTAAACAGCTTGGTAACCGACCCCGAGACTATTTTCAGATTGGCAGCCCACCGCTGCAAGAGCAGGTCTGTTTCATGTAGCTGTGGCATTAATAGTAACAAGAGGGGCCAGTGCCAAAGGACTAGGACCTGTTGTACGCGTTCTGTGCTAAAAATTCCTGGGAGGCACAGGACCAAGTCTGTCCTTACGGTGTTACTCTAAGTGGCATGTCCTGAGCGCAACAAGACCTGACCATCCTCTTCATCTGTGTTGGAGCACCTCCCAGGGGTGTACAAAGGCGATGTTTGCAGGATGGCTGGCAGCACCCAGCGGTTGGCCAGCTGTGCCTCAGTGGCCCTGGTGGATCAAACCCACAACCCAGCCCAGTCACCCTGGGCTCCAAGCCGTTCCCAGCTGCGTGCCGGGATCTGAAAGGTCCTTCCTTTCCCGAGAAGCCTCTTCTGGAAGGAAGTGAAGACAAAGAGAGGAAACCGCAAACCCTTATAACTCTAATAGCAGCGTCACCTTTTGGTCCACGGCCCCCTCCTAGAGACACGCTAGGCGGGGGTGGGGTGGAGGGATGGGGGAGGAGGGCGCTGCATGTGCTGCATTTCATCCTGAAACCACCCTGGGGAGGGGAGGGTGTCATTCTCCCATCTTATAAGCAACGCCATAGTGGCTGTGAGAGATGAAGCCCAGGCACTGAGAGAGGCCAGCAAAGCCGGGACAGGGACATGCTGGGTCTCTCTGACCTGGGGGCCTGAGGTGGGCCATTTGTTTCTACAGCACCTGGACCGGAGGAGCGGTGGTGTCAGCCAGGGCTGAGTTTCACTCTGCTGACGGAGGCTCCCCTCTTAAGGACACTGGTGGGACAGGGCCCAGCCAGACCATCTGTCCCTGGGAACATTCTCTTACAGAGAAACCCAGCACGGAAGCGACCGTGGGACCATCAACTTCTGCATCTCTGAAAAGAACTTCGTAAAAGAATGGAAGGAGCCAAGCACTGCGCTTACAATCGAAGGCTCAGGGGCTTCTCAGCTCAGAGAGGACTGTTGGCAGTTTCCTTTTCCTGTCTGGGTCCCAAATTCTGCCTCCAGATTTCTCAGTTCCAAAGGCTAACTTTAAAGCCAGAATGAACCCCTACTCTCTGCTATGCCTGACACCTATCCCTTGGCCCTCGCCAGGAAGGCTGGTGACCCACCAGGTCTTTGCTCCCCTAGACCACGCTGGCAGTAGCTGCAGGACTCTCAGACGCAGGCATGAGCTCTCTGCCCCCTTTATCACTGTAATGACCACCCTGGGAGCCTATTAGCCCCCCTTAAACCTTCTGGGAACACTTAAGGCCTGAGCACTGCAAAAAGGATTAAGGCAACCGAGAAGAGGCATGTTTTTCCAATTAGTTATAAACCACCCATGTTGGAACTTTTGCAAAACTGGCCACTTGCTTACGCATTATCCAAGATTCCTCATTCTTTCTCTCTGCATTAATAAGTTCACAAGGTTTTCAAGCAGACTTGGTACTAAAGGCCCATAACCATGGACTAAACATGGAATAAACCATGGCAAAATGCCTACACCAGAATCCCAACGCCAAAAGTCCCATCTTCCGTGAGCCGTGCAACGAGGGAGGAGATGGAAATTAACCTCTACCTACAAAGCATTCCCCACTCGGGCTATTAACACAGTCCAATGCGTGCAATTACCTTTATTTTGGATTTGGATATACATTTTACTATGTGCATACGTTTTTAAAAAGATTTTCCCTGCTGACATTTCTACCCCCTGTCAAGTCTGGTCCAGCCTGCCAAGAAGGGGAGACCAAGGTCCCAAGCCATGAGCTCATTCTCCTTAAAGAGCCGTGTAAGAAAGGCAGGGAATGTGGGGAAAGCAGGGGAAACGCCATTCTCACGTCTACGAAGACAAAGTAGGTCTCACAATGGACACGGCGGCTCTGGCAGCAGAAAGAGAACAGCAGGAATGCCAGAGCATCACTGCCAGATACAGGCCACCTGGTGAGCTAACAAGGTCATTCTGATTCCCATTTTGCAGATGAGGAAACAAGCTCGAAGAGGCTGTGTGTCCCAGGCCACACATACTTTGAGTGGTGGTGGAGCTGGGCTCTGAAACCATGTTGTCTGTCTCTAGAACCTGCTTGACCCCTTAACGCTGTTGCGTCCAGCGGGTCCTTGTGATGGACAGAATTCTAAGATGCCCCCTCCCAAGAGTCCCACCCTTGGTGTGTACACATCTTCTCCCCAGTCATTCAATCCAACACTAATCTAGGTGTGGCTGTGAAGGGAATTTAGAGATGTAATGAAAGTCCCAAATCAGCTGACCTTGAGACAGATGGGCCTGACCTTATCATATGAGCCCCTTAAACCGGGGCCGAGAGGACAAATGAAATCAGATTGGAAGCACGAGAAGAATGTGACACTGTTTGGGGCTTGAAGATGGAGAGGGATACATGGCAAGGAATGAGGATGGCCCAGAAGCTAAGAGCAGTCCCCAACTTACAGCCAGCAAGGGAAGGGGACCTCAGTCCTGCAGATGCAACAGTGCCGCATCAGAGAAGCTGCTGAGTTTGAACTGATTTGTTAGGAGGCACCACAGTCCCTGACCAATGGTCTGGAGCACCAGTCCCGGCTGTCACACCTTCCAAAGACTCTGCGTGCTCAATGCCTCTCCAGGCCTCCGAGGCCTCACGCTGCCCCTTCGGGCTCCCACAGGCCCTTAGAGCACCATTCTTTTCTGCAGGAACCAGGTAAGTGTGGTGAGAAGAGGACTGCTCTTGGAATTAGAAAATTCTGAGCAAGTCTTGAGCCTCTCAGGGCCTCACCTGCTTAAACTGCTGACCTCAGGGTGAGCCAGACAGCTCTACACCTGTGCCGCCCAAGACTACCTATAGCCATTAGCCACAAATGGCTGTTTAAATTCAAATTCATGAAAATTAACTAGAATTAAAAATTCAGGGGCTTCCCTGGTGGCGCAGTGGTTGAGAGTCTGCCTGCCAATGCAGGGGACACGGGTTCGAGCCCTGGTCTGGGAAGATCCCACATGCCGCGGAGCAGCTAGCCCTGTGAGCCACAACTACTGAGCCTGCGCGTCTGGAGCCTGTGCTCCGCAACAAGAGAGGCCGCGATAGTGAGAGGCCCGCGCACCGCGATGAAGAGTGGCCCCCGCTTGCCGCAACTAGAGAAAGCCCTAGCACATAAACGAAGACCCAACATAGCAATCACTCAATCAATCAATAAATCTTTAAAAAAAAAAATTCAGTTTGGTGAGTTGGCTTGCCAGATAAAATACAGGCCTCCCAGTTAAATTTGAATTTCAGATAAATAGATCGTTTTTTAGTATAACCAAGTCCCAAATATTGCATGGGACATACTTATACTAAAAGAAGTTTTCGTTTCTCAAATTCAAATTTAATTGGGCAGCCTTATATTTTTTTTACGAATTCATTTTTCAGAACAGTTTTAGATCTACAGAAAAATCATGACAACAGCAGAGTTCCCATGTACCTCACACCCAGTACCCATTACGACTGTCTTACATTCGTATGGTACATTTGTTGCAATTAATGGACCAATGTTAATATGTTATTATTAATGAAAGTGCATACTCTATTCAGATCTCCTTAGTTTTTTCCTAGTGTCCTTTTTCTGTTCCACGATCCCATGTTACTTTGAGTCATCACGCCTCCTTAGGCGCCCCCGGATTTAAACAGCCACATGTGGCAGTGCTCAGTGTGGGTCCAGAGCAGTCCAGCTTGCCCTGGCCATGACAGTTTCTCAAGCTTTCCTTATTTTGATGACCTTGACAGTTCTGCAGAATGTTTTGTAGAATGTCCCTCAACTGGGATTTGTCTGATGTTTTTCTCACGAGTAGACCGGGGGTTATGGGTAGGGGGGAGGAAGATCACAGAGGTTAAGTGCTGTTCTCATCACATCAGACCGAGGGCACATGCCTTCTTCCTTTCCTTTTTTTTTTGGCCACGCAGCACAGCAGGCGGGATCTTAGTTCCTCAACCAGGGATTGAACCCATGCCTCTTGCAGTGGAAGCGCGGAGTCCTAACCACTGGAGCACCAGGGAATTCCCGAAGGGCACGTGCTTTCAACATGACTTACCACAGCTGATGTTGACCTTGATCACCTGGTTGAGGTGTGTTTGTCAGGTTTCCTCCACTGTGTTTACTCTTATCCTCCCCCGCTCCCCCGACGGTGTCCTCTCTGGAATGGAGTTACCACACACCACCCGTGCTTAAGGAGTGGGAGGCATCCTGTATTTTTATTTACTAAATTTGTCCACCCTATCAGTGGTACCCGCCACATGCAAGTGCTCAGTGGCTACCTGAGGCCAGTGGCTACCATAGTGGACAGCATAAGTCAAAGCACACGGGCTGTCCAAACATGGGTTGTTCACGTACCAGCCCCCACTACCGTTCCCTTAACATTTTCCTGTAAATGGGGTCACTTTAAAAAAAAGGAGGGCTTCCCTGGTGGCGCAGTGGTTGAGAGTCTGCCTGCCAATGCAGGGGACACGGGTTCGAGCCCTGGTCTGGGAAGATCCCACATGCTGCGGAGCGACTAGGCCCGTGAGCCACAATTGCTGAGCCTGCGCGTCTGGAGCCTGTGCTCCTCAACAAGAGAGGCCGCGACAGTGAGAGGCCTGCGCACCGCGATGAAGAGTGGCCCCCGCTCGCCACAACTAGAGAAAGCCCTCGCACAGAAACGAAGACCCAACACAGCCAAAAATAAATAAATAAATAAATAAAATTAAAGAAAAAAAAAAAGGAAACCGAATATCACTACCTTACGACATCATTAGCGGCAGCCCAGCACCGAGGATGCCCCAGGACGTCCAAGAGTGCCTGTAGGTGGTCCGGCCCAGTTCCTTCCTGTTGGCTTTTTCCATCCTCTGTTTCTCCTCCTCCTCAGGGAAGCTGGGGGGTGAGTGGCCCCCTTGGTCCTGGTCCTATGGGCTCCTGAGTTCTTCATTTGTCCTTCCTCTGGCCAAGGCCCATTTCCTCTGGACGCAGAATCTCCAACCGAGGAGGCAAAGCGCTCAGCAGCCAACCAGTGCAGGGGCGGCTCTGACTTCCGCCAGGTGCCTCCAAGCCAAGAAGCTGTAGATCTGCAGCTGCTACACCTGGTTGATTATAAGACTTGCCTGGAGAGCTTTCTAATGCTTATATTTTCCTGAGCCCCACCCATGTGGATTCAAATTAAAGATGTGGGCAGACCAGTATTCCTAGCAGCACTATTTACAATACAGTAGCCAAGACATGGAACCAACCTAAATGTTCATACACAGATGAATGGAGAAAGAAGATGTGGTGTATATATATACAATGGAAAAACACTCAACCATAAAAAGGAATGAAAGGACTTCCCTGGTGGCGCAGTGGTTAAGAATCCTCCTGCCAATGCAGGGGACGTGGGTTCGAGCCCTGGTCCGGGAAGATCCCACATGCTGCGGAGCAACTAAGCCTGTGAGCCACAATTACTGAACCTGGCTCTAGAGCCCACGAGCCACAACTACTGAAGCCCTCGCGCCTAGAGCCCGTGCTCCGCAACAAGAGAAGCCACTGCAATGAGAAGCCCACGCACTGCAACGAAGAGTAGGCCCCGCTCGCCGCAACTAGAGAAAGCCTGCGTGCAGCAACAAAGACCCAACGCAGCCAAAAATAAATAAAAATTTAAAAAAAAAGAATGAAATAATTCCATTTGCAGCAACATGGATGGACCTAGAGATTATCATACTAAATGAAGTAAGTCAGAAAGAGAAAGACAAATACCATATGATATCACTTATATGCGGAATCTAAAATATGACACAAATGAACTTATCCACAAAACGGAAATAGACTCACAGACATAGAGGACAAACTTGTGGTTACCAAGGGGAGGGCGGGGTGGGGGAGGGATGGATTGGGAGTTTGGGATTAGCAGGTGCAAACTATTATATATAGGCTGGATAAACAACAAGGTTCTACTGTATAGCACAGGGAACTATATTCAATATCCTGTGATAAACCTAACGGAAAAGAATATGAAAAAGAATACATATGTATAACTGCAGAAATTAACATGACATTGTAAATCAACTATACTTCAATTAAATAGATAAATAAAGATGTGGGTAGAGAAGAGGTTAAAAGCAGCCCAATGGGGCTGATAATCAGCCACATCAGAGAGCCCTGAGGCTGCCGTGCAGGAGGCCCAGGCTGGGCGGTTCTCTGGGAAAGTCTGCAACCAGAGGCAGCGCAGTTGTACCCTGAAGACACCAGGGCAGGGCCTGAGTCTGACTGACGTTTTAAAACAGGCCCTACCTGTTTGATGAGAAGTTCTGGTTCTGCTCTTTCCTCAGCGGACACAGAATTAGGTGCTAACAGACCCTCCGGAGAAACTCCTCTCCTCGTCCTTCTTGCCCAGGTGGAAGGGAAGCTCACGTAGTATTTTGTTATTTTCAGGTGCTAGAGCCTCATTGCTTCTTCTTTCTCCTTCTTTATCTTTCTTGCCCATAACACATCTCTGGTCCCCTTGGATCAGGGACAGAGCTAGACTGCATCCCCTCTGGGTTGCCACCCATTGTATTTGGGGAGATTAACTTGTTTCTTGGGAGCCACAGGTTCACAGATGGAGAGGAACTGCTCTCAGGCTGAATTACGTCCAGACCCTCCCCCCACCAGACATAGATAATTTAGATAATGAGATTTGGCTGAGATGTGGGACTGAGTTGTGCTGTAAATGGGATGAGATCGTCGGGGACCTTGGGACCAGGTGAATGTATTTTGCATTTGGGATGGACGTGCATCTTTGGGGGGGCAGAGGGCAGGCTGAGTAGGCTGAATGCCCTGCCCCAAAGGTGTCCATGTCCTAATCCCTGGAACCTGTAAATACGTTACCTTTCACAGCAAAGGGGACTTTGTAGATGTGATTGGAGATGGGGAGATTGCCCTGGTGAGCCTAATCTAATCACAGGAGTCCTTAAAAGTAGGGAAATTTCTTGGGCGGTAAGGAGAGATGAGGCGGAGTGGGAGGGCAGAGAGACAACCACATGTCTTTTGTTCATGTGACTTTTCATGTCACCGAGCCTGGAACTTCTCAGGAAGTGCTTGGTGACAGAAAGACCAGTGAAGTGAACAATTTTTGAGCACTTGCTAAGACTGGATTCTATAACAGCCATGTAGACAAGTTACTTCACCTCTCTGACCCCAATCATCCCTTTTCTACAGATGACAGAAATAAGGCTCAGAGAGGTGAAGTGACTCACCCAAGGTCACCCAGTTAACGAACAGCAGGGCTGAGATTCAAAAGTGGGACCATCGGGGGCTTCCCTGGTGGCGCAGTGGTTGAGAATCTGCCTGCTAGTGCAGGGGACACGGGTTCGAGCCCTGGTCTGGGAAGATCCCACATGCCGCGGGGCGGCTGGGCCCGTGAGCCACAACTACTGAGCCTGCGCGTCTGGAGCCTGTGCCCCGCAACGGGAGGGGCCACGATAGTGAAAGGCCCGCGCACCGCGATGAAGAGCGGTCCCCGCACCGCGATGAAGAGTGGCCCCCACTTGCCGTAACCAGAGAAAGCCCTCGCACGAACCGAAGACCCAACACAGCCAAAAATAAATAAATAAATAAATAAAGTAGCTATAAAATTAAAAAAAAAAAAAAAAAAAAAAAGTGGGACCATCGGAACCCATCTGGTTGCCAAACTCTACCCACCCCATTAGGGCTTGGCGATAATGGATGAAACTCCCGGGGTGGACAGCCTCGAAACTTCTCGTGGCCCCATTTGTTCCTTTGCTTCCTTCTGTGGCTTTTCATTCTGGTCACTGGCTGTCAGTCCGTTTCTGATGGAACGAGGCAGCTCTGCCCGGGACAGACCAGCAGAGGGTGCTAGCACCCAAGAGTAAAGACCTAACGTTCCCAGAGGGTCTGAGGAGTTTCTCAGAATGAAGGCCCTGGCCGCTTCCCGCATGGCGAGGGACACCAACTGGCCTGAGACCCATCTCTGCCATAGCCTGCTGGCCAGATGTCCTTGGGCAAAGGGCTCCACTTCCTTGGTGGCAGTTTTCCCAGAGGAGGGGGAAAGCACCTCCCAGGGGCACTGACACAGAATGAAGTAACACAGGGGAAAGCTCCTAGTCCAGTCCCTGGCTTGAAACCCTTGGTTGAATTTGCATTCTTTATCAAGAGATGTTCCATGATTCTCATAGGACTATAATTTCAGATTCTGCCCAAACCACATGAATCTTTTATTTTGACTCAGCTGTCTCTCTCCTTTTCCTTTTATGTTTTTTACCAAGTCTTCCCTATTTGTACTTCAGAGGGCTCTCAAACATTCTGGCATGTGCCCTCAGGCCAATTATAAACTACCAAAGAAGCTTGATTCAAAAGGCGCTCTTAGACGGCCTGTCAGGGGGCTCCTTGCATTTGGAAACTCTGGAGTGCTGAGTGTAAATTCAAGAACATGGTACCTTTCCATGTGTGTTAACTCTGCCTTCCTACCTAAAAACCAGCCATTCACGGAACATTTACTGACTGCCGTGTGTGCTATGCATGTACGGGGACAGATAAGTAAGATACAGTCACATCACCAGAGGCCCCTCCGACAGGGACAGAGATACTAACAGACATTTCAGAACAATTTATGTGCCTGTCTACGAACCGCACTAGGAAGGGGCATCTAATCCAGTTCCCATGACCCTACCAGGTACCGTCCACTTCACAGACTGACCTCCAAGCCCAAGGTCAGATAGGCAAGGGCAGGACCAGGACTGCTCAGGTGTGGTTAAGCCTCTCTCTCCCTCATCCTCAGCAGGCAGGGGCCCCTGAAAGTCATCCTTTGTACAGGCTCCACGATGTCTGCTAAATGTAGGTCACCATGGCCGAGGATGTGTGTTTTCCCCTCATCCTGACACACAGGCGGCTGCTCAGTGAACTTGGACCATGGCCTGAGGTTTATTAACACCAGCCTAGCCCATTTGGTGGCCCAACAGATTTCGGGGCCACGCAGTCGCAGCTGGATCCCTGGGGTTTGAAGATGATTCTGTCCGCGGTGTGTTCTCCAGGTTCCTTGCCTCCTCACCGTTAAATCACACTCAACAGGCCAGGAGACAAAACACTCGACTTTTTCACGTGGTCATTGCTTCTCCTTCCTGCTTCACCTGATGCATAAGAATTTTGCGGTAAAACTTCAGCTTTACAAGAATATGCAACAGAAAGAATTAGGGAACTCAGTGATCCAAAACTAGCTAAATGAGGTTTTTTTTTTTTTTTTTTTCTTATAATGTAAAGCAGTTCCAAGAAAAGTGAAGTCACAGCCCAGGGTGCTTATTTTCAGTTCTTAGAAAAGAGCCAATTTCAAAAGGGAAGCTTTGCAGCCGGAGCACACAGCCTGCCGTTGTCTGGCGAGGGGAGCTTGCTGATAAATCAGCTTTGATTTGGCATCAGAAAACTAAAACCCCCGCCCGAGATGCATTTTCATTTGCGACGTCAAGGAGGAAACGCTAGCCGAAACAGTGAGAGTTCTTAATATTCAGGGAAACCGTGGCAGCTCAGCTAACAGCTAACATGCTGAGACGGCACGCCGCCAGCTTGGGGCCACCGGGAGCCGTCGGCAGTCTGTGCGGACTGTCGGAAAAACATGGGCCACCCTCGCTTCCCCACCTCCCACACTCCTGAGCTTGTTCACTGACCAGGCGACGATATCGGCCCAATCAGCGATCTTCGATCAGGCATTTGTTACCAGAAGTTAGGAGAGGACGAAGTGGACAGGATATGGTTCTCAGCAGCCCGGGTCAGTCTTCTAGCAGAAGAGCAGGCGTCACATAAGGGAACCTCAGGAGGGTCGACTTCGGTTTTAAGGTCTTCGGGAGGCTACCACACACCCAGCTCAGGGGCTACTATTGGGAAACCCATACTAGTTTTGGAATAAAGTGTTGACCTGAGAATCCTATAATAGAGACGCCATGGACTACATCAAAATTAAATGTCAATGTAATCAAAAGCAACTGGTCAACTGTCCCAGCCAGAAGGAGCCTAAGGAGACAAGATGACTCCATGTCATAAGGTGTCCTGGATGGGATCCTGGAACAGAAAAAGGACATTAGGAAAAACACTAAGGGAATCTGAATAAAGGATAGAGTTTGGTTAATAACATCTCAGTGCTGGTTCACTAATTGTAACCAATGTGTCATATTCATGTAAGATGTTAATAATAAGGGAAACAGGGTGCAGGTATATGGGAACTCTTTGTATTGTCTTTGCAATTTTTCTGTGGATCTAAAGCTATTCTAAAAGTATATAGGGAATTCCCTGGCAGTCCAGTGGTTAGGACTCCACACTTTCACTGCCGAGGGCCTAGGTTCAATCCCTGGTCGGGGAACTAAGATCCCGCAAGCCGTGTGGCGTGGCCAAAAACAAGAAAAAATAATAATAATAAAAATAAATAAAAATAAAAATATATAAATTTTTTAAGCGGCAACTGATGGATGTGAGTAGAAACTTACTGCTCTTCCCAGCAACAATCATTTGGGGCCTACCGTGTGCCAGACACATATAAAAGTGATTTACACACACCTTCACAACAGTGCTGTGAGCTCGGTATAAGCTACATTTTATAGATAAGGAAACTAAAGCACAGAGAAGGTAGGTAACTTGCTCATAGTCACACAGCAAGTTTAACGACAAATGAAGGGCTTGGGGGCTTCCCTGGTGGCGCAGTGGTTAAGAATCCGCCTGCCAATGCAGGGGACATGGGTTCGAGCCCTGGTCCGGGAAGATCCCACATGCTGCGGAGCAACTAAGCCCGTGCACCACAACTACTGAGCCTGTGCTCTAGAGCCTGCGAGCCACAACTACTGAGCCCGTGTGCTACAACTACTGAGCCCGTGCGCTACAACTACTGAGCCCGTGCGCCTAGAGTCCATGCTCTGCAACAAGAAGCCACTGCAATGAGAGTCGTGCACTGCAACGAAGGGTAGCCCCCGCTCGCTGCAACTAGAGAAAGCCCACATGCAGCAACAAAGACCCAATGCAGCCAAAAATAAATTTATTATAAAAACAAACAAAAAAACAGTGTGCACTTTCCAATTTCCCCACCTTTAAAAGAAAATGCTAGAGTTTAAAATTATAGCACATTCAAAACACTGACAACATCAAACGCTGGTGAGGCTGTAGAACAAGAACTCCATACACTGCTGATGGGAAAGCAAAATGGTGCAGCCGCGTTGGAAGACAGTGCTACAGATTGAATATGTCCCCTCCAAAGTGCTATAGACTGAATATGTATTCTCCCTAACCCAAATTCATGTTGAAACCTAGCCCCCAGCGTAATGGTATAGAGGTGGGGCCTTTGGGAGGTGAACGGGATCAGTGCCCTTACAGGAGACCCCAGGAAGCAACCTTGCCCCCTGCTACCATGTGAGGACACAGTGAGAGGACAGCCACCTGTGAAACAGGAAGCAGTACCTTGAACCACCTTGACTTTGGCCTCCAGAACTTTGAAAAGTAAATTTCTGATGTTTTTAAGCCCCGAGTCTATGGTGTTTTGTGATAGCAGTCTGAGACAGACAGTCTGGAAGTTTCTTACAAGGCTAGACATAGGCTGACCATGTAACCAACAATCGTGCTCCCAGGCATTTACCCTGGTATGTTGAAAACCTATGTCCACACAAAATCTGCACACGAATGTTTACAACAGCCCTATTAATAATTGCCAAAAACTGGAATCAAGCAGATGTCCTTCAATAAGTGAATGGATAAACAAACTATAGTATGTCCATCCAGTGGAGGATTAGGATAAAAAGAAATGAGCTATCAAGTTACAAAACTACATGGAGGAACCTTAAATGCATATTGCTAACTGAAAGAAGCTGGTCTGAAAAGGCTATAGACTGTGTGATTCCAACTACATAACATTCTGGAAAAGGCAAACTTTGGAGACAGTAGAAAAAAACAGTGGTTGCCAGGGGCTACGGTGGAGGGAAGGATGATTAGGTGGAGCACAGAGGACTTTTAGGGCAACAAAGCTATTCTGTATGATACTGTAGTAGTGCATACATGACATTATGCCTATTGTACATCACAAAGCATGACCCCTAAGTCAACAACGGACTTTACTTAATAATAACGTATCAATGCTGGCTTATTGATTTTAACTAAGGTACCACGCCAGTGCAAGATGTTAATAGCAAGGGAAACTGAGGCAGGGCATGTAAAGGTCATCTCTATAGGTTCTGCTCTTTTTTTTTTTTTTCTAGAAATCTAAGCCGCCTAAAAAATAAAATCTGTTTAAAAAAATACGGCATAGAAAACAATTTACTAGTGGTAGAGATACATAATCCAGCAAAACTCCATAGCAATGAGGAACATAACCTGACCCCCTTGATATTTACAGTCTAAGGCAAAGTGAAGGCTGTGTAAGAAGTGAAGAGCAGCCACCCAACACTGAACGCAATCACAGCAAAAGGACATTCCCTACCAAAAACAACGTAAAGACTCCAGGAGGCTGCCCCCTCGCAGTGTCTCACCCAAAGTTATGAGGCAGAAGTTTAGTTCATGCCTGGAAGTTGTTCTTAGTCTTGATTTTTAGTTTCAACAAGAAATTCTGAAAGTGTTTCAACAGCCCTAAGTGAAGGAAGAAGGGCAGACATCGTCATCCACATCTGCAGGGAATGGACCTTACACATTTAGGGCTGAGTGGTGTCTGAAGCAGAAAGAGGGCTGTGTCTTTGAGAGGCCCCAGTGCCTGCAGTTAGAAAATGCCGTTTGACTTGCAAACTGGATACGGAAGCTGTTGATGGAGAAGACTGCGGAGCCATGAGGTCATTCCTTTTTTATGCAGCCTCTTTTCCTGCCCATAACCACACACTTTACTCTCTGCGGACAATGACTGAGGTTCAAATTCTGCCTCGTAAAGTAGGGTTGCAGTGGTAATGGAAAAAGTATCATCACTTGTAAAACTTGGAAAATGCAACATGAGATTTCTGTGTGCTTTAGAGAGAGAGAATTAACACACATAAAGCAAAAAAAAAAAAAAAAAAAAAAGGAGAGAAAAAGAGAAAGAGAACAAAACATCTGCTTTTCATCAGCAAACAGTCAAAGCAAGGGGCAGCAGGGGCTGAGTTCACTGGAGTGTCCCAACATTTAGAAATCCTACATCCAGACTCCTCGGAGCAAAGCTCTCTGATAAACTTTTGAGAAATACATATTGAGTGATGTCCGTGAAATCCATACGGTATAAGAACCTAAGTTGTTTCTGAATTTCGGTTGTTTTTATCGACAGTTCCAACATCCTCTAAGGAATATTCCTGTGTAAATCTTCCACTTCCAGCTCCCACATGCTTTCATGGAGGGGATTATCAGAAAGATCTGTCATCTTCACAGCCTGCAGGCATGGCTCAGGGTTGCAGGCCTGAACCACTCCCATCACCATCACATACTTTCCTAGAAGAAGAAAAGCCCAGTGGTAAAGTTCACATTGATAGAGAAGATAAAAACAAAACAGACACCTTAAGTCCTTGAGAGGGCTTAAATTTATCAGCGAGGCAAACTGGAGACCAAAAAAAAGCAGAGAGTAGATACCAAAGTGCCAAGGCAGCTAGTGGTCAAAATACGTATATTACCAGCAAATTCCACATTTAACCTGGAGAATGACATTTGTTTCTTCTTTGGTTTCTGGTTTTAAAATGCTAAAACAGGGACTCCCCTGGTGGCGCAGTGGATAGGACTCCGCACTTCCAATGCAGAGGACCCGGGTTCGATCCCTGGTCAGGGAACTAGATCCCACATGCATACCACAACTAAGAGTTCACGTGCCCCAACTAAGGAGCCGGTGAGCCGCAACTAAGACCCCACACAACCAAATAAATAAATAAATATTTTAAAAAATAAAATAAAATGCTAAAACAAAATCACAGCACAGTGCATAAAGCTATCACGCCCAAGGAGTGGAAGAGTCGCTCCCATCAGAGGATGAGTTGTAATTAGACAGACTGCTCGAAGGCAGGGCCTGAAAACCCGAGCTTTTCTCTTCTCCCTGCCCCTTGCTCCATGCCAGAGTCTGTGACTGGTCTCTGTGCCCAGGACTGGTCTCCCTTCTGCAAAGACAACCCCTGACAGCCCCAAAGCAAATCCAATTTTCCCTTCATGTTGCCAAAAGAGCTGGGAAGGTGGTAGCACCCCCCCCCCCATGCCACCGTTATTCCAACTGCCTGGGACCAATCCCTGCCACCAGCTGGGCATACGCAAGCAAATCAACAAGAGGTCAGGCTGCCATCACAATGATCTAATGACATATTAACCACGACTCTATTCCCATTCCCTTGGGGAAGTGGCTCTCCTTGAAAGCAAAAATGGCCAGTTTTAACCACACAAAACTCAACTGTGTAAAAAACCCCGAACACAGCAGGAAGAGCAGGCACGTTGCCAGCCCCCACTGCATGCCCCTGCGAGGCCGCTTCAATCACACTGCTTCCAGCATCAGGACTGGGTTTGTACTCGGGCCTGGGGCTCTGACTGAAGGAAGCCAGGCAAGCTGACACCTTACCCTCTGGTCTTCAGCTCCTGGCACGACGTACTTAGGTTTCCCTGAACCCATCCCTACATTCTACCTGAGCAAGTAACGTGGGGTTCCTCAGCGACGGAGGCTCGTTCTAAGAATACACTTGCCATACCCTCTGAATGGGCCTAAAAAGCTGGTGGAGATGGAGCCCTCAGAAAATGACTGAATGGGGCTTCCCTGGTGGCGCAGTGGTTGGGGGTCTGCCTGCCAATGCGGGGGATGCGGGTTCGAGCCCTGGTCTGGGAGGATCCCACATGCCGCGGAGCGACTAGGCCCGTGAGCCACAATTACTGAGCCTGCGCTCCGCAGCGGGAGGGGCCGCGATGGTGAGAGGCCCGCGCACCGCGATGAGGAGTGGCCCCCACTTGCCGCGGCTGGGGAGGGCCCTCGCGCGGAAACGAAGACCCAACACAGCCCAAAATAAATTAATTAATAAAAAAAAAAAAGATGAGCATGAAACAAAAAACCTATCAGGAATGAACTGACAGATTTGGGGAAAAAAAAAAAAAAAAAAAAGAAAATGACTGAAGACCCTGGAAAGGAAGAACAAGTCCACAGAGTCCCAACAGGCGAGGTAAACACGGAATACACATACTCAAAACCTACATACACCAAGGCGTATAACAACTATACGTGTGAACTCAAAGGCCTGAGCTCTTTCCTCCCAAGAACAGACCATCTGGTTACTAGTCTGGTTCATTCTACCCACACCCTCTCCCCCAGCCAGAGTCTCCCTCCACTGTCTCTCCTTCTCCTTCCCCACCACGCCCCTCCCTTCTATCAGGCCTTCACCCCGACCATACAGGCCTGGATCAGTTGTCCCTCTTCTGCGCCCACGGCACCCTGTGCTTAAGCGCAAGCCTATGACATCACTTTGTATTTCAGTGGCCTGCTTACTCTTCAGGCTCCCTACCTGAAGCCCGTGTCAGACTTGTCGATCAAGCCCTAGTATTAATTAGCAAGAGGAAATGGTATGGCCCAGGCACACAGGCCAGCAGGTAAGTCAGATGGGTTCACCAACGCGCAATGCCCACTCAGGTACCTACTGGTGCCAACCTTATGCCAGGGCTGGGGCCAGACATGGGAGACAGCCCCAGCTTGCCTTCAAAGAGCATTGCCTGGGGACCAGCACACCAAACAGCTCGTGCTACATGCTACGCCAAGGGTGGCACACTTTTTCTGTAAAGGGCCAGATGCTAAATATTTCAGGCTTTGAGGCCATAGCGTCTCTGTCGCAACTGTTCAGATCTGTAGCTGTAATGGGAAAACAGCCCTAGACAATACCTAAATGACGGTGCTCCAATAAAACTTTCCTTATGGGCACGGATATTTGAATTTCATATATTGATACTTTTCCCATGTCATGAAATCTTCTTCTGTTTTTTTTTTAACCATTTGAAAACATAAAAAGCATTTTTAGCTCATGGGCCATGCAAAAAGAGGTGGCAGCCTGTAGTTTGCCGATCTTGCGCTAGACTAACATTGCAATGGAGGGCAGACCGAGAGGGAGGCTGAAGGATGGAGCCAGGGTGGAGTGAGAAGCGTGCAGGAGCACGGCCTAGTAAAAAAAACAATGGTCACCATGACCTAGGAGCTGTGTTAAGGACATTTTGTAAATGTATTGAATCCACACAACAGGCAGGAATTATTGATCCCTTTGGTAAGAGGTCCAGAAAGGTTAGGAAAAGTGCTCCTGGGAGCTCAGCCAGAAAGGGCCAGGGCCAGAAAAGTTCAACCTAAGGCTGAGAATAGTTGTCAGAAGGACACAGAGCCCGCCCTGCTGTAGTCTGGCCCAGTGGTTCTCAAAGTGTGGCCCCCAGGCCACCAGCACCAGCAGCACCTGGGAGCTGGTTAGAAATGCAAATTCTCAGCCCCGCCCAGACCAACAGACTCAAACTCTGGGGGTGGTGCCCAGCCGTCAGTTTTAACAAGCCCTCAGGGTGGGTCTGATGCATGCTCAAATTTGCGCACCACTGGTTTAAAAGGAAACAGTGGTGAACTACAGCCTAAGACAGTCCCTCGAAGGAGGGGTACACCAGGGATCCCCATTCCTGGGAACTGGGGAGAGCTTCCCAAAGGAAGGTACATTTGAGTAGAGTCGTTAGGGATGAACCAAGTTCCCCACTATGATATTTTCCAAAACTTATAGGGAGAAAAAAAATCACCCGTGGGGAAGGGACTCTGTTAACAAACACAGATGCTGGGGGTCCCTCCCCCGGAGACTCCAGCTGGGAGGGCTGGTGGAGCCCTCGGAAACTGTATTTTTTGAATGGGCTGCAGGTGATGCTTATCATCAGAACTGCTTGGGTGGCGCTTGGCTGGGGAGGGGAGGGAAGAAAGGGTATCGAGGCGGGGGACCAGCACCGCAAACACCGGGAGGTGGGACGGCCAGGCCCCGCCCTCGAGCGGTACAAACCCAGGGTCAGCCGCGGGGTCGAATCCGGCCGTTACCTGGGACGAGGCAGGGCCGCCCGCGCGGCACCCGCTCCAGGCCGCAAACCGAGAAGGCCCCGCTCGGGTCCCGCAGCCGCGCCTCGCCGCCGCCCGCCGCCAGCACCGTGCCCTGCATCCACACGGCCGTCAGCTCCAGCGGCCCGCGGCCCGCCGCCGCCCGCGACAGCCGCCACTCGCCCGGGCCGCCCTCCGCGTCGCGCCGCAGCTGCTCCGCCAGAACCTTGAACGGCGGCGACCGCGGCAGCCTCACGGAAGTGGAGCACCCGCCGGGGAACGAGGCCGTGGGCGCCGCCGCCATTCTGCCCCGCCGCCGCTTTCCCGCCAACCTTGATGAGCCGCGAGACCCGGTCCGCAGCCACCAATCAGGGGCGCGCTGGCGGAGCCGGCCAGTGGTCGGCGTCGGGAGGCGGGACCGCCGGGCAGAGCGGCCCCACTCCCACCCCAGGAGTGCGCAGGCGTACGTAAAGTAAATTAACCGACCCGCAAGCTAGGAACGGATGAATTAAAAGAAAAAATAAACGAAGGAGGGAGGTACAGAACTCCCTGTTTCCAGGCACCTCAAAATTTGGCGTGCACGCAAATCATCTGGAGAATGTGAGTATTCATCTTTACATCGCCTTGCCTAGTACGGTTCTCTGAGGCTAACAAATAACGTGCAAATTCTGAAATGGATTGTAGCAACGGAGAGCCTACGTTTATTGGGAGTTATCAAGAATCGAGTCGAGAGATAAGGTTGGAAAGAGGGACAGGGACAGCTAGTAAAATTGCCCTTTTATTACTATTTTTATTTATTATATTTTAATAACAAAATAATTTAAAAGTTAATAAGATATATTACTATATTTTTCACAAAAGGAATGAACGTTCATTGTAGAAAATTTAGAAAAGGAAATCTAGAATAAGAAAAGAATTGTAAAAATCACTCAGAGATATCTATCCACTGTTGGTGTATTAGCATTCAGGTTTTAAAATACATACATGTGTATATATATTTTTATACACAAATATTGTTTTGTATATTACTTTCACTTAATAATAAACATCTTTCCATATCAACAAATATCCCTCTGCTTCCTCTTGAATGACTGCGTTAAGATTCTATTTGTCTCATCACCTACCTAACCAATATCCTAGAGGTGGACATTAGGCTATTTCCAGTTTTTCACTTTGCAAGTCGCTACTGTGAACCTATCTAGAGCTAAATCTTTGTGCATGTTTCAGATAAATTTCTAGAAATGGAATTGCTCCCTAAAAATTGCATGTCCCCCATCAGTCAAATCCACAAATCCTAAACCAAGCAATCCTGTAAGTCAAGACCAGTTGTCAGAAGACTTTGTCCTCCTGGGGCCTCCCGCAATACCAGGCTTACAGAGGGTATTCACCAAGAGCTCGATTTTTATAAAGCGGCTAAGAAATACTGAGCCAGGTTCTGACCTAAGAGCTTTGCAGGGAGTATCCCATGTACCTACACCCTGTAAGTACTGTTCTACAAAGGGGGAAACGGAGGCTCACAGAAGCTAGGTGGCTTGCCCACAGCCTCTCTGGCAGTAGCCTCCGTGGGATCCTGGCCTGTATACCTCAACCCTAAGTTGTAGAGTAACCAGGCTTCTAACTTGAGAAGGAAGCAGAGATTTTAACCAAGAGAGAATCCCACCCGCTTCAAGCCTGGTGAGTCCCCACTGGCCTTTCCCAAGGCACCTGAAGACCAGAAAAGTGATGGGGAAGGGAGTTGAAGTAAAGGCCTGGGAATTTCCCACCATTCTCTTGGCCTTCAAATTTGTGTGTGTGTGTGTGCACGGACACACACACACACACACACACACCCCTCAAACTCCATGCGTGTATGGCAGAGTGATCTTTCCACAACACAAGTCTGAATATATCAGTGCCCAGTGCCCAGTTTATAACCTCCTATGGTGTCATCCCTCCACCTGGAATATGAGCATCCCTCCAGGCAGAGCAAAATGTACAAGGAGGGCCCAGAAACAAGAGAGAGCAGGAAGCACTGAGCAAACTGCCAGGATTTCAGAACGGCTGGGACATAGAGGAGTGGGGATATAGGAGGCTGTACCTACATAACCTCTCTTCTTACCCCCATTTTACAGATGATGAAACTGAGGTTCAGGCTAATGACAAGGCTGAGGCCACACGGCTAGCGAGGGGTGGAGCCAGGACTCAACCCAAGTCCATCTGACCCCAAACTTCATGCTCCTTGAACCACACCTGCCATCTCACTGTCCACACTATCACCCATCTCCCCATCAAAGATGTCTCAGTACCTTTGCTCATGCTGTTCTCTGCACGACATGCCTTCCCCCAGTCTCTCCCAGCTAACTCAGTCACCAACGTGCCTGCCACCACCAAGACCACTTCTCTTCAGGGAGCCATTCTTGAGCCCACAACTGGAGTCAACCCCTCCCTTCCAGACCAGGCTGCTGACACCCCTAATCCAGGGTTTCTCGGCCTCAGCCCCACTGCCGTTTGGGGCTGGGTAATCCTGTGTCGAGGGGGCTGTCCTGTGTGCCTTGTGGGACGTTGGGCAGCATCCCTGGCCTCCACCCACTAGATGCCAGTAGTACTCTCCTCAAGGTGGCAATCAAAAGTGGCTTCAGACATGGCCAATGTCCCCTGGAGGGTGCAATCACCGCCTGCTGAGAGCCACTGCACGCATCTACAGACTCACTGCATTCTGTCTTGAACCGTAAATACTTGAGTCTGAGTCCATCTCCCCAGCAGATCAGGGGTCCAAGCTCTGATGCCAACAGCGGCCAGGCAGGTAACGCTGGTGGAGCAGTGACACGCTGGCCTTCACAGGCCCCAATAAAGGGGCCAATCACACTCAGCCAATGGTTGCCACGTGAGAATGTGGGTCCAGTGTTGCCAGATCTGATTTTTAAAGACATTTTAATGTATAACCTCCACATTTTAAAAAAGTGTTGGCGGTGTACTCAATTCTAAAACAAACAAAGGCTTTGTGTCCCTGAAAGCACCCTGTGGGTAACCCTGGCCCACGGGCAGCCAGTCTGCAAGAGCGGTCCCTAGAATTCGAGCTTTTGTCCCGGCACCTGAGCAGCTTGTGTGTTCACTGATGGGAAGCCTCTTGGTACCCTCTGTGAAATATCCAGGGGGTTGAGTATTTCACCAGCTCTAAGAGTTGCAAAATTGGTGTCTTAAATTATTGTCATGAGCAGACAACTGGGGTCTGTCAACAGACGCTGGGTGAGCCTTCCCTCCGTGAAGGACTATCTCCTTCCCCACCTGCCACACCCAGGCCTGAAGCAACACTTGTGCAGGGCCTTCCTGGGCCCCAGCTTCCCAGTGAGATCAAAGACTCCTGCAAGGGGGTTTCCTGCCACCTGAGGACAAAGGTAAGGCAAGGGGAATTTTGGGCCTTGGCCTCACACTCAACCTACACATTCACCAGTTCCTGGGCAGATCAGGCCAAAAACGCTTCTGATTGCCAGGAACAAAACCAAACCCTAGTGCCCAAGGAAAAGAGTTTGTTCTGGAAGATTATCCACGCATTAACATCTACAAAATGGCAAAACTGTCATTAGCCAAGCGCTTACTGTGTACTAAACACCATGCCAGGTGCCCCATGTGCAGAGTCTGTGACTCCTCAGAACAACCTTAAGGTGTAAGTGCTTTTCTTTTCTTTTTTTTTTTAACTTTTTATTTTATATTGGAATATAGTTGATTAACAATGTTATAGTTTCAGGTGTACAGCAAAGTGATTCAGTTATACATGTATCTATTTTTTTTTTTTTACATCTTTATTGGAGTATAATTGCTTTACAATGGTGTGTTAGTTTCTGCTGTATAACAAAGTGAGTCAGCTATACATATACATATATCCCCATATCTCCTCCCTCTTGTGTCTCCCTCCCACCCTCCCTATCGCACCTCTCTAGGTGGTCACAAAGCACCGAGCTGATCTCCCTGTGCTATGCGGCTGCTTCCCACTAGCCGTCCCATGTATCTATTCTTTTTCAAATTCTTTCCCCATTTAGGTTGTTACATAATATTGAGCAGAGTTCCCTGTGCTGTACAGTAGGTCCTTGTTGGTTATCCATTTTATTTTATTTTATTATTTATTTATTTAATTTATTTATTTTGGCTGCGTTGGGTCTTCGTTGCCGTGAGCAGGCTTTCTCTAGTTGCGGTGAGCGGGGGCTACTCTTCGTTGCGGTGCGTGGGCTTCTCATTGCGGTGGCTTCCTTTGTTGCAGAGCACAGGCTCTAGGCGTGTGGGCTTCAGTAGTTGCAGCACATGGGCTCAGTAATTGCGGCACGCGGGCCCTAGAGTGCGCGGCCTTCAGTTGTTGCGGCGCACGGGCTCTAGGGCTCACAGGCTTCAATAGTTGTGGCGCGCAGGCTCAGTAGTTGTGGCTCACGGGCTTAAATATAGCAGTGTGTACATGTCAATCCCAAACTCCCTAACTATCCCTTCCCCCCACCCTTCCCCCCCCAGGTAATCATAAGTTCGTTCTCTAAGTCGGTGAGTCTGTTTCTGTTTTTGTAAGTTCTGTTTTTGTAAGTTCATTTGTACCATTTCTTTTTAGATTCCGCTTATGAGCGATATCATACAATATTTCCCTTACTCTCTCTGACTTACTTCACTCAGTATGACAATCTCTAGGTCTGCCCATGTTGCTACAAATGGCATTATTTCATTCTTTTTAATGGCTGAGTGATATTCCATTGTATATATGTGCCACATCTTCTTTACTAAGTGCTTTTCTTAAGCCCATTTTATAGATGGGGAAACTGAGGCTTGGACAGGTGATGTGACCTGCCCAAAACCACACAGCTGGTAAGAGGTAGGGCCAGGGATTCCAATCCTCATCTGGAACAAAGCGTCCCTCTCCCATGTCTTTCAATAATCAGGACCCCAGATAAGGTGGGGTCTTACCCACTATCCTGGGTCATCACCAGGGTGAATTCCCTGGGGAAATTTTTTTAAGTATAGGTTCTATCAAAAAGACATATCTTGGGGACTTCCCTGGTGGTCCAGTGGTAAAGAATCTGCCTTCCAATGCAGGGGATGCAGGTTCGATCCCTGGTCGGGGAACTAAGATTCCCATATGCCGTGGGGCAACTAAGCCTGCGTGCCACAACTACTGAGCTTGGGTGCCTCAACTAGAGAGCCCGCGTGCCGCGAACTACAGAGCTCATGCGCCCTGGAGCCCACATGCTGCAACTAAGACCTGACTCAGGCAAAAAATAAAGAAAGAAAAAGAAAAAAAATAAAGATATATCTTGAACTTTAGTTAACAAAATACACAGGGATAAGTGGGTGTATAGATGTCTGCAACTTGCTCTGAAGGTCAGCAAAATGTAAGATAGATTGAGGGGTGGACAGAGGGGAGGACAGGAGACTAGATACATGATATGGCGAGTAAATTTCATTGTAGAATCTAAGTGGTGGATGCAATGGGGGTCCACTGCACAATTCTTTCAATAATACAGTGATGGGGGATAATTCTAGGTTCCAGGGCCTCACCACAGCCTTCCTACATCAGAATCTCGGGGAGTGAGAACCTAGAATGATTCTGAGGCCCAGCCAACACCCAGCCCCAACCCAGTGACCAGCATGCTTCCTATTCCTTCATCACAGAATATCACCAGACGGTCTCAGGACCGTCTCTGGTCGCTTCTTGGTCTCTGGCACCCCTTTTTCATGACTCCACGCCAGAGCATGAGGTCCTCCTTTCCACAGGCCCCAGCCATAGAAGCCGCAGTGCAGGCTAGCTCTGGGCTGGGCTCAGAGGAGATCAGGAGGAAGAGGTGGAGTTTCATGCCTTAGTGCATGATGGCCGGTACTCCTGGGCCCTGTGAAGCAATGGTGATGTCTGCTCTCCACTGCACACTCAAGGTGGCCAGCCGCTTTCCAGCTTCCTGGAGGAGCCCCGAAGCACGACCCACATTTTGAAAGTAAGAACCATCCTTCCAGGCTAATAATGAAAGCAACTGCTTCTGCCACGACCACTACAGGCCAGGCACGGTGCCAGCTGCTATATCTAAATCAGCTCATTTCATCCACAAACCCCTGCCGGGGACCTACCTCCACCCCAACTTTACAGAGGAGGAAACTGAGGCTCAAGAAGGCACTAAGCCTAAACCAATCAAACCCATGTGGTACTGACAGGAGAGACATAGATCAAAGGAATGGAATTGAGGGTCCAGACATAAACTCATATACCTAGGACCAGCTGCTTTTTGACAAGGGTCGACCAGATCATTCAGTGAGGAAAAAATAGTCTGTTCAGTAAATGTGCTGGAACAACATGCAAAAGATGGAAGTTAGACCCCTACCCCATACCATACACAACATGGATCAAAGACCTACATATAAGAGCTAAAACTATAAGACTCTTAGAAGAAAACACAAGGATAGATTTTCATGACCTTGGATATGGTGATAGATTCTTGGAAATGGTACCAAAAGACAAGCAACAAAAGAAAAAAAACAAACTGGACTTCATCAAAATTAAAAATGTTTGCACATCAAAGTACATTATAAAGACACATCAAAGGACATTACAAAGAAAGAAAAGACAATCTACAGAATGGGAGAAAATATTTACAAATCGTGTATCTGATGAAAGTCCAGTATCCAGAATATATTCAAGAACACTTGCAACTCAGTAACAAAAAGACAACTCGATTTAAAAATAGGCAAAGGGGGCTTCCCTGGTGGCGCGGTGGTTGAGAATCTGCCTGCCAATGCAGGGGACATGGGTTCGAGCCCTGGTCTGGGAAGATCCCACATGCCGCAGAGCGGCTAGGCCCGTGAGCCACAACTACTGAGCCTGCGCGTCTGGAGCCTGTGTTCCGCAACGGGAGAGGCTGCGACAGTGAGAGGCCCGCGCACCGCGATGAAGAGTGGCCCCCACTTGCCACAACTAGAGAAAGCCCTCGCACAGAAACGAAGACCCAACACACCAAAAATAAATAAATAAATAAATAAATAAATTTATAAAAATGGGCAAAGGGGGCTTCCCTGGTGGCGCGGTGGTTGAGAATCTGCCTGCCAATGCAGGGGACATGGGTTCGAGCCCTGGTCTGGGAAGATCCCACATGCTGCAGAGCGGCTAGGCCCGTGAGCCACAACTACTGAGCCTGCGCGTCTGGAGCCTGTGCTCCGCAATGGGAGAGGCCGCGACAGTGAGAGGCCCGCGCACCGCGATGAAGAGTGGCCCCCGCTCGCCGGAACTAGAGAAAGCCCTCGCACAGAAACGAAGACCCAACACACCCAAAATAAATAAATAAATAAATTTATTTAAAAAAAAAAAATGGGCAAAGGACTTGAATTTTCTCCAAAGAAGATATACAAATGGCCAATAGGCACACGAATAGATGCTCAATGTCATTAGTCATCAGGGAAATGTAAAAAAAGCACTAAGCTAGAATTTGAGCCTGGATCTGTCTGACTCCAGAGCCCTGAGCTTCCTGGGTCTGCTCTCTTACCGCCCCCCAACATGAGCTCACACCCTCTAAGGGCCTCTACGGGCCAGCCCAGGGAGCTGAAGCAGAGTCAGATCACCTGGCCACGGCGGCAGGGGGTGGGGCTGGCAATGGTGGGGCTGGGAGATGAGTTGGTCTTGGTGAAGTCTGAAAACCTGATCGCCAACATCCCTCAAACAAACAGTCCTGGTCTGTCTGGAGTTGCTGCTGGACCCCAAAACAATGTCTGGGACATAGTAGTTGTTCAATACATATTTGTTGAATGAATGAATGCTGGTCCGGCTGGAACAGCCCCACAGGGGTGTCCTACCTGGGGAAAGAGGGCTGGGCCTTTGTACTCCACATAGGCCAGTCATTGGAGTGGTATGTATGACTTTGGGTCATTTCCAGAGAGGGACTCAGGTGGGTCCCATCAGCCAGCCACCAACTTTCTCAGCAGCCGAGGAGTGAGCGCCTCAGTCCAGAAGGTGGATCCAGGCACACACCACAGTCGCCACTGCAACGGGCAATTTGTCCTCTCCCTCCTGGCTGCTCGGTTCAGCTCAGCTACATTCAGTTCCCACTGACATGCATTCATTCATTCACCAGGCATATAATAGGCACTTACTATATGGCAGGCACTGTGCTGACCTCTGGAGTTATAAAGACCTAGAAGGCAGATCCAGCCCCTGCCACAAAGGAGCAACATTCAAGTGGGGGGACAGACACAGGAACAGACACCACAAGGTCACCTCTCTGCCTTCATCTCCTCTCTCTTTCTCTCCGTTTCCTCCACCCCAACCCCACTTGCCTCCCTGCTGTGCCTCAAATACACCAGGCACCCTCCTGCCTCAGGACCTTTGCACATACTGAGTCTTTGAAATCCACAGTGTATTGACACTGACAGCCCATCTCAACTCACATTAGCCACAGTTCAAGTGCTCAGTCATCTCATGTGGCTAGTGGCTGCCGTGCTAGACAGTGCAGCTCTGAGTAGTAGAAGGCAGGGCGCTCTCAGCTGCTGGCCACAGGGCCCTGGGCATGACTTGACCCACATTTTCCTTGACTTTTCAATAAATCACAGACCACTGAGAAGCAGATCTGCTCTGTCTCTGGCAGATCCATCAATGCCCTGAAGTCTATTTGCAACCCTGCCATGTTCCTGTCATTAATTCCTTCATTAAGAAAGTTAGCTTTTATTGACACTTACTGTGTGCCTGGCACTGTTACGAGCCTTTGCATACTTAACTCATTTAAGCCTCTTGATGACTGTATTTGGTAGACACAATCATTATGCCCATTTTATAGATAAAGAAATTGAGGTTCATCTCCTACATTGTTGGTGGGAATGTAAATTGGTGCAGCCACTATGGAAAACAATATGGAGGTTCCTCAAAAAACTAAAAACAGAGTTGCCATATGATCCAGCAATCCCACTCCTGGGCATATATCTGAACGAAACTATAATTCAAAAAGATACATGCACCCCTATGTTCAATGCAGTACTATTTACAATAGCCAAGACATGGAAGCAACCTAAATGTCCATCAACAGATGAATGGATAAAGAAGATGTTGTATATATATATATGTGTGTGTGTGTGTATATATATGTGTGTGTGTATATATATGTATATATGTGTGTGTGTGTGTGTGTGTATATATATATATATATATATATATATATAATGGAATATTACTCAGCCATAAAAAATGAAATAATGCCATTTGTAGCAACAATGGATGGACCTACAGATTACCATACTAAGTGAAGTAAGAAAAAGACAAATACCATATGATATCATTTATATGTGGAATCTTAAAAAATGACACAAATGAACTTACCTCAGAAACAGAAACAGACTCATAGACATAGAGAACAGACTTGTGGTTGCCAAGGGGCAGGGGGGAGGGGTGGATTAGGAGTTGGGGACTAGCAGATGCAAACTATGATATAGGGAATGGATCAACAGCCAGGTCCTGCTGTACAGCACAGGGAACTATATGCAATATCCTGTGATAAACCGAATAGAAAAGAATATTAAAAAGAATATATATATATATATATATATATATATATATATATATGTATATATATATAACTGAATCACTTTGCTGTATACCAGAAACTAGCACACATTGTGAGTTAACTATACTTCAAAAAAATAAATTAGGGGCTTCCCTGGTGGCACAGTGGTTAAGAATCTGCCTGCCAATGCAGGGGACATGGGTTCGAGTCCTGGTCCAGGAAGATCCCACTTGCCGCGGACCAACTAAGCCCGTGCGCCACAACTACTGAGCCTGCGCTCTAGAGCCCGCGTGCCACAACTACTGAAGCCAGTGCGCCTAGAGCCCGTGCTCTGCCACAAGAGAAGCCACCGCAATGAGAAGCCCGCGCACCGCAACGAAGAGTAGTCCCCGCTCTCCGCAACTAGAGAAAGCCCACGTGCAGCAACAAAGACCCAACGCAGCCAAAAATAAATAAATTAAATAAATAAATATATTTAAAAAAAAAAATAAATTGAGCTTCAGCGAGGTCAAGACGCATGCTCAAGTCACACAGTTCTATGAGAGGAAGAGCTAGACGTGAAAACCTGGAAGGCTGGCTGCAGAGCCTGTGCTCACACCTGTTACACTGCTCTCACTCACTCAGTCACTCATTTATCAAACACTGGGCCCTGGAACCAAGGTGGGGTTACACTGGGCTGGCACATCAGGAGCCCTGGGGCCAGGTCCTTCTCTGCCGCAGGCTGGCTGGGTGGCCTTGGGCAAGACTCCATCCCTCTCTGAGTTTCAGTTTCCCCTTCTGTGGATTTAAGGAGCTGCGTCATCCTAACTCACAGCTCTCCTGCAGTTAGGACCTCTGTCTGCAGCCAGACTTGAAAATGAATTCCCCAGGAATTCAACATCTGGCCCCAGAAGGGAAATCTTCTGGTCCCAAGGAAATCCTCACGTCTCAGCTCTCATGCCAACATTGGCTGGTAACCCCCCCACTGAAGGTGAAAAGTTGGCCAAAAACATGGATGACCACACACCCCCAAAAGAGCTAGAACATTTACTCTATGCCTTATGTACATCATTGCATTTCATCCTCACCATAACCTGATGAGGCAGCAGTGTTATTACGCCCATTTTACAGATGTGAGAGACTGAGGCCCAGTGTGGTTTAACTTACCCAGGGTCAAACGTAGAAGAATCACACACACTCACCTTACAACCCAGCGTTCCCACTCCTGAGATTCTAGCCTAGAGAAATGAAAACTTAGGTTCGCACAAAAACACGGATGTTTATGGCAGTCTATTCATGATTGCCCCAAACTGTAGACAACCCAGATGTCATTCAACAGGTGAATGGGGAAGCAAGCTGCAGTACATCCACACCACAAAACACCACTCAGCCATAACCAGGAATGGACAACTAAGACACACAGCAACTTGGACGAATTCAAATCCATTACATTGGGCAAAGGAAGCCAGACTCAAAAGTTCACATACTGTAGGATTCCATTTATACGACGTTCTTGAATGGCTAAAACTATAGGGACAGAAAACAGATGAGTGGTTGCCAGGGGCTGGGGGAGGTGGAGGGGGCTGACTAGAAAGGGGCATGAGGGGGGAACTTTCGGGGTGCTAGAATTATTTTGTGTGCTGGCTGTGGTGGTAGTTACATCACAGTGTCTACCTGTGTTAAAATTCAAAGAACTGTACACACACACATACACACCCAAAGCAGAATCCTAGCCCCAGGATAGGCAACTCCATGAAATTGACAGCAGGTTGCCTGTTGTCACTGGCTGTGGCCCAGCTGGAAAACACCATTTCCTCTTCAAGGGACTCAGCCTAGGAGACCCAGGAAAGTCCGGCATTATGCAAATTAATGCTTAAAAGTACTGAAGGAGTGGGGAGAGTGATTGCTAATGGGTGCAGTGTCTCATTTTGGGCTGCTGAAAATGTTTTGGAACTAGATAAAGGTGGTGGTTGTACACCATTGTGAATGTGCTAAATACCATTGAATTGTTCACTTTAAAATGGTTAATTTTATGCTATGCGAATTTCATCTTTATTTTTTAAGAAGTTTCAAACAAGAAAAAAAAAGTATCTAGGGATAACTGTGCCCTAAATCTACCCCAAGGAAGCCAGGCCTCAGAGAGGTAAAGTAATTTACCCAAGGCCACACAGCCAGTAGGAGGCTGACCCTGAGTCAGTCTGCCTCCAAAGCTTGAGTCCTTTCCCTGGGCAGATGTGATAGAATGGGTTAAATATTACCCCCAAAAGGGAGTGGTTATTACCTAGAAGCTCTAGCCGACCTTTTCTCCTTTGTCAAGGACAACCTCTGATCAGTATACGTGTGGCTTCAAAGAACATATTTTTCAAACCAAAACCAGGGACACAAAGCCTAGTCCAGGTTTCCTTCCTCCCTGAATGGTGTGACCTGATTTACATGAAAAGTCTCCCAGGGCTGTAGACAAGAAACTTGGGCCAATATATTGTACTGTAAGGAACCCCTTTCCCAAAAGGGTCACAATTCTGTGAAAGTAGAACTATTCTAGAAAATCAAGGCTGAGCACCACTGTGCACATTTGCACAGAAAGAAAACCTTCTGAGCAAGACAGGGAATAGGAATGCCTTATTCTGTGGGGTAGGAAGGGAAAGTAGGGGACATGTGATGTTAAAATGGCCCTCCAGGGGCAGCAGGTGACTTTTTCTGCTGGGTTTCAGGCAGTCTTAGGCTGGGAGGCAAAGGGGTGGACATGATGACTGCCCGCAGAAGCCTCAAAGCAGTTTCTCCAAACCGGAATGCCCCAAGTGCCAGAAAGAGTTGTTTCCCAACTGTCTTGAGACTGAGGTTTTCGAGGAGGGGCATGATCCTCATTACAGGGTCACTGAGGCAGACAGCAGAGTCAAACCTCAGCCTTGCAAAACAGCAACACTCTTGAGTGAACCCAGCTGGGAACAAAGGAAGTATGAGTCAACCCCAAAAGTTTCTCTTAAAAAGGCTGTATTAGGGTGCCACAGCCGCTGGGCTGGGAGACAGAGTTTGCATGAGCCTGGGGCTGGGGCTCTGGGGGCCAAGCCCTCAGCCATCCTCAGGGACCTGTGGGCAGAGAGCCAGCTGCAGAGAGCCGGCTGGACTGGGCAGTGCCAGTCCAGGAGCTCGCAGGACAGCCCTTCCTTCCAGGGAGCCCTTGGACGAGGGGAGAAGAACTCCGGCTGTGTGCAAGCATTACCTCTGAGCCACACCTCCCTGTCAGGGAGCTCTGATGAGGCCCCACTTTACAGACAGAAAGACTGAGTCTGATCTCTTTACTCATTTCTCCACTTCAGGTATGCACCTGGGACTTCCCTGGCGGTCCGGTGGTTAAGACTCTGAGCTTCCACTGCAGGGGGCATGGGTTCGATCCCTGGTCAGGGAACTAAGATCCCACATGCCGCCAGCCGCAGCCAAACAAAGACAAACGAACAAATAAAAAACAAGTATTCACCAAATGCCTGCTATATGCCAGGCAGAGGGATGCAGGAGTAAACAAAACAGACGAGGACTCTGAGTTTATGAAATTTATAGCTTCGTGAAGGGTGAGGAGATAGAGGCCGTGTATGTGCATGGGTGATGTGTATGCAGGGGCCTGATCAGGCAGAGACTCACGTTTTGTTCTAAATGCAACAGGGATTCTCTGGAGGGTTGAGAGAGAGAGGGAAAGAGAGGTGTGCTCTGATTGCCATTGTCAGCAGATGCTGTCGGGGCAGAGGCGCAGGGAGATCAGCCAGGAGGCCTGCAGTAACTGGGGATGCCGAGGCTTGGGCAGGAGGTACGAGGAGATGAGGGGAAGTGGCTGGTTTCAGCCCAACCCCTGGTGGCCCGATAAGGGGTGACAAAAAGAGGAGTCAAGGATGATGGTCTGGTTTGGAGCTTGAGCAACTGGGTGACTGAGACAAGGACGATGTGAGCAAGTCACCCAGCCAGGAACTGACTCTGCCCTTCCCCCTGTGACCCCCATCACCCGCTCCCCCCCCCCACACCCCGAAAAGCCTAGAGTGCTCACAGCGGCATTCAAGGACCGCTGTGCGCCGAACTTCTGGCTTTTCCATCCTCATCCCCACCTCACGCTGCCCCACAAGGCGCTCTTCCCACTCTCTCCCCCGACACGCCACGCTCATGCTCGGTCCCACCCCCTCACCTTTGCTTTCTCCCTTCCTCCAGCCGCTTCCTCCTGCCTGAGAGCTCTCCCTCCTCCTGGGACTGAGTGGAAGCCCCACCCCCTTCTACGGAGGCCTCTGAAGGGCTATCTGGGGCAGCAGCTCCAAAGCCAGTCCCTACTTGATTAGAATTCCCGCTTCACCACCTCCCAGCAGGGGATCCTGAGCAAGTTCCTAAATGGGATTCAGTTTCTTCATCTGCAAAATGGGTTGAAAATAAAAGTACCCACCACATGTGGGTAGGCGCAGGATTAACAAAGGACCACTCACTCATCCGGCCACTCCAACATAACGCCGGTTAGCCAGTGTTTTATTTCCAGGTGGGACAGAAGTGGCGGGGGAAGCAACTGCTCTTTGATACGTCCGTGCTCAGGCCTCTGTGCTCACTCAGGGCAGCACGTATGGGTGTATAAAGAGGCTGGCGCCCACGAGGACTGTCCCATTCGTGGCTGAGTCTCCAAGGTCTCACCCATGGATGCATGAATGACTGCATGTTCCCCTGCACGGAGGACTTACTACCCCTCTTTTACAGGAGGGGAAACTGAAGCCCAGAGCCATATGGCTGGATATGCTGATAGTGGATTTCTTCACCAGTCATTCACTCTGGCCAGTTGGACCCGGGTGACCCCTGAGAAGGGGTCCCAAGATGCACCCACATTTCCTGAGGCAGCTGTGCCCTGGCCAGCCTAGGTAATGTGTGACTTTCCTCGGGCTCTTACAGTTGGCTTCATGCCACAGATGCCACAGCCGGCGAGCCTGCAGCTGGCAGTGGGGACAGATGTCCTGCCCTCATTTACATCCCCTCCACCCACTGCAGCCAGAGGAGTGAGAATAGGAAGCCGCAAATCAGACCAAGCCGAGGTCTTGGTGCTCACCGCCGCTGCTGTACGATGTCTGCTGGAAACCAGACCAAGAGGTTTACAGGAATTGGGGCCTCTGAGCAGCACTGAATGCGAAAGCAAAACTCTCACAACACACACACACACACAGGCACATACATGTGTATGCACATGCATATGTGCACACACACACACACCCCTCATACAGGTACATGCAGAGACGGTCATAGGCAGGCAAGTGCAAGGCACACACACTCCTGTCCCTACAAACCACCACCCATCCAAGTGGTCAGCTCTCACCAGCCCCACCCACCAGGAAGCCCTCTCCAGCAATCATTGCTGCTCAGAAGTGGGGGAGACCTGGGCTGGGGTCCTGGCTCTCTCTCTCTGCTGGCTTGGTGCCTTCCACAAAGGATTTACCCTCTCTGGACCTCAGTCTCCCTGGTTACTAAAGTTGAGATAATTATAATCATAACAAGAACCCTTGTCCTTGAGAGGGGTTGCATGGCCAGCCAAGCAGGCAGTAGGTGCTCAGTAAAAGCTCATTAAAGGAACAAGAACGACATTTGTGGCAGACGAGGGCTGGCCATGTTTACAAGAGGAGCCCTGTGAATGCTCCCAGTGACTGCAGGAGGCCAGAGGGCTCTCTTCTCACAGAAGAGGAAACTGAGGCCCTGAGGGTCGTGGTGTCTTGTCCAAGTCACCAAGGTCAGCAGCGGAGCCCAATCTACTGACCCCAGCCTCGCCTGTCTGCATGGGAGACAGGTCTAGGCACAAACCCACCGGGGCCCACCCAGTGCTGTCCCAGGGGAGGCTCCCCGGCCCGCCACACTCCCCGCAGGTCCTGAAGGGGTCCCTGGGCAGCTGGCGTCAGGGGCCAGTGAGCAGGGGACCTGGCAGCTGCACGGTGGAAGCTGAGGTGAGGATAGAGAGGCCCAGAGAGGGAAGGGGACTTGCCCAGGTTTACCCAGCATATCAGTTTCCTAGGGCTGCTGTAACAAATGAACTTGATGGCTTAAAACAATAGAAATTTATTCGCTCACAGTTCTGGAGGCCAGAAGTCTCAAATCAAGGTGGCTGCATGATTCCAGTCTCTGCCTCCATCTTCTTATGGCCCCCGCCCACCCCATTCCCTGCTCCCCACCCCCATGTCTGTGTGTCTCAAACCTCCCTCTGCCTTTCTCTTATAGGGACACCTGGTGATGGATTTAGGGCCCACCCTACATTCAGGAGGGTCTCATCTCCAGATCCTTAATTACATTTGCAAAGACCTTCCCTGCTCCCCAAATAAGGTCACATCCACAGGTTCTGGGGTTTAGGACACAGACCTATCTCTTTGGGGGACACTGTTTAACCCACTACACCCAGTAAGCCAGGGTTAGTACCAGGCAGAGCCTTCCCCACAGCCCAGCCCTGATCTGGGCTATCGTTACCAAGACCACAGGTGGGACAAGGGACAGATTCTGGAGCCTTCGAGCCTGGCTTGGAATCCTGACCTTACCTCTTACTTGCTGTGAGACCTCAGGCAAGTAACTTACCCTCTCTGTCCCTCCGTTTCTTCACCTGTAAAATGAGGATAAGCTAGTCCATTATCCTTCTCGTAATGGAAATTGAGTTGATAAACATAAAACCTCAGAGCAGTGCCTGCCTGGAACCTAGAGGGCTCTCAATAAATGTTTGATAACTAAATACATAAAACCGTGTCTGGCACACTGTGAATGCTCAGTAAATGCTAACTTTCATCTGAGGGCGCCTGGTAAAAAGGATTCCTTACCAGTCATCTCCTGGTTCCCCTCCTTACTCCCCTGCCCCCTGGAGAGAGACAGAGAGGGTCACAATAGTCCTATTTGTCAGATGGGACCACTGAGCCCTGGTGGTAGGAGGGCAGCCCAAATCTGGCATCCTGGCCCCACTGAGGGTACCATGTGCTGGCTCCCAGACTAGGTCTGACCCCTGACAACATCTTCAAAACAAAAGGAGAAAAGCAGAACAAGTTAGCAGGTGTTTCCTAGAGTTAAAGCTAACCACAGGGACAGTACGACAAAGACTAGTGGTTCCCAGAGGGTGATCCCCGGGCCAGCGTCACCTGGGGACTTGTTAGGAATGCACGTTCTCACTGATGCCTGAAGTTGGGGACCACTGGCCTAGGGGTGCAAAGCACAGGTGGAGAGCTGGCCCCCGTGGGCTAGAGTCATGTATCTGCCACCTAAGAGCTCTGTGACCTCAGGCACATCCCTTCATGTCCCGCAGCGTCCACTGCCCAGATGGAAACGACGTGTCTGGCTCCTGGGGCTGCACCTCAGTGAGTTCAGACCTGGCGCCGTGCAAGCGCTGATCACTGTAATTATTCCCTAGGACTAGCTTGCATTTGACATTATGAGCTTCCTTGTGTGCGTGCGTGTGTGCACGTGTGTGTGTGTGTATGCACACATGCACAGTGAACATTTTTCCTTTCAGGAAGGGATGAAAATGGTAGATATTAGTTGGTTTCTTCAAAACTCCATACTTTGTACATTTTTTTAAAAATTAATTAATTTATTTATTTTTGGCTGCGTTGGGTCTTCGTTGCTGCGCGCGGGCTTTCTCTAGTTGCAGTGAGCGGGGGCTACTCTTCGTTGCGGTGCACGGCCTTCTTATTGCAGTGGCTTCTCTTGTGGCAGAGCACGGGCTCTAGGTGCATGGGCTTCAGTAGTTGTGGCACGTGGGCTCAGTAGTTGTGGCTCATGGGTTTAGTTGCTCCGCGGCATGTGGGATCTTCCTGGACCAGGGCTCGAACCCGTGTCCCCTGCATTGGCAGGTGGATTCTTAACCACTGTGCCACCAGGGAAGTCTTAGAATTTTAATATTAAAATATTTGCACATTTCATTCTCACAAACGTCCCCACGAGGTCGCTTTTAACAGGCAAGAAAATCAGGGCACAGAGAAGTTAAGTAGCAGCCCACGGTCATACAGCAGGTCAGTGTGGAGCGATTCTGACCTCACACACCGGTTCCAGAGCCCACACTCGGCACCCCTCAGCTCCGTGGCCCTGGGGGACCAGAGACTCAGTGGGGAAATGAAGGAATAGAGAGAGGCAGTGGGGTCTGGAGGAGCTGGGCAGGACACAGCGAGAGCGGCCAAGGGTAGGGGTAGGTGGGCTGGGCAGAAAGCCCTGGGGGTCTCCGACAGCAAGGGGTGGGGGTGGACAGCGGGAGAGTGGGCCCTGCTGCAGAATCACCCCTGCCTGGGCCTCACTAAGCAAAGCAGGGCTTGTCTGGGCCCTTCCGGAAGGCAGTTATCAGCCGCCTTGAGCCGTGCACTCCCTTCACAGCAGTAATCCCACTTCTTGGAAACCCTCCTAAGGAAATTCTCCCCTTCCTCCTCCTGGGGCTAAGCTACTAAGAGGGTGGCTTTGTCTCTCAGCCCGGGGACCACACACATTTCCTGAGAAAGGCGAGGCTGCTGGGTGTAAGGCGCTCCCCTCCCCCCAGCACCTGGTGGGAAGGGTGGATGGGAAGGGTAATGCAGTGGGGTATGGAAGGCAGAGGGCTGAGGGGCCCTGTGGGTGGCCAAGGCCAGGCCGGGGTTCCTTAACCTTTCTGAGTTCCTCTTGAGACCATTTTTGGGCTGAATTTTTTCCTGAATGTTATTTAATGCAGTTTAATTCCCTGTCCATGTGGCACCCAAAATCGATCGTGTGTGTGTGCGTGTGTGTGTGTGTGTGTGTGGTTTTTTTCATCGAGGTATATACAACCTACATACAGCAAAGTGTACAGCTTTGTGAATTTTTACACCTACGTACACATTTGTAAACCGAGACCCAGATCAAGATTTGAGCCCTGGCTACTCCAAGCGTGGTCCTTAGACCAGCGGCATCCACCTCTCCAGGGAGCTCTTGCAAATGCAGAACTGCAGGCCCCACCAGCATCTTGTGGGTCAGAGTCTGCTTCCACTGAACAAGACCCCAGGGGATCAATCAGGTCCTGGGTCTGGAAGCAGGCTCAGCCGTGCCTGGACCTCACTCTCCCACCAGGCCTTACTCTCTCACGACTGCTCAGAGAGCCTTTCCAACTGAGGGAAGGGAGTCACACAGCAGGTGACTAACGGGTCCAGGGCACCAGGTGCCCCGACCAGGCCTCTTGCCCTGGACATTGCTACTTTGCATCTCTACTTACCCATCTGCAAATAGGCATAAAGATCTCTTCCCAACCACCTCCCACAGCCGTGGGAACCCTTGTAACACTGGGGGCTTGTGCCCCACCGGGCACTTTCTCAGGCATGTCTGTGCACCGCCTCACTTAAGCCAACAAGCTTAGAAGGCAGGAACTATTATTAATATCAACACCATATCGATACAAATATATCATCTCAATAACAGGCCATTTTACAGGGCAGGAAACCAAGGCTTGTGGAGGTTAGACAACTTTCCCGAGATCACTAAAAGCAGTGCAGCCAAGATTTGAACCCATTCTGTCTGAATCCAGAGCCCTAACTGATTTTAACCGGAGTCTCTCACACAGTGAGCAACATGGGATATCCCTCCAGCAAGCTAGTTTAAGAAAGAAAGCTTCTTTCTTCTCTTTCTTCCTTTGGGAAAAAACAAAAACAAACCGAAAAACCCAACCACAAGAATAATGCATGCACATGATGTAAACAAAAATTCAAAGCATCCAAAGGCTTTGCAGGAGATGTAAACAAAAATTCAAAGCATCCAAAGGCTTTGCAGGAGAAAGTTGGCTTCCCTCCCACGCCATCCCCAGCCTCCCATTGCCCTCCCTGGAGGCAATCCCTGTGATCAGTTTCTCGTACCCCTTTTCAAAGATGCTCTGCGTGGACAGTACATGGAAATACATACTGTGTTTTCTCACTTATATTGTACAAATGGGGGCATACTCTATATCCAGACCTGCTCCTTGCTTTTACTGCCCTGCACTTCGTCTTCCTATCAGCCCATAAAACCTGGGTTATGGTATGGCTGTGCTGTAATTCACCTCGCTGCCTCCAGATTGCCCGGCACACGGGTCGTCTCCAGTCTTTTATGACCACGGCATTGCTGTGCCCAGGCCCCTTGCACTCCCATTCTTTCGAGCTCCAATGAGCATTTCTGTAAGATGCCAGCCAGAGGTGGAACGCCCAGCCCTGGGTGTGTGTGGTTTCAGGCTTGGCAGATACAAGGGGCATTTCTTATCTGCCAGCCTTGGACCGGGCTCAAGATGCCTGGAGCCTCTGGTGCCCAGATCCTGGGTGGGGGCTTACAGGAGGGGCCCAGGATAGGGAAGGTCAGTGCTTTCCAAGAAACTAAAAATGGAACCAGAGAAAGGTGTTAGCAGCTCCTTGGGAGAGAGGGACCTGGCTATGCAGCTACTTCTCCAGAGATAAGGGTCTGGAGCTTCCCTTTCCCTGAACGTCTTGGGGGACAGCCCTGCCACACACCCACCCCACTCACATCCTTCGAGGCCTCTCAGACCTGAGCTTTGCCTTGGACCAGGGCCTGGAAGGCAGCGGAAGATTTTCTGTGTGTTCACTTCATCGACAGTCATACGGCAGCGACGCGCCAGGCCGCGTTGGTGCTAACCTCCCTGCGCCAGGCAGAGCCCCTCTTTTAGTTTCACAGCTATTTGTTGGGTGCTAGCTAGGCGCCAGTGTTTATTTCAAGTTCCAGTGACTGTGTAGACATTAGTTCACTTAATCCTTGAAAATACACCGTGAGGTAGGTATGGTTATTATGCCCATTTTGCAGATGAGAAAACAGAGGCCTGACAGGGTAAGAACCACATCGAGGTGACACAGCTAGTGAGGAGCAGAGCCCATGTCCTCACCATTAAGCTGCGGGAAGTGGCTCTCACGGGTGGGTGAGCTCCAGCAGCCCCTGGGGGGCTTGTTAAAACATGTTGTGCTGCCCCCACTCCCCCAAGTTCCTGACTCCATAGGTATGAGTTGGTCATCAAGGCCCTCAGACCAGGGATTCCTCACGAAAGGTCTCATGTGCACCCACCCCCACCCCACGGCCTCTGGCCTGGGCTTCACCAGTGACCCCCAACCCCAAATAAGGAGCCACTCAGGACACACCCACCAGAAGGTGCAAAATGAAAAAGAGACTGGGCGTGGTGAGGGAGGGCGGAGCCACTGCTTGCTGCTGGGGTGAAGTTGGTACAACACTGCAGACATCTGTTTGGCAGCATTGACTGAGGCTGGACGCAACCCCGCAATCCCACCTCTGAGTCTCTGCGAGACTCAGAGAAATGCAGCTGCGTGTTCACCAAAAGACAGACAAGAGTGCTCGGATCGGCGCTATTCATAACAGCCCAGTTGGGGACATAGAACTCATCGATAATAGAGCAGATAAATAAACTGTGGTCTATTCATACAACAGAATATTATACAGCGATGAGGATGAACTAATGTAACCACACACATCAACAGAGTGAGGAACACAGACCTAGCGTTCAGACAAAGAAGCCAGACACAAAAGAGGACGCGCTGCAGGCCTGCATTTACGAGGAACAGGGGAGGGACTCTGGTGACAGAGTCTGATGGCCAGGGACCTGTTGGGGGAGGGGCATCAGCTGTGCAGGGTGGGTGGGAGCTGCCGGGAGCTGCCCGTCATCTGTCTCAGTCTGGTGGCCACCACACGAGCGTGCACACGGGCGTGCGCACATGTAACATTCCATCAAAGTTCTGGGAACTCTGCTATTTACGTTTTCTCACAATAATTTATTTTACAATACAATAAAATTTATTTTAATTGTAGTAAAATACACATAAAACTTACCATCTTAACCATTTTTAAGCGTCCAGTAGTGGTAAGTAGGTTCATATTGTTGATAGCCAATCTCCGGATCTCCTTCCCCCTCACGAAACGGAAACTCTACACCTAGGAAGCAACCACGCCCCATCTCTCCACTCCCTCCAGCCCCTGGCAACCACCATTTCACTGTGTCTCTGTGTTATAACTACTCTAGGGGCACATACAAGTGGAATCATACAATAGCTGTCCTTTTGTGACTGGCTTCTTTCACTGAGCATAGTGGCCGTAAGGTTCATCCATGCTGTAAGATGTCAGAATTTCCTTCCTTTTTAAAGCTGAGTAATATTCCACTGTATGGATACACCACATTTTGTTTATCCATTCCCCCGTGATGGACACTTGGGTTGTTTCCACCTTTTGGCCATTGTGAACAATGCTGCTATGAACGTGTGTGCAAATGCACAATTTTGTTTTACCATTTCACACCCACAAATGACGAGGCATGGAGGCTGGCAGGACAGAGGTTCTAAGGCAGAGCTCTGGAGTCAGACTGGGTTGGAGACCCAGCCAAAGCACTGTCAAACTGTGTGACCTTGGGTCAGACACTTTCCCTCTCTGAGCTTCCATCCTTATGTCCTCATCTGTACGGGGTGAATAATGGAGAGCACTGAGCATATCAGCTACTGTTACTATTCTCACCATCATCACCCCCCTCAACACACACACACACACAGCCTCTGCACTCAGCTCCCAGACCCCAGAAAGGGTTTTGATCTCCCTAGATCAGTCATTCTCACAGAGTGGGTCAGGGGCCAGGAGAACCCCCCGAGGAGTGCCAAAACAATTGAAAAGCCAAAGGCTGCCTTCTATTCCTGAAGGCCAGGACCTACCTGTTTTTCAGTAGGGGCGGGGGCCGTGGAGATGTGGAGGCAGGCTTCTTACTAGGAACGGAGTGAGTTATGGAGGGTCATTAAAAATGGGACAGTTTTGGGCTTCCCTGGTGGCGCAGTGGTTAAGAGTCCGCCTGCCAATGCAGGGGACACGGGTTCGTGCCCCGGTCCGGGAGGATTTCACATGCTGTGGAGCAGCTAGGCCCGTGAGCCACAACTACTGAGCCTGCGTGTCTGGAGCCTGTGCTCCGCAACGGGAGAGGCCGCGACAGTGAGAGGCCCGCGCACTGCGATGAAGAGTGGCCCCCGCTCTCCGCAACTGGAGAAAGCCCTCGCACAGAAACGAAGACCCACCACAGCCTAAATAAATAAATAAATAAATTTAAGGGGGAAAAAAAAAAAGTTAAAAAAAAATTAAAAAAAAAAAAAGGGACAGTTTTAACTTTACTTTATTGCCCTCCAATCCTTTGTTACCACCAAGCTGATTTCTCTTCAGTTACAAGCTGCTCATGGTTGTGTCCTGTGTCCCCAGGGCCCAGGGGTCCTCGAGCCCCTGAGATCTCGGCATCGTGCAGTTTCTGGGCAGAGGGTCCTAGCGCTCGGCAGCTGGGCCCCCTCACGCACACAGCTGTCTTAAACCAGAGGGTTTAGTCCTCGCATGTGGAGGTGTATTAAGATCCACATTCCCAGCCCCATCTCTCTACAGCATGGGATGCGGGGCTGGGGTGGACCCCCAGAACCTGCATTTTAATAAAACTGCAGGAGACGCCACAGTCCACGCTTGGAACTACCCGGTGCCCACCTCGTCCTGGCCTCCTCTGCCTCTGGGGGCCCGTGGGTACCGGGTCCTCTATGCTCACCTGCCCCAGCAGTATGGTTCTGGGCCAGGGCAAGAAGATTTTCTCTTCTAGAAAGTTTTAAAATAACAGCTCTATTGAGATACAACCCACAAACCATACACTTCACCCATTTAAAGTGGTTTTTAGTGCATTCACAGAGTTGTGCAACCATCACCACAATCAATTCCAGAACGTTCTCATCATCCCAAAAAAACACCCTGTACCCATTCACGGTCCCTCCCCATGTCCCCTCCCGCCAGCCCTAGGCAACCACTAGTCTGCTTTCTGCCTCTACGGATTCATATTTAAACATTTCCTATAAATGGAATCACACAAAATGTGGTCTTTTGTGTCTGGCTTCCTTCAAATAGCATGTTCTCAAGGTTGATCCGCGGTGTAGCATGTGTCAGCACTTCATTATTTTTTTTTTTTACATCTTTTTTTTTTTTTTCAAAATGTGTAATTTTTAAGTGACTTAACAACTTTGCTCTTTTTTGTTTGTTTTTAATTTTTATTTATTTATTTATTTATGGCTGTGTTGGGTCTTCGTTTCTGTGCGAGGGCTTTCTCTAGTTGTGGCAAGCGGGGGCCACTCTTCATCGCGGTGCGCGGGCCTCTCACTATCGCAGCCTCTCTTGTTGCGGAGCACAGGCTCCAGATGCGCAGGCTCAGTAATTGTGGCTCACGGGCCCAGCTGCTCCGCAGCATGTGGGATCTTCCCAGACCAGGGCTCGAACCCATGTCCCCTGCATTGGCAGGCAGACTCTCAACCACTGTGCCACCAGGGAAGCCCTTTTTTTTTACATCTTTATTGGCATATAATTGCTTTACAATGTTGTGTCAGACTTCACTCATTTTTGATGTTATTTTATTTATTTTTTATACAGCAGGTTCTTATTAGTTATCCATTTTATACATATTAGTGTATAGATGTCAATCCCAATCTCCCAATTCATCCCACCCCCTACCCCCCGCCACATCCAGATCTAGAGTCTGTCATACAGAGTGAAGGAAGTCAGAAAGAGAAAAACAAATATCGTATATTAACGCATATATGTGGAACCTAGAAACATGGTACTGATGAACTGGTTTGCAGGGCAGAAATAGAGGCACAGATAAAGAGATTTCATTCATTTTTATCACCAAATGATATTCTGTCATACACCCAGGAGCTTTTTTTTTTTTTTTTTTTGATTGATTGATGACTGATTTTTTTGGGGGGGTCTTCTTTGCTGTGTGCGGGCTTTCTTTAGTTGCGGCGAGCGGGGGCTACACTTTGTTGTGGTGCGTGGGCTTCTTATTGCTGTGGCTTCTTGTTGCGGAGCTCGGGCTCTAGGTGTGCAGGCTTCAGTAGTTGCAGCACGTGGGCTCAGTAGTTGTGGCTCATGGGCTCTAGAGCGCAGGCTCAGTAGTTGTGGCGCATGGGCTTAGTTGCTCCGCGGCATGTGGGATCTTCCCGGACCAGGGATGGAACCTGTGTCCCCTGCATTGGCAGGCGGATTCTTAACCACTGTGCCACCAGGGAAGTCCCCACCCAGGAGCTTTTAAAACATACTGATGTGACCACCCCACCCCAGACTGATACAATTAGTTGGAGGGGAGGGGACAGGACAGGATTTGTAAAGCTCCCTGGACAGACCAGGAGAATCCCTGCTGTCACTCCTTCAAAACTCCAAACCGTAAAAAAAAAAGATAAAATCTTGCCACCTGTGATGAGGTGGATGGACCTTGAGGGTATTATGCTAAGTGAAATAAGTCAGACAGAGAGAGACAAATACCGCATGATTTCACTCATATGTGGAATAGAAAAAACAACAACAACAGAAACGCACACACAAAATAAATGAACAAATCAAACAAGAACAAACAATTCAATTCAGAGAACAGAGTGGTGGTTACCAGGGGGGTGGGCGGGGGAGCGAAATGGGTAAAGAGGATCAACTGGGATGGATAGAAACTAAATGTTTGGTGTTGAGCACACTATAGTGTATCCAAATTAGAAATATAATGTTGTACACGTGAAACATATGTTATAAACCAATGTTACCGCAATAAAAAACAAATTAAAAAAAAAAAGTTTCCAGGGCAGGTCTTATGAGCACCGTTCCACAGACTAGGAAATCGGGGCTCAGAGAGGGGATTGTGTCACCAGCCCAGGGTCCTGCAGACAGAACTGCTGAAGTGGATCTGACTTCCTCCCTCCACTTGTTCCACATTAATGAGGTGCCAGCTGTATGCCTGGCACCATGAGATTCAAAGGATCCAATGACTGAGACATTCCTTCATGTTATTTCGTTATTTAGCCTGGCCTCTGTTTAACCATGAGTAGAATGAATGGAATGAGGATGGGAAGGCAGAGCGACTGCAAGGGCAGGTGACGGGTTCATCAGTGTTTTAAATCAAGTGGTGCTTCTCAGTCCTTGGGGAGTGCCCACCCCGTGGAGAATCTGATGGACACAATGGGAAATGCTTTTATGGTGACCACATTTTTGCCTATAATTATAGGGGATTCTCCATCCTTTGAAGCCCACCGGTAAGAACGTAACCATACACTGAACACATTCTTCTCTGAGCATCTGTGATTCGCCAGGCGCTGGGGCTGCAGCCATGAGCTGGCCACGTCCTTGCTCTCAAGGGGACTGAGATCTGGCACAGGGCGGCAAACAAATAAGGAGGCGGGAGTGTCCAGGTGTGTGGACGACAGAGAATGAGAGCAGGCTGGGGAAGGTTCCCTGTGCCTGGGAGGGCAGGGCAGACCCGTGACATTCTGCTGAGATCTGATGACAAGAAGGGCATGCCAGGCAGAGGGAACAGCCCGGCAAAGGCCCTGAGGTGGGAACAGGATTGGAATTCCGGGAACTGAAAGGGGGCCATACGTAATGGGTAAGACGGTGGGTAGGGGCCAGGGTTAGAGAGGTGCGCAGGGCAGGGGGAGAGGTCCCAGCTATTCAGTGGACAAATGTCTGTGTCTGGCTCTTTTCTAGGCAAGAGGACGGGGCAGTGAACAGGCCAGACTTGGCCGAGTCCTCCTGGAGCTGGGGGTGGACAGAGCCAGCGCTTTCACAAAACACATCTCAACAGCCGGGAGGGTGAGGGCCGGGGCACGGTGTCTAGGCAGGCAGGAGCAGAGGCCTGGGGCTGGGCAAACAAAGGCCCATTTGCAGGCAAAGTGTCACAGGAGGGACTTGCACAGACCTGAAGCTGGAATAGTGGTTGTTTCCCAAGCGGAGAATGAGACTAAAGGTGGTTTCAACAAAGTCCCGAGAGAAGGGGTCCCAGCTGCAGCCAAACCCACTGGCGTTTGCTAAGAGTTCTAAACTGGGCAAAACTGGAGCGCCCAAATGTTTTCTCTGAGCCGGAACATTTTATATATGGAAATAAATGTAGACATTCTTTTGAGCACCCACAATGTGCCTGGCACTGGGCTGTAGGCTGATATAACTACTATTCATATCCTGGTTGTTATTTTCAGACACTTCCTGAGTTCTTTCAGCATTTACCTGCATCTCCCATGGAGTGGGTTGAACAGTGCCTCTAAAAAGATATGTCCCTGTCCTAACCCCCAAAACCTGTGAAGATGACCTTATTTGGAAATAGGTTCTTTGCAGATGTAATTAAAATAAGGCTCTCAAGTTTGGGATTGACTACTGTATTTAAAAAGGATAACCAACAAGGACCTACTGTATAGCACAGGGAACTCTGCTCAATGTTATGTGGCAGCCTGGATGGGAGGGGAGTTTGGGGGAGAATGGATACATGTATATGTATGGCTGAGTCCCTTCGCTGTGCACTTGAAACTATCACAACATTGTTAATTGGCTATACTCCAATATAAAATAAACAGTTTAAAAAAAACCATAAAATAAGGCTCTCAAGATGAGCTAATCCTGGACCAGGGTGAGCCCTAACTCCAGAGACAAGAAGGCCATGTGAAGATGCAGGCAGAGCTTGGAGTGACATATCTACAATCCGAGGAACACCAAAGCTTTCTGGTGGCCTCCAGAAGCGGGGAAAGAGGCCTGGGGATTCTCCCCCAGAGCCTCCAGGAGAAACCAGCCCTGCGGACACCTTGGTTTCAGACTTCTGGCCTCCAGAACTGTGGGAGAAGACATTTCTGTAGTTTGAAGCCACCCCGTCTGTGGTCACTTGTTACAGCAGCCCGAGGAAACTAACACAACATATATAATTTATTACGGTGTTCACATACACAGGGGTTTGTGCTGATCTTTTACATTGATATAGGAACGGAGGCCAAAAACTTTGGGGGAGGGCTTCCCTGGTGGCGCAGTGGTTGAGAATCTGCCTGCCAATGCAGGGGACACGGGTTTGAGCCCTGGTCTGGGAAGATCCCACATGCCGCGGAGCAACTAGGCCCGTGAGCCACAACTACTGAACCTGCGCGTCTGGAGCTTGTGCTCCGCAACAAGAGAGGCCGCGACAGTGAGAGGCGCACCGTGATGAAGAGTGGCCCCCGCTCGCCGCAACTAGAGAAAGCCCTCGCACAGAAACGAAGACCCAACACAGCCAAAAATAAATAAATAAATAAATAAATAAATAAATAAATAAATAAATAAATAAAAATTAAAAAAAAAAAAAAACTTTGGGGGACCCCTCGCTTAGCCTGCCTGATTTCGAATCTCCCCCTCACTCTGTAACCTTGGACAAGTTCTTGGGTTTCTCTGGCTTCAGTTGCCTCATCTGTCCGAAGAGATTAACCAATGGGTTAAATGAAATTCTGATATGAGGCTCAGGCAGTGTGGACATGTAGTGGATCTCCATCTCCAGCTGCTGGGAGTTCTGTTGTCAGGGCTGCTGCCTTAGAGTCAGTGGTGGCTTCCGCTTTGGCAAGCCCTGTCTGGCCCCACGATCCCCCTCCCTTCAGGAAAGGGGCAGAAGGAGTAGGTTTCGGGGTGATGGGGTAAAGCCTCCAGGTGGGATTCTGCAGAGGGAACATTGTTCCCTGGAAAATTCTGGGCCAGGTTTTCAGTCCAGCAATGGAGGCCTCCCAAGAAGAGGTCAGGGGGGTGATTTATGATCTGAGAAAGCCCAAGCAGGGTGACCTCTCTGCTGGGCTCAGAAGGCACAGTCCCTGTGGCCAGGATACTTCTGGGGGCCCACTGAAATGTTCTCAGTGCTTTTAACATAGGAGGGAAAAACAGATGTGGTAATAATGAATATGTAATAATGACTCCAGCCTAGATTATAGTCACTTCATACAATGTGGTCATAAAATACAGCTTTATTTTTCCTTTTTTATGGAGGAGGTATTCATGGAAGCATCCCTGGACAAACGACCCCGGAGAGGGATGGAAGCTGAGGGACAAGAGGGCTTGGCCGGCCCAAGTAAGAAGTTTCAGAACCCAGACCAGCAAGGGAGCAGAGAGGCCTGATCTGGAAAGCGGTGCCGGCCATGCCCGCACTCCCTGCCCTACTGGTCATCAGGCCACCATTGCGGGAGGGCCGCTGCTCCTGGAACAGCAAACCAAGTGCTCGCTGACCAGGTGCTGTGCCCAGACTACATGGGGAAAATAATATTTAATCCTTCCTGTGACCCTGTGCGGGAGGACTGTTACTCCCATTGGGCAGATGGAGAAACTGAGGCCAAGAGAGTCCCTGCACATACCGCAGGCCCTTAATAAATGTCTGCTGAGTGTGAACTGGATGCACAGAAGGTCCTGCGCCCAAACTAGCACCACTGGTAAGGGTAGAGCTGGGATTTGAACCCAAGCATCCCTGCTCCAGACCCTCAGCTATAACCACCACCTTCTACTGCCTTCCGGTGCACATGCCAGCCCTGCTCTGGTGGTATTTCTAATCCTGTAAGGTTGATCTTACCAGCCCTGTTTCCAGGTGAGGAAACAGAGGCTCAGAGGGCTGAACACGCCTGTCCAATTTCCACTTGACTCCGTAAGTGGCTTCCTTCCCCTCCCTCTGCAGTGTCCTTTGGTCCAAAAGCCGGGGAGGGGCAAGTGGCAGTGCCCATCCAGGCGGCAGAGCGTTGGTGTTTACCTGGCGCCCTACCCGACCGGAGCAGGCTGACCCTTGCCCATTATCCCAGCAGGAGAACAAGGGAGGGGCTCCTGCCAGCCCTGGGGACAGGGGCAGGGCTGGCTGCTGCCCACCCCTGTTGTCCTGATAGCCAAAGGGCCACCATCTGAATTCCAGGGGCAGGCCTCCCCGGGCTGTGGGGCAAGAGAGAAGGGTCTGGGCAGGGGAGGCTCCCCCAGGGGAATGAAAAGAACCTCAGCCCCGAGCTCCCCCAGTTGGCTCTCACCTTGGATAAGTCAGTTCATCCCTCTGATCCACCTGTAAAATGGGGCCTTCCAAGAGGGGCTTCAGGGATGAGAGAGCCAGTGCGGGCCAGCCTCGGCTTCCTCATCTTTAAACTGGGGATAAGGACACCGACCCCGAGGGCTTCTCCTGGAGCGCAGACGTGGGAGGTGCCCAGCACAGCTGCCCTCATCAGATGATGCGTGTAGGCTCCTGCATTTTTTTTAAAAAAATTAATTAATTAATTAATTAATTTTTGGCTGCGTTGGGTCTTCGTTGCTGCGAGCAGGCTTTTTCTAGTTGTGGCGAGAGGGGGCTACTCTTCTTTGTGGTGCGCAGGCTTCTCATTGCGGTGGCTTCTCTTGTTGCGGAGCACAGGCTCTAGGCACACGGGCTCAGAAGTTGTGGCAAGCGGGATCAGTAGTTGTGGCTCGCGGGCTCCGTAGTTGTGGCTCGCGGGCTCCAGAGCGCAGGCTCGGTAGTTGTGGCGCACGGGCTTAGTTGCTCCACGGCATGTGGGATCTTCCCGGACCAGGGCTCGAATCCATGTCCCCTGCATTGGCAGGCGGATTCTTAACCACTGCGCCACCAGGGAAGCCCAGACTCCTGCGTTTTAACAGATGTCCTTGAGGTTCTGACCCAAAGGATCTGAGGACAGCTATAAATAGTTCTCAAAGCACCTTTTTCTCTGGTCTTATTAGCTTTTTGTTGTTGTTGTTTTTTAAACCACAAAACTGCCACCATGTGTGCTGGATCATGTCACCCAGGACAAGGCAGCTGTGCTGAAGGGCCCATCATCTCCCTTCCTTTAATCCAACCTTCGGGGAAAAACAGGGGTAACAGTTTGGTGTTATACAAATTTCACACTTTTCTCTCTTCTCAGACAAACATATTTGGATATAATTTGGGTTCCCTTCTTCTAGGTTTTTTTTTTTTTGGCCACGCTTGTGGGATTTTAGTTCCCCTTCCAGGAATCAAACCCGGGACCTCAGCAGCGATCACACGGAGTCCTAACTGCTGGACCGCCAAGGAATTCCCTAGTTTTTTTTTTAAATTGAGGTATAGTTGATGTACCGTATTATATAAGTTACAGATGTACAACATAGTGATTCACAATTTTTAAAAGTTATACTCCATTTATAGTTGTTATAGATTATTGGCTATATTCCCCGTGTCGTACAGCATTTCCTTGTAGCTTATTTATACATAATAGTTTGTACCTCTTACTCCCCTACCCCGATGTTGCCCCTCCCCCCTTTCCTCTCCCCACTGGTAACCACTAGTTTGCTATCTACATCTGTGAGTCTGCGTCTTTTTTGTCATATTCACTAGTTTGTTGTATTTTTTAGATTGTACATGTAAGTGATATCATGGAGTATTTGTCTTTCTCTGTCTGACTTATTTCACTTAGCATAATGCCCTCCAAGTCCATCCTTGTTGCTGTAAATGGAAAAATTTCATTCTTTTTTATGGCTGATATTTTTAAAAATTTATTTTAAAAAACAGGGGCTCATAACCATTCATGTTTTCTGCATTCTTCTTTTGACAGCCCCTAGTGTCGACACACAGAGCACGGAGCAGGGGGCTTCGGGGAAACGGAGGCCCGCCTGGAGGGAGTCCCAGCGGAGGCACTGCAGCCTCGGAGGCGATCTGGGGACCAGGCGGCCCAGCAGGGGTACCTGGGCTCCCTGCAGTCCTCCCCGGGGAGCTGCTCACGTGCCGCCTCCCCTGCCCCGGGGGGGTGAGGGCCCACGACCAGCTGCACAGCCCGGCCAACCGCAGACCAGGCGGGAAAGTGAAAATAAACGCTGGCTGGCATCCGAGTTTCTGTTTCCTGTCACACAAATGCCTTATCGTCCCCTGGGCCATGTGTGCAGTGGGGTCACCTGGGCTGCTTTTGATTTTCTTAAGGAATAACATTTACATAACGAGTGTATGAACTATATCAAAAAATTGTCGGTGCCCAGCTCGACAGTTTTATATATTCGCCACTCAAATCAAAATCAAGGTCATTCCCAGCCTCCCAGCGGGTTTCTTTATACCCTTTCCCACCCACCCCCCAGCAGAGGTAACCACTGCTCTGCCTTCTAGAAATATCAGTTAGCTGTGCCTGTTTTTGAACTGTGTACAAAGCAAGCAGTCACACGGTATGAGTCTTTCTTTTCTGGTTTCTTTCACGCAGCGTGACATGGGTGAGGGTCATGTGTGATGTCGCATGATGGGTAGTCTGCTCCGTTTCATTGCTGAGACGCGTCCTACTGCACGGATATACCTCAGTTTGTTTATCCAATCTCCTGTTGATGGATATTTGGGATGTTTCCAGTCTGGGGCTGTTAGGAACAAAGTTGCTGTGGACATTTGTGTACAAGTCTTTGCGTGGACACAGGCTTTCTTTCCTCTTGGGTAAATACCTAGGAATGGGACTGCTGGGTCATAAGGTAGGTGTATGTTTAACTTCATAAGAGACTGCCAAATGGTTTTCCTCGCTGGCTGCTCAGAGCTGTTTCTAGACCTCAGAGGCCCCGCTCCACATCACAGCAAACCTACAAAATGACCCATGAGCCACATTAAACATCTTTTTTTTTTTGGAGTAAAAATAGTTTTTTTCAGGGGCTTTTCTAATTTTGCTTTTTTAAATAATTTGGCCTGAGTAACTCATTTGCTCAGTTGGGTCTGCTGGAGTTTCTCAGCAATCACGTTTGGGCAGTCTGACAAGGGAGATAACCGAACACCCAAATTGTTTTTCATTTAGAGTTAAGGTTTTTATGAATAATACATTTAGAACCCACAAATGTCCTTCCCTTTCTCATTGGATTTGTGAACTCCTTTGCACCCCTCAAAACCCCACTCAAAGGTCCACACCTCCATGAAGGCTTCTGGTTATAGGCAATGGCAGCCTCTCCTCCCCCGCCCCACCCCACGTGCAAAGCCTGATGTGTGACCCCGATGGCACACTCCCTTGGAGGAGAGCACTGGGCACTATCACAGTTAGTGCACCGAGGGGCATGTATCTGGAGTCCAGGGAGTGCCTCACGCCTTCCTGGATGCCTGGCACATGTTTGTTGATCTGATTTTTCCAGAATTCTCTGTATGTCAGGTGCCCTTACCCAGAACTGCAGGGTCCGGTGGCAGAGGAGCTCGTACCACCTTGAACATGTATGTAAAATACTAAGTGCTGGCTGGGCAAAGACCATGTTTTCTTCCGATTCTCTGAGAAGCCGTCTGTGACCCCCAAAGGATTGAGGGGGAAAATCTTTGATGGCCCTGGAAGGAGTGTTCCCTGGGAGAGGGCACTGGTGACTTGTAACCATGGGGAATGAAGGAAGGGACAGAGAGGGTTCATTCAATGAGCATTTAGAACACACCATCGCCCCTGCACTGGGCCCTGGGGATGTGGCAGGAACAAGACAGACAAGGTCTAGGGGTAGACAGTAAGCAAAGAAAGATGACTTTAGATGTGAAAGATGTGACAAAGAGGAGGAGGAGGAGGAACGTCAGACAGGGAGGTCAGGGAGGACCCCTCTGAAGAGCCAAAGACCTGTATGACAAGAAGCGGCCAGCCAGGCAAAGCTACGTGCCGGAGTGTCCCAGACTAGGGGACAGCCAGGGCAACGGTCCTAAGGCTGGAACACCTTGCTGTGTTGGAAGGCTAGCCAGGTGGCCCTCGGGATCCTGGGTGTCTGCAGCATGCAGAGTGGCGGAGGTGAAGATGGATGTGTGCAGGGGAGGGGAGTGGGTTTGTCTCAGGCCAGCTCTGGGGGCCCATGGGACTTGGGGCTGCGGGGATTCCAGGCATGGTGACAGCCTGGTGCCTCTAAGTACAATCAGGACGACCCAAGTACACCTTTGGGTGGGTGGCAGATTAGACAAGGGACAAGTGACTTGTCCAAGGTCCCTTGGCGCCCTGTGCCATGCTCCCTCACTGCACCCCAGCCTGCTGGTCCTCTAGCACGTCCTGACTCCCCAGACTCTCTCCCTCCTCAGGGCTGTTCCACTGCCCCGAACACCCTTCCCTGCGCTCCTCCCAGCCAACGCCTACCTGCCCTGTCGGGTCTCAGCTTAAAGACCATTTATCAGAGACGCCACCCAGACTGCACCCCCAACTTAAACTAGGTCCTCCCTTCAATCTCCCTCTTACAAGCTTGACCTTTTCCTTTGTGGCGTTTAACACAACTGGCAATTTACTTTATGTGTGTATTTGTGTAAGTCTTTGTTTACCAAGGGTCTCACCACCTGAGAGGCCCTGGGAGGCTCATGGTCTCTGCCATCTCGCCCCACAGCACAGTGCTGGCCCACGCTTACTACAGGAGGGAAAGGCCTGGATTCTAAGTCCAGCCCCCTCCGAGCCTCTTCCCCCTCTCCAGCTTCCTCTACACAGGGGACCCGAGTCCCCTTCCCCAACCTCTCCCACGTCCCCAAGATGTAAAAGCCCAGGTTATCCCCAATCCCTCTAATTACAATGCCGCCCTGGGAGCCCAGCCACCCCAGGGCCTGCAGGGATGACAAAGCCTCCCCCCAGCCCCAGCCGGCCAGAGGAGCAGGTCCCTTGGCCCAGAGAGGAGAGGGACCCATCAAGGGAGCCAAACCCCTGGCCCTCTAGAACTGCCCCTTCCCCGACTCCTCATGGAACACATCTGCACTTGTGGGGTTTTCCCCAGGTTTGCTTATTACTAAATTAATTTTAAAAGGAATACACCAAATGCAACATGGAATTCTGGTTTAGATCCTCGAACAGAAAGAGACATTAGTGGAAAAACTTGAAATCTGAATAAAGGTGGTAGCATCTTAATAGTGATGTACCAATGCTGTGTTTCTCGTTTTCATTAATGTAATGTGACAACGTAAGATGTGAACAACGGGGGAAACCAGGTGAGGTGGTTTATGGGAACTCTCTGTACTAACCTCGCAAGTTTTCTGTAAATCTACAATTATTCAAACAGAAGAGGTTTGGTTTCAAAAAATAAATTAAAGGAAAAAAAAAGAAAAGCAAGCCACCCATCAGATTGGTAAAAAAAGGTAAAACCAGACAATGCCAAACGTCCGTGAGGACTTGGACAAAGAACAGGAGTGTGTGTGTGTGTGTGTGTGTGTGTGTGTGAAGTGGGACAAGCACCCTGCAAAGCCAGGTAGCACCTGGGGTCAAGTTCAAAACGGGTCTCTCCTGCAGCCCCACAATCTTCTACTGCAGGGGCTCTCAGAGTGTGGTACTCAGACCAGCAGTATCAGCATCACCTGGAAACTTACTAGAAATGCAGGCCCTCTAGAGATGATCATACCAAGTGAAGTAAGTCAGAAAGAGAAAGACTAATACCATATGACGTCACTTATATGTGGAATCTAAAATATGACACAAATGAACCTATCTACGAAACAGAAACAGACTCACACACATAGAGAACAGACTTGTGGCTGCTAAGGGGGAGGGGTGGGGGAGGGAAGGATTGGGAGTTGGGGATTAGCAGATGCAAACTATTATATATAGGATGGATCAACAACAAGGTCCTACTATATAGCACAGGGAACTATATTCAATATCTTGTAATAAACCATAATGGAAAAGAATATGAAAAAGAACACATATATATGTACAACTGAATCACTTTGCTGTACAGCAGAAATTAACACAACACTGTAAATCAACTATACTATAATAAAATAAGTTAAAAAAAAAAAAGAAAGCAATGCACGTCCGCAGGCTCCACCCCAGACAAACTGAAAAAATGGAAAACAAAACCCAAAACAAGTCAACCCCCTGGGCTGGGTGGCAGCAATGGGTGTTTTCACAAGCCCTCCAGGCGACTCTGATGCGTGCAGAAATTTGAGAACTACTAGTCTACCAATGTATTCTAGGGTAATCCTTGAGCATGGTCACAGAGAGAACTGGAATCAGCCTAAGTGTCCATCACGAGGAAATGAAGACATTAGGGAAAAGGCAGAGTGCAACAGTGCAAATGAGGCTCAGCCCCACTGATCTCTCCCTTGCGTGTCCACAGGGGTGAGTCTCACACACAAAACCCCACAAACAAAGCAAGTCACAAGATACATGCAAAGGTTTCGGCGCCCAAAAGTGTTCTGATTGGGAACATACACGTATGGATATAAAGATGGGCCCAGGAATGATAAACACCAATATTCTGGGAGAGAGAGGGAAAGGGAATGAGGTGGGGAAGGAAGGAGTGGAAGGGGGGATTCAGATCGGCCTAAAGCGTTTTAAGGTTTAAGCCAGGAACTGGGGAGAAGACACTTTGCAGGCCTGAGAAGCTTCGCTAACATAATCTTAATGAGTACATGCTCTTTAAAAATGATTCATCGAGACCCACACAAAGTTAAAAGTGAGGGCCCCTCATTTCAACCCCACAGCTACTCTGAATATTTGGTGAATACACCTGCAAAATTGGGTCTCTGCATTCTTTAAAAAATAATGGGGGGGGCTTCCCTGGTGGCGCAGTGGTTGAGAATCCGCCTGCCAATGCAGGGGACACAGGTTCGAGCCCTGGTCTGGGAAGATCCCACATGCCGCGGAGCAACTGGGCCCGTGAGCCACAATTACTGAGCCTGTGCATCTGGAGCCTGTGCTCCGCAACAAGAGAGGCCGTTATAGTGAGAGACCCGCGCACCGTGATGAAGAGTGGCCCCCGCTTGCCACAACTGGAGAAAGCCCTCGCACAGAAACGAAGACCCAACACAGCCATAAATAAATAAATAAATAAATAAAATTTAAAAAAAAATAAAAATAAAAAAATAATGGGGGCTTCCCTGCTGGCGCAGTTGAGAATCTGCCTGCCATTTCAGAGGACACGGGTTTGAGTCCTGGTCCAGGAAGATCCCACATGCCGCGGAGCAACTAAGCCTGTGTGCCACAACTGCTGAGCCTGCGCTCTAGAAACCGCCAGCCACAAGTACTGAGGCCTGTGCGCCTAGATCCCGTGCCCCACAACAAAAGAAGCCACCGCCATGGGAGGCCTGCGCAACGCAACAGGGAGTAGCCCCCGCTCGCCGCAACTGGAGAAGGCCCGTGCACAGCAACAAAGACTCAAAGCAGCCAAAAATAAAATTAATTAAAAAAAAAAAAAAAAGAATGTAATATGCTGGAAAAGACAAAACTATGGAGACAGTAAAGAGATCAGTGGTTGCCGGGGTAGGGGAGAGGAGGAAGGGATGAACAGTTGGAACACAGAGAATTTTTAGGCCCGTGAAACTATTCTGTACGATACCATCACTGGAGACACATGTCATTATACATTTGTCAAAACCCTAATATAAGCCATAAACTTTAGCTAATAATAATGTATCAATATTGGTTCATCAGTTATAACAAATGCACCACAGCAAAGCAAGATGTTAATAATAACAGGGGGAGGGCTTCCCTGGTGGCGCAGTGGTTGAGAATCTGCCTGCTAATGCAGGGGACACGGGTTCGAGCCCTGGCCTGGGAAGATCCCACATGCCGCAGAGCGGCTGGGCCCGTGAGCCACAACTGCTGAGCCTGCGCGTCTGGAGCCTGTGCTCCGCAACGAGAGAGGCCCGCGCATCGCGATGAAGAGTGGCCCCCGCTTGCCACAACTGGAGAAAGCCCTCGCACAGAAACGAAGACCCAACACAGCCAAAATCAATCAATCAATCAATCAATCAAACATACACATCTGATTCAAGATCCTCATTAAAAAAAAAAAAAAAAAAGAGACACCACTAAAAAAAAAAAAAAAAATAATAATAATAATAATAATAACAGGGGGAAAGTGGGGAGGGGGCTGCCGGGAGGGGTTGGAGAGGGGGTATATGAGAACTCCCTGTACTTGCCGCTCAATTATCTGTAAACCTAAAACCGCTCTTAAAAAAAAAAAGCAATTCATTTAAAGAAATAAATTTACCCCCAAAATGAATGTTTTCTTTGATGATGGATGTTTGAATGTTTTGTAAAATGCAAAGCAGCTCTCGGTAACACGTGGACCTCACCCTCCAGGTGAGTATTCTCAGAGCAGGTAGCCTTGCAAGGGACCTGCTGTAAGTTTCTGGCCAGCCCCTGGTGAGGGGCACTGAGATTGGCTCCAACGCTGGCCAGCAGGGCTGCAACGAACTGTGACCTAGTCTCTGCTCACGGCTCATCACCGTGGGCCGCACTTTCCAACACAGGAGCCTCGAGCCCTGCGTGGCAGATGAACACCTGAAACGTGGCTTGTCTGAACTGAGAAGTGCCGTGAGGGGGGAACCTACCCAGACTTCCCGGACTTGGCACAAAGAGAAGGTAAAGCATGTCATCATTTCTAAATTGTCGGCAGCCGTCCCTCCTCCCGCCAGCACTGACACAGCCGCCCTTTCCCTCCGCCCCGGCATCCCTTCTCCACGTGGCTCCCAGGACCCTGTACACTCTCCCAACTCCCTCAGACCCGGCTGCTCCTCAGCTCCCCAGCTTCCTAACACTGGGGGGCCCCAGGCCTAGTGCTTGGGACTGTCTGCGTCTCCATCTCCACTCACCCCCTTGGTGCTCGTAGTGGGCCCCCAGAGATGTCCCCATCCTAATCCCCGAACCAGTGAACATGTTACCTTACATGGCAAAAGGATTTTGCAAGTATGATTAAATTAAGCATCTTGAGATGGGGCGATTAGCCTGGATTGTCCAGGTGAGACTAATGCAATCACAAGCAACCAGAAAAGGGAAAGAAGGAGGGAGGAGGAGAGGCAGAATCGGAGATGTCTGAAGATGGAGGGAAGAAAACACCGTGAGCCAAAGAACATGGGCGGCCAGAGGCTGAGAGAGGCAAGGGAATGGATTCTCCCCTGGAGCCTCTAGAAAGGACTGCAGCCCTGTGGACACCTTGATTTTAGCCCCATAAGACCAATTTTGGAATTCTGACTTGCAGAACAGTAAGGTAATAAATTTGTGTTGCTTTACGCTGCAAGTTTGTAGTATCAATACTATGTCACAGCAGCAACAGGAAACCGAGACAGTGATATAATCCAGTCTCATAATTTAAATGCAGACAATGCCCAAATGTATCACCTCCAGCGCCGACGTCAGGCTCAGATACTGAACTGCCCACTCAGCACCTCCTCTTAGATGTCTGAATTCTGGACCTTTTCCCACAAGCCGTCTCTGCTCCCGGCCTCCTACATCTCAGCTGATGGCAACTCCACCCTTCCAGGTGCTCATGCCAAAAGCCTCAGCTCTGGAGACTCCTTGACTCTTCTTTCTCTCTTGCTCCCCTCATTCAGGCTGCTAGTAAGCCCTGCTGGCTCCAGCTACAAAACTGAGCCAGCATCTGACCACTCCTCGCCAGGCCCACCACTAACACCCTGGTCTGAGCCACGATCGCCTCTCCTCTGCAGGATGGACACAGCCTCCGAACTGGACCCTCTGCCTCCACCCCTGTCCCCCACGTCCTTCCCAACACAGCAGCAGCAGGGGGGCCCTTGAGTCAGAGAATGTCATACCTGGGGTCCCCGTCTCCTTCAGAGTAAAGGCCAAATCCTTAGCATGGCCGACAAAGCCATCCATACTGTGCTACTCCCCCCCCACCTCTATGACCTCGTCTCCCCCAACCCCTCGCCTCTCTCTGCTGTGGCCACACCGGCCTCCTTACTGTTCCTTGAACACAGCAGATACATTCCCACCCAGGAGCCTTTGCACTGGCTGTTCCCTCTGCCTGAGTACACCTCCCAGATATCCACGTCACCGACTCCCTCACTGCCTTCAGGATTTGCTCAAATGTCACCTTATCAACAAGGCCCAGGACTTCCCTGGTGGCGCAGTGGTTAAGAATCCACCTGCCAACACAGGGCACATGGGTTTGAGCCCTGGTCCGGGAAGATCCCATGTGCCACAGAGCAACTAAGCCTGTGCACCACAACTACCGAGCCTGCACTCTAGAGCCCGTGGGCCACAACTACTGAGCCTGTATGCCACAACTATTGAGCCCGCGTGCCTAGAGCCCATGCTCCGCAACAAGAGAAGCCACCGCAATGAGAAGCCCGCGCACCACAGCGAAGAGTAGCTCGCCGCAGCTAGAGAAAGCCTGCGTGCAGCAACGAAGACCCAACGCAGCCAAAAACCAATATAAATAAATAAATAAATTTATATTAAAAAAAAAGAAACAGAAAACAAGGCCTGCCCTGATCACCCTGAATTGCCACTCATCCCAACCACCCGCAGCAAGCCCAGCCATCCTCATCCTGCTCTACTTTCTCTGTTTTCCTTTCAACATACTATATGATTATTTATTATACTGACGGCTCTGTTGCCTGCACTAGAATATAAACTCCATGAGGGCAGGGATCTTTGTTTTGTTTACTGTGCTTAGAACAGTGCTCAGCACAAAAGGCATTCAATAAATATCAGCTGAATAAATTTATAAAAGGAAAGGTATTGGGGTAAAGGTTAACAATTCTAAAACCACTATACATGCATACTGGAGTTGAACATAAGAAAATGGACGGTGGATGGTAGGAGCCAGGTCTCCCACTGTTGGGGTAAGAAGTTAACAGCTAAGCAAGGGGAGGAGGCTGGAGGCTAGAATGATCCAGGTGGTGGTGGATTAGAGTTAGAGACATCAGGATGAACTTACGTTTAAAAGTGATACAGATGGCTACACATACAAGTATTTATAGATCTGTATACGTACACAGGTTAGTATATACATTACATTCCCCAGAGAGCCTAGAAGAAACAACACCCCATAGCAACGAGCACACCTAGCATCCAGACGTTGGTTTCTAACACCATTCTCCAATAAGAGGAACTAGGGCTCCTTGGAGAAATGGTTGATTCTAGGTTTAAAGCAGGAAATACACAAGATGGGCCTGGGGTATCTAACAGGGCCAGAAAGTAAGGAGGTACTCAAAAACTCACAATGACGGGCCATGTCAAAGGGACACAGGGGCCAATGGAAGAGCTCCTAAAGGCCAAAGTGGGAACAATTTGAGCAATACAAAAAAGTAGTATTGGATTATAACCCACAGTATGAAATATCCATGAGTCTTTACTGATGTAAATATATGACTGAATAAATAAATGAGGAAGCACAGGCAAATTTCCAGTGCAGAAGAATTTCAAATAATTTATGTATATACTCTGCCCTCAAGGAGGTGGGGCATAACTTCCCAGCCCTTACATGTGGGATGCACAGTGATGCACCTCCAAATACTGTATTCAATAAAGTAGAGAAACCTGACACACAGTGCCTCAGTCAGGTGATCAAGGTCAACTTCAACCGTTGTCAGTCAGCTCAAGAGCATGTGCCCTTGTTAGGAGGTGAGGAGGATGACCCTTTCCCTCTGTGGTCTTCCTCCTCCAAACATATAATCCCCAGTCGAATCATGAGAAAACATCAGACAAATCCTAATGGACATGCTGCAAAATACCTGACTAGCGCTCCTCAAAACTGTCACAATCATCAAAGACAAGTCGGAGAAACCAGCACAGTCCAGAGGAACCGAAGGAGACCTGATGATTAAATGGGATCCTGGAACAGAAAAAGGATATTAAGGAAAAACTAAGGGAATCTGAATAAGGCATAGACTTCAGTTAATAATAATGCATCAAAATCGGTTTATTAATTGTGACAAACACGCTATCCCTAATAAGATGTTAATAATAAGGAAAACTGGATGTGATACCCCGAACTAGATCCTGGAACAAAAATGGGCGTTAGTGGAAAAACTGGTGAAATCCAAATAGAGTCTGGAGTTGGTTAATAGTAACGTTCCGGCGTTGGTTTCTTAGTTGTGACAAATGTGCCATGGTGACATAAGATGTTAACAATGGGGGAAACTGGGTGAGAAGTAAATGGGAACTCTCTGTAACTAACTTTTCAACTTTTCCCAAAAGAAAAGGGTATTAAAGGAAAAAAAAAAAAAATAACCTGTATTAAAGGAAAAAAAATAACCTGACAACTAAACGGGATCACGGCACATGGCAGTTGCTCAGGTAACAAGGTAACGTGTATGATGAGTTTCCATTATTTTTTTTTCACATGATGGAAATAACTTATCCAGTATTCAGCAATGCGATGGCCCTTAGACAGGTAAAAAATTCCAAACAATAAAAAAGTGAATAAAGTAGAAAGTGAAACCTTCCGTGATTCCACTCCCCACTGCTGAGTCAATATATTATATTCTGGACTTTTCCCTAAGCTTCTGTAAACACTTATTTAACAGTTTGATAACACGTACCAGGGCACATCACTCTACTGTTCCTTTTTTGTGTTTTTTTTTTTTTTTTTTTTTTTTATGGGTATACAATTTTATTAACATTTAAATTTCACCGAGTTAGCTAGCCGTTTGTTCAGATCTTTAAAGACAAAATTGGCAAACAGTTTTAAGGCTGCGGATGTTATGGAACACTGCACAATATATTCACCAACTAGACAATCGAAGGGGTATGACTATACCCTTTGGAGCACCAAGTATAGGAACAAGCCCTGGAACTGGAGGACAAACCCGCCCCGCCATTCAAGACTGAACAGAGGTCTTTGGTTGCTGACAGAATCTCCCCTTGACTTCAGACTTGAGACAAACCGAGGGAGTCTGTCAGTATACAAAAACCACTGCCTTCATTGACAGGATGGACTGGCCAGAGCCAGTTCAGATTGGGGGCCAGTCTGAGGTGAGCAGGGTTGGCTGGAAGCTGGAAATGTTGCAGCTGAAGGCCAGCATCGGCAGATGAGAGCAGCCATCTTCTAAAAATCGCTGATTTCTACACCAAAGTTACTAAGATGCATTTCCCAAACAGGGCCTTTTTTGTGTTTTAATTTTTATTTTATATTGGAGTAGAGTTGAGTAACAATGTCGTGTTAGTTTCAGGTGTACAGCAAAGTGGTTCAGTTATACATATACATGTATCTATTCTTGTTCAAATTCTTTTCCCATTTAGGTTATTACAGAATATTGAGCAGAGTTCCCTGTGCTATACAGTAGGTCCTTGTTGATTGTCTATTTTAAATATAGCAGTGTGTACATGTCAATCCCAGACTCCCAGTCTATCCCTCCCCCCCCCTTCCCCTTGGTAACCATAAATTTGTTCTCTAAGTCTGTGAGTCTGTTTCTGTTTTTTAAATAAATTCATTTGTAGCTTTTTTTTTTTTTTTTAGATTCCACATATAAGTGATCTCACATGATATTTGTCTTTCTCTGCCTGACTTACTTCACTTAGTATGATAATCTCCAGGTCCATCCATGTTGCTGCAAATGGCATTATTTCATATATACAATGGAATATTACTTAGCCATTAAAAAGAGTGAAATATAGTGTTCTCCTGAACAGCTGCAATATGGATGTAACAATGGACCATTTCCTTAAGGTCAATAGTAAGGTATTGCCAATTTTCTTCCCACAAACAGTGCTCTAGTGGGCACCCTCCTATACACACCTTCATGCCCACATGTGGGAAGTCCTGCAGGACAGACCCCTGGCTGCAGAATGGTGGGCGCAGCGGTACATTTAAAACATTGTCTTCCTACTGCTGATCGTCCTCTCGTTACCCTGAGAATGAACGGCCAGGCTCTGTCCTTCTCAAAGGCAGAGGGGAGCACGTGGCCCCTACCCCCCCTTCATCTCTTTGGTGACATCTCCCCTTGATCCAGGCAGCCGCAGGTGGCCATTGTGACTTCATGGATGTGGCTGGGCGGGGGGGACACAGGACACACCATGTGATTGACCAACTGGGACCTCAGAGGACAGAATCGGACGTCCTTCTGAGATTCAGGTTGTGTTTGAGATGACAGGAGTCTTGGGGATTTCTCAGCAGAGCTAGGGCAGCGGGCAGGGAGAGGGTGTGTGGCATTTCAAAAGTCGTAATCTTGGGCTTCCCTGGTGGCGCAGTGGTTGAGAATCTGCCTGCCAATGCAGGGGACACAGGTTCGAGGCCTGGTCTGGGAGGATCCCACATGCCGCGGAGCAACTGGGCCCGTGAGCCACAACTACTGAGCCTGCGCATCTGGAGCCTGTGCCCCGCAACAAGAGAGGCCGTGACAGTGAAAGGCCAGCGCACCGCGATGAAGAGTGGCCCTCGCTTGCCACAACTGGAGAAAGACCTCGCATAGAAACGAAGACCGAACACAGCAAAAATAATAATAATAATAATAATAATAATAAAGTAAATAAATAAATAAGTCAGGAGCTCTTTAAAAAAAAAAAAAGTCGTAATCTGAAACCATGATTTTATATTTGGAAAATGACAATAAAAGAACTTTACCACACAAAGCATCCATTTATTGTTCAGTTCTTCAACAAATATTTGGATTTCTTTTATGTACTGATTACTCAGTGCTAGGATGGCTTCCGTGAACAAAATTAAGTTCCTGATCACACAGAACTTATATTCTCCTTGGAGACAAATAATAAATGCAATAAGTATGAGTTAGAAGCAAGTGCTGCATTATTTAGGGTAACAGGCGGCTGCTAGAACCCAAAATCCCAACATTTCTGGTGGCCCCCGCAGTCCTCCGACTCCAGAGCAGGCCAAACGTCCCATCCCAGAACTCTGAGGGCTTCCTCTTTCCAGGACGCCTCACCTATTTCTGTGATGATTTGACTCATACCCGTCTCCTCCACTAAACCGTAAGGCCGAGAACTGCTTCCTCCTCTGCAGCCACAGGGGCCTCCTTTCAGCTCCAAACTTTTTCCTGTCCCCCTGCCAAGTCTCAGCTCACATGTCCCTTCCGCCGAGCAGAGTCCCTGAGTGACCACGTGGAACAGAGCCACTCGCTCCCTCCCCACCTGGGAGACCCACACGGACAGATGTTGGCACGGCTGGCTCCTTCTTCTCACTCAGCTCTCAGCTCAAATGTTGCCTCCTCAAGAAGGCCTGTCCTCAGCATCCTAAAGTAAACCTCCAGTCAGCTGCTGATTCTACGCACACTTGTAATAAAATTCAAAGCCTTTTGTTCATTTATTTGTTCACTTGAATAATGCCGTCTGTCCCAACTAGAATGTAAGCTTCTTGGGGGCAAGAACTCTGACCTCTCTTGCTCAGGCTGTAATCCCACCGCCTAGAAGAGTGCCTGGCACAGAGTAGATACTCAATAAAAACCTGAGTGAGGGAGGGATCTGGCCTGGATGTCTCAAATTCCTCATCAGCAAAACAGGGTAAATTCCCATCTCTGTCATCTCATGGGGTTCCTCCGGGATCATGCAGGTTATCTTCAGAAAGTACTAAGTGTTACAAGATTGGGGGTGATAATTTTAAGTCAGTCTAGACATGAGTCAATAATTGAGAATTTACTGCTGACCTCCTATGTGCCAAGTGCAACACGCTTGTAACTTACTGGACTTCAGCTTCAAATTCATGGTTTTCCTACCTTGTCGTGGGTTGCAGGGTGGGGTCCTGGAAGTTTCTGGCTGCATCCCCTCTGGGTACTAACTATCCACTGGCCCCGTTCTCCTTCCTAAGAACCACAGCTTTATCCTCAGGGGCAGGGTGCTCTCACCGTAAGGCAAGTGATCAGAAGAAGCTGCTGGGTGGGGGTGTCTGGGAAAGCTCTTTATAGAGTTATAACTCCTTTGCCCCCCGCCCCCTTTCTTCTTCTTCATTTATTCTTTTTTTTTTTTTTTTTCTTCTTCATTTATTCTTGCACAGTGGATATAGCTGAATTTCCAGCAGGGTCGAGGCTAGCCCTTAACGTGCCTTTGTTCAAATTAGGAAAGACTTCCACTGTGAGCAGTCTAATTAGAAGAAGACAGCTCCCATGGGCAGAAGCATGCTTATGGGTGCTGGGCCTGGCCTGCACCATTCAATCCCCTGGCTAAGAGCTTTGAGCAGTATACCAACTGCACAAACAACCGTCCATGGCAGCCCTGATTTTGGACTCCGAGGCAACCTTGAGGATGGAAAGTACTTGCCTAGGGGAGAGGCGAAAGATAAAAGAAGTCTGGGCCCTTGTTAAGGGTGGAGTCCTTATACCAGCCCTGGAAGGCCTTCCTCCTGACTTTTTTCCCTTTTGTTTTTTTTTTTTTTTTTAAATTATCTCAATAATTTATTTTGAAATAACTTCGAATTAGAGAAAAGTTGCAGGAACCATACAAAGAACTTCCCTTCATCCAGACTGTCAATTGTTAACATTCTGTTCCGTTTACTCCACTCCTCCTCCCTTCCTCCCTCCCTCCCTCCCTCTCCCTCTTTCTCTATGTAGATATGCACCCCTTGTTACTGTTCTTTTTCTGAATCACCTGAGAGCAGTTGGCAAACACGATACCCATTATCCCCAAATACTCCAGCGTGTAGATCCCCCAAACAAGACACTCTAATGACCATCCAAATCACCTCTGACTTCTTCAGTGAAACAAAACTTCTACGCCAAAGTCACTTATTTTGGTTTCCTGTTATAATTAATGAAATCTAATTCTAACTGCTGCCCTCTTTATCCCTCAAGTTCATGGGGATGTGGGAAAGGTTAGTCGAAGCTGAGAGTGGTCTGGCCCTGTCTTGACCCCCTCCGCCACAGTCTCTGCTCCTCCCCCTGGGCCTCCTTTTGATTCCTTACACCTTTCAAGCACCTTTCAGCCTCAGAACTTTTTTTTTTCAATTGAGGTAAAATTCACATCATGTAAAATCCAGCATTCTAAAGTGAAAATTCAGTGGCATTGAGTACAATCACAACGTTGGGTAACCATCGCTACTCTCTGGGTCCCAAGCATGTTCATCACCCCAAAAGGAGACCCTGCCCCGCTGAGCAGCCGTTCCCATGCCAGCCACTTCTAGGCGACCATCCACCCATCTCTGTGTCTCTGGCTCTCCCTCTCTGGACATTTCACGTGAGTGGAATCACACACACGTGCTGCCTCTGAGCTTTGCAACAGCTGTTCCCTCTTCCCAGATGCTTTTCCTACCTCCCATTCTGACTCATCCTCCTTAGGAGGCTTTCCTAGGGCCTCTCCTGAGGTCAAGCCCCCCTCAACATGCATTCTCATAAAAACCTGAAGTTCCTCTCCTCGGCACTTTTCACAATTATAATTACTCTGTGTGGTCATTTCATTCACGTTTCCTGTAGTTAGACTGTAAGGTTTACTAGGCAGGAACACGTCTGCCTTGTTTATCACTGCGTGCCAGGGCCTCGGCAGAATCTGGCATATAGCAGGTGTTCAGTGATGTGAAGGAGCGAGTGAGTGTCCTTACAGGGAGGTCACCTCGTCTCCCCTCTGCTGATGACCTGGAGGCCCACACGCATCACGGCCCCACCCTCCTTCAGCGAGGGCCTCCCACATGCCCATATATGGACATGATGCAGGCTGGCCCTGGCCCTGGTCTGTGAGGTCCAGGCCTCTGTGACCTCACAATGACCAGGGCCCTCCCCGCGCCTATAAGAGGCCCGGGGGCCAGCCCCTGGCTCACAGCCCACAACGTTCCACCTGCTCACAGGTTGGCTGGCTCAACCAAGGCGGTATCCCCTGCTCTGAGCATCCAGGCCGAATCCATCCATCACCATGGCCAGAAACAGTTGTTGCCGCAGCCCGAGCCGGAGCAGACGCCGCCGCCCGAGACAAAGATGTCGCAGCCAGAGGAGGCGGTGCTGCCGGAGGCGCAGGAGAGGTGAGGGGGTCCGCTCCGTGGGTGGGGGCCGGGGAGCTGGGGTGGAGCTGGGGGTTCAGCCCGTGCTGAAGTCTGCTCTCGCCCCCTCGCTCTCCGCAGTGTGCTGCCGCCGCTACACCACGGTAAGGTGTGCAGGACAGTAAGCGCCCAGTAGCAAGACCACCACACTCCTGCCTGAACCACTACCAGCCTTCAAGACCGTCTTGCCACATCTCGAACATGCCACCGTTCCGATGAAATGAACAGGAGCCTGCCAGCGAACAATGCCGCCTGTCAATAAACGTTGAAGGAAAAACGCCACTCTTGTCTCTTTGCTTTGATGGACTCAGCGGCGAGGAGGGCTTGGGGACACTGGGAAGAGGGGACGCGAGGGATGGTTGTCGCACGGGATCTTGTTTCAAACTCTTGACTACTCCCAAGTCACAACCCAAATCTGCCTCCCCAGCCACCCCTTTACAGGCCCCACGGCCGTGCTGGTTTCTGAACGCACGCTCCCCGGCTCTGTGCTCAGTGGCTTTCTGCTGGCAGCCTGAAATGGGCCACAAACTGGCAAATGCTACCAATCAAAGACTGGCTTGCCACCCCTACTCCCCACCCCCAAGAGCCAGTAAACATTTCCCAGCTCAAGCTTGAGTCACCAGCCATCACTACATCCCACCAATTCCCCAAGGTGCCAGATGTCGAAATTCCCATTTTTTAAAAAGATGCCTCCGTTTGGGTGCAGTGAGAGTAACTTGTCCAGACAGTGGTTGAGCTAAGCTTTCATTTAGTCCTCGGGTACAATATCATCCCTGGCTGAGGAAACAAGGTAACTTGGTCCACTAACCATAGGATACACTGAGATATGTGAAGGTGGTTCACAAAACACTTCCGTCCCCTGGCCTCAAAGGGAACTGTCAGATCTTTTAACACAAGAGCCTGGGTCACGATCTCATTGCAGAGCAAAGCCCAGGGCATTTCATCAGTGACCAGAACCCTGACCCAGTTGCCTTGACAGGGCCACAGAAACGTCCTGGCCATGACTTCCATTCATAGAGCACCGTGGAGCACAGGTACTGGGCATTCGCTACTTCCAGGCCTCACACCCAACCTGCAAGGCAGGTATTAACGGCCTCGTCTTTGCAGGTGAGGCCACTGAGCTGGGAGATGAACTCGCTTCCACGACCCAACTACCAGATTGGTTCCATAGCCAGTCAGAAGATGCTGGCAGGATGGCTGAACATGGATCCCCGGGCAGGCTTTTACAAATAGATCAAGCTCCAGCCATGGAGATTCTGACTTAGTAGGGTCTGGGGGTAAGGCCTGGGCATTCGTATTTTGAGCAAGTGCCCTGGGGGAGCCTGAGGGCACTAATATAAGAGGCCTCTGTATTAGTTTCCTATCATCATTGTAATAAATTACCACAAACATCATAGCTTAAAACACAAATTTATTATCTCACATGGGCCTCATGGCGCTAAAAGCAAGGCGCGAGCAGGTTCTGAAGGCTCTCGGGAAGCATCACCTTTCTCCTTGTCTTCCAGCTCCTAGAGGCCTCCGGCTTTCCTGGGCTCAGGGCCCCCCCTCCGCCGTCAAAGCCAGTGGCGTAGCATCTTCAAATCTCTTCCTGTGACCCTCCTGTCTCCCTCTCCCATCTTTTTTTTTTTTTTAAAGGGGTTAATTTTTTTAAATTAATTAATTAATTAATTTTTAGCTGTGTTGGGTCTTCGTTTCTGTGCAAGGGCTTTCTCTCGTTGCAGCGAGTGGGGGCCACTCTTCATCGCAATGCGTGGGCCTTTCACTGTCGCGGCCTCTCTTGTTGTGGGGCACAAGCTCCAGACGCGCAGGCTCAGTAGTTGTGGCGCACGGGCTTAGTTGCTCCGCGGCATGTGGGATCTTCCCAGACCAGGGCTCGAACCCGTGTCCCCTGCATTGGCAGGCAGATTCTCAACCACCGCGCCACCAGGGAAGCCCCCTCTCCCGTCTTATAAGGACCCACGTGATTACACTGAACCCACACTGAATCTTCCATCTCAAGTCACTCACATCCAGAAAGTCCCTTCTGCATGTCAGGTGACAGTCACAGGTTCAGGGCTTAGGGCACGGACATCTTTGGGAGGAGGCATTAATGTGTCTACCACATCCTCCCTGCAGTTGCTATGACTCCAATTCTGGATTTTAATGGGTCACCAAAGTACAGTGAGAGGGGACTTCCCTGGTGGTACAGTGGTTGGGAATCTGCCTGCCAATGCAGGGGACACGGGTTCGATCCCTGGTCCAGGAAGATCCCACATGCCGGAGCAACTAAGCTCGTGGGCCACAGCTACTGAGCCTACATGCCACAACTACTGAAGCCCGTGCACCTAGAGCCCCTGCTCCGCAACAAGAGAGGCCACCACAATGAGAAGCCTGCACACTGCAATGAAGAGTAGCCCCCGCTCAGCGCAACTAGAGAAAGCCCGTGTGCAGCAATGAAGACCCAACTCAGCCAAAAATAAATAAATTTCAAAAATATAAAAATAAATAAAATAAAATATTTTTTTAAAAAAAGTACAGTGAGAGGTGCAGGAGGAGGCCAGAGGTGGAGGGAAGAGGACACATTTGGAGGAGGGAAGAGTGTCCCCGGGGCGGGGGAGGGGGCGGAGCGCCAAGGCCATGGAGTCTGAAGCCCAGCCTTGCCTCTTATTTGCAGGGACCATGAGCAAGTCACTTAACCTCTTCGTGCCTCAGTTAATGAGTAAATGTATGGAATTTCCGGAATTTCTGGCATAGAGTAAGCACAAGATAACTCTGTGGACAGATAAGCCCCACCCTGACCCCCTGAGAGACCCCGGCACAGCTGCAAAGGCACAGCTGCAAAGGCGGTGAGGAAGCTTCCGGAAGGGACTACATGTGGATTCGCACCAGCTGGAGGGGGTGGGGAATGAGGGCTTGGATTTGGACAAGAAGGCTGGCGCTCTTCTTGTGAGAGTCCCCCCGTTACGAGGCACAGGGACACGTTTTACGGGCGGGGCGAGGGGTGGCTGCCGCGCTCTGTGCTGCTTTCACAGAAGGGGACAAGGTGGGGGGGCTTACACACAGCGGGGCTCCTTATACACAAGGCCCCAGAGAGCTGCCGACAGACCCGACCAACACCGTTAACAGTAAGAGCAGGAGGGCAGGCCTCAGCCTCCTCCCCCCAGCCCCAAGGCCAGCTGCAGCCTCAGCCCCAGCCCCAGCCGCCCCGCCCACGAGCACGATGGTCCGATGCCACCTGAGGAGTCCCAGTCCGCAGCAGGGCTCCGGGCGGCAGGGCGAAAGCGAGCGCCTGCACCAGGCGCAGGAGCTGAGGCCGGAGGATGTCCCGATCTACGGGAGGACCCAGAGGCCCTATCGTGACAGACAGGGGCCACAGGCGGGCGGCTTGTGCAGTGCTGGGACCCCACCCTGTCTGAAAGCCCCCCAAGCCCATCCCCACCCAGATTCCCCAGATGGCCCCGTAACTAGAACTTTTTCCAAAAGGCTGCAGAAGGATCGGGAGGAGGAGAAGATGCATAAGGCAGCTCCAAGCCTCCCTGGGCCCACCAGAAAGAGTCACCTGCCAGGAAGCACCTCGCGAGACCACAGCAAGTCCCCCTCGGATGCCCAAGCCCCGAGTTTGCAAGGAACCCACAAGATCTTGAGTAAAATGAGCAAAAGTCATCTGCCAAATAAAGCTTGAGATAAGAAACTCGCTGGCCTGTCAGGGTCTCCCTTATGCAAAGGGCACAAACAAGGCTTCTATTCACCACGGGGTCAGGGGAGGAGGAGGGGGCCAGGGCAGGGGGCTCACCCCTGAGCACTGGGCTGGTGTGTTACCCTGTGACACTGGGCGTGTCCTCTCACCCGGAGCCATCATGGGGCCCAAGGCCACACTACTCCCCCCTTGACCTTTCCATTTCCTTGTCAACTCCCAGCCCATGTGAAGAACCGGAAGGGGTGTTGGACAGCTGGGGAAGGTGTGACTTGTGACGAGATGGGAAGCAGGTCTAGCATGCTCCAGCAAGAACAAGGCCAGCGTGGGGGGAACGAAAGGCAAAGGGCAGAACTGGGTGAGGCCTTGTGGGCCGCTAGGATTCTGAGATGGGACCCTCATTATCACAACAGGGCCATGGAGGCTCCCGGGCAGAGTCCATTCCTGCCTCTTCTTAGCTTCTGGGGGCTCCTTCGTAATCCTTGGCGTTCCTCTGCTGTGGTCGCACCCCCAGTCTCTGCTTCCTGTGTGAAATCTCTCTGCCTCCCTCTTAGAGGGATGCTTGTGGTTGCACACAGCATCTACCCAGATAATCCAGGATCACTTCCCTATCATCTCCCCGTCTCACTCGAGGCTGGGGAAGTTGGCAGCCAGAGTGGAGGGGTGTGGGGAGGGGTGCAGAGGGTCCAGAGACCCAGACACAGTCTTCACCGCGGGGCCCCCAACCAGCCCTACTGAGACCACACCAGGCAGGGCCGTTAGAACAGAGCCGCACGTGCCTCCTTAATCCCCTCGGAGGCCTTAGTGACCACGAGGCTGGACTAGAGGGGACCAGGCCCGACTCTGAGTCCTGGCTCCTCCCCTGACTAGCTGTCGGACTCTGGGCTGGTCACTCAGCCTCTCTGAGCCTGCTCTCCCTTTGTAAAATGTAATAATCGTACCTCCCTCACGGGGTACATTAGTTTCTTTCCTCTCAGCTTACCACAGCCACTGAGAATCTGGGACAATGTCTGTATTACATGTCAGAAAACATTCCTAGTGCTCAGAAATGACCAAGGAGACGTAACCCCCTCCCGGGCTGAAACTGTGCTGGATGGGCATGTGTAGCTAGAGGCTGGTGACCCCAAAAGCTTACGAGCCGCTGCCTTTAAAGGGTGATTTTGGAGAACAGGAGAGAGTGAGTAGGGTTTTCTTTAGTTTTATACAAGTATAGTGCACAAGTTTTAAGTATGCAGGTCAAGAAGCCAGACGTTGCCAGCGTCCCTGGAAGGCTCCCTCGTGGCTACTTTTCATCACGTACTGTCAACAGCTCTCTTGGGCTGGATGCTTCCGGGATGTGGGGGGAGTCTGTGTGCCCTCCTGCTTCCGGAAATTCTATCCCCAACCCTCAGCCCAGCTAAAAGGGGGACTTTTGCCAGGGCAAACAAGGCCAGATGGAGGAGGCAACACGGCAGGGAGAGGCTGCACGGGCGTGGGCCCGGCACTTTGCCTCGGTCCTGCCCCGTATGTGGCAGGGGCGCAGTGGGACAGCTGGTGGCCTAGGTTTGAGTCGGGTGTCGGCTCAGACTCAGGTATCCCAGGGTGGGAGGCTCTGGGGGGCCCCTTTGTGATGTCAGCGCTCTGCTTACCACCCTCGACGGCCCCTCCATACCCCACCAGTGGCCTTTCCTCCCAGTCCAGAGAGGCAGCCAAAGTGGGCGATGGGTTCCCACTGTGCCAAGCTCGGCACGGGCCACGGCCGGGGCCACGAATCCTCCATGAAGAAGCTCGTGGCCTGCGTGAGTCAGGATAACTTCTCCTTGTCGTCGGAGGGTGAGGAGGAGGAGGAGGAGCGAGAGGCAGAGGGAGAGGAAGAGGAGCTCCCGGTGCAGGGCAAGCTGCTGCTGATGGAGCCTGAGTGGCAGGAGGAAGGCGCCAAAGACGACTCTGTGGCCCAGCAGAACCCCAAGCCCAAGCAGACGCAGTCCTGACCCATGACGTGGCCCGGGAAGAGGTGCCGGTCGCTCTTCCAGAAAGAAGAACTTTCAGAAAAGAGTAAATAAAGAGTCTCCAAGGAATCCTCCTCCTCCTGTCTGCTCTCCCCCCGCCGCCAGCCCCCGACCCCGTGACCGTGGCACCGCGTTTGTGTGTGTGTGTGTGTGTGTGTGTGTGTGCGCGCGTGTGTGTGTGTGCGCGTGTGTGTGTAGGGAGGCTGAACAACAGGAGTCACTGACCCCTGTCCCTGAACTCCAGCCAAAAGCCCTCACAAGGTCCACTCCCCGTGACTTCTCAGCCGCCGTCCCATGCTGCAGGGGGTGGAGAATGGGGTAGCCTGGGCTAGAAGGTCACCGCAGCCAGTCCCGTCCCGGGAGAAGATTCCTCTCCGAGTCCGAGCAGATGCAGGCTGAGAGCACCCGGTGGCACAGTGTCATCTCCCTCTGCAAACCCCCATTTTGCTGCTCTAACCATAAACGGTCTTAAAGAGCATGGACTTGGGAGCTCAGCAGACCTGCTTCCAACTCCTTCGCGCTCGCTGTGTGACACTGAGCAAGTCGCTGTCTGTCTCTGAACCTCAGCCTGCCCTCCCTGCCTAAGGGTGACGTTAATAGCTACCCACAGGTCAGCGGGTCGGGAACCTCAGCCTGCCCTCCCTGCCTAAGGGTGACGTTAATAGCTGCCCACAGGTCAGCGGGCGGGGAGAACTGATGAAACGCGGGGTGGGGCCAGGCCTGGCACGCGGTGACTGTTTCACCAACGCGGGCACTGCTGTGGGAGCCACAGCGGTTCCATCTGACGCGCGGGCCCCGGTTTTGGGGGCTGAGCAGGTTGGAGGGGTCTGAGTCCTTCTCAACCACCGATTCTTCTGCCATCCCTACACTCAAGGTGACCATCTGTACCCTCACGAGAGGCTCACTTCTGCCTTGTTCAAGGGTTCCAGCTGTGGGGGGCAGAGCCAATGCCCTCATTAGAGCAATGGGCAAAGGAAGCCCAGAGAAGGGGCCAGACCCAGACCTAAGACCCAGACCCTGGGTCCACTCACTCTGGCCTTCTTCAAGAAGCATCACAACGTGTCTGCTGCCCCTCCTGTCCCTGGCTCCCTTAACCCTTTTCTTTCCAATGGAAATAACAAATGTGACCTCCACCCTCTTCCCTCAATAGCCCCCAAGCACCAGCCATCGGAGCCCGAGAAGGATCCTGATCAGGGCTGCTGGCAGGGGTGGGGAGGCAGTATTTCCAGGGACGTCTCTATTTCTTTGGGGGCTGGGTGAGGGGTAAGGAGAGGCCTTGGGCTACTCAAAGAGGAGGCCACCACTGAGGCCTGCAGATGGCACAGGGCACCTGAGGCTTGAAGGAGGTGACCACCCACCCCCGTCCTGACCAAGCAAGTCGGTCAGCAGCTTCGTCCTTTTGCCCAAGGCCTACAGATCCACCTGCCCATTCATCTGCCCAGCAAACATTTGTTGGGCCCCTACTGTATGCCAGGCACCGTGCCAGTCATACAGTATGGGCCCTGGGATCAATAAACACAGTCTCTGTGCCACTACACACTCGAGGCTGGGGAAGTTGGCAGTCAGAGTGGAGGGGTGCGGGGAGTGGTGGAGAGGGTCCAGAGACCCAGACACAGTCTTCACCGCGGGGCCCCCAACCAGCCCTACTGAGACCACACCAGGCAGGGCCGTTAGAACAGAGCTGCACGTGCCTCCTTAATCCCCTCGGAGGCCTTAGTGACCACGAGGCTGGACTAGAGGGGACCAGGCCCGACTCTGAGTCCTGGCTCCTCCCCTGACTAGCTGTGGGACTCTGGGCTGGTCACTCAGCCTCTCTGAGCCTGCTCTCCCTTTGTAAAATGTAATAATTGTACCTACCTCACGGGGTACATTAGTTTCTCAGGGCTGCTGTAACAAATGATCACAAACCTGGTGGCTTAAAACAAAAGAATTGTATCCTTTCACTTCTAGAGGCCAGAAGTCTGAAATCAAGGAGTTCTCTGGGCCACAGTCCCCCGAGGCCCCAAGGGAGAATCCTCCCTCCCTTGTCGAGCTCACCGTGGCTTGTGGCTGCACAACTCTAATCTTGGCCTCTGACTTCCCATGGTCTCTTCTCCCTGAGCCTTCTCTTCTGTCTCTTATAAGGACACTTGCCATTAGATTTAGGGCCCACCTGGAGAATCCAGGATGCTCTAAATATCCTTACTTACATCTGCAAAGAGGCTTTTTCCAAATATGGTCACACTGACAGGTTTCAGGGGTTAGGATGTGGACACATCTTTTGGAGGGGCCACTGTTCAGCCCCCTATGAAGGGTCACTAAAGCCGCCTAGAAGGAGTGGGGCCCGGACGGAGCCCAGCCATGTAGGAAGTGCTCTGTAAACGAGGGTGGTTTTCACCGTGAGTGCTGTGACATGTTTATTAAGAAATAAACTACAATAAGAGCAGACGATAGCAAAGTTGTGCACGAGCTACAGAGAGGGGTAAGTAGACATGGGCTGGGGGGCCTGCCAGTGGGAGGGGAGATGGAGGGAGTTTCCTGAGGGGAGGGGCAGTCTGAGAGTGGCCAAGAGCGAAGACCAAGGGCTTCGGCCAAGGCGTGTGGAGGGGTGGGTGGCTGTGGAGAGAACACCCGAGACTAGGGAGCTCCCACCGGGCCCCGTGTGCACACACAGGTGGGCTTTCTTCCACAGGAGGTCTGAGCAGGGATGCAGGGCCCTCATTAGCAGGGAAGGGAGCTGAGTCGGCAGGCAGGAATCGAGGGAGGAAAACAGTTTTCAAGGGCCTCCTGTGGCTTGACAGGCATCTCAGGCTCACAAGAATACCAGGAAGGAAGGGATGACATTCCTTTGTCAGATAAGGAAACCAGGCCTTGAAAACCAAAACGAACTACCCGAGATTGGACATCAGAACAAAGTGGGCTTTGAACCTGACTCTGAATCTCCTGGCTTTAAATCTTGCTGGGGAGGTGGGCTTGCCAGGCAGGCCCCAGGACCATCGTCAGTCCATGTGGTTATTCTTGTCATCTACCCAGTAAGTCATCCAGTCATTCACCCATCCAGTTCATTCATGGATGTATGATAAATGGATGGGATAAATGGATGGCTTTTCAAGTCAAAAGGACCTTAATGATTGTCTCAGTTCTATCCATGCCCCATATTCAAATACACATGAGCATCCAAAACCCAAAGGAGACGGTTAAGTGACTTTAGGAAGCACTCAGCTATTAAAGGCCCCCTTTCCCATTCCTACCCCTTAGGATGAAAGTACAACTAAGATAGCACCCCATGGCTTTGCTTCTGTGTCAGTTTCACCCAGATGAGAAACGCCATCATGCGTGGAATGCTAGAAGGAAGAAGTCAAACTTTTTGCAGGAACATGTTACTACAGTGATTTCTATGCAACCCTGATTAAAGCTTGTACACTGGATGACTTATCCTTGAGTCGACATTTTGATTTCATTAAACGTGTCACGTGTTTGGGGGCCTGGTTTGGAAGCACAAAGCAGGGAAGAGGCTGGGTAGGGAGGAGAGACATGCCTTGTGATGGGACCTCATGAAAGTATAAGGAACAAATCCTCACACAGGGGCACAAATGAATGGGAGGTGGAGACATCAAGAAGACTTTGGAGTAGATGGGCAACACTCTGCTTGGGCAGAGCCCTCCTTTGTCCTATATGCTCCCATGTTCGTGCACACAGGTGCACACACACACACACTCACACGCGGGATGCCCACGGGCCCACACACTGTTCATGTGACCCACATGCAGTAGGCAGCCCAGGACCGTGGCAGGAGAGAGGCAGGAAGAGGGGTTAGGTACGTGCGTTTTGCAGTCCAGAGCATCCTGAGTTTGAATCCTGGCTCATCCTGTTTCCCTGCTGCGTGGCCTTGGGCTAGTGATCAACCTCTGAGCCTCACTTGTTTCAACAAACTTTACTAAGGGACCAAGTGTTTTCAGGGGCTGGGCTAGGTTCTGGGAAAACAGAGGACACACAAGGCCCTGTCCACAGAAAGAACACAAACGTGTAAGCACAAGATTTGCCGGTCACAATAAGCAGTATCAAAGGAGCAAGGTCTGGACGTAACGCAGAGCAACTCTGGTGCAGCAGGGGTGGGGACAGAGGTCAAGGAAGGCCCAGTGGAGGAGACCTGGGCCTGGAGGGCCCAGGAGGAGGGGAGCACATTCCAGGCCAAGGGAACAGCATGTGCAAAGCCCCAAGGAAGGAAAGAGCTTGAGGTGTTCCAAAGACTGGCGTGGCTGGCACAGATGTGCAGGTGGCTGCCAGGGGGTGGCAGCACCAGGTGGGGGCCAGGCCACGCAGGATTTGCAGGGCCGTGGGGAGCTTGGACATTTTATTTGGTGTGATAAGTCACGGGAGGGTCTTAATCAGGCGAGAGACAGGGTCTAGTGTCTTTGCTGGGTGGAGACTGAATGGTAGGGGACAAGGGGAAGAGCTGTGGGAGGTCATGGCCAGGAGGGACGGAGCAGGGCCTGGACCAAGGGCGGCACAGGAGGCCTTCCTCTTGGAGGGCAGGTCTGAGATCCGAGATTCATGCTTCCTTCCCCCCAAACCTCCTGGTTCCCTGTTTAAAAACAAAAGGCCACAAAATGTCATGATAGTCATTGACACCTCAGTGCTAAAGAGTTTGGGAAGTGCTTCTAGAGAGCAGTTTTAAGGGAGGAGGTGGAGACAGAGAGTCAGAGGATAAGGTCAGGGACTTTGAGCCCCACTCACCAAAGGACTTCCCTATTCCCTGGACAGTGTCCTTTCATGATACAATCACTGAAGGCAGGAGCTTACTGTAGAGACATCAACTCCGCAATAGAGGAAGTGAGCTGGGAAGCAGACAGACTGGGTCACGTGTGTGGTTTATGGCCCCATCTTAACCCCACATTTCCCTGAAACCAACACTCAGAAAAAAGTGGTACAAATACACAGACATCCAGTCACATATACAAAGAAATTGCCATTCAAACCCACTCAGACGCAGAGCCCGAGGTTCACGTGCGGACTCCCAGATACACACACCCCCATACATGCACGCAGGCTCCCACCTGCCTCCCCTCCCACACACCGAAACACACACAAGCAAGCACATGCGGGCACACAGCTACCCTCCCGCAGTCAGACACACGATGACAAGAGGACAAAAATCAAACCACAGATTCATTCTTTCACTTGCTTGGTTTGGGGTGGGGCGGTAGTAGTTTGGGGGCAGGCCTGCTGAAAACCCAAATTCAGGAAACAGAGAGAAACAGATGCTAAATTCAGCCACCTAGAGGTCCTGCGCATTCCCCCCACCACCACCCCGTGTTGGGATGTTGGGGTGAAGTGAGGTCTGAGAAATAGACACAGCACCGCCTGTGGTGGGACTGCTCGCTCAGCTGCCCGGGCACCGTTAAGCGGACCCAACAGTCCTGGGGGTGGCGGGGGGAGCAGCCAGGGAAGAGGGTACAGAGCCTGCGTTGAGATGCCCATTTGAGGTATGATTCAGGAGGAAAAAGACCTCAAACTCTGTAGATTCAGCTCCCCTATTCCCTCGCTGGGTGACCCTGGGGCTGTCTCTTAACCTCTCTGAGCCTTATTTGCACCTCAGGCTTTGTCAAGAGGTCCAAGGCGCCATGCTGTTCTTGATCGCTGCATCCCCTGTACTTAGCACATATTAGGAGCTCAGCAAATATGTGCTGAATAAATGAAAGAATGTGCAGGCATTAAAGCAACAGTGAGGGGCTTCCCTGGTGGCGCAGTGGTTAAGAATCCGCCTGCCAGTGCAGGCGACATGGGTTCGAGCCCTGGTCCGGGAAGATCCCACATGCCGTGGAGCAACTAAGCCCTGGCACCACAACTACTGAGCCCGCGTGTCACAACTACTGAAGCCCATGTGCCTAGAGCCTGTGCTCCACAACAAGAGAAGCCACTGCAATGAGAAGCCCACGCACCACAACAAAGAGTAGCCCCCGCTCGCCACAACTAGAGAAAGCCCGCACGCAGTAACGAAGGCCCAACGCAGCCAAAAATAAACAAATAAATAAATTTATTAAAAAAAAAAAAAAAGCAACAGTGAGATGCCACTTTTGAACCCAGTGAATGGGCAAAACCAGAAAAGTTTTGATAATAACAAGTACTGGGAGAACCCAGCGAAGCAGATACAGTTGAATGCAGTTGCCAAGGGGTCAAATGTGCACGCACATGTTGGCAGGCGAACGGGGCAGTGTCTATGAACATTTACAGTGTGCAAAGCATTTCTCTCATGTGTGCCAGGGCCACATGGCTTGCAAGAGCAAAAAACTGCAAACAACCCACAGGATGGCTAAATGAACACGCAGGTTCACTGAGGACTATCGTGTAGGTTTTAAAAGAATGGGGTTGATCTCTATGCTATCTACTCAGATTGCCAGGACATGCTATCAGGTGAAAAGGGCTAGATGGAGAAAGATATACCATTGATGGAGGGGGAAAATTCTACACAAAGCAACACTGTACTTCTATGGGGGAAAATGCAGGTATGTAAGTGCTTAGAAAAAGATCTGGAAGGACATAGACTAAGCTGGTGCCTGGGGATATGTCTGGGGAGGGGAAATACTTTATTTTCTACTAGGAAATGAAAATCAGGGAGAAAAGGCATGAGCATCAGTGAAGTATCTAATAAGCCTCAGCAAAGCTCTGTTGACTCTGAAAAGAGATAGCACAGGAATGCTGAATGTAAACTCTGCATCTGCAAACTGGTCCAGGCGAGGTGACCCAGAAGGCTCTCCTCAGTGGGACTCACCACCCCAGGGCAGGGAGAGGCCAAGGCTAGCCACCCACTGCCTTCCCCCAGCCAAGCCTCTGCCTATAAACCATCAGGGTGGCACCAGGGCCTCTCCTGCTTCCTTGAGCCTCGTCTCCTGCCACCTGCCACTCAGGTCCTCTAATTTTGGCCTCCAGGCCCTTGCTGACACCCTGCTCTGCCAGGAGTCCTCTCCCTTCTCCTCCCTGGGCTGAGTCTCACTCGCTCTTTAAAATTCGGGTCAAGGGTCGCCTCCTCCCAGAGGCTGCTCATCCCTGCCGGCTTGGCCAGGGGCCTCTCTCTTCTCCAGCCAGCAGGCACCGGGCTTCCCACGCAGCCGGCGCGGGCCACCATCAAGTCTCCTGCTGGTCAGTGTGCCCTGAAGCAACAGGCCTTAAGCGAAAGAACTGGGGCGCGATCAGCCCCTCCAACGGTGTGGCGGCCGCAGAGCTGAGGAGCCCTCCTGCCCCCGCCCCCAGTGTCCCCAGCCTGTGACGGTCAGCCCTCGTGTCTAGTTGCCCAGCTTCTGCAAATTCTTGTTTCCCCTCTGTGTCAACTGCCAAAGGTAACCACCATTGTTCTTGTCATCAGCTGCTGACACCTACTTTGCCACTTATGGGATGGGGTAGGGTGGGAACCAGATCGGCCTATTAGAATAATGCCCCAAAATAGGCTCCGAGCAAGATCCTGGGAGATTTACTGATGAAAAGGCACTGGGCCTGCCAGGCTTGGGCTTTCTGACAGCTCTATCGGCCACTGCATTAAGGGAACTTGCCTGAAGCCACAGGGAGGGTGGGAGGGAGGGTGGTGGTGGGGTGGGGAGCTGGGACCAGGACCTGGTGCGCCACAACCAGGGCTCTCAGAAATCCTCTTTCCCGCCCCTCCTTTTTCTGAGTTATTAACACAGTACCAGCAACTGCTTTCTGAAAGCTGGTTAATACTGGATACTTCACGTAATCTCTGACCTAATCTCTCCTTTTTCACCTGTTACATGGGAATAATAGGCCTGCTGGAATGTTCCCACCAAGTCTCCCCAGGACCTTGGAAGACCAGCCACCAGCTCAGGCCATCACTCCTCCTCTGCCGGACGAGAGCTTTCTCCTTGGGCTCGAGCGTCCCCTCCCCTCCATGGAAACACAACACCTTTCCTGCCGTCCGGACCAGCCAGGACTAGGTTCTACCCCATGTAATGCAGCAACCTCTCTGCACAGAGGCCAAGCCCCAGGTCTCTCCAAAACACTTTCACCAAGTTCCATCAGCTCCCCTTTTCTCATCTGGTAAATGGCGACATAATTTCCACCTCACAGAACCATGGGGGAGAGTAAATAAGACAACATACCAAGACACTGCCACCTGGCCCACAGCAGGCTCAGCAAATGGTGACTCCTCTTCCAGGGAGGGAGGGGTGACCCCAGAACTCACGTCTTGGACTCCTCAAGCAGTGTTTTCTACTACAAAGCATGAATGTCCTGGCTTTCCCTTAGGACTGTCTTTGTACCAATTTTGGGGGCTAGTGTGGTAACATCCAGGGAGTGGGAGGTCAGGGACAGTTGTGAGGTGTGTCCCAAGGCCCCCACTGTAGGTCTCTGTGGCTAATACCCCAGCTGTCCAGAATTTCAGCAGCCAGAGGGTTTTTTCCACACCCAATCCTGTAGTGTCTCCTGGGCCTGAAGGAATGTCTCCTGCAGTCAGGGTGAAATCCAAACCCCTCCCACGTTCCAACAAAGCCCTGCCCCATCAACTGGACCCCTGTCAACCTCTATAACTCACCCCTGCACTCACCCTCTGGCTCTCTACACCAACTACACGTCTCCTTTCTGATCCTCAACTATGCCAATCACTCCCACCACAGGGCCTTTGCACTGGCTGTTCTCACTACCTGGAATCCTCATCACCCCACTTTTAGAAAGGCCTCAACTCCAGCCTCCAAGAGGCTTTCCCTGACTGCCTTATCTCACGCCTGCCCCCACTCCACAAACACCTTGTTGTTCCCTTTTTCCCTCTTTATTTTCCCATAGCACTTACCATGATCTGAAATACTCATGTGAATTCACTGTCTCCCCTATGTCTGCTTGAAGACCCCTGAGTTCCCAGTGCCTGGCAGAGAGTAGGCACTCAATAAATACCTACTGAATAAATACTGAAAGAGTGAAATAAATGTCATTACCCCTACCTTGCAGATGAGGAAATCGAGCCACAGAGAAGCTAAGAAGCTGGCCCCAGGCCATGTGTTCATTAAGTGACAGATTGAAACCAGAATCCATGCTCTAAGCCAGCGGTCCCCAACCTTTTTGGCACCAGGGACCGGTTTCATGGAAGACAATTTTTCCACAGACGGGGGTGGGGGTGGTGATGGATCAGGCAGTAATGCGAGCAATGGGGAGCCGCAGATGAAGTGACGAAGCTTCGAAGCTTCGCTCGCTTGCCCACCGCCCACCTCCTGCTGTGCAGCCTGGTTCCTAACAGGCCGTCCGTGGCCCAGGGGTTGGGGACCCCTGCTCTAAGCCCCACAGCTTGAGGCTCCCCAGAGGCACAGACTCCCATGGGAATCATGGCTGTAAAGAAAGGCTGATGAGCGCCGGGGCAGAGGGCAGTTTCAAGATTACACGACCTGACCAGGGGCTGCTTTTCCCAGCAGGACTTTGCCAAAGCTAGAAAGAGAAACTGAAAAACTGAGCCCCAAGGGCCAAGATCTTGACTCCCCCCAGCTGCTGGCTAAGCCCCTCACTTCTGGGGCAGCCAGGGCTGCTGAGGGTGGGGGTGGGGGGAGGAGAACCAGCCAAGAGGTCTGGCTGTGACCCAGCAAGCTGTGGACATAGGGCTGACACAACTGCCCTGTGACAAGAAGTCACTTGTGCTAAGCACTTTCTCTGTACCTGGCCCTTTGCTTTGGGCTTTGCTTCCATGCTGCTCTGTGAGGCACAAAACCTCCAAAGCTCATTTTGCAGCTGGGGCAAATGAGGCCCAGAGAGGGCAAGTTGCTTGCCTATGGTCTCCATAGCTGTGGAGCCCTGAGCTTCCTGCGACTCTACTGCCGGTCCTCCAGGGAGAACAGCCCAGGACACAAATGCTTGTCAATCAGTGTATTTCTTTTTCCCTTTTGTATCTGGATTCGGTTTCGTTTTGAACTCAGGACTTCAGAAAATGAAACCAAAGCTGTAGTAACTGTCACTATTGGTGGTGAGGAGAGCCCATGTGTGCTTGGCAACTTGTGCCTGCCTCACTATGGCTTGCACAACCAGGATCTGCTCAGGGTAGAGGATGAGGCCCACTGTACAGGCAAGGAAACCAAGACTCAGAACAGCCCAAAGCCACAAAGTGGGAGACAGAGGCTTGGCTGGCAAGACCCGGGGCCTCCACAAGCTTATAAAGAGGAAAGTCGGCAGAACGGTCCTCACTCCTCCCCAAGCAGGCTCAGGTTGCAAATGAATCTGATTTCTTTGGCATCTACTGTTTTTCCAGAAGACAGACTGGGATTCGAGATCACCAGGAATCTGGTTAGGGTGTGGGTGTGGGGGGAGAAGGTGGAGAGGGAGTTTACAGCACAGTAGACAAGCGCTAAAGCTTTGGGGTCTGACACCCTGGGTATGAAGCTCCGCCCTGCCCCTTCTGAGTTGTGTGCCCCTGGGCAAGTGACTCCCCCCCCCTCAGTTTCCCTATCTGTAAAATGGGCAGATTGGATTGTTGTGTCAATCCAATGGTCTAAGGACTGTAAAGCATTTATCACTCAGTCAGTTTAGGCCAGTACACCACAGGTATCAGTAAATGAAATGGAGGGGGCTCCAGGGCGATGGGTGGGCATGTGGCAGCAAGTAGGGGGCCGAGAGGAGGAGACCCCGGTGCCCGGGAAAAAGAGGTTGCTCTCCCAAGTGGCCATCCGGTCTGTCAATGGGGGGTGGGGGGGCATATGGGCCATCAGCTATTTATAAATCTCCCTCTGCCCAGAGGCCTGCCGAGGAGACATGCTGGCAGGAAGACAAGTCATGCAGGAGCCAGCCCAGCCTGGCTGCCTTCTCTGAGCCTTGACCACCCGCCTCCAGCTCAAGTGAGAAGGAGGTCCTATGCCTCCCCACTGCCAGCACCCAGGGGCCTGGTTTACCTCCTACTCCACCCATGCCTTCTATGGCCTGCTTTCCTTGGGCTAGAACTTCTGAAATGAAGCCACGTGTCTGCAGGCTCCATTTTGCTGTCACAGCCACTGACAGCCGCTGATAAACAATAGCAGCAACAGCAAACACCTACTGAACGCTTATTATACACCAGGGACTGGTCTAAGCATTTGACCCATAATCACTCATTTAATCCCCACGCTAGGAGGGAGATGTTATTACCTCCTTCATAGATGAAGAAACCAGGCAAGGAAGTTAACTGCATGTTCAAGGTCACAAGAACAGAGAGTTGCAAAATTGGAGTTGGAAACCAGATAGATTGGGTCCAAAGTCCAATACTTTATATTGTCACCTACCACAGGGCAGCCCCCCGCAGGTGCTCCAGAATGACCACAGCACCTGACCACTGACACATGTATGGCTCTGCATCTTCTCACTCCCTTGCACACAAGTGCATGAGCGCTCTCTCTCTAACACACACACACACACACACACACACACACACCCCAAGACAACCACATCAATGACCAACACCAGCTGTTGCCAACACGAATTAACGCAGACAATGGGGTCCTAAGCAAGGCTGGTTCTGGGCCACCCCTTTGAAACACGGGGGTCCTGGGATCTACCTAGGGCCAGGGAAGGAAATCGCCAGGAAGGCGGGCAGGAGGACCTGGCTCCAGCCAGGGCTCCGAGCAGAGGAGCTAGCTGGGCTGCAGCCTGAGAGCTGCCGGTAGAGGGCAGTGTGTGCCAGCGTGAGGCCAGTCCCTGCCAAGCCTGGCGTCTTCCCCGGGACCCCTCCCAGACTGTGAGACAGGCTACCCACCAGCCCCCAAGCTCATTTGTTCTTTCTTTCATTCAAAAATACATGTACCAGCCAGGCACCTACTCCGTGCCTTTCCACGACAGAGAGCATCACACACAAATGTACAAATCGTAGCTGGTACCCCATCATTCCAAGGCGGAGGTGTGAGTGTGGGGAGGGGCAGATGGGAGCAGTGCGGGGGAATCTGTAAAGTAGAAGTCGGGGGAGAGGAGGGGCTGACCAGGAAAACTCAAAGTAGGTTTTTGGAATTATCACATCTGAAAACGAACTATCTTTTCACTGGGCTCCCAAGTGCATTTAGGGGTGTCCAGATGCGCCTTCCTCTCCCCAAAATAAAAGCGAGGAGGGCGTGCCTCGTTTGGAGCTCCCCCTCTGCCAACCACTGGGCCTCAGTTTCTCCAGCTGTCGTGCAGTAGAGAGGGCTGGCCAAGGCCGTCGGTACCTTGCCAGGCCTCAACCGGTTTCCGAGGAACTGGGCTCGCAGCCGAGGCACCCCTCCCGCACCGCCAAAGGGTTCCTCCGAAGCCTGTGGTCAGGCCGCCGCTTCCTGGGAAGCCCACGCCAAGACCAGGGACAGCGACAGGCAGGGAAGGGTGCGGAGGCGGCCATCCAGAGGCTCCGAGACTACGTGGGCAGGGCAGTGGAGGGAGCAGTCCCGAGGGGTCCGAGGTGGGACCCCAGGGTCGGGTGGAGGTGTCTGGCTCCGGAGTAGAGGACACAGCTCTACCAGAGATGGGTGCTGAGACACCTGGAGGGGAAGAGGGGTGTGTCACGGTTAGTCCAGAGTATCCTAAAGGGCTTGCCTGCAGAAATCTGCGACCGAAGGTACGTGGGGGCAAAGTAGGGCCGCCAGTTCCGAAGGGGGCGTCTGAGAAGTGCCCAGGAGGTTGAGAGGTGGTGCTAGAGACCTTGACGGGGGGGGGGGGTCCTAGGACAGATGCGAGGCTAGGTCAGGGCGGGGGGCTTCCCCGGGTAGGGCTCCCTGATTCGTGGAAAAGGTCGAGCCGGCCTGGCCTCCGCGGCGCGCAGAAAAAGAAACCGAAAGTGGCGCGGAAGGGCGGGCCTGTAAGGGGTGGGGTCTGTAGGGGGAGGAGCCTTCGGCCGACCACGCCCCCAAGCCAGTTTAAAAGACTGGTGCAGGGGCGGGCGCGCAGCAGACAGAGCTGCGGCCGTGGCACCTGCACGGCTCCTGGCCCTGGAGCATGCGCGAGAGCAGCCCCGGAGACCCTAGCCGCCCCGCTTGCGGCGCCCCGCGCCCCGCCGCCAGGTGAGCGGGGCAGTGGGCTAGGAAGCGGGAGGGAGAGGGGAGGAAAGCACAGGACAGCCGGGTGTCTGGGCGGCCTCGGGGGCTGCGTGGTGGGGTCGCGGCCGCCACGCTCCTGGCCCCCTCTGGCCCCACCCTGGCCGACCCCGCGCGTGGGGTTCCCGCAGCGCAGCTTTTCTCCTGCCTTTCCCCAATTCGCCCGGACAAGGCGCCAATTCCCGGCCTGGCCAGGAGGCGGCGGTCGCGGGGCGGTGAGCCGAGGGCCGGTTGGCCGGAATCGGGGCAGGCTTCTCCCCGGCACCTCTCCACGCCCCCTTCTTGTACCCAAACTCGGAGCGACTCGGGGGCTGCACTCCGCTCCACCGAGCTCCCACCCGCCTTGAAGTGCTCCGCGAGCGGGGAAGCCCATTTTCTAGATGAGCCCACTGAGGCTCAAAGGGCCGCGCGGACTTGGTCTTGAGCCCTCGGCCCTTTAGGAGCGGCTCACCCCAGGGCCCCACCCCTCCCAAGTTGCCTCGCGGGCCCTCACCTGCCCAGCCCCACCCAGACTCCCTGCTCACAGCCTGTCTCCCTCATCAGCGCACCCCCGGACGCTATGGCCCACCCCTCCGGCCGGCCCCGCGTGTAGGATGGTAGCACACAACCAGGTGGCAGCCGACAATGCAATCTCCACGGCAGCAGAGCCCCGACGGCGGCCAGAGCCTTCCTCCTCCTCCTCCTCTTCTTCCTCCTCCTCGCCCGCTGCCCCGGCGCGCCCGCGGCCCTGCCCGGCTGCCCCGGCTCCGACCCCGGGCGACACGCACTTCCGCACGTTCCGCTCGCACGCCGAGTACCGGCGCATCACCCGGGCCAGCGCGCTCCTGGACGCCTGCGGCTTCTACTGGGGACCCCTGAGCGTGCACGGGGCGCACGAGCGGCTGCGCGCCGAGCCCGTGGGCACCTTTCTGGTGCGCGACAGCCGCCAGCGGAACTGCTTTTTCGCCCTCAGCGTGAAGATGGCCTCGGGCCCCACGAGCATCCGCGTGCACTTCCAGGCCGGCCGCTTCCACCTGGACGGCAGCCGCGAGAGCTTCGACTGCCTCTTCGAGCTGCTGGAGCACTACGTGGCGGCGCCGCCCCGCATGCTGGGGGCCCCGCTGCGCCAGCGCCGTGTGCGGCCGCTTCAGGAGCTGTGCCGCCAGCGCATTGTGGCCACCGTGGGCCGCGAGAACCTGGCGCGCATCCCCCTCAACCCCGTCCTCCGGGACTACTTGAGCTCCTTCCCCTTCCAGATCTGACCGGCCGCGCACGCAGCATTAACTGGGGCGCCTTATTATTTTCTATTATTATTATTTCCCTGGAACCACGTGGGTGCCCTCTCCGCCTGGGTTGGAGGGAGAGGGTGTAGGGGGCGAGGCGCCTTCTGCCCTGGGTTGGAGACAAGGCCGCAGACCCCTCCCCACCTCTTGGGGGGTGCCCCCTCCCGGTGCTCCCTCTGGGTCCCCCTGGTTGTCGTAGCAGCTTAACTTAATTGTATCTGGGGCCAGGACCTGAACTCGTACCTCCTACCTCTTCATGTTTACATATACCCAGTATCTTTGCACAAACCAGGGGTTGGGGGAGGGTCTCTGGCTTTATTTTTCTGCTGTGCAGAATCCTATTTTATATTTTTTACCACCAGTTTAGGTAATAAACTTTATTATGAAAGTTTTTTTTTTTTAAGAAAAAAGGTTTCTAGAGCGTGTGCTTTGGGCAAAGGTTTTCCATGGTTCTGAGTGGGTCCAGGTTCCTAAGACTGACCCGTGTGGCCGAAGATGGTGTATGGCCCGTGTTCTGTGGCTGGGAACCCTGCATGGCTCCACCCTCAGCTCTCAGGGGTAGACGAGCCGCTGGTCTAGGTTTGGTATTATGTGTAAAATGGCAGCTCATGTTTGAGCACTTAATGTGTGCCAGGCCCTGTTCTGTGCTTTACATGCTTAAATTTACTTAATCTATAAAGACAACCCTATGAAGCAAGGCTCTTATCCCCATTTTACAGAAGAGAAAACTGAGGTGGGGTAAATTTGCCTGTGGCCATTCTTTTTTTTTTTTTTTTTTTTTTTGTGGCCATTCTTATGTCAGAGAAAGTACTGGGGCCTTTTTTGGCTGTCCTCCCAGAAATCTGTTTGAATGGATGACAGAGAGGAAACTTCTTTCATTCTATGACCACAACTTTTTCCAGGAAGAGGGTGGGGGTGGGGGCTTGTTGAGTTTTTGGAAGGAGGCATGGCACATTCTGAAACTCAGCATATAGGAAGGCATCTTTTATATGGGATGGGGATACAGGGTTGGGTCTGAACTTCCTTCTTCCCGCCCTGTTCTGTCTTGTGTACTTTTTGGTGAACACACAACTTGGAGCCAGAAAGATGCTCTGTGGTCTGTGGTGTCAGAAGGGCCCTGTTGGCAGCTTTGGGCAATTCCCTTTACCTCTCGGGGCCTCAGCGACTACCTCTAAAATGGGCTTGCTGGAAGAGGTGCTTTGCTGTAACCCTCAGCAGTAGGCACTGATGCAAAGGGGACGGAGGCGGTGATGTTTTCTGGAGCTTGGGCCGGCCAGCATCACCAGAGAGTGCCCAGGAAACGGGTTTTATGGCTACGCCTTGTATCTGTGGCCGGTCTGCTGGCCACTCAGGGCTGTGTTGCTGCACCCGGTGAATCGAGTCATTTTCAGGTTTAGGGTTAAACGGCTTTACAGACACATTTTTAGAGGTCAGAATGGCCCTCTGCAGCCTTGGACATGCTTATAATGGAGTGTCCTAATATTTAATAATACCTTTCAGACTTGAAAGTGCAGCATAAAATTAACTTCATAGTTGGAGAGCTGGAGCGGCCCAGGCTTGTCTTAGGGATTAAATAGGTTCCAGACCTCAAGGTTAAGAATGACCAGGAGAGATTTTGTATCTCAGAGAGCTTTGGCAATTCCATCCTTTAATGAAGTGGGGTGGGAGGAAAGGAGGTGATGTCTGTGTGCCTCCAAGGAATCACTGCTTTTTCTTCTTTGAACCATCTCCCTGCCCTTTGTTCTCTACTGTGTGGACCAACTCCTGTCCTTGTTCTGACTTTCCTGTCTCCTACCCAGCTTGGGCAGTGCCGAGAGAAACCCAAGAAAGCAGTGCTTGCACATACGGCAAACACTTATGAGCGCTTACTGTATGCTGGGCCCTGTGCTACCTTGTTTAAGCCGCACAACCAGCCTGTGAGTTAGCAACCTCTCCCCCATTTTACAGATGGGAAAACTGAGGCTCAGAGAGGCAAAGTAGGGCATACAGCAAGTGGTGGAGCCAGATTTTCAAACTTAGTACTGCTTCAGAGGCTGGGTACCACTAGGCAACACAGCCTCCCACAAGGGCCTAATGGTTGCAATAATAATAACAGTAGCAGCTGCTAACATTTATATATAGCATCACTGGGCAGGTACCATTCCGAGCACTTAGTTACCTATGTTAAGCATTCAACCTTCACCCGAGCCTTAGGATTTAGGTACTATTAACATGCCCATTTTGCAGATGAGGAAACAGGTCCTCATCTAAAGAGGGACGAATCGCAGTTAGTTTACAATATTTCCAGGGTTTTTTCCTCCTTTCAAAAAAAGCTTAAATATCACATCTTCATTGTACAAACTCATACACAGACCCATTCCCCTTAGCAAAACAGCTAAGACTAAAGCTCCTCTAATCACACTTCCCAGAGCTGGCCCCTTCTCTTTGTGAGTCATTTTTAAAAAAGCTATACCGGACTTCCCTGGTGGTGCAGTGGTTAAGAATCTGGCTGCCAATGCAGGGGGCATGGGTTCAAGCCCTGGTCCAGGAAGACTCCACATGCCACAGAGCAACTAAGCCCATGCACCACAACTACTGCGCCTGCGCTCTAGAGCCTGCAAGCCACAACTACTGAGCCTGCATGCCACAACTACTGAAGCCCGTGCGCCTAGAGCCCATGCTCCCCAACAAGAGAAGCCACCACAATGAGAAGCCCGCGCACTGCAACGAAGAGTAGCCCCCGCTCGCTGCAACTAAAGAAAGCCCGCGTGCAGCAACGAAGACCCAATGCAGCCAAAAAAAAAAAAAGCTATATTAACACACATACTGTGACCTAAAGTGAACTAGAAGCCCCCCAGGAGCTGCACTCCAGGCCCTGAGTGACAGATCTCCGGCATACACCAGTGCAGACACACTGCAGAGCAGGAGGGCGGGGAGGGGGGCAGCGCACGCTGTGTGGCTTCCCCGTGGTGCAGGTTCTCTCAAACCTCAGCTTCATGATTCAGCAGTGCTGACGTCAATTTACAAGAATAAAAAGTGAGAGGAGGGTTGGTGTGTGTGTGGAACTGGGCTGGGGGCCCAGGAGCGGCTGAGCTGGGCAGTGGAGGGCAAACAGGATGGAAAAGGGGCAGCTCTTTAGAACGGTGGGGACTGCGTGCGGGTGTGGGAACAACCTCTGACCTGCATCAAAGCCATTCCAGAGCTGGGGACGCTGCTCCCCATTTTAGAGATGAGGAAACGGGGGCTCAGAGAAGTATAGTCACTTACTCAGGGTCACACAGCTCAACAGTGATAACCAAGACTTGCACCAGGTCCACCCCACTCTCAAGGCAATTGGTTTCCTCAAGAGTGGAGGAGGCAAGAGGGAGGAACCCTGTGAAGATGCATATTCCCAGGCCTCACCTCAGCCTGCCTGATCCTCCCAACTTTATGAGTGGAACTGTTACTGTCCCCCAGTCAGGAAGTGGAGAGCTGAGCCTCTTCCTGAGGTGATGCACATAAGGCATTTAGCCCAGAGCCTGGCAAATATGTCTCTGAATGATGTGGTATCCAATAAATGATAATGAGGTTCATATAACAAAGATTCACTGAGCACCAGCTATATTCCAGGCATTACTCTAAGCCCAAAGGATACAGGAATGGACAAAATTGAGGGAGTCCAGTCCCTGCTCTCGTGGAGTTCACATTCAGGGCCTCAGACAGTAACTAAATATGAAACTAAAGGCACGAGAACAAACCAAGGAGTGACAGTACTCAGATGGAAACTCGACAAGGTGGTTGGACAGTGGGTGGGGCTATTTTAGAAAGAAGGTCAGGAAGGCTCCTCTAAGGTGACACTGAAATTGTGCCTGGAATGACAGGTCAGCGCCAGCCTGGGAGGCAGGCATTCTGGGCAGAGGGAACAGCAAGTGCAAAGGCCGTCAGCTGGGAGCAAGTTCAGCCCGTTCCAGTCGCTGGCTGAGCTGGAGGGGAGATGATGGAGTGAAGGCCAGCGGCAGGACATGAGGTGGAATGGGCGGACAGTGGGCGGAGCCACTAGTAAGGAGTGTGTATGTGAAGTGTGATGGGGAGCCTGGGCATGACCTGATCTCATCTGTGCTGGGACCAGGTCCTCTGACTCCTAGGTAGAGGTGCACCAAGGCAGGGGGGCTTGGGGAGAAGGTCTTAGGCTTCTTGCCTTGTTATGTGTGTATTTGGGGATTGGGGTGGGGGGTGTCATTCTTGGTCAGACCCCTCAACGCCTCAGCTTAAGCCAATCAAGCCACAAAGAGGCAGGGACAGCCACGGGACCTACCTGGTCCAATGCTGAGACCAAGTATGGGCCAGGCCTGGTGTGGCCAGCCCTGGGGCCGGCATCAGTCAGAAACCTCATTTATTATCAGACCCCAAGCCTAGGTCTGAACAAAGCCCCAGGGCATAGCCCCCCAGACTCCAGTGAGGGGCTTCTTGGAGCAGTGCTCACCTGTGCAGGGCGGAGCTGGCCTCAACTTTGGGGAAGGACACACAGGACCTGAAAGGAGGTGGATTGGGCCTGACACAGGGTGGGTGCGGCCACCTGGAGGCTTGCTTTGCATCCCCCTCACCTGGTGTCTACTCCCATCATCCAGAGACTACCCAGGGCGAGGCTTCTAGGGAATAACATGGGCCTGGCCTGATTCTAGGGGGTCTCAAGGTCCCTTACAGAGAGGAGTGCAGTCTTCAACAAAGCAAATTCACAGCGGGACAACAGTGCCCAAGGTGGGCGCTCAACTGCCCCTCCCACCTGGTCCTGGCCCTCAGACAGCCCACAGGGGAAACAGGTTCCACGATCTACACGGGTTGTTTGGCCCCAGTACAACCGCCTACCCTCCCTCCCACCCGCCCCAAAACCACACACTCCATGTGAGGTCGGGCATCTCCAAGCCCCATCTCCAGTGGCTCCCCGCCGCGCTCAGAAGGCCCACCTCCCACGAGGACCCATGAGGCGGCAGGGTGTCCCTGCCCACGCGTCTGGCCTCAGCACTCACCTCACTCCCTCCCGCCACCGGGCCTTTGCACATGCTGTTCCCGCGCCTCCAGCAGTTTCAAGGTGAAGGGCTCATACAGGTACAAGTGCCGTAGCCCAAGGGCTCCGCACAGCTCCGGAGCTCCCAGGCCGCCACGTGCCGCGTGCTGATGACGTCACCACGCCGCCCTCCCCTGCCGCTGCCGCGGATCCCACCGGACGCGAACTCGTATCTGTCGGCGGCGGGCCTCGGCAATGCTCGGCTCTGTTCGGCGCTCGGCTCCCCAAAGCCTCTCCGAGCCGCCGCGGGATACCTGGCCCCTCTGGCCTCCGCGTGGTCCTAACGCCGCCCTGTGCGTGCTGCCCACTTGGAAGACCCCACGCCCTCCAACCCCCACCCCGCCACCCGCCCAGAGAGGACGGTCGGGTCAAGGCCGTAATAGCGGGCCCTCCCCGCCCCCTCTAGCCTTAAGAAACCAAAAAGCGCTTCCACCGCATCCCAGTCCGCACCGAACCCTGCTGCCCCAACTCACACAGCCCTTAGATCCCGAACCCCATTTTCCTCACCTGGAAATGAGATTAATCACTGTACCCACCCGATGGACGAAATTAAGTAAGAGGGTGCCTGTAAGGTGCTTAACACGTGATAGGTATCCAATAATTGGGACTGGCCTCTCTGCTTCCTGACTGTTGCATTGCTGCTATTTTAAAATAATGCCCATTACTGAGCACCTAATGGGTGCTCATACTTCACCTAGGTTGCATCATAGGAGATGGGCTCAGAAAGGTGAAGGAATTGCCCCCCTAATGTGTAAATGGCAAAGCCAGAGTTCGACTCCAGGCGCTTGATGCCCAAGGTCATCATCTTACCCACTACAGTGCTCAAGCGTTCATGCGTTAATGTGCTTCTGACACTTAGGACCACCCTGGAAGATGTTCAGAGCCATAGAACCAGCCGGGGCTCAGAGCACCTCACTCGCCCGCCCTTTTCCCCCAGCACAGGCTGGGAAGCCAGGCAAGACAGTGGGCTGGTAACTTACCTGCAAGGCTGCATCAGAATTCAGCCTAGGAGAATGGCCAGGGCTGCTTGATCAGAAGGGACCCTGGGGGAGTAGCTCTGGGGCAGCCCTGGTAGCTGGTGGGGGGGGGGCATGAATGCAAATGAGGACGGGCAAGGACAGAGCCGGGAAGGTGATGTTCAGGGCTGGCCCCACCTGGGGACCTGCAGGGGCCTGTGTGATGACATACTCCCTTCCGTACCTCTCACACCTGGTGCAGCGGGAGGGGTATCCAGAGGCAGGAATGGAGAGGAGGGGGCAAGGCCTGGGTAAGTCCACCTTGGAGGGCCCCTCCCCACCAACATTTCACTGTGGGAGGCAGCACAGAGGGGCAGAAAGAGCTGGGACCCAGGCCCTGGGTTTGAGTCCTGACTGTTAACAGTGTGACTGTAGTGGTGGCCTTATCTATAAAACAAGAATTAGACTCATTTAGACCCACTCTGCCTCTCTGCCTTGCTTGAGAAGGGTCATGAGGATCAAATGATTTACTATAAGTGGAAATAAAATGGATCACCACCCAAATATAGGAACTGTAATAATTATTACTATCTTGCATCACACGGGCTGCACAGATGTATTTGAATCAGCACAGCCATGAAGCCAGACAGACCTGGTTTCACTCCCAACTTGCCATTTGCTACGAACAGCAGTGGCTACCAGCTCATCCATGTCAAATGCTCACTAGACAGTAGGCATTGGTCTATGTATTGATAATTCATGCATTGTATCTCATTTAACCCTCACAAGAACCATATGAAACAGGTATTAGTATGGTTATTATACTCATTTTGCTGATGAGGAAACTGAGGCACAGAGAGGTTAAATAAAGTGCCCAGGGTCACACAGCAGCTAGGTGGCAGAACCTAGAAGTTTCCAACACAGGCAGCCCGATTTTACAGCCATTCCCTCATTTTAAGCTTTAAACTGAGGTTTCCAAACCGTCAGATGCTGGAGATACACTTTTATGATTTTTGCCAGTTCTATTCAAGTTCCAGCTGTGATGTTATTCAATTATATTCTCCAAATCAAGTTACTTGGTTTCCTTAAGTAAGTTTTATTCAAAGGGAAACATAGAATTACTATACATGGAAAGCCAGAATCACCTGCCACAAAGAGGTAACCCTTAAAAAAATGCAGTGAAATTCAAACAATGTTAGTAAGTTCCAGCTAGAGATTGGCGTCTTGCTCTGCTCTGAGAGAAGGTCTGCTTTGTGTTTGGTTGAGAGGGAGGGAGGCAGGGAGAGAGAGAGAGACAGGGAGGCACGTGTCAAGTGTCAGAAAGGTGTTTAACACATAGTAGCAGCCATATGAGACTGTCTCCTTGTCTTAAGGGGAAAATATGAAATCTCTGTTTCACGGCAGCTCAATCCTTTATCAAAATGTCCCTGGGTCCCACCAAAAACCATCATCCAGGGACCCTTCAGGGCACCCATCCCATACCTGGAAACACTGCCCAACGTGGCTGCCAGCTGTGTGTCGTGGGCACTGACTCTGAGCCTCAGTTTCCTCACCTGTGAAATGGGGTAAGCATCTGGATCTCACAGGGTACGGGGGATTAAAAGGAAGTAATTTTAAGCACACAGTACGTATTCAATAAGAGACATGATGTTGGCAGGGCAGGGTGGGCCCTATATCGGGGGCCCTGCCCCCCCCCAACCCCGTCTCCAGCTTGGGAGACTGAAAATGAAAGCCCAGTGTGGCCAGCCTGGGGCTCTTCTGTGCTGTTTATCTGATCTTTTGCCAAGTCCCCTCTGTACTAACCTGGTGACAGGAAGAGCCACCGTTTCTGGAAGGTGGGTCAAAGTGAAACTACCTCAGGTCCAGGCAGGCGGGGTCCTGGCGGGCTCCCCCAGCCAAGTGGGCAGGGCGTGGGAGTGGGGCAAGGAATGCAGGCTTGAGCCTTAAAGTGGCCTCCCCTTCACTGGATTGGAGATGGGGAAACTGAGGACCAGAGATGTGGGCTCAGGCCCCTTTGCAGGCACTAGAGGCAGTTGGGTGTGATCATCTAAATTACCAATTTGATCACCTCACACCCCTGGTCACATACACCCCTTCACTCCCACTGCAAATGAGTATTGCTGTTGGCTCCCTTTTATCTAGCCCTTTCTAAAGAGGTACCATTATTGTCTCATTTCACAGACAAGGCAACCTAGCCCAGGAGAGGTTGAGTTCCTTGTCTATGATCTCACAGCTGATAAAAGTAGTAGAAGCAGTATTTGAACCAAGCTAGATGACCCCAGAGCATTCTAGCGGCTCCCAACTGCTAGATACTAAAATATGACCACTTTCCCATGGGATCTGAGGGTCTTCACTTCCTGGTCCTACCGTACATGTCTAGTCCCTCACTGTTCCCTTCACATTCCTCATCTGCTTGCATCATCCCCAATTTCTCATCATTCCTTTGGCCTTTTGAGCAACCCAGGGAAAGTCTTTAATGTTTCTCATGCTTGCTCGTCACTTGGCAAACTCCTACTCAACTTTCAAAGCCCAGCTCAGCCATCTCCTCCCCCAGGAAAAAAAGGGCAAGTGAGTCAGAGAAAGAGATGGAGACAGGCAGAGAGAGGGAGCAAGAGGCAGAGATGGGGAGGCGGGGAGTGGGGAGAGGAGAGGAGGGGAGACAAGAGGAAAGATAAGAAGGGAAAATAGGAAGGAAAGAGAAAATAGAGAGAGGGCCTAGGAATGAGAGAAAGGACTTGTGGATGGATGGGTGAGTAAATGAATGAGTGCATGAATGAATAATAAGTGAATGAGTGGGTGAAGGAATAAATAATCCAAATCATGTACAAAATAAAGGGCAAGTGAATAAAGAGGAAGCATTGGCGGCCGGGCCGGGTGGCAGGCTGTTACCCCCAGCGGCCCCTGCTCCTACCCTCATGGCTGTGGATGGGGCCGGGCAGGACCTCTCTGGGCTCCAGGCCTGGTCCATGTCCTGAAGTGGTGGCTGTGTCCTTGACATTTGACAAAGCCTTGCCTGCAACACCCTCCCCTCCCAACCAAGAACCTTGGGCACCTACTCCGCTCCAGCCCCAGAAAACTGAAAGTAAAAGCCATCCTGAGCTTTGCCCAGCCTTCGTGTCCCTCAGTGGTTTCTTAGAAATCAGCTGCCTGGGCTACCAGCTGCAGCCTGGACTTCCTCCCTCACCCAAGGGCCCCCTCCCCTGGTGAGTGCCATGCTCCCAGAAGAGATGGGACCAAAGGCCTGTGCTGGAGTGGGGGGACCCCTCCAGAAAGCTTGGGAGTCATGCATTCATCCCACAAATGTTTATTCATGCTTCCTGTGTGCCGGGTACGAGGGAACAGGTGAATCTGAGCCATTCAGAGAGTTAGGAGAAAAAGGACTTACGTAGGGTCTCCGTATCACCTGATCCAGGCCCCAGGTGGCTGGAGGGTTGGTGGGGGGGCACCAAGAAAAGAATAGCTAATTAGCTTAAGACTCATGGGGAGGAGGGGGGGAGATGCGGACTCAGGTGAGGCTCCAATTCACCTGGGCAGCCAAGGTGGGGAAGGGCATCTCAGGCAGAGGGAACAGCATATGCAAAGTGACCTATGTTATCTCCCATAATCCGTATAACTGCCACTGAAGTAGGCATGTTTCTCTGGCTTTTGCAGGCGAAGAAACTAAGGCTCAGAGAAGTGTGGTGATTTACTTGCCCAAGACCTCACGGCTAGAGTGGAGATCCGAACGCAGCCCATGTGCCTAGCCTCTCTTAACTGAGTCCCAAGTAGTATCCCAGATCCTTACCATGGCTGTCTCACTGGAGCATGCCCTCTGCCCCAGGCCCTGGACTCCTGCGCAACTCACTTAAATCCTCAGCACCACTCTGTAGAGAGACATGGTTAGGAGAAAAAATAAGGCTTAGAGAGGTAAAGTGACTTGCCTAGGTCACACAGCCTGCTGGGGCAGAGCAGGGATTCACATCCAGGTTTGTGGGATTCCAAAGTGCCCCCTCCTTCCTCTACATGAGGCATCTGGGCCCTCACAGAACACAGACCTGACCTGACAGTCTCTTTCCCCACATTGGGGAGAGGTGGAGGGGGCAGCAAGTACAAAGGCTCAGTGGCTGGAGAGCAGCATCCACACAGGGTGTGTTGTGAGCTAGAGCTTTGCTCTCAGCAAACTGCCCCACATCATTCTGTAAGGTCATGAAGGGGCTGTCGGTCACAGTGCTCTGGCCACAGGTGGATGTGGACCAGACTCGGCCAGAGTTCCCCATGCCCCAGTTCAGGGAAGGCACGTGACCTAAGCTTGACCAGTCAGAGATGCTCCTGGGACTTTTTTGCTGGAACAGGAACTTGTTCCTCTAAACTGAGGCCTGGCTGGCAGCCATTGTGCCCACTGGGTCAAAAGAGTGGAAGAGAAGGAGCACAAGACAGAGCCTTGATGCATTGTGGGAGCCCCTACATCCAGCCATGCCTGAAATCCACCTCTGGACTTACCTGTTACACACGTTTCCTTTTTTGCTTATGTTTGTCTGAGTTATGTTTCTGCCATTTGCAACCCAAAGGTAATCAGAGTTTGAAGAGCAGCAAGGGGTCAGGTTTGGCTAGAACGAAGGGTAAGCAAGTGAAACGGAACCACTCATCCTAAGAAGAGGCCAAACAACTCTCTGACTGAAAGAAGCGAGACTAGTTTTGCCAGGAGCTGGGGCCCACAATGCTCCCCTCTCTCGCTGATATCTGCCCTCAAAGAAAGCTGGAATGCAGACACTTTCACACCTCCTGATTCATGGTTGCTCTTAATAACTTCTATTTGTGCTGGAAAAAAAAATTCCACATTAAAAAAATTTTCCTTCCCTTTTTTTAAAAAACAGACTTTATTTTTAGAACAGTTTTAGATTCACATCAAAATTGAGTGGAAAGCACAGAGTTTCCATATCCTTACTGTCCCCCCCCCGGCCTCCCCCCACCACTATCAACATCCCGCATCAGTTCACATTATGTTTTTTTTGTTTTATAAATTTATTTATTTTATTTATTTATTTTTCGCTGCGTTGGGTCTTCGTTGCTGTGTGCGGGCTTTCTCTAGTTGCGGCGAGGGGGGGCTACTCTTCGTTGCAGTGTGTGGGCTTCTCATTGCGGCGGCTTCTCTTGTTGCGGAGCATGGGCTCTGGGCACACGGGCTTCAGTAGTTGTGGCATGCGGGCTCAGTATTTGTGGCTTGCGGGCTCTAGAGCGTAGGCTCAGTAGTTGTGGCGCACGGGCTTAGTTGCTCCGCAGCATGTGGGATCTTCCCGAACCAGGGCTCGAACGCCGTGTCCCCTGCGTTGGCAGGTGGATTCTTAACCACTGCGCCACCAGGGAAGGCCCCACATTATGTTTTAATCTCCACATTTATTTTAAATTTGTAACAGCATCTACCAATAATGTTAGTATGAAATACATTCTATATTTTCTTGATTTCCACAGATACATATATTTTTTCTTTTTTTAAAAAAAAAGACACCATTCTTTATGACTCATATGGTAACCCACTTTTTCCACTGAGCATTTCGTGAGCAGCCTTCCAGGTCATTGGTTGAGAAGGTAAGGATGATGGTACCCGTTTCATCAGTAAGGAAGCCGAGGTCCAGCGGGAGCCGGGAAGGGACACATGTTGACCTTGTGAGGCACATTTCATTGGACGCTCTCAACTGTCCACTGAGGTTTTGTTTCTTCTTCAGGGATGGAAAAACTGCTGTGCAGAGAGGGAAAGTCACTCTTGCTGGAGGGAGGGGAGTCCCCAAATCCCTGGGCGGGGGGAGGGGGAGGGGCTGCTGGTCAACAGGGCTACACCAGCAGGGGCTCTAGGCGCTCTGTCCTGAGGGGAGGGAGGCTGGTCCTCTGAGGAGCCCTCTGATGTGTCCCTGAGGGACAGCCTTGCTTCATGCCTGCCTCAGCCATGCTGCTACTAAACTTTCCAGGATGCGTCCGGTGCAGAAAAGATTTGTGCCTCTGGCTAATTCTCATACTCAGGCTGGTACTGAGTACCTGTCGTACACCGGACACCGCTGGGGGCGCCATGCACATGGTCTCAGTTAGTCCTTCTTACCACCCTGCAGGGTAGGACTGTTAGCATCCCCATTTCTCAGATGAGGAGACTGAGGCCCAGAGAAGTGAAATGACTTGCCAAAGGCCACACAGCTAATATGTGGTAAAACCAAAATTGGACCTCAGGGCTTCCCTGGTGGCGCAGTGGTTAAGAATCTGCTTGCCAATGCAGGCAACACGGGTTCGAGCCCTGGTCTGGGAAGATCCCACATGCCGCGGAGCAACTAAGCCCGTGAGCCACAACTACTGAGCCTGCGCGTCTGGAGCCTGTGCTCCGCAACAAGAGAGGCCGCGACAGTGAGAGGCCCGTGCACCGCGATGAAGAGTGGCCCCCGCTCTCCACAACGGGAGAAAGCCCTCGCACAGAAACAAAGACCCAACACAGCCAAAAATAAATAAATAAATTAATTAATTAAAAAAAAAAAATTGGACCTCAGTGAGGTCTGAATCCAGACAGAAGCATCAACATCCTGGTCGGGTCTCTGACTTTGTAAATTGTTAACCACACACAGACACACACAGACACACACACACACACACACACACACGTGCACACGCACCCCAACTGGCCAAGAGGTCTTGAGTGGTGTGCTACAGAGCTCTGGCCGCAGCTACATCCTTCCTTCCATCTTCCCAGTTTCCTTCATGAGAATCCAGACAACCTGCTTATTGCAAAGACCGTGAACCCCCTGGGCAACAGAGTCAGGATCCCAAACGAGCCCTGCATTAAGACATTGAGTGGACACCAGGGTGACATTTAAGACATTGATATAAAGTCCTACCCTGGGATTAGAAAAAGCAATCACCCCAATACTGGTTGACTTCTGTCCCTAATACCACGGTTGAATGTAAGCTCAAGACGACCTGTGAGCCAGCTGCAGTGTGCACAAGTTGGCAGTAGGACCTTTCCAGTAAGGGTGCTTGGGATGACAAGTGACACGTAGTGACAGTGACAGTGTTGGCTTAGGCACCTGTGTAACAAATGTTGAGCCCTCACCTCATGCCTGCACAGGGCACATGCTCAGGAATCAAGGGTGACATCGAGCGTTGGTGACAATGAAGAATGCTTACACCCCTCCTGGGCACATGCTACATGATCAATAAACATGGATTTGACAAGGAGAGGATGGGGGAGAGAATGGGTAACATTTAGCGTCAGTAATATCATTGGTGTTATGTCATTAGATAGGAGATATCAAGTATTATTATATGACATAAGGGCTATTCTTGATTTAGCACTAATTACATACAGGCATGGTGCTAAGCCCTTCACATTATCTCGTTTAATTCTTGAAACAGTCTTGCGGTGGATCCTGTTAAGCTGAATCACATGAAATTGCTGCTTTTGTAGGTCAAAAACGCAAGAGTATTGGCAATACGGTTCAACCTCACAGCATCTTCATTTCTACAGATTGAGTGAACCCCACTGGCAGGGCCCGGAGGTGCCTGCCTGCTCGGAGGACTCTGGTTTTGTCCTTGGTTCCTCCTCTTCACCCCCCTTCTCATTCTGGCGACGCGTGCCCCCACCCCCCGCCCTGTTGCGGCCAGGTCTATATTTACAGCCTGGGTTTCTGTGAAGTGGGGACTCGAGGAAGTGACTTATTCCAGAGTCATCACAGCCACCCAGAGATAATGACATCCAAGAACCTTCAGTTTCTGACTGTCCCCCTCTCCCCCGCCAGTATGGGACTTCCCCCCCGCCCCCTCTGGATTTCCAAGGCTCAAACCAGACAGACAGAAACAGAAATTGTATGTCTGCCTACCAAGTGTCCCCAGTCTGGTGGGCAGATGAAATGGAGCAGAATATCTGTGTCCATTTTCCTACCAGTAACACCGAGGAAAATCTGTGCCCAACCTGGTTGTCAACTGCCCCCGTGAGGGGCAGAGAGGAGAGAGGGTGGGTTTCTGGACATCCGGGGCCCCAGCCTGGTCCAGCTGAGCCCGAGCACCCCAGAGGCCATTGGAAGGACCTTCTGGACCAGCCCTGCCCCGCCACTCCTGGGGCTGGTGCTGACCTGACAGCCAAACCGTAGGGGTGCTGGGCCCGGGGGGGTGGAGTATTTCCAGGTAGTCAGACTGAGATAGAGAGTGGCAGCTGCGGGGGCAGCAGAGGAGGAAGGGAGCGGCCTGGTCCCCTCCGTGCACAGCCCGCCCGCCAGGCACAGCCGGTCTTCGGGGAAGTCGCGGAGTCGGAGTTCCAGGAAGCGATAATGCTTGTTGAAACCTCTTTCTTGTGGCCTGGTCTCGTCACATGGCTTGGTGGGGACCAACGTCAAGCAGGGCCACAGGTCTGGGCCAGCTTGCACCCTGGCAGCTGCTGCCACCCTGTGCTCTTCCCCAGAGGCTGAAGGGGAGGAGGGGCTGGGCAGGAAGGCAGGCATGCGGGGCTCCCACCTCCACACGCCTGTCCCAGGCTGAAAGCAAACGACCCCTGGGCCAAAGGGTTTCGTGAAAGCATGTAGTAGGTGCTGAGGAGATAGAAATTCTTTTCTCCTTTCCCGTGAAGCCAGGGAACGTGTTTTTCTTCATTCCAGAGCAGGGCTCTCCACCTCGGCACTACTGACTTTTCTGTTGTGGGGATGGTCCTTTGTATTGTAGGTGTTTAGTAGCATCTCTGGCCTCTACCCACTAGACACCAGTAGTACCCACACCCACTCCCCAGTGGTGACAATAAAAATGTCTCCAGACATAGCCAACTGTTCCCAGCCAACAGATATTCTGCTCCATCTGTTTTTGAGGGACAAAACCCTGATCCAGATTCAGCGCCTGGCACATAGTAGGTGCTCGGAAATTAGTAGGTCCTCATCCCTGATGGCAGAGCATGTCTGGTTCATTTTTTTAAAAAGTATTTATTTATTTATTTGGTTGCACTGGGTCTTAGTTGTGGCAGGTGGACTCCTTAGTTGCAGCTTGCAGGCTCCTTAATTGTGGCTCGCTGGCTCCTTAGGTGCGGCACACGGGCTCCTTAGTTGTGGCGTGTGAACTCCTAGTTGCAGCATTCATGTGGGATCTAGTTCCCTGACCAGGGATAGAACCCAGGCCCCCTAAATTGGGAGCACGGAGTCTTAACCACTGCGCCACCAGGGAAGTCCCTGGTTCATTTTTATACCCCAACACCTGGCATCATGGAGGTGCAAAGGGATAATTTGGGAGGCTGTTAGCCCTCCAATCTCTATCAGCCACTAATAAACATACCATCTAAATAAAAACTGTGCTGAAGGCCTTGAACTTGAGGACAGGAGGCTGAATTGAGGGTGGGGTCAGGCCTGACACGAGGGGTAAAGGGAAAGGCCATGTGCCCGTCAGCGAGACGCCCTTTTTCCCCATCCCCCTGTATGGTCCCTGGAAGCTGGCAGCCCTGCTTTCCCCCAGGCAGGAGACTGGGGGATGCTTTTTGGAGAAACTGACATGCCTAGGAGAGGACACTTCAGATGCTGACTCTGGGATTCTACTGTGACAGCCGGATCCTGCCCAGTCGCCTGGATAAGACTCACCTGTCCACATGCCCTGCTCACAGGCAGGGAGCTTCTGATGATCTGTTTTCAGTTTCCTGCTCTTCAATATGAACTCATAGCCGAGGATCACTGGACACTGGAGGCAGGCTTGTACAATGAAAGACAGAGATCAAAATCAGCCGAAGAAAAGAACTCCTGGAAAACAGGGCCAATGCAGGGAGGAGGAAAAATCAAGACAACAAAAGCCCCCATAGGAATAAGAGATGTTGCATCTATAAAACAAGAACAAGAGGCTGCGTAAAGGAACATTCAGTGACCAAGAAAGAACTAGAGAGGTGAGAACAGAAAGAAAAACTTCAGTATTAGCATTGCAAGAGGAGATTGGAAAATCTCCCAGAAAGACAAAGAGATTGAAAATACGACATAAAAGATAAAGAAATGAGGGAATCATCCTACAAGATACAACATCTGACTCATAAGTGTTAAAGAGAGAACAGAGAAAATGGAGGGAAAAAATTTTCTAAAACTGAAGGACTTGAGCTTCCACATTGGAAAAGCTTATCAATAACTGCATTAGTTTTCTATTTCCATGTACAAATCACCCCAGCTCTTGGCGCTATGGTAGGAAAAATTCTAAGATAGTCCCCATCGTTTCCCGCCACCCTGTCTAATCCCCAGGACGTGTATATAATGGATTTTGCCCCTGTGATTAGGTTATAGCAGGAGGTTGGTTTTACAAAAGCCCTTCAAAATCGGAGCACGTTCTCTGGCTGGTGCCAGAAGAGGAAGTCAGAGATTCGAAGCACAGGAAAGATGTGATGCAGTGTCGCTGGAGTGGAGGAGGAGGGGCCACGTGTGGATGAAATGTGGGTCACCTCTAGAGTTAAGAGCAGCCCTCGGCTGATACTCAGCAAGGAAACGGGGACCTCAGACCTACAACCAGAGGAACTGAATTTTGCCAAAAATCAAGAATGAGCTTGGAAGCAAATTTTTTCCCTGGAGCCTCCAGCTGGGAACTAGAACCCCAGCTGACCCCTTGATTTTGGCCCCGTAAGACCCTGAGCAGCAAACTGCGCCACGCTGTGCCAAACTTCTGACCTGAGAAAACTGTGAGATAATAAATTTGTGGTTTTTGAAGCCACTAAGTTTGTGATAATTTGTTATACAGAAAAGAAAGAAAGAGAGAGGGAGAGAGAGAGAAAGAAAGAACGAAAGAAAGAGAGAGAGAGAGAGAGAGAGAGAGGGAGGGGGGAGGGAGGGAGGGAGGGAGGAAGGAAGGAAGGAAGGGAAGGAAGGAAGGAAGGAAGGAAGGAAGGAAGGAAGTGAGGAAAGGAAGGAAGGAAGGAAGGAGGAAGGAAGGAAGGAAGGAAGGAAGGAAAGGAAGGGAAGGAAGGAAGGAAGGGAGGAAGGAAGGAGGAAGGAAGGAAGGAAGGAAGGAAGGAAAGGAAGGGAAGGAAGGAAGGAAGGAAAGGAAGGAAGGAAGGAAGGAAGAAAGAAAGAAAAGCAAAAAAGGGAAAACCCATAGACCTGCTTAAAGGAACAGATATTTATCTCACGCTGCACTGTTTCTGTGGGTCAGGAATCAGGGAGAGATTCAGCGGGATGATTGTGGCACAGGGTCTCCCATGAGGTTGCAGTCAAGGTGTCAGCTGGGGCTGGAGGACCCGCTTCAATGGGGGCTCACTCACACAGCTGTAAGCAGGAGGCCTCAGTTCCTCACTGCAAAGGCCTCGCCGTGGGGCTGCTTGAGTGCCCTCACAACATGGAAGCTGGCTTCCCCCAGAGCAAGTGAGCCAAGAGGGGGTAACATAGAAGCCACATGCATTTTATGACCTGGCTTTGGGAGTCACATTATTATCATCATTGTCATCAACCCAGATCTATTGCTTCCTAGCCAAGTGACCCAGGGAAGGTTCCTTAACCACTTTGAGCCTCAGTTTCCCCATCTGTGAAATGGGGAGATACTCTCCACCAGAAGGATAAGAACAGAGATGAGATGAAATAAAAATAATACCCCTTGAAGGACCCTGCATGCAGCTGTTGGGTCTGAGGAATCTTATTTTGTCTCCATCTCCCACTCTTCTATCCAAGTCCAAATAATCCCTGGGATCTTAGGCCCAAGCAAGAGGGACTGAGACCCAGGGCTCAGGGAAGGTTTGGGGCCTGAATTGATCACGGAACAGTCCCCACTCTGAGCCCTGAGCTGTGAGGGACACTGTCCTCTCTAGAGCTGGTCCAGCCCCTTGGGGCTCCCTCCTGTCATCTGCTTGCTGCTCAGAAATGTCTTTGTCCACTTGGGTGGCCCCTGGTGACTCCTGATTCTGCTCCAAGCCTCCATGTCTCTGCCTGTCACATGCCACCATTAGAGGACACACAAGATTTTGCACAGGTGCCAACAGGAACGGCACTGTTGGAGTCCCGCCCTGTATCAGGCTCCATCTGACAGATTCAAGAGCAGAGACAGGAATGAGGATGAGAGTGACCGGAGATAGGTACTGGGAGTGAATCCGGTCCTGAAGTTCAAGGCCTGGGTTCTGCCAGCTCCAAGTTAGAGCCCTGCCACAGCTCCTTCTGTTGTATGACCAGAGCACGTTTTCTTCCCTGAGCTCACGTATCCCAGCTAGAAAATCAGAGTAACACTGGCATTTACCTCTTAGGGCATGCATTTGTTCATTCACTCAACAAATATGTATTGAGCACCTACTATGTGCCAGACATTCTCCCTGGCTCTGGGTTCTCAGCAGTGACAAAAACAGACCAAGTTCCCTGCCCTCCAGGACTTTACAGTCTAGCAGGTGGAGAGACAGACCATAACCATGAAGCACACTAAGGAGTATATCAGAGGGAGATAAGTGCCCTGGAGTAAAATAAAGCAGGTGGGGGCTAGGAGATGCCAGGGATGGGTTGCTAGTCTATTTGGATGGTCAGGGAAGCCTCTCTGAGAAGCAGAAAACTAAAAGAGGTAAGTCAGCTACCCATTTGGATGTGGAAAGAGCATTCTAGGCAGAAGCAAGAGCAGGTGCAAAGGCCCTGAGGCAGCATGTTCAAGGAAAGGGGTAAGTGTAGCTGGTACAGCGTGAGTGAGGGGGTGAAGAGTAGATGAGGTCAGAGATGTGGAGGGTGGTATCTGATCAGGTAGGGACTTGTGGATTCTTGAAAGGGTTTTAGTTTTTACTCAGAGTGAGATGGGAGCATAGAAGGGTTCTGAGCCTAGGAGCTGCTAGGAGGATTCAATGAGACATGTATGTAAAGCACTCAGTAGTGTGCCTGGCACATAGTAGGCGCTCCATAATTGCTGGTTGTTATTATTACTGTTGTTATTATTGTTTGGGTACTAGGAAGCAAATTGGAAACTATAAAAAGCTATAGGGATGCAAATCTTCATTGCCCGACAGAACTTCTAAGATGTTTTCAAATGCTATCATTAAGCATTAACCATGCAAAAGGTAGGTTTCATTTCATTTTCTGGAAGAGCAACCTAAGGCTCAGAGAGGTTAGGAGACTTGCCTGACTGTACAGTGAAAAAGGGCAGAGCCCAACTCACCAGAACCCAGGTCTTCTGAATCCAGCTGATGTCCACTGGTTTGGCCGTTGCGGCTGAGGGTCCTTGGTGCAGTGGGCAGGTGGTGGTCCCTGTGCAAAACACAAGGCAGAAGCTTGGGGGCTGCATTTGGGACCGTCCAGCATCATCAAAGGGAAAAGCCTAGAGCCTCCAGCTCCGACCTGGCCCATCAGGCAGAGCAAGTTCCCAGAGACCAAAAGAGTCCCCAGGGCATCATTGAGGAGGCCTTTGGTCCAAGTAACAGGAAGCCTGATGTAAAGTGGCTTAAAGAAGCTGGAAATGTAATATGTTGTTCAGCAGGAAGTCCAGAGGTAGGGTAGGTTTCTGGGCTGGTGGATTCAGAAGCCCCACCAGGCCTCCGCAGAGCCAGGTTCCTTCATTTCTCTGCTCTGGCATCTCGGCCTTGGTTTCACCTGAGGCTGGTCCTTGGATGGCAGATGCAAATACAGGCGTCCCATCCAGAAGGAAAATAGAAGCCATCTTTCTCCAGGGCTCCCCCTTAGGAGCAAGGAAACCTTTCCCAGAAAACCCCAGCAGGCTTTCCTCCTGTCTCATTGCCCAGAATTGGGTTACCTGCCTGTTGTTGAAGCGATCACTGACCAGGGACCAGAACTTCCTTAACTGATATGGAATGAGTGTTGGAGAGTGGGTCAAACTGAGCTTTTAAAATAAAGCCCCAGTCTTCCCTCCCTCCCTGTATCCATGCCCATGACAATATGACTTTGCTGCTCCTCTCATTAAGAAATCTGTCAGGACTTCCCTGGTGGCGCAGTGGTTAAGAATCCGCCTGCCAATGCAGGGGACACGGTTCGAGCCCTGGTCCGGGAGGATCCCACATGCCGCGGAGCAACTAAGCCTGTGGGCCACAACTACTGAGCCTGTGCTCTAGAGCCTGCGTGCTGCAACTACTGAGCCCACATGCCGCAACTACTGAAGCCCACGCGCCTAGAGCCTGTGCTCCGCAACAAGAGAAGCCACCGCAATGAGAAGCCCGCGCACCACAATGAAGAGTAGCCCCCGCTCACCGCAACCAGAGAAAGCCTGCACGCAGCAACGAAGACCCAACGCAGCCAAAAATAAATAAATTAATTAATTAAAAAAGAAAAAAAAAGAAAAAAGAAATCTATGTCTCTATCCTAGAACCTGGGCTGCTTTAGCCAACAGACAGTGATGAAGGTGATGAAAGTATGTCCTGCTTCCTAGCCTGGGCCTCAAGATGCCTTCTGGCTTCTACTTGTTCTCTTGGGATTCTGCATCCACCATGAGAACAAGCCCAAGCTGGCCTGCTGGATGATGAGAGGCCACACAGAGCAGAGAAGAACCATCCTAGCTGAGACCACTCAAGACCAGCTAGCCCCAGCTGACCCACCAGCTGACTATGGATGCAAGAGTGTACCAGCCAAGATCAGCCGAGCCCTGCCCAGACCAGAAGAACCACCCAGCCAACCCACAGACTATGAGCAATAGTAAATGCTGATCATTTTAAACCACTCATTCTGGGGGGGTGGTGGTTATGCAGCAATAGATAACTGATACAGGGAACTGACCACCTTATGCAGTTAACTACTCACTGGAGGCTAGTCCTTTTAGAGGTGCAGGAAATGTCATTCATTGATTGACTACATCTTCCTGCCCACTCTGAGGCAGGCAACTCAAAGACTGATAAGGCCTGGCCCCTGCCTCAGGAAGTCCCCAGTCTGGATGGGAAATGAATTTGTCAGCTGAAGCTTATAGACCTCCCATGGTTCCCCACTGCCTGGGGAGCAGGATCTGACAGGCTGTGTGACCTGTTCCTGCAGGCCAGCCTCATTCCTTCCCCCCTGGCCACCCCCCCCCCCCCACCTCACCTGTCCCCAAGCCCCACACCCTCTGCCCCTGGACCTTTGCACACACTGATTTCTCCCTCTGGACTGCTCTGGCCCACCTTCTATGATCTATGAACACTACTCTCCTTTGTGACTCAGCTCAGGTGTCCCATCTCCCAGGAGCCTTCCCAGAACCACTTCCACCCAAGTCAAGAGTCCCCTTGGGGCTCCCACAGTCCCCTGGGCTCCCTCTAGCTCTGCCTTCATCACTCTGCGTTGTGACTCTTTGTCCTTCAGTCCAGCTGCCTCACTTCACAGATATGGAAACTGAGGTCCAGAAAGGAGAAGTGGCTCGCCCAAGGCAGAGCCAAGCGAAACCCCACCCAGGGCTGTCTCGGCTGCCCCACGTGCAGTTTTGCTGCTTTCCTTTCCTCAAGTCCCGTGGGGGGCGGGACATGGCAGTCAGGGGGCTGGGGGGACGACCTGCGCTCCTGCCACGCGCCAGGTCCTGTGCCAGGGTGGGATTCCTGGGAAGGTCTCCTGGCAGCCTCCATCCTCCCAACGGCCCTGCGAGGTAGGCATGGCATAAGCAGCGTCCCCCTCTCCAGGTGGGGACAGGGGGCTCAGAGGGAAGAGGCTTGCCAAGGTCACACGGCCGGGAAGGGACAGGGCAGGGACTCGAACCCAGACCTCACCACACTCCGCATCTGGCCTCCTCTCGGGCTTTCAGGCTGAGCTGAGGCCACTCATGGTGGGAGGGGGGTATGGAGAGAAGGCTGGGGCGGGCAGGGGGGAGCACGGGATGTCGGGGAACCACCGAGGCAGGAAGAGGCAGAGCAGAAAGTGAAAGGGGCTAGAGGCCGAGAATAGTTGCGGGTGACAGAAGCAGGGGACTACAGATGCCGCCAGAAAGAGAAACCAGGCTGCGCCCCAGGGAGAGGGTGGCGCCCACTCCCCAGCCCCCACCTGGCTGGCGGGCCTGGGTGGATGCCCCAAAAGGTGGGAGAGGAATTGGGGGTGAAGGGGCTGTCTGGGGGAGGAGAGGATTTCATAGCTGGCTTTACGCAGACCTCCACCTATTTCAATGAGCTTGGAGGTTGTGGGGACCAATAAAACCCATCAAGACAAAACAGCCTGTGAACCGCCAGCCTTTGCTGCAAAGAGAAACCAGTTTATCAATGTCTCCACCATCGACTACCACTGTCTCCAGCGGCAGTTCAGTGCAGTGGTTAAGCACCTGGGTTCAATCCTAGCTCTGCCACTGGCTGGCTATGTGACCTTGGGCAAGTCACTTCACCTCTCTGGGCCTCTGCTGACATCGCCTACTTCGTGGGGGTGTCCTGAGGATTAATTGACTGCGTATGTGTAAAGCACACGGAACAGGTCAGAGAAAGTGCTCAACAAACATCTCAGCTTGTATTCTCCACCATCTACATCTATAGTTAACAACACACACACACACACACACACACACAGTCCCTCCAGAATGTAAATGGTGCAATAGCAGGGATTTGGTTTTGTTCACCACTGTGTCTCCAGTGCCTGGAGCAGTGCCTGGCATACAGCAGGTGCTCAAAAAATGTGTGTGGAAAGAAGGAAGGAGGGAGGTATTTCCAGGGGTGGGGCTTCCATTCTGTTTCTCTGTATTTTATCTTTTATCATGTCGCCATGCACCACTTGGATTGAAAAAAAATATTTTCAGGGAGATCCAAGAGGGGAGGTGGCTTGCAAGCTGTGATGGCTTTCAGCTCAAGATGGCTCCCTCCCTGCTGGGAGCCCCAGAGACTAGCCTCTCCAGGGCCCGGCAGGGGTGGCAGCCGTGGGGCCAGCAGGCAGTGAGAGAGGCAACAGGAAACTCATCAGGACAGGCTGTTCCCAGCCTACCGAGAACCGCAGGCGAGAGGACCCGCTGTTCAGGGCTGAGATCTGCACGTCCCCCCTGCCACCCCCCACTCCCCCCCGCCCCAGGGGAAGTGTCACCAGTGTCCAGGGTGGGGACCTCTGCCCTGGCCTGGGGTTCTTGTGGCTCCTCTGATCTCTACGAGGAACTTGGGGCAGCTTGCTTTCCAGGAACCCTTCCTGCAACAATGCGTGATGGCTCACAGCCAAGGTCTGGGAGGCTGTGTGACCCCGGATGAATCGCTCACCTCTCTGGGCCTTCGCTTCCTCACCTGCCAAATGGAGAAAGTAGGGCACCACATTCAGGAGCATGGTGAGGATCAAGAGTGAAGTTCAATTGTTTTGCTTTACCATCAGTTAAATTACTTCATCAAAAATTGTAATAAATACACATAACATAAAAGTCATCATTTTAAAGTGTGCAGTTTAGTGGCATTTAGTACATTCCCAAAGCTATACACCCATCACCTCCATTTAGTTCCAGAACATTTTCATCAGCCCCAAATAAAACCCCGTACCCATTAGCATTCATTCAACACACCCCCCTGCTTCCAGCCCCTGGCAACCACTAACCTACTTTCCTCCTCTGTGGATTTGCCTATTCTGGACGTTTCATACGAAAAGAATCATACAGTATGTGGCCTTTTGTGTCTGGCTTCTTTCACTTAGCATGATGATTCCCAGGTTCATCCATGTTGTAGCAGGTGTCCGTACTTCTTTCCTATAATTCCTAGAATCCATCGATTATTTTTTAAAAATGATTTTCAAAAGTGTTTATTGGGGTAAAACACACAATCATAGTGTGTGCTCATACAAAGTGTCCAACTTGATATATTTTGACATAGGTGGATGCCTGTGGAACTACCACCTGACTTAAGATACAGGACATTTCTGGTCCCCAAGAAGGTTCCCTCAGACCACCCTGACCCTCCTCCCCGCAGAGGTAGTCACTGGTTCTGGTTTCTGTCACCGTTGATGAATTTTGCCTTCAGATAAGTGGAATTATACGGTGTGTGAGGTTTTACATCGGTCTTCTTTCACTCAACACTGTGTCCGTGACCTCCATCTACGCTCTGTTACGTTAGGTGGGAGTTTGTTCTTTTTCTTCACCAAGCAGTATTCCGTCCGATGGCTGCATCACACTGTTTATCCATTGTCCTGCTGGGGGATACGTGGGTTGTCTCCAGGGACGTTCCCTGAGCGACGCTGCTGCTGTGAACATCTGTGCATCTGCCTGTGGGGGAGGGCCCCTGGGGTCTCGGGGTTAACCCCCAGGAGTGGGATTGCTAGGGCCCGGGGGCTGTGCAGGTTGCCAGTTTTCTGGCGTGGGGGTGGTTAGTGACTTCCATTCCCCCCTCCCAGTGGGCCTGAGAGTGCCTGGGGGTCTGCATCCCCTGCAGCACTCGGTGTGGTCAGCCTTGCTGATTTTAGTCCTTCGGTTAGGGGCTGTCATCACTCCTTTAGATTCAATACATACAATGATGAGAGAAAATGACAGGATAAAATTCTGCACGTACACTGAAGCAAACAGACAACTGTTTCCAGAGTGAGATTTGAAACCGAGGCGTTGGCAATAACAGCAGTTAACGCCTTCCATGGTTCCCACACCCGGGCCCCGGGCCCAGCACTTTCTAAGCAGCAACCCCTGGAATCCTCACAACCAACCTATGAGGCCCGGGTATTATCCCCATCTCACTGATGTGCAAACTGAAGCACAGGAGGGGTTATGTGGGCCACCGAGGTTACACAGTCAGCAAGAGGCAGCTTAGTCTCAAGTCGAAGAACCCCAGTCCCCAGGCCCCCCGACTCTGCCCTGAGACTAGGGCATGGCACGTGTGGTTTGGGGGTGTCTCAAAGAGCTCCTCTGGAGCTTGACTTCAGAAGGATGGAGTGCCCGACCCTCACCTCACAGCCCCACTCACACCCTCCACACGGCCCCACACGCCACACACGCTCACACACACACACCCTGGCACAAGTACATTCACACCCACCCACACACCACACACATACACATCTGACACACCACACACACTCACACACACCCTGGCACAAGTACATTCACACCCACCCACACACCACACACATACACATCTGACACCGCACACTCCACACACTCACAAAAGACACACACACTATGCACTCTTACACAAATACCACACCACACACGCTCACACACTTACACACACACACGAATACCCTCACACACACCACACACCCTGACACACATACGTACCATCACACGTCACATACCCATACACACCACATATACCCTCACGTGCACACACACACACACACACACACACAGGCTTTAGAGAGCCGAGCCTTGTCTGGGACATCTGCATACAAAAGGCGGGTGGCAGGTGACAGGACATTGCTGCAAAGCAAAGCCGACCCCCCTTCCCAGACCCTCCTGTCCTCAAATCTGACCTGGGTCCTCTGGGAACAATCCGCTGGGGCAGCACAGGCAACTTCCTGACAGCCCCCCAGGCCTGCAGGGCTCACTGACCCCAGGCCAGGCTCTGGGCCAGGAGATTTCCCTGGGTTGTTTCTCTTGACCCTCACGTGAGTCTGTGAGGTGGGATGTTATCCCCCTTTTCAGAGGAGGAAGCCAAGGCCCAGAGCAGGAAGTCACCTGGGTGGCTGTCTCCTGCCCGGGGTGGCATTTAGAGACAGGTGTCAGGCATTGGCCTGCTTGCTCTCGGAGCCTTTCCTGCTCACCTCTGTGTGGCGAGAACTGACACTCCCAGGCTGCCTTGGCCCTGGTTTCAGCTGGGTTCCGCCAGCAGGAGACTGGAGGGTGGAGGAGGGGAGAAGCGGGGGGGGGGGGGTCTCCCTCGGCATCAGGTGGCATCTTTGGCAGCAGCGGGGACTTCTCTGTGGCGCCAGCTCCCGTGGGAAGGTCCTTCCCCTGAGCAGTTCCACAGCCATTCCTCCACCCACGGGGGGCCCGGCTCCTGGGCTCTGGAAAACTGTCTCCCCGTCTCCCTCCCCATCTTGCGAGTGCTCAGGGCGCCATCCTGTTGGTGCTCATCATACCCTGATCTACCCCATCATTCAGGTCACCATTTTCCTTTACTAGAAACACCCGGTGTGGTTTCTGTTTTCCTGACATATGTCAGGGCGGGGATTTAAACCCAGAACACCTGACTCCTGAGGCGGCCGGTTTCACCATCAGGCAGCACTGCTTCTTAGTGGAGCCTTCCTTGGAAGTGGGCCTCCTGTGTAAGCTGCTCTCACCTCCCTGTGGTCTGAGCTGAGCTGCAATACCACCCACCACCAGTAGGGGAGAAATCACCCAGGGATGGGGACTCCCACCTACTCCCCAGCAGAGTGCTTAGACAGAATCCCCCGTTTAGAGAGCTTTCCTCCCACTAAAGGAAGTAATATCTTCATTTGTTTGTTAATCAAAGGGGTTACTAACTGCTAGAAAGAACCTCTGACCCGTCAAGATTCTCAATGAACAGAATTCCTGGCAATAATAGAGAGCTTACACAGTCTTCCCTGACTAAACCACATTGGCAGAGAGAGTAAACACACAATTTCCATGGGGTTATTGCCAAAAATAGCTCCCAGAGGTCCCAGGCCTGGAACTTCTAATCTAACCCAGTGTGTTCTTCAGGTCTAGAAATTCCATATGGTTAAGACTGCAAGTTTGGTACAGTGACTTGCTTCTCTCCTTCAGCAGACAGCCCTGTGACCACATAAGAGGGTGGGTCTGGAGTCAGAAAGACCCAGGTTAGCATCTCAGCTCTTTGAGTCATCTGCTGTGAGGTTTTAGGCAAGTTGCCAAACCTCTCTGAGCTTCAGTCTCCCAATTTGTAAAATGAGGATGATAATACCTGCCCTGAAGGATTGTTAGGAAGATGAAATGAGCAAAGGTGTGTGTTAAGTGCTTGGCACAAATAAAAAATGCCCATACAGCTTCCCTGGTGGTGCAGTGGTTGAGAGTCTGCCTGCCAGTGCAGGGGACACGGGTTCGAGCCCTGGTCTGGGAAGATCCCGCATGCCGCGGAGCAACTGGGCCCGTGAGCCACAACTACCAAGCCTGCGCGTCTGGAGCCTGTGCTCCGCAACAAGAGAGGCCGCCACAGTGAGGCCCGCGCACTGCGATGAAGAGCGGCCCCCGCTCACCGCAACTGGAGAAAGCCCTCGCACAGAAACAAAGACCCAACACAGCCAAAAATAAATAAATAAATAAATTTAAAAAAAAAAAGATTCATTTCAATAACACTTAAAAAAAAATGCCCATACCCTTTATTCCAATTTTCCATGGTTTATTTCTGCTCCATGAAGTCTAAGGCTTCAAGCTGGGGGTGACTCAATGTCTGGAGGCTTCTTCTTCACTCTCATGAGTGGTATCTTTGCTGGTATGACTCAAAGGCCGGGTATCACTGGGACTGTTGATTCATGTGTCAATATGTGGCCTCTGCATGTATCTTGGGCCTCCTTACAGCTTGGCAGCCTCACACGGTGGTTCAGGGCTCCAAGAGCAAGTGTTCCAGCAAACAAGGTGGGAACTGCATGGCCTTTTATGACCCAGCCTTGGATGTCCCATAGCATCGCTTCTGCAATGCTCTCTTGGTTCAATTCATCACAGCCCACTCTGATTTAGGGGAGGAGCTATGGACCCCATCTCTCGATCCAAGAAATATCAAAAATTTTATGACTACATTTTCAAAGCACCACACCCTTTGACTTAGCCATTCCATCCCTGAGTATTAATCCTCCAGATATACTGGAAATAATTCCTGTACAAAGACAGTCATTGCAGCCCTGACTGTAACAGCAAAAAATCAGGAACAACCGCCACAGAGACCTCAGTACAGGACTGGGTAAATATTGGGTTGGCCAAAAAGCTCGTTCGGGAAAACCCGAATAAATAAATAAATAAATCACGGGGCAATAAATCATGGGGCACCCACGTGCAATACCATGCATTTAAAAAGATGAAGTCACTCTATGTGTATTGATATGGAACTATTCTGAAGACCACTGCTCAGTGAAAAAAAGGAAGGTGCACGACAATATGTGGTAGGCAGCCTCCAGGTGAACCACAATAATTCTTGCCTCCTACTATTCATGCCCTTGTGTGGTCCTCTCCCACATTAACCAGGGCTGACCTGTGTAATTAATAGGATATGGCAGAAATGTGTGTCTTTCGAGCCTAGGTCATAAAAGAGAATGCAGCTTCCACCTTGTCCCCTTTGGACCACTCGCCCTGGGGGAAGCCAGCTGCCATGTTGTGAGGACACTCAAGTATCCATATGGTGGGAACTGAGGCCTCCTGCCAACAGCCACATGACTGATCCATCTTGGAAGTAGGTCCTTCAGTCCTCGTCGAGCCCTCATATAATTGCAGCCGCAGCCGACAACTTGACTGCAACCTCATGTGAGACTCTGAGCCAGAACTTCCCAGCTGAGTTGCTCCCAAATTCCTGACCCTCAGAAACTGTGAGGTAATAAAGATTTATTGATATTTTAAGCTGCTAAATACGGGAGTAACTTGTTATGCAGCAATAGATAACTAATACAGTATGTACAGTATACGAGGATTGGGGTGAATGCATTAACTATCTCACCAATGAAACTTAAGGAACTTGCATCAGAGAGGGTGGCTGAGGGACAGAGGGGTGGCGATGGGAACCTTTTGGTCCCTTTGGCATTTTGAACCATCTTTTCAAAAAGATCACCTGAATGGCAAATAAGTAAATAAAAACGTAGGCAGCCCTCAGAGAGTAGCAGCTATGATTATTCATTCCATGGATATTTCTCAAGCTGCCAGAAGCCCCCCTTGAGCATGCGTGGCTGAATCTACAACACGGGTTTATGAAGAATACAAAGGCCGGGGATTGAGAGTCACACAGGAGTCCCACCATGTACTAGCTGTGTGCCTTGGGGTAGGTTGCTTAACCTCTCTGAGCTTCAGTTTCCTTATCTTAAAAATGGGGATCATCAGTACAATGACAGGGGCCTAATGTTCAGCCAAAGACCAGGCATGGGGCAAACACTTAATAGATTTGGTTGTTATTGATAATAAGCTTCCAGGATCCTGAGCTGGACCAGGAGACTGGAGAACCCACTGAGTCCCTTGCCCCCAGCTCTGGAGGCAGGCTAGGGTAGGTGGCCTACAGGGGACAGCCAAGCCAGCCTTCCAGGGTAGACCAGAGGGAGAGAGAGACCCCACTCCAGGATCACCTGCCCACCCAGCCCCCCATCCTCCCTGTGCATGTTCTGGCCTTCCCCCAGGACTCACAGCTGGGAGGGGCAGGGCAGAGGCCCACCAATCACAAGGCATCACTTGGAGGAGTGGGAGGGTCTAGGGGTGCAGGGAGGGGCTGAGGGGTCCTGAGGTCAGGGTGCCCTGGGCTTCAGTCCACCCAGAGCTGGGCTCTCTCCCTGTCCTGTGCTGGGAAGGGCATTTGGATGTCTGGTACCCACATGCCACATGACTCTACAGGGTGCCAGCGCAGGGGGCAGGGAAGGGCCCTGGGGAATTCCTACGTGGGAAACCGGAGCATCAGCTTGGTCGAGCAGAAAGGTGTCAGGAAGCTGGCTGAGGCTCTGTGTCACTGTGTGAGCTCGGTGAGTCCCGAGGTACAGCCACCCCACCTGCTGATGGGTACGTCCTCTGGGCCCAGTGGCGTCTGTGGGCTGCCTGGGATCAAGGCAGAGATGGGAGGAGGGGTCCGCATATCCGTTCTGATCTGAGGATGACAGGGAGGCTGAGTCCCTTTGGGGCAAGAGCCTGGGAGGCACTGCCTGCCCTGGCCCCGGGGAGGGGGAGGGCGGGGGCCTGACTGGGTTGCTTTGTTCATGACTCACGCTTTCTGGGACCAGCCCTGTCCCCTGGGAGGCACTTTCCAGGAAGGCTCCCTTTGGCCCCCTCTGCCCTGTGCAGATGTCCGGGGCTCATCTGTGCGCACCCATCCAGGCCAGGAAAAGGCTCGTCAGCCCTCCGCTGGGAGGGGAGCCTCTCTGGGTTGGGGCACCTTTTTTCTGGATGGTGAACTGCCCAGTGCACTTCTGGCAACGTGACCAATACAGCAACTTGTCCACAAGGAAACCTGCACCCCTGCCCTGCCTCCAGACCAGTGTGCCCTGTCTCGGGACGGCCGCCCTCGTAGCCTGGACTCGACGTCTCCCCTCCTCTCAGCCCCCATATCTGATCAGCGACTGTCCTCAGTGGGGGTTCCCTGGAAGCACACCCGAGGTGAGGGTCCAGCTGTGTTCCCAGGAAAGACATGGGTGGGGGGAAGCTCGGCAAGGGGGCGGACCCCACGGGGGCCTCACGCTGGAGCGGTGAGGGTCACCCCACGGGGGACCTGATCAGGCCAGCGAGGTGGAGATTTTTTACCTCCACGTCCCGTGACTGTTAGGGGCAAACCCCTTGTGGGAGTGGATGCCCAGGCTGTTCGGCTCTCTTGGGTGCAGGCAAAGCTGGTGCTGGCAGTGAATGGTGGTCTGACAGAAGGGCAGGTGCTGACTGCTGCAGAGCAAGTTCCTTGAGAGGAGGCAGGAGGCGGTGAAGGGCTGGGGGATGTGGACGGGGCACCCACAGCGTCTGCCGCTGCTGCTGAATGCTCCTGATTTGACTCCTGTTTCTGGAAAATGTTTGCTTCTCTTCATCCCCACAGCTACCTTCATGTCTCGTGGGGATGCCCAGGGGCCTCCTGACGGGAGTCCCGGCCTCCCTCCGGCCCTGCTGTCCACACAGAGCTGGTGGATAACCCCCTCCTCTCAGGTGGTCCCCAGCCCTCGGAGGTTGCAAACTCAGCTGCCTCTAGGTGCAGGGAAGTGACATAAATGAATGAACCAAGAGTGGCCTGTACCAGCTCACCGCCCTCCCCGGATACCCCGTTTGATGGAGACCAAGGATGAGAAATGCACCTCATGTCTAAGAAGATGATAAAACAAGTGCCATGATAGATCGGGGGGTGGAGACATGGGGAGCAGAGGGCCCAGGCTGCCCAACGGGGGAGCCCCTGCTTGACTTCAACTAACCGGTCCCACAGGGCCGAGGGACCAGCATGTGTGAAGGAGGCAGGGGGGTCACAAGGATTGAGAGATGCAGACAGGGAAGGCAGGTGGGGTAGGAGCATGGAGAGGGGTGGGCGGGGAGCCCCACGCAGGGGTCCTCCACCTGGCCTTGCAGGCCCAGGCCTGGACCTCGTCCTGACAGCAGGCAAGGCAGGATGGCAAGTGGAACAGTGGAAGAGTGGGGTCCAGGAGACCAGGCTGTTGCCACGAGCAGTCCAGGTGAGAGAGGGGGTGCCTGGACCAGGGTGGTGGCCACAGGGATGGAGAGGGGTGGACACACATGGCCAGGAGGCCTTGCTGAAGGGCTGGGTGTGGGATGGGGAATAGCCACCGCTAGATCTCGGGTAGGAGGCTTAGAGCCAAGACCGCCCATCCCAGAATGCCCCTTCCCATTGTTTCCAGGAACCCCCAGGGTGCTCAGGCAAGGAGGACTCCTGGTGGATCTGAGAGGCGTTCCAGAATCCCAAAGCTCCCTGGGGTGGGTGGGAGGGAGTCAGGCTTGGTCCAGTCTGAGGTCAGGCATGTCCCACACAGGTTCTGCGGTGCAGCAGGCGGGGAAGAGGAAGAGGTAAAAGGTCCAGAAAGCCCTTCAGTATCCAAGAAGGAATGGAGTCCGTAACAGCTCCCAGTGTCCACATCCAGGCCCTACCCTGGGTTTGCTCATTCCCCTGCAAGGTGGTGCAAGGTGGGGAGGGGGTCCCCTATTGTTCAGGTAAGGCTCAGAGAAAGGGGGGGCATGCCCAAGACCACCCCTGGTCTAGCTTCCCCCGAGCAGCAGAGTGAGTTTTCTAAAACACAGATCTGATCAGCACACCTCCAGTTAAAGCAGTCATTTGGTCCCCACTGCCTGCAAGCTAGCGTCTACGCTTCCTCTTGTCCTGGCATTTGGGGCTGTCTTGGATCTGATCCCTGACATCTCCTACCTCATCCTCCACCTTGAACCCCACATTCCAAACCCAGATGAGCCGTCACCCCTAACACTCCCTATATGTCCCTGAAGCCTGACCTTGACGCTGGTCAGCTGTTCCTGCACGCGAATGCACTTCCTGTCCTTTCAGAAACACTGACTCCTCCTTCAAGTTGACTCCAGTGGTGCCCTGTCCCCCCAGGGGCCTCCACGGTTCTTAGTGACAAACAACAGAATCCCACGGTGGCTCATTTAAACAGAAGAAGAACATACTGAACAGATATTGGGGTGCTCACTGAATGCCTAGGAGGGCAGGCAGCCCACATGAAGAAGGCGGCAGAAGGTAAGAGACAAGACCCCAACTCCAATGCTGCCACAGAGCCAGCCTGGCGATGCCCACATTCCTTCACAGCTGCCCCAGGAACTCCATGTTGCCCAGGCTCCCTCCAGAAAGACTTTCCAGATCCTTCCTTCGCATGGCCAGCTCCTAGTGCTAACTCCAGAGCAGGTGCCTCTGATTGGCTGAGCCCAGGTCACATGGTTGCAGCAAGGGACGATGGGAAAGTGGGTGTGGCTTATTTGTGCTCCTCCAATGGGAGGCGGCTCTGTCCTGCCCCAAGGCCCATGGTACGCAGGACAGCGAGATTCCTAATGTGGGAAGGGGGATCAGAGGGTGGAGGGCTCTAAGGTGACCAAAGTTTCAGTGTCTTCCCGACCCCCAGCATTCTGGCAAAGGCACAGTGCAATATCCTGTCACTCCTTCCTTGACACCTCCCTCCACCTCCCCCCACGTCCAATCCTTCATCAAACCTGTAGGCTGTCTCCCTGCCTTCTCTATGCCAGCTCCTCAAGGAGCCCCCAGGTCAGGGGAGGAGACGGGAGCTAAAGGGGCCATGACAGCCCAGTGTGACACATGCGGTGATGGAGGGACATGCAGTGTCGGGGGAGCCCAGAGGAGGCAACTGTTCCTGCTGGGGGTATCTGGGAAGGCTACCTGGAGGTGGCAATGCTGTCTTAAAGGATGTATAGGAGTTAGAGAAGCAATGGTGGAGGAAATGCCATCCCAGGAAGAGACGACAGATTGAGCAAAGCTACGGAGGCTCAAGAGGGACCTCGGAGGAGTTCTGGCAGCCCCCGGGGTATGCATGAGGCAGGAGTGCTGAGAGATGAGGCCACACAGAGTGGAGGGGCCTGATGATGGGCCATCTGTGGGGCCCGGCTTTGAACGAGGACTTGATGCCAGGGTGGAGGAGTGAAATGGTCAGATGTGAGCTTGAGAAGGACCCCTTAGACAGCCTGACTGGTGCGGGGTCGGCAGGCAGCCAGGTGTATGGCGAGAATCCTGGCTAGCCAGGTTTGGGCTGGCCCACTAGGCTGGTGAGGCAGCAGAAACCAGAAGACGGATTCAGAGGCCCAGTAGGCTTCTGGTGGCAACCAGAGGTTTGCCACGGTGCTGGGATGTGTCCAGGTGAGTGGGAGGGGAAGAGACCTGGGCAAGTTCCCGGACCACCCTGGGGTCCTCAGTTTCCTCATTTGTAAATAGAGGGGATTGGCTGTGGCCATCTCTGGGACAGGGACCAACAGCCAATGAGGCCACCTCTGCTTCCTGCTCTCCTGCTTCCCACGAGCGGAGGATGCAGTGATGAGATGTGGAAGCTGCCACCCGGCTCTCCAGGAAGGCTGGGCCAGGTGGGCTGGCCACGTGATTAATCCGCCCAGATCTGAGCTGAAGACGCTTTCCCAGCAGGGCAGCAGCCCAGCACACAGCTCCGGCTCCTGCATCAAGAGCTGCACCAGGAAAGAAAGGGATCTTAGCCATTTACACCCTCCCCCTCCCGGGGGGGCCCCACTGGGGCCAGGTTTCTCGGGACAATCGATGCCATCATTCCGGGAAGCCTGCTCCAGGAGAGGCCCTGATTACCCCCCATTTGCATAGCCACAGTAACAGGAAACAGGACTCACATTGCCTCATCAGCAGGGGCTGGGCCCCGGCAAAGCCAGCTCAGGGCTCAGCTGGAATGACCTGGCCTGGGCTGCCCACCCCAGCTCCCCGCTCCCCAGACAGCTGGCAGAAGCCCCAGCTGAGTGCCCTGTCCAGCAGTCAGACAAGCGGCCAGACACGTGGCCAGATAGGCACACCTGGATGTCAGACATACAGACTCCAAGCAGGCCAGCTGTGCCATCAGCAGGGACAGCTGGGTGCTCCTCTGGGGTCAAAGTGCACCATGCTATTGCTGAGCCACTCTGTTTCCCAGAAGTGACGGGTAGACTTTCTTCCAGCAGGAAGTATGCCTGCCTGCTACCTGACCCCCTCCGCATCCCTTCCCAATTCCCCCAGCTCCTTTCCCGAAAGCAAACTGGGCTTTGAGCTGGAAGCTGATTTCTCAGATGCCCCTCAGCAGGCGCTGGGCGGGGCTCAGTGACTCCATGTGCTGAGCCAGACTCAGAAGCCAGGAGTTCAGGGACCATGCCGGGGCTTATCCTCATCGGAGCCAGGTAGCCTTGGAGCCCTGGATGGCCCCCACCCCGGGGCCTTAATCTCCCCATCTGTACAACGGGGATATACATGCCTACCTCTCATGGTTGGCAAAGAGGAGAACTGAGGGAGGGCACCACAGACACGTGAGTTACTGCAAGTCTAGAGCTCACATCTGCCCTAGGCTGCTATGCTTTGGGCCTCTTTATGGCAGCTATTGAACAAGAAACCAGATTCTAACATTTTCTGAAGATGTAGCATGGCAAAGGAAGGTTAACCCCCTCTGAGACACCCTGCAGACACAGCCCGACCCAGGTTTGGATCCTGGCTCTGCCACTTGCTGGCTGTGTGACCCAGGGAGAGTTACTTAGTTTCCTTGAGGCTCAGCTTCTGCATCTATAAAATGGGAATAAACAGTGGTACCCGCCCCTTAGGATGGTGGTGAGAACTGCATGAGATGAGGCATGAAAAGGGCCTGATGGGAGGAGAAGTGCAATTCCAGGTGGCCATGAGCCCACCAAGCTCCACTCTGTAGAAGCCCCCATGGGAGGGGCTGAGATTACAAAAATGAACCCTACATGGCTGCGTCCATGGCTCTCAGAGAGGTCAGGGTTGAGGGGAGGGGGCTGGAAGCACCAAGTCTCATGAGGAATCCAGAGAAGGGCTAAGTGGGGATATCCAGGGAGGCTTCCTGGAGGAGGGGATAGCTGAGCTGGCCTCAAAGACTGACGGGTTTGACGATGAGGATGGAGGAGATAGCCCAGGCAGAGGAGTCAGCCCGGGCACCAATGTGCCTCCCCCAAGCCCCTCCCACCCCACCCACAGGGCCCCTGAGCCTCCCCACCTGGACACTGCCACTCTCTCCCTTGCTCTGGGGTCCTCAGATGCCCATTAAAGGGGATGTCCCCTTTCCCAAGACATGGGAGCTCTTGTCACAGATGAGGCAGAACGGCTTGGTGGCACCATGCCTGGTGGGCTGGGCCCCATCCTTCCCTGTGGGACCCCTCTCTCCCTCCTTAAGGGTCACTACTGCCAGCATTGTAACATACAACTGTTTTCTGCTTGTTTTTCTATGCAAACACTTTCTAAATGAACGAAAACAGAGTTGTAGTTTTCAAACTCTTGCAACTTGCTTTCTCCTTTAACGAAAGACCACGGGCATTTTCTCAGAGGAAACAAATTTTCCAAATCATCATTTTAATGTGGAGAGTCCATGGTATGGACAGACTGTAATGAACTTAACCAGGTCTGTAATTTCAGCAAACATTTCTGGAGGCAGCTGAGGTGTGGGGGCCAAAAGAACAAGGGCCCAGAATCCTTTGGTTCTGTGTTTTGATCCTGGCTCCACCTCCCAGAGCTGTGCGACTCTGGACAAGTTACTCAGCCTCTCTGGTTGTTCTTGGCTTCTTGGAAGATGGGGAAAGAGCAGCCTCTGCTCATGCCTTATGGTGGGACTTCTGGAGACCCTGTGTAGGGGGTACTTAATTAAGCACAGTGCCCTGTAGACGCAGGATGCCCCATCCACGGGGTAAGGGGTGTTGGTGTTGGTGGTGGTGGTGGTACCTGAGCCGGGCCTGAGTTCACAATCTGGAGGGTGAAGGGTTCCCTTGTGACCACATTTCGAAGCAGAAGGAGAAACTGCTTCAGGGCTGCTTCCTCCCCTCCCCACCCCCTTTCACAGAAAGCATCTGCATCTCTTCGAGATTGGCCAGACTCCAATTCCCAGAACCATCTGGGGCTGGTTGGCCCACAGGCCAATTACCTGGATGCCCCTCTGCCCAGAGGGTCACCGAGTTCTAGAAAGGCCTCCCCACCGTCCCTGCCCACAGAGGAAACCGGACTCAAGTCTGCCTGAAGCACCATCATCACCAACCCCTTCCTTTGGGTTGGCATTCCCCTCTGCCTTGGTCCCCTTTTCTTAGGCAAATTAATGCCCCAGAGAGGCTCCATAGACTGCTTCAGTGAGGGTCACCCCTGGGGTGGGGGACAGCGGGATGGAGGCACAAGCACCCCAACTCCCCAAGGGGCCCCAGAGGAAGGGCCAGAAAGCCCCAGCCTAAGACTCCAACTGCTCAAATCCCCAGCACCAAATTCCCCTGCGGGGATCGCCAGGGGGAGCCTTCCATCCCCTGAGTCAACACCCAGGCCTCCTTATTCCTGCCCCTCCTCCCCAAGCGCTCCCGAGGGTCTCCCCCCTCCCATCCCCCTCTCCAGGCTGCTAGGCCACCCTGAGCCTCAGTTTTCTGCAAAATGGGGCTATCGAGACCACTAGATGAAGGACACCCGGGAGTGTCGTTTCTACGGCTGAAAATCAGTGGCCCGTCGGCTGTGCCGTGGGGCTCCCTCATTTCCACCCCTCCCCCCCCCGCCCCCCCCCCCCCGGGTAGGTAAGAGAACTGGATGAAGAAATGAGTGGCAGCCCTTGGCCCCGTGCCTGGCTCCATCAGCCTTCCATCGCCATCACTATTATTTCCTGCGGTGGGCAGGGCTGCCTGAGAGGTGTGACCTCAGCTCCCAGCGGCTCAGCCCAGAGCAGAGCCGGGCAGGCAGACCGCGCGGTCCCACCCCAGGGACCTCCAAGCTCCGCAGCCATGGGAGGGGGCCCCCTACTCCAGGGAGGGGCCAGCCCCTGACTTGCTGGGACACTCTTTGCTGAGTCTGGATTTTCACCCCTCCCCACCCCACAAAAGCCCTGATTCAGTGTCTGCCTGGCCTGGGGTTGGGGGCTTGGGGGTTAGTTGAGTTGCAGGCCTGGACACCTGGCCTGCAGGAAAGGTGACTCGGGGGATTCCCGCTAAGGCCCCTGGCATGTTACCATGGGGGAGTGATTAAGTGGGGTGTCACAGGTGTGCGCCCTGCGCCGTGGGGAGCCATCATCCGACCTCTGGCCAGGTTCTGACTCAGGGCGGGCATCTCCTCCCCTCCCCGGGGCTAAGATCCCCTCTCGGCAGGCAAGTACCGAACTTTTCATTCATTGATTCATTTCTCTCATCTGCCCATTCATTGCATCAGATCGATCAGGGTGGCTCATTTGGGTGACTCATCTTCATTCATTAGTAATAAGCCCAGCTATCCTTCTGCGGGCCTGGCCTCCCGGCAGCTGCCCGGCCAAGTGCGTTATCTTTTACAATCCTCCCAGGGCCCCGGAGGAGGGCTGTTATTACCCCCACTACACAGAGGGGAAAACTGAGGCACATGAAAACTCAGCACCATTGTGTGGAGTCAGATTTGAATCCAGGCCTGCCACCATCTCTAGAAAAAAATGTCACTGTCCCTCTCAAGCCGTGCCTCCGCCACTGGGTTGGGGACCCCTCCTCTGTTCTCCTGTACCAGCCCCAGGGCACCCCACACAGCTCGAGTCATCTGCCTCGCTCTGGGACTGTGAGGGCAGGGACCTGGTTGACCCCTTGGGTTTCTGCTCCGATCACGGGCATCTTCACACTCAGCTCTTGGAGATTCACAAGCTCCCGCATCCTGCATTCAGCCCCTGCGGGAGGCCCACACCTGCCTCCAGTTCTCTGAGGACTTCTAGAGGCTTCAGTGCCCGTGGTCTCCCCACTGCACACTGCACCTGGGCTCTCTCTGTCCTCACTTCATGTACCCAGGGGAGACACTCGGCCCCTCCCGCACCCCGGAATTCCTCAACACGAACCCCAGGCTCCCACGAGGCGCTGGTGAGAAGCGTGGTTTCCCAGGTTTGGGAGTGTAGACAGGCAGGGGGCTTGGGGCAGGGGATGGCAGAACTGCTGACTGCTTGGCGGGTAAAGACCGCCCAGGTGAGGCTCCTCCCGCCAGGTGGGATTCCTCTGGTGGTCTCTAAGGTTCACTGTGAGCTCATCTTCAGCGGGAGGATCTCGAGCCTGCGTGTGCCTGTGCGGGCGGGCGTCCCACCTGCCTCAAGATGGGGCGCTTCCCCAGAGGCCTGTTGAGGCTGCTCTGGCTGCCGCTGCAGGGGGCTCGCCAGCGGGAGACAGGTGTTCATAGGATGCTTTGGTTCGAGACTGTAGTGACCCAGGGCAGCATCAGTCCGGATCCCAGACCCACCTGCCCCACACCCACCCTCCCAGTCTCAGACTTTGAAGTTCTCACCAGATGCTTCAGTCCCCTTGTCTTCGGCTGCATCCCTGGGTGGGTGGGCAGAGTGCAGCCCCCTTTCTTGGAGGGGCGGCCTCACAGGGTCCTGCGTCATGCTGGTTCTCCATCCCTGGCCCCCTCCAGGCTCCGTTCCAAGGTCCCGTCTGCCGGCCCCAGGTGGGCAGGAAGTTCCAGCGTCCACCTTAGGTCATGTCCAGCCTACCTTGAATTCCCTCTTTATTGCTGGCCCCTGGGATTTGCTTTTCTTTCTTCTCAGCCTATCAATATGTATTTTAAAATTTGTTCTATTTATTACATTTTATTCCCCTGAAAACTCCACCGGGGCTTCCCATGGGCTCATGATGAAGTCCAGGCTCCTTGAAGCAGCCCCGCCAGCCTACACATGATTTCATTTAATTTGCACAATCCCAGGAAGAAAGTATTACTGTCTCCGTGAATCAGGTGAGAAAACTGAGGCACAGGGAGGAGAGAAGGAGGCCTGCCTGGTGCAGGGGTGGAGAGGGAAGGGGACCTCGGAGTCGGAGCCTCCTGCTTTTCCCCCCTCCTGGGTGCCAACGGGAGGGCGGATTCACAGGAACCCTGCCCGAGGCGCCCTGACTGCTCCCTCCCTCCCCTGGAAGGGGACGCGTGACAGGGCCCGCCTGGCAACGGGCACCGGTGCCAGCAGGTAAATGCTGGGTGAGGCCCTTCCTTCTAGGAACAGGCTGCCTGAAGGTTTCCTTCAAAGGTGTCCTGCCCATCACGACCATCCCCACGGTGAGCCATTCTGTGCCGGGGCCGTACGGGCAGAGAGCACTGGCCATCCTTGTTTTGCTGGTGACCATTCGCTCGGTCAGGGGGTGAGAGCCTAGGCTGAAGCTGGACGTGTGGCCGAGTGAGACCTCACCCTGGCTGCGTTCAGCCACTTGTTTCTCGACAGATCCAGGCCGAGACCTGAGCTAGGCGGACACACAAACCCTCGAGCCTCTAGCTGGATTCCGGAATTCTTAGGACCAGGGCGCGTGGGAACTTCTGGAGTTTCTGCAGCCCCTTCACAGAAGGGCTGAGGACACCGGGGTGGGCACAGTCTCAGGCCCTCCCTCAGCTTGTGTGTGTGTCGCAGCCACGTCAACCTGGACACCACCCACATTCAGCTGTGCGCCCTCCATCCTCTCGGGGTTTACACAGCCCCACACCCATCCTCCTGGGCTGAGCCTGAGCTGGTCTCCCTTTTTTCACCTGGTAACAACAAATCTGATCTCTGTTTCTATGAGTTCATTTGTTTGTTTAGATTCCACATATAAATGGGATAGGCCGGTATTTGTCTTTCTCTGACTTATTTTATTTAGCATAATGCTCTCAAGGTCCATCCATGCTGTCTCATGTTGTGGCAGGATTTCCTTCTTTTTTTGTGGCTGAATAACAATTCTATTGTGAACATACACACACCTTCTTTATCCATTCATCCACTGACAAGACACTTAGGCTGTTTCCGTGTCTTGACTATTGTGACGAATGCTGCAAGGGACCGTGGGCGTGCAGAAATCCCTTTGACACAGCACTTTCATTTCCTTTGGATATATATCCAGGAGTGGAACTGCTGGATCGTATGGTAGTCCTAGTTTTAATTTTTTTTGAGGAACCTCCATACTGTTCTCCACAGTGGCTGCACAAATTTACATTCCCACCAACAGTGCACAAGGGTTCCCTTTTCTCCACACCCTCTCCAGCATTTGTTATCTTTTTTTTTTTTTTTTAATGAGGATCTTGAATCAGATGCGTATGTTTTGATTGATTGATTGATTGATTGATTTTGGCTGTGTTGGGTCTTCGTCTCTGTGCGAGGGCTTTCTCCAGTTGTGGCAAGCGGGGGCCACTCTTCATCGCGATGCGCGGGCCTCTCTCGTTGCGGAGCACAGGCTCCAGACGCGCAGGCTCAGCAGTTGTGGCTCACGGGCCCAGCCGCTCTGCGGCATGTGGGATCTTCCCAGGCCAGGGCTCGAACCCATGTCCCCTGCATTAGCAGGCAGATTCTCAACCACTGCGCCACCAGGGAAGCCCGTCTTTTTGATGACGGCCATTCTAACAGGTGTGAGGTGATATCTCACTATGGTTAACAAATTTATTTTAAAAGCTAATTTTAATCAAAAAGGACATTTCACAATATCACCACAAGAGAAACACCAGTCCAACTTGCCATAAGTAGCGGGTAACTGTAAACAAGTACAATGAAAATAAAACAATTCTGGCTCCAGAGGTTGCCTGTTGAAGATTGGGGGCAGCAGGAGCGGGGGTTCTTTCTTTTGCAAAAAGGGGAAATCAGGAAATGTTCAAAAGGCTGTTAAAGATAGACAAGCACCCAATGGAGGTTTTCTCTTTGCCTCCACCTGAAGGACCAGAAGGGAATAAGAAAAGGGGAATCACTTTCTCTCCTGTGATCTGAGGTTATTTGAGACCCCCAAGGCATCTCTCTCACTTGGGGGGACCCAGTGGGGACATCAAGAGCCACTGGGGGAACTTGAGGGTATGGGGTGTGGTTTTACAGGGTCCCTGGAGGCTGCGGTGGAGGGGGGTATGCTCCGTGGTTGGTAACACTGTCCCTAGCCTCACAGGCTGCCCCCCTCTCACCAGCCCCCCCTGGGTGCAGTGTGGGGAGAGGACCTGGGTTTGAATCCTGCGCTTACCACCTGAGTGAGTCTGCCTCTCCCCACCTCAGTTGCCCCCTCTGGGAAGCAGGGCCGATCCTCCCTGACCCAGGGAAAGGGAAAGCCCTGTAGGAGAGGCAGGGCATCAGTGCAGACGTGGACGAGGTACAGTGACCCCAGCAAGGGCAGGGCCTGCGTGCAAAGCCTGCCAACAGGGCCCAGGCCATGACTGGGGCTTCCCCACTGGGCTGGGGTCAAGGTCAGGGCACTCAAGCAGGCCTATCAGCGTGGAAATCAATCCCAGCTCTGTCCCCCAGGTCTGTGACTTTGGGCAAGTCTTGTAATCTGTCTGTGCCTCAGTTTGGAAAATGGGGAGATCATGGTACCCACCTCACAAGGTTATTGAGAGGATTAAATGAGATGGAGTGTAACAATATGCTTAGCACAGGGCCTGATACAGAGGCGACGCTTTGCAAAGGCCAGTGAAGACGGTAACGAGGATGAGGATTTTGACGACGAAGAAGATGAGGATGAAGAAGATGATGATGAAGATTATAATGAAGACAGTGATGAAGAGGATGCTGAGGATGAGGATGAAGGTGATGATAGTGATGATGATGAAGACAAAGAAGATGATGAAGATGATGAGGATGAAGGTGAGGATGAGGAGAAAGAAGAAGATAATAAAGGTGATGAGAATGAAGAAGATGATGCTGAGGATGAGGATAAAGGTGGTGAAGATAAAGATGACGAGGATGATGATACATGTTTGTGGAGTAACGCAGGGCAGGGAAGTGTGGGTTCAACCTTCAGAACATGCTTCCACACGTGTTTCTCACGATTACCTTCTCACAATTTAGAAGCATCCAAGGTGGATCTGTGTGAGCCTGGAGGGTCCCAGACCCTTGGCTGGACCCTGTGGTGGGCTGTTCATGGGGCTGCCTCCCCAGAGGCTGGGCGCTCCCTAAGGGCAGAGGTGGTTCCTTGCAGCTCCCTGCCCAGCCTGGGACAATCCTGCCCAGAGGCACCTTCTGGCAGCCACTCCCTGGAGTCAGAAGCCAGGGTAACCAGTTCATTCACCATCCACAGCACCTCAAGGAGAAAGGGTCATTGTGTGGGTGCCGCTGGGGGCCACCCACTCGCCACCCCTCCTCTCGGCAAACTGCAGATTTGCCCACTGGTACTTTGGGAAGAAGGTGTCTGAACTTCCATCTTCCAGGAGGGGAAACTGAGGCTCAGAGATGGGAAGTTGCTTGCTCTTGGTCACAAAGAAAGTTGGTTGTGGAGTCAGGGGTGGAGCCTGGGTCTGTCTGGTCCCAAGGTCTATGGGTGTGTGTATGCACGTGCACGTGTGTGTACCTGTGCACATTTACACGTGAGCGTGTGTACACGTAGCCCTAGGGGCAAAGCTACAGGGCCTCGTCAGATTGGTGAGCTGGATTTTTGGCAACTGCCTCCATTCTTACCCTGATCCAGAATTTTCTCCAAACAGCAGTCTGGGTGACCCTGTTAAAACCTAGGTCATGACATCGTCCTCCTCTCCTCATAGTCCTCCCAGGGCTCCCCATCTGCCTCAGAGAAAAGTCCAAGGGCCCCCAGTGGCCTCCCAGGACCCCCAGTCCATCCCATTACCCCTACTCATCTCAGGTCTCACCCTCCTTGAGTCTTCCCCAGCCACATCAGCGCTCACAGTTCCTCCAATGTGCCCCAGGGCCTTTGCACTGGCTGTTCCCTCTGGCTGGGATACTCTAACCCCAGATGTCTGTCCCTTCCTCACTTCCTTCCATCTTTGTTCACATGTCCTTTCTCAGCACAACCTTCCCTGATCTCCTAGATTAAGTTGCAGCAGCCCCTTTCTTCTTCTCACCAGCTGGCCTGAGACCCCTACCTCACCTCTATTTGTATCTTCTCATGCACTCAGTACTTTCTAGTCACTACGGAATTTCTGTACTTATTTTATTGCTGGCCTCCCCCTCCTGGGAGGTCTGCTCCAGAGGCACGGAGTTCTGTCTGACTTGTCCACTGCTGCCTCCCCAGTGCCTGGTACACAGTAGGTGCTCAACCAATGTTTGTTGAATAAATGTTCAAACGATGGGGAAAGTGAAACCTTTCCTCCTTGCCCACCGGGGCCTCCCAGAGAGGGGCCAGAGGGAGGTGGGGCTTTGAGTCACCTCTTCTCAGTGACAGATGCCACCAAGGCCAGGCAGAGGGTGCAGTTTCCAAGGTATTTGGCAGTGGCTGCCCCAAAAGGGCTGTTCCTGTCCAGGTGGATTGGCAGGAAAGCCAAGTCAATAAAGTGCAGGAGATAAGCAGGTTCAAGAGAAGATGCGGAGACAGGGCAGGATTCGAGCAGTTCCTGTGAATTCGCTGGAGTTGGCGAGGGGCCTGCTTGGCCCGGCCCCTCGCACGTGGGGTGGCGGTTCCTGGCTTTGCTCTCTGAGAGGCGAGAAATGTGACTGGAAGCCTAACAGACTCAGGCTCGAGGCTCCACCACTCCTGAGCTGGGTGACCTTGGGTCTCGGGTTCCTCATTTGTAAAATGGGGATAATAATTGTGCCGGTCGGGTAGGGTTGCTGAGGTACATGAGATCAGGCATGTACCTCGCTTAGCTGTGCTTGGCCTGAAGGAAGTGTCCGTTAAGCAGGAGTTGTTGCTATTCGGGCCCCTGCAATACCACTTAGCAGCTGTGCAACCTTGGGTAAATCACTTGGCCTCTCTGGGCTGGGTCTCAGTTCCTCCTCTGTAAAAGAGCATCATGCTGACCTCATAGGCTGTTCGGAAGCTTCTTGGCATCTTATAGCGGCTCAAAATGTGCTGGCTAGTTGGGGCCAGGAAGTTGGGTGGGTGGAGGACTCATCTGCCTGATGCCTGGGAATATCAGACCAAAGTCAACCACAGCTGGGATGGACTCGGGGCAAGTGGAGGGAGGCGAGCGACTGGCCTCGGAAAGTGGAGGATGGAGAAGAGAAATCCCAGGAGGCTTTGCAGAGGAGGTGAGCTTTGCGCTGGGCTGTAAGAATGGGGAGGATTTAAAAATTGGCAACACTCAGGCAGAGGAAGCTGTGGTGAAATGGCACATGGCTGGTGGGAGTGTTGATGGGCCGACCTTTTCTGAAAGCCACTTGGCAGTTTACAGCCAGAGCCTTAAAGTGATTTATGTTTCTATGACCTATGCTCGGAACCTCTTCTAGGGATTGATAATATAAAACACGGACAAAGGTTTATGTGTAAAGGTGTTCATTGCAGGGTAATTTAAAATAATGAAAGTGGAAGCAAGTTTAAGGTCCACCCCTGGGCAACAGCTAACCCGAGGGACACATCCCCCCACATTTTATACTCTTTGGAAATGGAGCTTCCAGTAACACGGGAAATGCTGACGCCAGGGGGCTAAGTGTCAAAAGCAGGACATGAAATCACACCCACTGTATTATGTCAATTGCTAAAATGTATAGAAAAAAGACTGAAAGGAAATCTGCCAGCGTGCCGACAGGGGCTGTCCCTTCATGGCGGGATTGTGGAAAATACTATTTTTCTATGCTTTGCCAAACTGTCACCAGGGTCCTGTAATCCTTTGGCAATCAGTGGAAGCAACAGAGTAAAAGAGAAGCAAACACATCAAAGAAGAAAGGAGTGGAGAGAGGAGGTGACAGCTGGCTGTTTGGGGGACACTGAGCTCTCTCCCTTGTGGCCAGTCCAGCAAACCTGTCGGTCTTACCTCCTAAATATGTCTCGGGCCACCCACTTCCCTAGTGACCCCTCCGCACTGCGATGGGCCTCTCCTGACCATCCTTCACCTGCAGGCCCAGCGATCTCTTCCAACACGCATCAGATTACATCACTTTTTGGCTTTAAAACCCCCACTGCATCCACTGCTCTCAGCACCGAGGCTAAAGCTCCTGGAACAGCTTCAGGGGCCTCGAGTGGCCGCCCAGGCAGGTGCCTTGGGCCGAGGCTGACGTCCGGATGCCCTCCTGCCTTTCTTTCCATCTTATTCACCATCATCTATGTATGCAGAGCCCAGCTTGGCACAGAAGCCACTGCAAATCAGGGGCCTCGGCATGGATACGCAGATTGAATGAACTAGGGAGGTGGTTTCAGGTGGCCGTGACATTCAGGTGTTGAGCCTGGTGTGTCCAGGTGGGCACCTGCTACTGTGCTGGGGGGAAACCAGGCTGGGTCGGATAGCTGTGGCCCAGGAGGAGGACTGGCGGGGCCAGAGGAGGCTGAGCTGGGGGGTGTGGAGCGGAGGTTCTGGCGGGGGGTTTGTGGGGAGGCCTTGCACGGCCCCATCTGCACTCTAGTAAGTTCCCAGGAAGCCCCGCCTGTTCCCGGTTTCGTGATTCAAGCCTATCTTCCTTTGGAGAAAAGCACTTCAGATGTTGAGGGTTTTTTTCCCACTGCCCTCAAGGGCCGTGAGGAGGCAGGACAGCAGGGGGAGGGGTTACCAGCCGGCTGGGAAGTGGTCATCCTGTGGGGGACGCAAGGTCACTCGCAGGCAGGACGCCGCCCGCCCGCCCTCACCTGCCTTTCCACTTTCTAGGTACCGTCAGAGGAGGCTCGGCCAGGCCTGCCGGGCACCTCCCCCAGGGCAGAGTCCCAGGGAAACACTGGGCCACTTCCAGTTGGAGGGCACATGTGGCCTGGGGGCTCCTCAGCCTGCCTTACAGACAAAGAACCGGAGACTAGGAGAGGCAGTGACTGGCCCAAGGCCACCGAACAGGCCACAGGCCATTCCCAGGAAGGGGGTGGTGGAAGCTGCCACTGAGGGTCTCACACCAAGAGCCCAGGGCCCCCAGGCCGCCTGCCCTGAGTCGAGCACCAAGCCTGCGTGCTCTCCCCATCCGAGCCACCCATGGAGCAGCCTGTCCCCACCCCTGCTTTGCAGACAGGAGACCCAAGCGCGCGGGGGTGACCTGGCTCCAGACTGCCTCCTGAAGAGAGGCCGGCATTTCCCTAAGAGCCGGGAGGCCCTCCGTGCCGCGCCGTGCAAGGGTCTCCCGCCGGACACCGTCTCGGCTCTCACTGACCAGGTCTGGAGCGGCACGTGGTTCGAGACGGTGGACAAGTGTTCCAGATGATTCCGACAGCCATTCACGTCCCAGAACTGCTGCTTGCCTCCTTCCTGTAAACAGCCTGGGATGCCTGGCCCGGCAGCCGGGGGCAGCACAAAGCGCGGGCCGGGCTGCTCTCCAGGGCCCGTGGGAAGGTTGCAGAGCCCTGCTGGGCCTCCGTTTCCTCACCTGTGGGAAGGCAGGGCTGTGCTGCAGGAGAGCGCATGCCTGGCTCCTCGCTCCCGCTCCCCTGACCTGTCGCCCCCCCTCCCCGCACCAACCCCAGGCCTGGCCCTCAGCTGACCCAGGGAGGCTCTCAGGCGCTCTGGAGGGAGCCCTGGGGAGGGAGGGAGCCGAACCCCCAACAGCTGCCGTCCCTGGTTCTACCCGTCCTGAGGCCGGTCTTCCACCTTCTCCCTGGGCATCCTTCCAGCGAGTGCCTTTTTCTAGATCAAAGTCGTCATGACACGAGTGTCCGTGTGCCTGCGAGGCTGCAGGCCGGTCCCGGCCCAGCGCCGGTCACCCAGCAGGCCCCCCCGTGCAGAGCGGAGTCCAACCTCAGCCGCAGGCCTCATGGGCAGACTTCGGAGGAACCTACCGGGGCTGAAGCCGGGCCGGTGGGGAAGGGAGCCCTGCTGGCGGCCAGTGCGAGGCTGGACACGGGGGAGCGGCCCACACCTTCCACCGGCATCACCGCAACCCTCGGCACGAGTGGGGTGCCCCATTCATGCCTTGCACTCAACTCGGGTTTTACCTCAAGGCCCAGAAGGTCCGGCTGTTTCTGGGTCAGGCTTGAGCTGGAGAGTCAGAAGTTTCTGGAAGAACCCGTGATCCCATCTCCAGGGATTTCCAGAGCTCATGCTGGTGCACGTCGGTGTGCTCGGGAAAGCTGCCGCCCCGGCACGACTTCACCCCACTGTCCTCGGCGGGGAGCCTGTCTCGCTTCCCCTGGCGTGGCAGCGACATCGCCCGGGCTCCCCGCGCCCTGGTGCGCCGGCCGTGTTCGGCCCGCGAGACAGGGCTGTGAGGAGCCCGCTCTCCGGGCGTGGAAGCTGAGGCTCGACGGAGCCCACCAGCTGAGCGCCAGAGACGCGGACCAGGCTCACGGCACCTGCCTGGGGCTGGGGCCCTCTCTGAAGGGAGCACCTGGGGCGCTCTCCCAGCCCTGGGCAGGAGCTACGCCACCTCCCTTTAGGAAGTGGGATGCCGGGGTGGGGGCAGGGAGGCCCCAGCTGCGGCCCCTCGCCAAGCAGCTGCGGACGGCCGAGAACCTTCCCCTCGCCTGGCCGTGGCCTTCCCGCCACAGCCACGGAGCAGCAGCCACGTTCTTGGTAACTTTTTCTCTTTATTGCCAAGTTCAGATTTACAAGGAAGTTCCAGTTTTCATCTCCACCCTTGTGTTCAGCACCCACGAAACATGAGTCATGCTGGCGAGAGCAGGTACTTCCCTGGAACGGTCCCGTAGCCCAGAAGCATGAGGTTTCCCAGCCCTGCTCCTCCTTGGGACAAGAATTATTTACATATTTTCAACTCAGAGGAACTAAAGGAACCCTTACAGTTTATGTCCAATGTCATCATGACTACATTAAATATTTCTTATTTATTGCGTCTAGAAAAGAAAATGAGAATTGGTTCACCCTGTGCCTTTTTGAACAGTGCATCTTGAGACCTTAGAGAAATCTGGTGTATGCCTGTAAAGAGGTGCGTTTCCTCGCTTACCCCCGGGTCGCAGTGCAGGTGCTTGGGTGGGAGCTGCCCTATGCAGAGAGCAGCAAGCAGGGCAGGCTTGATGGGGGAAGGGCAGCACAGAGGGCCTGCCGGTGGCAGGAGGACAATCCCTCCCACCCGCCCCCGGGGGGGGGGGCACGTACCTGTCTGACTTTGAGAGGCGCCCTCACTGGCTCAAGTTCCCAAACTGGAAAGGACACGTGCTCCTCCCCAGCAACTTTCAAAGCTGACGTTTGGGGGTTCATGTGGCCAGCCCTGCCCCTGACTTGGCAAACCCAGTGGGCCCAACGTGGACTCGGGGAGGGTCTCTGCAGGGACATGGAGATGGCGGGCTGGATGGGCCTGCTGAGGCCGATCCCAGAGATCCGAGTCTGGTACTCACGTGTCACAGGCCATGGCCCCTGCCCCGGGCTCGCCAAGGATTCCTGGCTCTACCTCTCTGCCCCAGAGTCCCAGCACCTGCTGTCTGGATGGGCCCCTCTGGAAGTGCCCCCACTGTTAGATTTTCTGGGGGCTCCTGAAGACATAGCTGTGCCACTGCTGCCAAGACGGTGGAGACCTGGCTGCCAGCCGGCTGTGGGCTGCCCACAACCAACCCCTCGAGCCCACCTGGGGAGAGGCCTGCCCTTGGGCCAGACGTGGGGCGGAAGCTTGGCCTGATCGCACCTGCTATTCAAGAGCCCAGGGAGGCTGGGCTGCGTTCAGCTCTCCTGCCTGGGTGGTACTGCTGCGGGTTGTCCTGGGCATGCTGTCCCCCGGCCGAGACTTTCCTCCCGTAGAGCTTGAAGCCCCCTGGAGCCGCTGGATTTCAGACAGCAGGCTGGTGGTTCCAGGGCAGGGTCCACATGCCTCGGCTTGTTCCTCACGATAATGCCACCGGCTGGGAGGTCACTGGCCTTCTCTCGTTTCTACTGCTCCAGAATCATTTCAAAACCAGCAGTGAGTGGCTCTGGGGTTAGCCTGCCCCTGTATCCTGGCAGAAGAACCAGTGGGGCCCCTGTTCCTGACAACACGGACTTTCTCCCTCTTTCCGTTCCCCCTGCCTGTCCTTTCCAGGGGGCTCTCCTGAAGGTCATGGCTTGTCCCTCCTTGCCAGGGCCCCTGGAATTTCTGCCTAAATGGCTGCCTTTCTGAGCTGGGTCTTTCCCCTGTTGGTGCTGGCTGGGCTCACCTGCCCGGAGGGCTTCTTAAGGCTGGAGAGATCTGTCCCGCAGGCGCCACTCCCCTTCCTCAGGGGACCAGTGTGTTTCCTTCAGGAGGCTGAAGTCTGGCCCGGGCAGGCCCTGCCTGACAGCAGATTGTGGGAGTTACTGGGGACCGGGTCCTCTAAGAGGTAAGCGTGTGGAGCATTTCCTGAAGCCACCTGATAACCCGGACCGGCCGACACTGACACCACGGGTGCTGGCACTCCTGTGGGACACGTGGAGGCAAGTTTTGGAAGGTCTGAGCATCAACCAGAGAGGTGAGGGTCGCTTGGCCTTGCCTGGCTGAGTAGAAAGAACATCTTGGGAGCTTTATCGGATATAGCGGAGACCTGGCCTGCACACACTCAGCCCAAATGGAGAAGGAACTGGGGGTTTCCATTTTAAAAACGAGCTTGCATCTTTACAGCAGCAGCTGAGAGGAAGAGGGACAAACCCCGAGCTCCTAGGACGGCCCTGTGAGCTCGGACGTCACGTCCTTGCAGCTGGGCAGGGGCTGGCTCTCGGGATGTCCCTGCATGCGGGCACCCACACCACTTAGCAGCAGGCAACGGACTCGGAGGACGGTTTCCATGGCCTTCTTCCCATTACGGCCACAGGGGCTGGAGTGTCTGCAGTCCCAAATCGTTCTTTCTTAGACAAATAGAGAGATGGCGACGACCGAAGGTGATGCCGGAAAACCGTCCTGTTTGGTTTCAGTCCGGAGAGACGAGGAATGGTCCTGAGCGGGGAGCTGACCGCACTATCCCCGTTTCATGGAAAGATCTTCTGGGTAACGCAAGGCCCCTGGGCTGCCACGGCAGAGAAACTTTCAGCCCTCCCAGCTCTGTGTGTACCTGAGAATATGAGTCTCTCCCTTATTTTTGCTTAAAAAATACTCTAAACTTTCCAGGAAGGGACTTTTATCATTCCACAGGCTTGCAGAGTTAGTGAGTAATAAAGAAATGAGAATCCCTTAAGACAATGGAGAAAGCCAGACTGAGAACTCTAAACCCAAAACGCTGGGAAGTTCAAGGCAAAATGAAAATGAAATCTCAACAGTAATATTACACTTCTAACATGACATCAAACCTTAGGGTGGAGGATATTTTTGAACTTTTTAAATAGATGTTTTTCATCTGCTGCCAGAAGCAGGAATAAATATCCAAAGGAGATGTTTATCGAAGTTTGCTTTTTTACAAATTTCTACACAAAGTGACCACGTCCGCTTCTTCTGTGCTCACTGGGGACGGTGGCAGAGGACCTTCGAGACTGGGGAGGGGCTGGCTGATGAAGGGAGTGTTGTCGGTGGGTCCTGCTGCCCTGGGGCCGTGGGCTCTGACACCAGCCCAACCTCCTCTGCCTCAGTCATCTGGGTTCGCTGGGGGTGTCGCCACTGGTCCCAGCCTGCTCTCAAAGAGGTGTGAAGTAAAAGGGGAATTCAAACGGAGCAAAGGACTGCAAGGATGGTTGGAGGTGGTTACTGGGGCCGAGGAGAACTTCGGATGCTCCCGAGGTGTCTGTCGTGTCAGCTGCTCCGGGTCCCTGCCAGCGGGGCCGCACGCACGAAGGGAGGTCAACTCAGTGCTCGGCGGGGCCCGCTGGCTCTGGCTGTGCAGCCCCCTCGCCCGGGGCCCCTGTGCCCACCGCGGCTGGTGTGGGTGGCGGGGGGATGCCGGTGAGGGTGCGGAGGCTATGGGGGTCGACGGGCGGGACGAGGGTCAGCGACTCCGCGCTCAGCGTGTCGGCAGTGTCCTCGCAGAGCAGGGAGATGGTGGGCTGCTGGGCGGGGATGAGGCTGGGGCACAGGCTGACTGTCTCCACATCCGCGCTCCTCGCCAGGCTCTTGCCGGGCCTGGCCTCTGCTTCTGTTTCACTGACGATCACCAACTGGTCGGGAAGGTTAGGCTGAGGCTGTCCCATAGTCATGGGGTCGTCTGGGCAGGGGGTGGGGGCGGAGAAAAAGCAAAGGTATGCTCAGCTCTGAGATGCTCTGCTCACACTGGCACCCTCTGTTCCCGTCCTGAACAAAGGCCCAGGGAGGTCTGGCGGGGAGATGATGTGCTGGGGGAATAACTTGTCTCCACTTCCTCCTTCTGGGGACACAGAAGCTGGCAAATCCAGCCCTACCTAGGCCTGGGGGATATCTGTCAGGGCCCAAGGTTACTCTGACTTGTGATGCAAGGGACACATTAGGGGATTGTGCAGAATCAACGAGTGGGTTCCAGAAGCCCAGTTCCTGGTGCCAGGAAACAGCCCAGACAGGCTCTGTGTGTGAACCACCTTCCTGATGATAAATATGCGTTTAGGGAGAGAACAGGCTTGGGTGTGCTTATCACCTCAGGCCATTCCCAGAGTCTATATTTGGTAACATTTCCCCAAGAGGGAACTCACTGCAGTATTAAAAAAAAAAAAAAAAAAAAAAGGAATTCTATACAATTTTTCAGCTTTGCAAAGCTAAAACAAAACCTTGGACTGTGGTTTTGTCCCCTGCTCCTCCTCTAAGTGCTGAGTTAGCACCCAGAAAGGGGCTGTGATCGCTCAGGCCATTCTTATCCCGAGGGTCTCCCCCAGGGGCCACAGAGAGAAGCCATGTCACGAGGCAGGAGCGGCCTGATGCAGTTATTTTAGGAGCGGCAATTTCTTTTTTTGGTGCTTTTCAAAATCCATGATTAGATTACAGACAAGTGGCCTATTTGCTTTCCAAAGACGAGCTGGCCTGGACAGAGATACCAGCTGCCACTGGGGTTCCTTGTGGGAAACATCTTCCAGGACTTCATACGCCCGTGATTTGAAAACATGGGTACGAAGGCCGTGGGCATCTCGCTTGGAAAGCAAATCTCCTCTGTTACAGATCTGGGGGCCAACAAGGCGCTGAGGACACTGTGTGTGTGGACAATGAATCTGAAAGCACTCTGGGCCCTGGGATGATGGCAGACGTTTTTTGGTTCAATGTGATTCCACTTAAGTTAGTTGTTTTTTTTTTTTTCTAAAGTTAAGCCAAAACAAAACAGAACCGCAAATTGAACACAGAGCAAAAGAATGGAAAAACCAAGAGCAAAATAAAACCGAAGGGCATACAGAATGGGATGAAGGAGAGGAAGAGGATCCCCAGCGTGGAGAGGAAGCTCAAGCAACAGATCAAGTCTCCCAAAGGACACGTCGCAGCTTCCCACAGGACTCCCGGGCACGGTGAGCTCGGAAAGGCCCCAGGTCACTTCTTCACAAGGCCTTTTTTCTTCTTTCCGTTCTTTCTCTCTTTTTTTTTTAAAAAAAAAAAAAGAGAAATAAGGCCCAGAGAAAACCACTGCGTGGGGCTTTGGGTCTGTCCTTGCTCTGAGAGGGTGGCAGTGGGACACGGGTGAGCACCAGTGGAAAAAATGATTTGAGGTGTGATCTCAGCCCACAAATGCTGACTAAACACCCCACACACTTTCTGGTTTCTCTGAATTTCAATGAATTTGCTCCACTCAGGATGCCTTGTGGTGACGGGCTGGTTTCAAGGCCTGGGCTCAGGTTGTGACCCATCGCAATCTGAACATGGGGCTCTGAGCACAGGCTCACCTTGCTACAAACAAGCGTGTCCAGGAACTTACGTACATAAGGACCCACGTGTCAGCTTAGCTGCTGACGAGGCAGTTTAGAAATGACTGATTCTCCAAGGGCACTTTTGTGCCATCTGGAGACAGAGCTTCAGAGCATTTCTTTCATGTTTTCTCCAGACTTCTCCATGAGAATTCCCTCTTTGCTCGGGTCTGCATTTGCATGCAGATACTCAAAAGGGCCGACAAACCTCTTTCCCTGATCCCTAACGGGGTTTCTGGTGATAAGAATGATCAAGCGTGTGGGAAAGTTGCTATCAAATATATTAGAAAACAAATAAACCAGCGAACGATGCCACACACACAAAACTGGTTCCTTCTTTAGGAAAAGAACCAACAACTTTATTAAAAGGGTTGGTTTTTCCCCTGAAAAATAGACTCTTCCTATTTTTTTTTTTAAATAGGAAAAATAACCTCCTCTTACCCATCACCTACAACACTGTTCTTTCTACCTATCTATCTATCTACCTACCTACCTATTTAAAAATTTTTTTTAATTTTTGGCTGTGTTGGGTCTTCGTTGCTGCGCTTGGGCTTTTTCTCTAGCTGTGGCGAGCGGGGCTACTCTTCGTTGCGATGCACGGGTTTCTCATTACGGTGTCTTCTCTTGTTGCAGAGCACAGGCTCTAGGCGTGCGGGCTTCAGTAGTTGTGGCTCACGGGCTCCAGAGTGCAGGCTCAGTAGTTGTGGCATGCAGGCTCAGTAGTTGTGGCTCATGGGTTCCAGAGCACAGGCTCAGTAGCTGTGGCACACGGGCTTAGCTGCTCCGCGGCATGTGGGATCTTCCCGGACCAGGGCTCGAACCCATGTCCCCTGCATTGGCAGGCGGATTCTTAACCACTGCGCCACCAGGGAAGCCCCCTACCTACCTATTTTTAAACCAAGAACTGCTTCCTGAATGTTAGCTACAAATTTATGCATTCAAGAGGCGGAAAAAAACCAAGAACTCTGCCAAGTTTTCACGGGGGGAAACAGCGAGGACACAGTTTATGGTCAGTTTATGGTCAACCCGCAACGGTCACCGCTGACCCTCTGGCCTCGCTCACCTGATGGTGTTTCCGAGCTCTGAGGGCACAGGTTGGGGCCTGACCCAGGAAACGAGTGGAGGCTGGAGCGGGAAAGCCCGACGTCCAGGTCCCCGTGAGGGATGCTCGGCCTCCCCATGGTGCTGCCTCAAGTTGACACCAGGGCAGCGGGTCCCGAGTCCCTGGCCGGCACCCTCGGAAGCTGATCTGTGGCTCTAGGGCAGGGGCTCAGCTGACCCCTGGTGAGTGAGTGACAGTTTCCAATAAAAATGAGGATTGGATGTACTCGGGCCGGGGGAGGTGGGACTGAGAGACATAGGGAAGAAAAGGACAGTGCAGCACAGCAAGTTGGAGGGCAAAGCTCAGAGGAAGCAGCTTTTAAACGCAAGAGAAGGCAAAGGCTCCTGCCTGGCAAGTGCAGCTGCCCAGCGGGAGGGCACAGGTGGCAAACCCTACGAGAGGCGTCGCGGGAGGGTGGCAGTGACCACGGCCCACCCGCGGCCACTATGTGGAGCTCTAAACGCAAGAAGGGGAGATGATGGAGTCACGTCCGCCAGCGCGCTTACAAGTGAAATGACTTGGCCTCTGGCTGGAACGTGATGGAATCTACCACTTAGCTTCGAGCAAGGCTGGGGGATAAAGGGAAAAGGAAAAGAAAAAAAGCAACTAGTTGACTTCTCTGTGGCTTTTTGCAAATTCTACTGCCCAACCCTTGTTGCCTAAACTGGGGGGGCCCTGCGGGGATGGGGCTGGAGAACCCCCCTAGCTCAGGGCCTGCACCGAGCCTGGTGCGGAGGACAGCGTTTCCAGGCTGCCCGGGGCTGCCTTGGAGGAGCTGACACAGGGGTGAAGGGCCGCGGGTTCGGTCCTCAGGCGGGATGAGGCCAGAAAGGGACTGGAGCTGAGGAAATGGCTCGGGTCGGTGGCCTGGGCTCCCCGTGCCCTCGCCTGGCATCCAGGGAGCCTGCTGGTGTGGAAATGCAGCGTGCAGGGGCGTCGCGGGCCGAGGAGGCTACCGGAGGAGACCTGCCTGCAGTGACCGTGCCAGAGGTGCCGTGACAGCTGCCGATCGAAGCACTAAACCCAGTGGCCGCCGTGACTGTCGGCCTCCGACAGGCTGAACACTCGCCGGCGTCCTTTCCTGCCACTCCTGACTAGAGGGAAACACAGCGACAGATCATAGAAAGCCTTTAACAACGGGACGGAGAAGGTGACACGGAGAGGGGACAGAGAGCAGCGACGGACGCGAAGCATCGACGAGAGCGTGAGGCGGGGGGCCTGAGCCAGCGGGTGCTGGTGACGCTGCCCCCATGCAGGTAGGACACCCCCATCCCACCCCCCACGATGAGGCGGTGTTGGGACAGCTAAGAACCAAATCATCCGCTTGTGGGACTAAAGACAGGTAAAGACGGCGGAGGTCAGTCCTGTGGGGAAGGAAATTCTCGGGGTCATCGGCGACACTTGGTCTCGGTGAGCACCCTCGGGGGCGGAGGAACAGAACTGCCTGTCGGTGAAGATGAAAACCCTGCATCCCTGGGCCAGTCTGAGGAGGGAAGGGTGTGTGGTTGGGGGATCAGAGCCAAAGCAGTTAGGGAAACAAGTAGATCTCTGACCCCAACCGATGAGGCCGAGGGCTCTCAGTGGCAGCCACCGAAGCCACCAGCGTGGCTCTGGGAGAGCCTCCCGTGACCCCCTCCCTAGTCACCCCCTCCCTAGTCACCCCCTCCCCAGCCACGAGGTGACACTCTCCTGGCCACACTCTGGTGATCCGCACCTTTGAAACCAAGACTGAACCACAGCGGCAAGATCTGAGGGCATATGCCAAGCAGCTGCAACAAAAATGTTAGGAGCATCTCCCTGGGGAGAAACCGCCACCTCTGAGACACAATCGGGATTACGGCAGAGCTTAAGACGAGTGCCACGGAGCACAACAAGGCGAATGGACTGAACTGTAGGCTGAAAAATGGTTAAAATGGCACATTTGATGTTACATGTATTTCACCGCGATAAAAAAAATTAACGTCATGGATAAAACTGGGGAGAAAAGAGAACACGTTTGACTTGGGGTTTTGTCCTTAAAAGTCCCACCTGACCACGGTGCCCGGGTTCAGTAACACACAGGTCGGCCCTGGGCTGTCTGGCGCTCAGGTGGCCCAAATGGGATGGTGCTCTGGGGTGAAGGTCGTACTTTCAGACAATCGTCTCAGGGAGCAGGTGAGGATGGGGGAGGGAGGGCCCGTGTCAGGCTCCCAGCACAGGGCCACCAGGAACCAAGCTCTTCCTTCTTTCTATAAACCCTTAGGGGAGAGTCAGAGTGGCCCCAGCTCAGAACTCCCTGGGTCTGAGAATGGACGCTGGAAAGAGCAGCCTGGCCTTCAGTCTGAATTCATTTTTTAACAAATGATTTTCTGTCATCCTCCTCAAAGTGGCTCACCCAGAACACCTGTGAAACGCAACAGATTGGAGATTGGAGGCAGAGTGGCTGTTTGAGGAACTTGGTGTAGGTCGCAGAGCTCTTAGCTGAGGAGACGGCTTTCTTACTAGAATTCCAGGCTGTGTGTGCGTGTGTGTGTGCGTGTGCATGTGTGTGTGTGCGTGTGCGTGTGTGTGTGTGTGTGCGTGCGTGCGTACAGGCATAACCCAGAAGATGTTTCTAAAGTATTCCTACTGATCCTACATCTGGTTCTAAAATTGGGTCTATTTTCTCTTTCCCGCCATATGTTTTCTGCAATTTCAGCTTCTCAAAACCATAAAATGTTTAAGGAAAGAAAAAAATGCCGATTCCAACCCCGTAATTTTCTCCCTGGGGAACAAGCCGAGGCCCACGAGGCTGGCTATGCCGCATGAGCCCGCCAGAGGTTCCTGGACTTCTCCACAGCGTGGGGCGCCCAGCTCTCCCCGGAAAGGCTAGAGGATTTCAGGGCACTGTCTTTAAAGGACAGTGGGAACAGGTGGGCTCACGCATCAGGTGCTAAAACCAGACGGTAAACCCTGCTGGGCACAGCTTTAACAGGTAAATCGTCGACAATGAAAATAAAATCCCCTTGCCCCCAACTCTTTCTGGTTGGTTCCTTTGGTTACTACAGAATTCAGTTTTGACCTGTCAGTCTGGGGTGTCTTTTGGCCCCGATTTGAGGGCCTGTACTTGCTGAGAAGCCACTCACAAGGGTCTACCATGAGCCTTTGGTGTGTGAAGGAGACTCAGAAGCAGCGCAGAGGGTGTCTCTGGGCGACTGGCAAAGTGGTGACGCCTCTAGGCGGGGTCCCTCCCCGCTTCTGGTGATGGTGCCTCTGCCTGCGCTGGGTCTGCAGCCGCCGCTTGGGCCTCGGCCCTGATGGGCATAGGGGCTGTTTCTCAAACACAGACCGCCCCCTGGGTCTGTATGTGGAAGAGTGGAATTGATAGGTAGATCCCAGAAAAATAGGGAAAAGGAATCAACTCGTCACCAGGCAGTTTCCGGGCTGGGCCTTGGTGGATTGTGTGACACCCAAAGGCCACCTTCTTCAGGGAGCCCTGGCCCAGTCACCCCCTCATCCTCGGGCTTTCAGCTCCAGTGATACCTCCTCTGGGAGTCTCTGGCCCCGCCCACAGCCTCCAGTTCACAGCTTATAACTGGACACTTATCTGTGTGGTCCTCTGATAGACTCGGCCTCCCCTGCCAGCCTGTGCCTTCCATGCTTTGCTACCCTCTGTGCCGAGGACATGTGCATAGTAGCGGGTGGCGTGGGGTACCAAGGCCGAGGTAGTAAGAGGCAGAGAGAAGAGCCTCTTAGGTGGGGTGTCGGGGCTGGCAGGTGGAGGGCCACGCTCAGAGGGACCCTTCTGAGATCAGGCCTGGTGTCCACAAGGCCCGAGGCGCTCAGACTGGAGGCCCCATGGGAAGCTGAGGAAATCCGTATTAGGGATAAGCGTGGGCCTCTTTCAACCCCAGGCAGGGAATGCTAAGGTCCCCTGGGCTGGACAGAGGGCAGAGGCGGAAAACACAACCGAGCGTCACAACAGTTTCACACCCTTATCTGGGGGTGAACCCATCTGGGCTGGCAGACGCGGCCGTCTGGGGTCCATTTTGCTGCTGATTTGGGGACCACTGGGCTTCCCCCCACCCCCGGAGCTGCATAGCCCTGCTTTCGCTGGCTGGGGCTGCACAGCGACTTGGGCCTCTGTGAATGGGCTGAGGCTCTTCATATGGCTCTAGAGCAACCGTCGCGTAGGGAGGAGAGATCCGCGCCCTTCATAGGTGGTCCCCAACCGCGATCGGAACCCAAGGCCCAGGTCTCAGGGACGCCCCATGGAGGCACCTGGGACAGACTTAGGAACCGAAGCGATGCTCCGCTGGGCTGTCTCAGGAGGCGGAGCAGGGCTCTGGGTTGCCAAGGCTGGATGCCTATCTGGGCCCCCCTGCTACCAGCTGCAGCAGCATGGCCAAGCTGTGTGACCTCTCTGAGCCCCCGTGTTTTCAACAGCACAGTGTGAGGCGGAGGGTGGCAGGACACAACAAGGGGGTGTCTGTAAAGTATTTGTGAGCACCGTGCCTGACACGTGGCTTTTGGGAGCAGCGCCTACAGGGACGCCCCGTGGCGGGTACACTCCCAGAGGGCTGGGCGGTGGGGGGCCCAGGCCACATCAACGGCTGAGAGCGAGAGGGTTGCCCCTGGCTTTTACGGATGTCCCTGCGCGATTCCAGGTTTCGACCCCATGGAGCAGAGACACAGAAAACTAGGCCTGTCTCATGCCCTGGTAGATGGTATCTCTCAGGTGCTTTCCTGACCAAACCCTGACGTGCAAAGTGTGGCTTCAAGAGCAAAGAAGCCCCTGGAGTTTGCTAATTCCAGCTGCAAAGGGCCTGGTGGCTGCTCTCCACTCTAAGAACTTCCTGGACTCCGGGAAGCTCTGCAAACACAGGGTCAGGAATGCTTCTGATTCTGCACTGTGTCCTCCAAAACCACTTTGAGGACAAGTGGCTCCGTGGCTGGGCTGCAGCTGTTTGCCATCCAGGCTGCGTGGGCTGTGGAGGAGAGGCCCTGGCCCATCCTGCGGTCCGGCTGGCCCTCCGAGGATGCTGCCTCTGGCAGATGGTGGCCAGGCCCTGCGGTGGAAAGTCTGGTGGCTTCCAAATCAGAAGCCTGAACACTGGGCCACCACCCTGGGCTGACGTCAACCAGGGAACAGGCAGAAGGGCACCCGTCCCAACAAGAACCTGCCTGCCTTCGTCCATCCAGCACGGCTCGGTAGGACACCAGGCAGATGCTGGCGCCATCTGGGGAGACCTGCCCTACAGGGAACATGGAAACCCCACGTGCCGTTCTCTGGATGCTCCCAGTGGCTGAAGGCCGGCCTGCAAGTTTGGCATTGAGAGGAAGTGACTGGTGGTCCTCCTGAGATCGGCCGCCCCAGCCCGTGGGCACCCATGCTCTCTCCTTCCAGGGGTCAACAGCTGGCTCCTCAGTGGAGAGTGAAGCACCAGCTGCCCAACAGGATGGCCCTGCATCAGGAGGTGAGTTATTTCAGTGTCTACGGAGATTTGGACAGGCAGGCTGGGCCCCAGGCTCTTACTGTCAGGCAGCATAAAAAATGGGGTCTTGCATGCTTGCAGGCCTTGCAGGCCTGCCAGGGACACACCGATCGGGAGCAGACACCCGGGGGCCTGACCATCACTTATCGACCTGACAACCAGGCTAACAGCCCCTGCATTTCTGAGTTGAGAAGACATGTCGTTGGCACCGAGCAGGGGATGGTGGGGGTAGGGATGGAGGGGCTGAGGGAGGCCAAGAACAAAGAAACTAGCGCAAGGTGCAAGGTGGGCAAGGTGCAGAGCCCCAGGGGCCACACTCAGGTGGACAGCTGCACACCCAGGCACGATTTTGATCATGTGGGTCTTTGCTGGCTTCAGTTTTAGGCAAAGAAGTGTATGGCTCATTGGTTCGCTTAGCTGTTGGCTGCGCCTCCTTAAAAGTGAAAAAAGGCATACACAGCGGCACCAGGAAGAGACCTTTCACCCAAAATGCAATTTTAAGTACGTGTGTGTGTTTGGGTCCACACAACACAGACACAGAACTCTGTGCACATGCAGGCAGGACGCGGGTACAAACGTGAGCACATAAACACACAACCCTGCACTCTGGCCCCCAGAGCCAGCATGAGACCAGGCTTCAGGGGGAGGCAGAGGGCTGATCTTGGCTTCTGAGAAAGCTCTGTCTGAATTTCCCAGCTACGAGCCTGGGAACGGCAGCAGCAACTGCTTGGATACACAGCCAACCTCAAGTCGGGCTCAGAAATAGCTCAGACAGGGCAGTCATCTTCCCCGGGCTGGGGCAGGGAGGGAAGCAGGTGTCGAGTGGACGGGGGTCTACGGGAGGTGGCTTGAGGGTCACCTTGCTGCCGGGGCCTCATGAATGTCAGTCGGAGATGGAGGTAATGGATGCTTGTGGGAGGAGGAGGGAGGGGCTGCAGGCAAGAGGTGCCCTGAGCCACAGTCATGGAGACCAGGCGGGGTTAACCCTTTGCTGAGAAAAGCGGAAGCTGAAAACTCTGGAGAGAGGTGCGGGAGCCCAAGGGGATCTCTGTCTCTGGTGCCGAGCGGACGGTGGCCAGGGGCCCCCGATTTCCTGGCGCCGCGGTGGCTGCCGCCCTGGCGCACCACTTTTGTCAAGACCCATCGATCCATCACTTAACAGGAGTTTGCACAGGTGTCCCTGAAATATGATGGGTGAGGGCTCTGGATGGGACCCTGCAGGAACAGCAAAGGACACTGAGGGTCCCCAAATGAGGGCGCATACCAGAGTTATGGGGGGGTCTCTCAAATCAGAGATGTCCGGGGCCCTCCAGACCCACGGGTCACCGGCTGGGGTGCAAAGCGTCATGCACTCTCAAGGCCCTGCTCCTCTGGCTGCATTTTGGGGCCGTGTTGCTCAGGAAATAAGCCGGCATCTTCACTCCCGGGATCTCAGGCACTGCGGCGAGGTGCTCACGTGCGAGGGGCTCACGGCAGCTCAGAGCACAGGGGGACCACAGACACGTCTCACTCCAGGCTCCCTGCTCATGGGGTCTCTCCGTGCCACATCTACACTTGTGACAGTTACAGGAGGGCAAGATGTGACTCTACCCCACCCCGACAGACTCTCAAAAGGGCGGCAAGATGCACCCCCTCATCACAGACAACTGGACTGCACCAAACATTTAAAGAAGAAACTGGTGTGTTATGGAGGAGAAGAAAAAAATTAGCAGTGACACGATTCTTTCACCAGAGTTCAAACAATCACGTCTGGGAGACCCCTCCTCGTGACACCTAAGACTCTGGAGGTGATAATGGGGTGAATTTAGGCTCAGCTACCTGCCGCCGCGGAGGCCTTCCAGTGGACCAGCCTGCAAAGGGAGTGATTCCTCCCCTGCGGGGAGCCGAGCCAGACGCCCGCCGCCAACAGCACGTCCCAGCGGATGCGGAACCCCGGGTGGCAGTGTCCCCAGACACGGCGGTGAGGAGCAGCCGGGGGTCAGGGCTCTCGGGTGGAGGGGTCGCAGGGTTCCCTCCAGTCCCCCCACTGCGCCGTGTCCGTGGCCAGTACCTGCGGGGCTCTGGGCGGCCGAGGGGGTGGACGACGAGCTGGCGCCTCCCGAGTCGCAGTGGCTGGTGCTCCCGCTGCCGCTGGGGCTCCCGCTGGCGGACGGCGACGGCGAGGACAGGGAGGACGAGCTCTGCTGGTTTATGCCCTGCGCCACGGCGAAGCCTGCAAGACAAGGCGGAACGTGACCCAGCGGAGGGACAGGCGGCCTGGCGCGAGGGGTGCCACCTCCCCGGGCACTGCGTGTGCGGCCCCTCGGGGCAAGCGCCCACCGCCAAGGCTGGGCCGGGGGCCTCCGCGTGAGGGTGGTGCTAAAAGACACAAAGCCGGCCCCTTCAGAGTCTGGGTCTGCTCCCCGTTATCAGCTGAGCTCGCCGGGCCTGGGACTGACCTGGACACGCTGCGAAGCTGTTTCGAGGGAAAGGGTGCAGCCGCCATAGAGCCGGGGTGCGGGGGCTTGGGGCGGGGCTGAGCCGTAAATCAGTGCTGATGCTGGCTCTGCACCGCGCCGGCTGCACCCTTGAAGGGGACACACAGCCTCGGGGCTCAGGGGCGTCCTGGTGAAGGTCACAGAGGGACTCAGGGCATCCTCACGGCCGAACCCCGGGACCTTTGCTCACACACCCGAGTTCTTCCAGGGGCTCTTAATGCCGCACTGGGCGGGAGGGGAGACCCTGAAGACGCTCCCTGCCAGAGAATCTGCTCTGCCCTGGCGGGTCTGGTGGCGAGCTTGGTGGGAGGAAGGAAAGCTCTGGTGAAAAGCTAGCAATCACAGAGATTCACTTGGGCCTCAGAGCAACTCCAGGTTTGGAGACGGGGACCGCACATTTCTGGGGCCTGCGGCCTTCCCAGCCCGGGAAGAGCCCGGGGGAGTGGAGGAGCCCCACATGTTGGAGACCTGCAGACCTGGGCAAACCCTGCTTCACCGGCAGAAGCACTAGGCCGCGTGCCCAGTGTCGTTTCCCAGCTGCTGGTGGGCCGTGTGTCACCGGCCTCTCCCCAGCCCGCTGCAGCGGGGGTACAAGGGGAGAGCAAGGGGGGTGCAAGCAGGCCCATCCAGCCGGCTCGGCGCTTGGCGCGCGGTGGGAGCAGGCTGTCCTCTATGACGGGGGGAGGCCCTTCTGACCGAGCCGCCCCCGAGCCCCTCCTCCGGTAGGCATGTGCCTTCCCAGACCGTGACTCCTGCCCTTGGTACGGCCTGCTTTCCTAAAGGGCCGCGGCTTCTGATTTCATCCACGAAACACGGGGAAGCTCCCAAGGAACGACTCCCTGTCAGCGCTCCCAGGAGCCCGTGCAGACTGTGCTGGTTCCCCAGGAGCTCTGTGCTCCGCGCCCCACCCCGTGTCTGCACCAAGTCAGGGCAGGGATGGGGGCAAGTCCTCCTCCCACCTGAGAGCGGGGGCCCCAACCCTCCTGGACGGTCACCTCAAGCCTCGCCACCCCGAGCGCACTCACCCCGGCCCCAAACCTCATGCTCTCCGCCTGCGCCGCCTGAACCTCACTCGGCCCAGAGCCCACTGACACTTCTCCCAGCAGGTTCTCCAGGCCTGACCACGCCTTTCTCAGAACTCAGGGAGGCAGCGGGGTGTCGAGCAGGGGTTGGAGAACTATGGCCCTCTGACTGTTAAATAAAGTTTTACTGGAACACAGCCATGCCCTTTGCTTACATTCTGCCTGTGGATGCTTTCAAGCTACAATGGCAGCATTGAGCCAGTGCAAGAGAGGCTGCACGGCCCTCAAAGCCTGAAATATTTCACTCCCTGGCCCTCGACGGAAACGGTGTGCACAGCCTGGAAGAGGACGGGGGCACTGGCTCTGGCACCAGGAAAGCCTGGGCTTCATACTGGTCTGCTCGCTTACCAGCGGCGGGGTCCTGGGCAAGTCTCCCCACTTCCCTGAGCCTCCTTCCCTCCACCCACTGGTGGGCAGGCCTCGGGGCGGGCACGCAAGGGGACCCGACGCTCTGTCCCCACCTCAGGACTTAGGGGAACCCACACCCAGCCACCGTGGAGAAGCTCTTTTGTACTAATGTTTGTGTTAAGATTATTTTTGTCTAAGGATCAAAAGCTGGGTCTATTTATACCCCCAGCCAGGCCGTCCCGGGTTTCGGGCGATGTGACTGCATGCAGATGCGAGGTCTGGAGGGAGCACGGTGGGTAAATTCCCCGCACCCACCTACGGCGGAGAACAGCAGGATTACCGTGCTGGAGTTCTCAGGAAAAGGCATCATGTGATATATATACTGTGTGTGTGGTGGCAGGGCCTCAGATTAAGCACGGCAAACATCAAGGCGAATCCGAACACCAATCAGGAAGATTCCCAGGGGGCAGGCAGCCACAGCCCCACAGAACCAGCTTAATAGCTGCTTACTTCTTAATCACTTGAAGTGGTAAACCCCCAAGTTTACAAGCTGTTTACTTGCCTTGAAAATGAATCACTCCCTAACAAATCAAAATGTCAGGATAGCTTTCCCTGAGCTGCTTATTTATCACAACCGTGAACAGAGGGGCCGGAGAGTGTGGTAAGAGAGTCGAGACTAAGCCGACCCTGTTACACTCCCGACAAACGCCCCAGCCAGAACGAAGGAATGACGTGGCAGTCACCAAGGTGGTCACCCACCCCTTCTCTTAAGACACACATCTTGGGACTTCCCTGGTGGCGCAGTGGTTAAGAATCTGCCTGCCAATGCAGGGCACATGGGTTTGATCCCTGGTCCAGGAAGACCCCACATGCCACGGAGCAACTAAGCCCGTGCGCCACAACTACTGAGCCCGCGCTCTAGAGCCTGTGAGCCACAACTACTGAGCCCGTGTGCCACAACTACTGAGCCCGTGTGCCTAGAGCCTGTGCTCCGAAACAAAGAGAAGCCACCGCAACGAGAAGCCTGAGCACTGCAACGAAGAGTAGCCCTTGCTCGCTACAACTAGAGAAAGCCCACACGCAGCAACGAAGACCCAACGCAGGCAAAAAAAAAAAAAAAAAAAAGACACACATCTTCTCTCTCACGCACTTTAACGCCCTGGTTATTACTGTAAGACATGTGGGGTGGAGTGCGTGGGGTAGCAGACGAGATGCTGAGACTGAGGTCAGGATACTCAAGTTCCTTCATTTGGAGAACGGATTAGGGTCAAGCCATAGGTTGACAAAAAATATGGTGCACCTTCTGTAGGTGCTAAGAGTTAGAGAGAAAAAAAAAAAATCACCAACCACTGATACCACCCATTTGCGGGTCTAGCTGAGCAGAGGCAACTGAATGCATCTTTCCCTTGTCTGCTGCTACTAAAAATCCACCTCCCTTCTTTCCATGGCACGGGGACTCAGAAAGGCTCAGCGAAGTTTTTTGTTTGTCTGTTTTTTAGCTCAGTGCCCAGACTCCCCTTGCAATTTCATGGGGCTCCTCCCCAAATCGAGGTGGCAACACTTTGAGAGCCGGTTTGACATGTCAGGGGTAAGGAGGGCTCTGCAGAGAACTCAAGACAAGCACCTGGCCCCCTGCTCTTCTCCCGGGGAGGCAGTTCTCGATGAACTAGCTTTGGCGGGGGTGCCGAGGGGTTTTCTGGGCGCGAGTGAAACACACACGGGCTGCCAAGTACGTGCAAACGCACAGATGCGTCAGAGATCATGGGACAAGGGCACAGGCAAACAGGTCTCCCTGAGAGCTCCTCCAGCAGATAAAATTCTTGGCCGTCCCCGAGTATGTCTCAAGAACAGCCTGTGAGATGCGCATCAAAGGCCGTATGGGTTTTCACCCCAGCCGGCTGATGCCACATCTAGAACCTGACTGATGCTGCGGAAGGCGCCGTGGGTGGGTCCATGGATGTTCAAAGCACTGGTGTGTGTGGCAGGGAGCTGGAGGCACTCGGAACATCCACCAATCAGGGAAAAGCCAAATCGAGTCTCCTACGCCGGGGTGACCAAATCCTCGGCTGCTGTTAGACATGCTGGCATAAAAGCAGATGAAGTGCCGAGGGAAACACTCAAGACATAGTAAATAAAAAAAGGTTAGAAAGAGCACGTCCCACCTGCTCCCACTGTTGTGAAAAAATAAAAGGTAAAAAAAAAAAAAAAAAAAAAATCTAGGCTCTGCCTCCCTCCTTGTGTGGGGAGCAGAGCAAACAGACTGGAGGGATTGAAGCAGAAGTCACGGGAGAACCAGGTGGTTTGCTATGGTGAGTTTCAGTTTAATTTTTTCATGCTTGTCTGAATTTTCCAAGACTCCTACCACAAATAGTATCTTGAACCAGAAAAAGAATGGAGGCTGAAGGAAGGCACACGAGCCGTCTGGGAGCTGGGCAGGTTGAAGCTGCTGGGTCCCTAATACAGCCCTGGGATCTGTTCTGGCCTCCAAAGCTCTCTCCCCTGGACCCACTAAGAACCTCCCCACAGCTGAGGCCAGATGCCAAGCTCCACAGCAGGCGGGCCAACGGTGAAATGCATCCCTCGCTTTCCAGGAGCCCTGGGCTTCACAGGGTCAGGCTGGGGTCTTCCTGCTGCCCTCTGGCCCCATTCTGACAGTTATTCTGGGAAGGTGAACTCGTGAGTAACTCTCTGGCGTTTGTCAAGTACAAAAATACCACAAGAAGGTCAGCCTTCTATTTTAGGTCCACTGCTAGAGGGAGCAGTGGGCTGGGAGTCAGAGCCCCAAGTTCGAATTCAAGCTCTGCCCAACCGGGCTCGTGACCTTGGACAAGGCCCCTCTTCTCCACGAGTCTTCACGTCTTTATGCGAAACACAGTACAGTGAGTGAGGGTCTCCTGGCTTAAATGGCCAGTAGTTTTCTTTTCACCTATAAATCTGAATTTGACTTGAACCCCACAGCCTTTTTGGGATGTAGGCAAAGGAGAAGACGCTGAAAAGTGCACCCCAAATATTCATCAGGCACACCGTTGTCTTTGGGTGGAAAGCCCACGAGGCTTTCCCCAGGACAACCAGGATGCCACGGCAGGCAGCGCCCAGGGCTGGCCAGCCACAGCCCAGAGGCTCGCAGATGTGTCTGGCTTTGCTCACATCATGTTTGTGCTTGTCTGCTTGTTTTAGGCACCGCCATTCACACACTGGAAGACTGTATACACAAGTCCGGATTTCTGGCTTCTTTAAGAAAGATCTGGCATCGCTGGGCCCCATTCGCGTGTGGCAGCACCTGGAGGGCGGGGGTGAGCCGGTTCCTTCTCCTCCCCAACTTGACGCGCCTGGTGGTCGTCGGCGTTTCAGTTATTCATCTCTTGCTCTTTATCCTTGGATTCTTGGTCAGATCCACAGGACTCAGGGACGTTCCAACCCCCAGCAACGTTTTGTCAGCTCCCTCCTCAAACCCTGCCCTCACCCCGCCCCAATCAGTGGGGGTGAGGGGAGGGCCGGTGGAGACGGGGCCGCCTGCCTCTAGCAGCTCAGGCAGGTCTCATCTCAGACTGTGTGACAAGAACCACTTGCTCTTGGCCTCAGCTGGGCTGTTCCCTTGGTCTGGAATTCCCTCTTGCCTCTTTCCTGTCTTCACAGATCCCTTCCTTATCTTTTAAGGCTCACACAGCTCAGGGCCAGCTTGGGCAAGAGTTTCTGCAGCCAGTGGGGTTAACGGTTCTTTCCCCTGTGCTCCCATAGCCTGCCCTGTCCAGCCTTGGGGCCCCGTCAGCCCACGTAAGGCATACACCCAAGTAGGGCATAAGAAACTTGACTGCAAAGATGCTTTGCTATTTTGGGTGCCACAACTACTGAGCCCGTGTGCCTAGAGCCTGTGCCCCGAAACAAAGAGAAGCCACCGCCAACGAGAAGCCTGCACACCGCAACGAAGAGTAGCCCTGTCAAAACAACTGTCATTATTTTAACAGCTAGCACCTGGAATCCTTTGGGGTTCAGAGCGTTTTAGACAGTGTTTCTGATATTGTGAGCTGTCTCCCAATACCCATTCTCCCCTTCATCTGCAATTACAGAATCTGACAGCTAGGCACGACCCTGTGGCTAAGCTGTGGCCAATGAGATAGAAGTGAAAGTGATGTGTTTGATTTCTAGGAAGGCTTCTTAAAAGGAAGGAGTTATGCTTTCCTCCATTCTGCTTCCTGAAACACCAATGCGATGGCTGGAACTCCAGCAGCTGTCATGGCCCGCGAGGATGAATCACATATTAGGGACAGCAGAGCACTGAGCAGGAAGGATCTTGGGTCCCTGATGCCTCTGTGGAGCCCCTGACTACCTTCATACAGGCTTCCTCTCACTGAGAGGGAAATAAAACTCTTTGGGGTTTTTCTCTATTATGTAGTTGAACTTAATCTTAACTGACAATTGGGAAAAAGCTTTGTTAAGGCAGGGATGTGAGCTGAGCTCTGTAGGGACAGGGACTAGCCGGCCCCCAGAGCTTCCAGTGTAGGGAAAGCTGCCCTGCACTTCCTGGGGGCAATCTGGGAGAGGTGGAGTGAGGAGAAAGAGGAGAAGGGGTAATTGAGATAGGGGCAGTGACCCCCACAACCCCCCAAATCTTTAGGAAATGCTCCTTCAACTCTTTCCTTGTGTGGTACAAGTGGACTTTTTTTGGTGGACACAGTGAAGGAACTGTGTTTCCATCTGGGTTCACACCAGGCCACACAGAGACTACACGTGAAGGCCAAGACCTGGAAACAGCCGGGACCACGAGAGAGTAAAGGGTGGGAAGGCTTGCACGTGTGCAGGCAAGAGAACTGGGGGTCTGAGCCAAAGGTTTCCTAAACCTCCGAGGAGCAGGGAGGCCCCAGCTGACCTCTGCGGTCTGTCCAGAGCTTGTGCTGCTTTGCACACTATAACTGTATGTAACAGATATTGGTTACGTGACTGAAGTGCAACTATTTCAGGTTAAAAACTGGAAAATGTGAAAACTACCTGAGCAGGTAGGGGATTCCACAGGGACCTTTTAGAGAGCTGAAGGGGAAGGAACCCCACTGGCTTAGACTCCATCTTGGGGACCGTGACCACTGAACGTCACCCCACAGTCTCGCCCCTACAGACGCTCCTACAGATCTCCCGCTTCCAGGAAGGATTTGAGGCGACTGACATTTTAAAACCCAAACCCAAATGCCATGGCTATTAAATAATGAAAATACTAAACGCTGAAAGCCACGAAAACACAAACTAAACGGTGAGAGCCCAACAATAAAGGTGGGTGGAAAGTGAAAAGTTGTACCAGAACGACTTCCAGGGAGGGGAAGCTGAGGTCACCACTTGGCGCTCGCTTCACGGGAGCCAAGACCTCAAGGAACGCTGTCCCAAGTGACCTAGCTCTTGTGACATCCCAGCTCATGTGCAAGATTCCTGTCCCATTACACCCTCCTGGGCAAGGTCCCTGAAGGCAGCTTCTTGGAAGATCCAGCTGCCTGGCTGGAGATGGGGCCTCGTTCTGGAAAGATAACAGCACATCACAGCACTTTGCAAACTTTTTTTCTCGACAGTGAAATTCTAGTTTACGTGCAAGATGAAAACAGAACTGCCCTGGCTGCATGGTGCCTGATCAAGGGTGGGCTTCTCTTCCCCTGTCTTTTCTAGAACCTCTGCAGAGGCTACCTTTGAAAATCACAGACATGTCGGGGGGAACCTCAAAGCCTCGAGCCTACAGGCTGCAAACTCGAGCACCAAGTTTGGACGGGTAACACTGGTGAAAGAGGAGAGGCCAGGGGTGAAAGGCAGACAGTGCCCCCACTCGCCATCTGTTTCCCCTTGTTGGATTGCGACATGGGCACTGAGAAACCGTTCTCTTCTACCAGGAAAATCAACACGATACATGGGACATTCAGCCTGTGTCAGGGAGATGACAGGGACTGGTGGAGACTGGAGAAAACTGGAAACTGCAGCTCCGCAGTCTCTCCTGACTGCTGCTACCTGAGAACGTGGCCATGGCTCCCTGTTCTTCAAGAGAAGCTGGATATCTGGATTTTGGTGGAAAACCTCCTGATCTTTTAAATGGCCGACAACTCGCTTCACCTCCCTTTTTTAAAAAAGAAGCAGGCAGCCCCAGGCAAGTCAAACCAAGCACGTCTCCTGTCCACGTGGGCCTCTGCTCCAGGCTGAGACCAGGGTCATCACAGCCGAGGCCACCCTGCCCAGCTCCTGACGTGTGTGCCTTCTGAGTCTGAAGGACATGACCCCAAGCCATTTAAGGCTCACATGGATGTGCTTCAAAGAGTCCACTTTTCCTCTTTTAGGAAAAAGATCTAAGATTTGGAGGGGAGGGCTGTCCACCCTGACAAAACCCGGGCCCTGCATTTCGACAGTCTCGGCTGGAATGAGGACCGTGGGGCGGGGGGGTGCCCCGGGTCGGCCTTTCATTAGCAAATTCGTCCCGTGGCTGTGGTTCAGGTTGTGAGGATGCAGTGTTCATATTTTTCTCACCACTCCTCAATGCTGGGAAACAGTAAAAAAATCAATCGGCCCCGTGACCTCGCGTACAAAGCCGAAGACGGCAAGCACAGCCGTGGTCTTATTTCTCTCCTCGCTGGCTCCTTCCTCGGCTCTGCCCTTTCACCTCCCAGCACAGCCTGCCTGGGCCCTGGGGCCAGAGAGGAGGTGCTGGGCTGGGACTGAGTGTGGGACTCAGCCTGAAGCCCACAGGGTCTACAGGCGACACGGAGCTTTCTCGTCCACGTTTCTGACTCGAGAGGCTGGCTCTGGAGCCCATCCCACCCGGCAAGATGACAGCGGTGCCCAGCGATGGGGGCTGGGAGCCACGGAGTCGGGGGCCACACCAGAAAAGCCAAAGTACCAGCAACTGTTCAAAGAACATGGGGGGCGCGGAAGCAGGGTTCAGAGTCAAGCCCGACAGTGGCGCACCCACTGGGCCAGGCGAGGCCAAGTGCTCACGCAGGCCTCCTCTAAGGAATTCGCACAAAAATAAAGGAATTCACCAACATGGGTCAGGGTTCAGAATGGCAGAGACCCTGCAGCCTGGCAGGACCCTGGGGACCCCCTGCAGTCACCTCACTCCCTGCTAGGACCCCGAAGCTTCAGTGAAGGCAGAAAACTCGGCTGTCTGCACAGGGACCCTCCTCCATCTCCCCGCAGTGGGTCACACGATTTACCGTTTCAGGACTGTGGGCACAAGACTCTGGGCTTTAGGGGCAACACACGGTCCCCACGTTGGTGACCCTCCGTGACTTCTGGCCGTCTCTGTGTGTATTTCCCGTCTGGCCCAGGGGGCTGACCTGGGAAGACGGCGTTTCTACTGCCTCCCTCGGCTGAGCCTCGATCACTGACTGGCTGCACCTCAAAATGCTTAAAGACTTTTATTTCCGGTTGCTTTGTAGGGGACGACATGTCCACTATATAAAAATAGCTGGGCACTTGCAGAATCTTTTAGCCTACAGCTGTTTATCCACGGATAAACCCTCTTGGATTTTAAGGACTATACTTGAAAACCTGCAGGAATGCTCTTTCGGTATCTTGTCTTCTGTGTGCCATCTCTGCCCCAACTCTGCCCCTCAGAGTGTTTTCGCCCTCGGGTGAAGCCTGCCCGGGAGGGCTGCCACCCACGGGAGAGATCTGAGGTCTAAGCGTCTAAGATCCAAGGTCTAAGTGGCCCTCTGGCTGCCGGGGGGCCGTCAGGGCCATGTGAACGTCGGCACCTCATGTGCTGGTGTCCCTGCGCTGCCTCAGACACGGGGGGCTGGCTGGCAATGTGGGGGCCACGGCTGGACTTGACCTCTGAGAAGCTTGTAAAGAGTAGCATAAGCTGAAGGTTGCCAGGACTTGGGCTTTATCCCCAAGGACCAGGCCCCTGACTTGCCCAGCCCCTGCCCTCCTCCGATGGCATTACCGTCTGTACAACAGTAAGCAGAGAGCCCCGCCAACAGTCTCTCAGCCGAGGCATTAGAAAGCCCACCAGTGGCCATCTTCGCTGCCTCTTTACGGAGGCAGGAAACAGGGCTGAAAGAGCAGCGAGAGGGAGGCGGGTTAGACAGTGATCAGGGGGCGCTTCCAGACGCAGGGCAGGGGTCAGCGACCCCGGACTCCTCTGGCCCCAGGAGGAGGCCTGAACCTGGAACCACTGGCCAGGGCTGGGGTGGGTCAGCTACAGCCCTGCTTGCAAAGGACAACCTCCTGGCCTTCTCACTGGCCCAGGGACCACTGATTCTTTCCAGCAAGCCTCTCATCCCATCAGCCCTGCTCTGTGCTCTCAGGCCAGAAGGGGGTGAGGCCAGGGGGCACATGTTGCATCCTGACACGTGCGCCCTGCCTCGTGTGTTCTACAAGGTGCCACGTGCAAGGGGGCCTCGGGACTAGTTTTGATCTTCTGCCTGCGCAGTCCACACATACTTAACACACTCCCAAAGCATCCTGCACAGCCGTGGTCCTGGTTCTGTGTGTGTGTCTGCAGGACCGGGGCTCTGCAGAGTGGGGTGGCTCACGCCTGCAGCGGGGCCGCATCATGGTCTCCGACCGTGTGCCTTAACAGATTGGGGTTAGGCCAGACGGACAGACGAGGAGGTTCGATGACACGTCATCTGCAGTGAGACCCGGAGACGCCATCTAGAACTCCACGGGGCAGACGGGATCAGGCGGTGTGAGGAGCCGCACAGAGACCGTGACGGCTATCAGCCCCGAACAAGCTTCACAAGCCACAACTGAGGTCGCCGAGTGGACGGGACTGTCACCTTCTGTCCTGGCAGAGCTGTGGGACACAGGTCACCAGGCAGTGGACACACAGCTCTGTCATCTACATGGGAGGAGCCTTGAGAGCAGATACTTGGTTCTGGGCCTGGAGTTCCCACTCCGCGCACAGGGTACGGGCGGGAAGAGAGTGACGGGAGTCCGGCCACCCCGCGTGGGCACGTGGCCACGAGGGAACCACTTACCCCACAAGCCTGTGGCTCTCACACGTAAAGCGGGGGTGACAACGGCCCGCCTCACAGGGCCCACGAGGACGGAACAAGTTCCTCTGGTCTAAGCATTCAGTCAGCGCGAGCTGTTCTGATGACTTGGCTGGCATTTATGGTACCTGGAGTTTGGGCCCAATGAGGCAAGAACTGGGGAGTTTCATTTCTATGAGGGTCTCTACCCCTGGGGTATGTGACAGAAGAAACAGCTCAGCTCGCTAGAGCAAACAACACAACACAGAGCAGAATCGTTCCTCGTGTTAGCTGTTAGGAATGAAGGTTTTTAGGAGTTCATAGAGACAGGGCTTTTCTTTCTTTCTTTCTTTCCTTCCTTTCTTTCTTTTCTTTCCTTCTTTCCTTCCTTTCTTTCTTTTATTGTTGGCTGCGTTGGGTCTTCATTGCTGCACACAGGCTTTCTCTAAGTTGGGGCGAGCGGGGGCTACTCTTCATTGCGGTGTGTGGGCTTCTCACTGCGGTGGCTTCTCTCGTTGCGGAGCACGGGCTCTAGGCGCGCGGGCTTCAGCAGTTGTGGCTCGCGGGCTCTAGAGCTCAGGCTCAGTAGTTGTGGCGCACGGGCTTAGTTGCTCTGCAGCATGTGGGATCTTCCCGGGCCGGGGCTCGAACCCATGTCCCCTGCATTGGCAGGCGGATTCTTAACCACTGCGCCACCAGGGACGTCCTGAGACAGGACTTTTCTAAAGGAACTTTGAATATCTGAGTTTATGGGATTTATATGAAAACAGTATATGAAAAATGGGGTTCTTGTTACTTTCACCTAGATTCTTAAAATCTCATCTGTTATGTTTGGGTTCAAGACACACAAGACTGTGTTCTGTTTGTTAGTATTTCTTCACTGGAGAGTTGAGTGCGTTGTGGAACCGTATGAAATTGCCCCTATTTCAACCAACATGACCAAAAAAATCAGAAATTTCCTATGGTTCAACCTAATATGAATTCGTCCCTCTTAAAGACCTCCACTGGAGCGATTCCTGGAGGAAGGGGAGGGGAACACAGTCGGCTGGGTACTGTGTAGTCAAACAAGTGGCTTTCCCTAGCTCTCCCTTCTCAGTTGCCATTACAGCTGTGTGTGTGTGTGTGTGTGTGTGTGTGTGTGTGTCTGTGCTCACATGTGTGTGGCCCTTTCTCCAGCTCAGATTCATCTTTTCATTTCCAAAAGGCAGCGGCTTTAACAAAATGTTCGGCAATGATGTTGGGACTTAAGGAGAGGTGTGTGTCTTCTTGATGGAAGATGCCTGAAAAGGGAGCTTACAGGGGCTTGGAGAGGCTTCTCAGGTGGGCTCCGGTTTTCCCTTTGTGCTTTCCCTTTGTGCTTCCTTGCAAATGCTAAGCTAATGCGTTCATTACAATCATCCTGGCTGTTCTTCATTTGTAGTTTTGACTTATTTTTTTTTTAGTATTATTAATATTTCATCATAAAAGTATTGATTTCCTTTAACCAAGAGACTTTAAAGTTTGCTGCATCCTTAAGCATGATTTTATTATGTCTTGGGGCCAAATGTTTTTTGCCTCCCCCCAAAGGAATGCTTTTCCTTTTATGTAATGTGTGTCAAGCAGAAAAAAGGAATTGATTCACAGAATTCTGCATCATAAGCAACTTTTAAGGAACGTATCCAGAAGGGGGTACTTGGACAGACATCTCCTCCTAAACATGACCACAGTGTCTCACTGTTAAGCCAGAAATAAGAACCAAAGCACAAAATTTACGTTAAAATACAAGACAGCTCCAAGAGAAGCTAGTATGGGAAAATTAAAGACAACTCGAGACATGACCCCAAAGCTTAAAAACTCCTTTCGAGCACCTGAAGAGTCATAAAACCCTCAGTCTCCACACTGTCATCTCTCTTCCCGCCCTTCAGAAAGCCAGCAGAAAACAGGCAGAAATACTGCCTGTTTGGGGTTGCCTAGAAAAGGCTCCGTTTCCCTCTCTCTCTAAATCACCAGCATCAGATGCCAGTTGTAGAGTTAGGGAAAGGATGCTCGGCTTTACAGACCCGTCCAGGAAGTGCGCGGAGGGCAGTGACTGGCAAACCAAACGAGGCGCTCCGCAATGTTTAAATATTGAGCATCCTTTCTCCTTCTTCCACATTTATTATTAACTTGGACCCACATCACCGTGTACATTGACTTCATTTCTTCTCAAGAATCTGAGACACAATGGACAATGAGTGGGGGGGTGGGGCTGAGATTTGGGTTTCTTTCTTTCATATCCTCCCTGGATATCCTTTACGGTCAGCCCCACGTCTTTAGAGCCACGAATTCCTGGAAACGTCTCAGCCTCTCAGTGACCCCTGGCGCCCGAATGCAGATGATTAGTGCCCCAAATATTGACAGACTGGACTCTCTTCCCCTTCCAAACAAGGGAGCAGGGTCAGAGTGAGGCTGCATGAAAGATGCTGTTGCCACCGGGCGAGCGAGCTCGCAGAAATGTCATTCAGACAGGTGCTCTATCGCTTGGGACGAACCGCGGTTCCCTCGGCTTGGCCCAGGTAGAAGCGATGCCTGCGATGCCACGTGGATGTCAGAGGTGTCCAGTTTTAAAAAAACAAAGCCTGTCTACAGCCACCAGAAGTCCTTTGCTCAGTGACGGGACAACCGGGACGGGGGCTGGCGGTGGCCCTGCTCTGACACACGAGGCACATCGGATGTCAGCAGCCTGGCCAGCGGCAAAGCAAACTCGGAGCCTGGGCCGTGCGTCACTCCTTGCGAGGATGAACATTTGGGATTGGAAACAGAAACCTCAAATCTTGCCAGAAAGCAAAGCAGCACCTTTTCTTGGGAACGAGCAAGGGGGTTTGGGGGTGGACCATCCATCATGCCCCTGCAGAAACCAGCCGCCTTCCTGTCAAAAGAAGATCCTCTGGATCTGCCAGTAGGAATAAGCCGGCTACAAGTGTTCCTTTTTCCTGGGCTTTTATCTGTTCAAGAGAAATTGTCCCAAATGACCGGCCTGCAGCTTCCACTTTCTTTTAAAAGACAGTACTACATTTGAGATCGATGTTTTCCCCTGAAACGCCGGCTAAATTTATCCTTCCCCGCATCCTGCTCTCTGGTCTCTGCACTCAGCTGGCCCTCGCCTTGCTGAGTGAAGCGTCTGTCTTCGGACTCCCAGTCCTCGCTGGTGCTACTCAAGCACCCGGCCCTGTCCTGCTGTTCATCATGCATACAACCCCCCTGCCCCCAATTTCCTCCAAGAGTCCTCTGCTGCCTCATTCCCTCAAGTCCCTGTGTATTAAACTCCAACTATCCGAGGTCTTCACCCGGCTCCAGCTCTCAAAAATCTACCCGGAAAAGCCTTCAGGTTGGCTGGCTTCGAACGGCTCAAGAGCACCCCCTCCCCGGCCAGCCCCGCACCCCAAAGTGGCTGAGTGCTTGTTATCTGATTGCTGTTAGAGGGAGTGAGGTGATGTAGACCGCCGAGGGCCTTACGGACTGAACTGACCAGAGAACTTACTTCTCTCTCCTGATCTCTCTTGACAAGCTGCCCTGTGAGTGAAATTTCACTGACTGATTTCATGCCTGATGCCCAGAGAGCCCAGTATTTCTGAAATCTTTATTTGTATACGTGGCTGCAAGAGAATGTGCCCTAAACAGACATTTGGAGCTATGGTTTCCATTTTGCTGTTAACTTGTGGACTCTCTTTTTGGCAGTAATAAGAAATCAAATCAAATCAAATCCTTGCTAGAAAGGATGCACGGGCCCATGCTGGCAGCATGTGCACACATGCTGTGGAGAGGATTTTGCCTTGAAGTGCTGAGCAGGCTGGCAGCTCTGGAGAGCCCGGGGGATGAACACACGGGGTCCATGTGTGGCCAGATGGGCATCCCCCTCTCTGCTTTCTGGAGAGCAACCTGGCAAGGGGCTATCAAGAGTCTTAAACATGGGCATTCTCACTGATCCTAAGGAATGCTTTCTAAAGAAATCACTGGAAACCCGGACAAAGATTTCTGTGTAAGGAGGTTCATCACAGGGTGGTTCATGACGCAATAGAAACAACCTAAGTAGCCAATATACGGGGCCTGGCTAAGTAAATATCTGCTAAACTCCAGACTGCTCAGGTGGAATTATGTCTTCTCCAAATTCTTATGTTGATGTCCTAACCCCAACTACCTCAGAATGTGACTTTATTTGGAAAGAAGGTCATTCCACAGATGTAATTAGTTGAGATTAGGGTGGGCCCTAATCCAATGTGAGTGGTGTTCTACTAAAATGGGGGACATTTGGACACAGGCACGTGCAGGGAGAACACCATGTGAAGGTGAAAGCAGAGATCGGGCTGATGTGTGTACCAGCCAAGGAACAAGATCGCCAGCAAACCACCAGAAGCCAGAAGAGAGGCCTGATTCCTCCTCATCGCCGTCAAAAGGAACCAACCCTGCTGATACTTTGATCTCAGACTTCCACCCTTCAGAGCTGTGAGACAATACATTTCTGTTGTTTTAAGCCACCCAGTTTGTGGTACTGTGTTATAGCAGCTGTAAGAAATGAATACTCAGAGCCAGACTATATGTAGCCCTGAAAAGTGAAGTATTAGGAAGAGATACTTGACAGCACAGGGAAATGCTTCTGGCATGATAGCAATGTTGTTAAAAACAAAACCCCTACACAACAAGGAGTTACTGTAGAGCACAGGGAACTACATTCAATCTCTCATAATAACCTATCATGGAAAAGAATCTGAAGCTGTATGCCTGAAACTAACACAATATTATAAATTAACTATAGTTAAATTTAAAAAAAGGAACCCTCTGTTGTATAGGGAATAGCAGGTGTGTGGGGATAGGGAGAAGGGAAAAACAAACAAACAAAACAAAAAACACCCCATGACCGAGCAGCTCTGATCTTAGGCTGCACATGCGTCCAAGGATGCCCACAGCAACACTGTCCGGGGTGGCGAAAACCAGGAAACACCTAAAACACCCAGCCAAAGGAATACTTGGATCCACACTATGGAATATTACACAACCCTGAAAAGGAATGCGTGAAATCTATACACATTGACACAGAAAGATCTGTGATTCACAGTGGTGTCTGAAAAGCAAGCTGCAGAAGGGTATGCAGAACGATGATTCTGTTTAGGTTAAAAAAAAAAAAAAGCATCCCAAATCATAAGACAACCACAGATCCATAAGCCCTTATCCTAAACCTTTGAGGCTGGATATGTTCTAGACTTTAGACCCTCAGTTGGGTCTTAGGCAGCTAAAAACCAAACCTATTAAATTTCTGCAGGAAAAAACCAAGTCTATTCACAATAAATGGTATCTGCAAGTCTCTCTCTCTTTTTTAAAAATATTTATTTATTTTTCAGCTGCTTCAGGTCTTAGTTGCAGCACGGGGGATCTTTCATTGCGGCACTCAGGTTTCTCTCTAGCCGTGGTTCGCAGGCTTAGTTGCCCCACAGCATGTGGGATCTTAGTTCCCTAACCAGGGATCGAACCGGCATCCCCTGCATTGCAAGACTGATTCTTAACTACTGGACTACCAGGGAAGTCCCTGCAAGTCTTATAAATAGCCTATAAATAGTTCAGGGCAGGTTTTGCCACCAAGTGAGTTATAAAAACTCTATTGGTGCTCAGTGCTGTGTGGATTTCAGAACTGCCGAGAAGGGCTGAGGCCCTGCGCTGCCCACTGGCTATGGGTGCACATATGGATGCAACTGCACAGAAAAGGCTCTGGAAGGAGATGAGCCAAACCGTGGATGTCCGGGGAGTGGGGGGAATGGGGAGGAGTAGTCAAAGGGGACTTAGGTCCCGTTTGTAACATTTTATTTTATTTTTTAAATAAAGAGTCAACTCATGCATTTCTTGGGTAACTAAAAATTAGGGAAAAAAGAGAAAGAGAATAAAAAACAGAGAAAACACAGATAAGAAGTAAACTGAAATATTAGTGATGGTTTTTTCTGGGGTGGAGGGACCATGGTGATTTCTTCTTCTTGTAGCCTTACAGTTTCCATTGACAATTTTCTACATGCATGCGTTAATGCCACAAATGCATACAAGGGGCCTGCAGCAACAGCGGACACATGACTGGTTCCATCCATTCCTGTCATTGCCAGCTCATCCCCAGGGCCCTGGTGACCTTACGGGGCTGAGTCCCACTCTCCCTGACTCACTGCCACCACCACCCCCTTTCGCTCGTGCTCCGCTTGGCCGCCACACCTCCATCGCCATGAAATACGGCCCCTTCCCGGGGCGCTGCTCACACACTTGCCACTTTGATTCATCAGCTCTCTTACTCTCTCTGTCCTTTATTTTTCTTTGGCCTTTGACTGCTTTTTGGGAGTTTATCATATTGAACTTTTATCCCTTTCCAGGAAACCCTATTCCTTTTTTCTTCCCTTTCACAATTAGTAAATAATCGTAAGAGCACTTCTTTGGACAGAAGCACATCCTGCCTCCTAAACAGAACTGCTGGAGCGTCTCTTCTGGGGCCCCTCCGGGCCTGTGAAGGGCACATCACCTGTCACTAGAAGGAGAGCATTTTGGTCCGTCACTGCCATGCGTGGGGGGGCGGGTGCCAAGAGTGTTTTCAGTATCTGAGCTGCGCTCCATCCTACAAGACCGCTGTGCTTTCACAGCTATCCTCAGAGAAGGGACGGGAGGATGGAGTACCGGGCTGGGCGGTCTAAGTGCCGGGGTATGGACAGGGAAACAGAGGTAAGGCATCCGAGTGCGAGTGTGGGCTTTGGAAACAGACATGTTCAAGTCCCAGCCCTGGGATGCTGACCTCCTGTGGAGCCTTGAGCCTTGGATTCCCTGAGTACAATATGGAGGAAAATAATCCCTACCTCATGCATTGCTGTGAGGATTAAATGAGAAGAATACATACAACCATGCTCGGCATAGGGGCTGATATATAGTAACTGCTCAGTTAACAGGAGCTGGCATTATTAAGTCACAGCACTAGGCATGGCTCTGAGCCAGGGCTCCAGACCCCCTCGCCAGTTTCAACCACACAAAAAAGAGGAGCACAACTAGCCCTAAGCATCTCCAAGAAATAACATGGGACACTTAGGATCAAATTTTAGAAGTCACTGGAGTGAGCTGAAGAGTGGCTGACATGTCATCTACCAACACCAGGAAGTGACCTGCAGCGACCAGCAGGTAGCATTCACCTGTTTTCTGTCTCGGATCCACAACGCAAATGAACCCTTGCTACTTCAGAGGTTTTCAACAAATGCTTGCAGCAGTGATTCTAATACCTACTTTCTTTCCCAGAAGTCATGATTCTGAGGTCAGACCACAATCAACAGAGATTTCTGGAAAGGTATGAAATGCAAACTTATCTCATAATTTACAGGAAAGGGAACAGGAGTCTATTTTACCAGCAAGAACAGAGTCATTTCTTCAAAGTCAAAAAGAAATGGAAAAAAGGCAAATTTTAGGGAAGAGGAAGGGTGCCAGGTGAGACTGGATTGCATGAAGGTTTCCAAATTATTCCAGAATGTTTTGTGGGTTCCAATTTCTTTTTTCACAGTTGGATTGCTTTAAGGAAAATGTTGCATAAATCGGACTGTTTTATAATTAAATGGGACACAAATGAGATAATCTGGTCGTCAGAAAAAGATGACAGCTTTGTGACAGTCCTACTAGTTTAGAACTGGTTTTAAAAATACAACACCTTTATTGAGGTATAACTCACATAACTGTATAATCTATACATTTAAAGGTATAATCCAATGGTTTTTAGTCCATTCAGAGTTATGCAGCCATCACTACAATCAGTTTTAGAACATTTTCATCCCCTGTGTAACTAGCTGTGAATTAACTTGGGGGTTACAAACACATGTATCCCCGACTATGCTGAATGAGCCCATCATCTGGCCTTTTCAAGAAACTCCCACTCCAGATTCTGCCATCTGTTCTGTGAGTACTATAAAACATTTCATTCTTCATGTCAGGCCCGGCGCCAAGAACTATCCCTTCCAACAGAATTCATCAGAAAAATGTCCTAGGTCCAGTTTCTCCTTCCTCTTCACTAATGAGGGGAGAAGAGCTGGGCTGTTGCTGGGGGCCTGGGGCTAAACACCTTCCTGGGAAGCAGGACCGAGGTCTCGGGCCCCACTTATGTGGCCAGGGTGGAAACTGATCACAAAGGGGAATTGTGTGTCCAGCCAAACTGGCAGCAGGTGTCACATGGACAGTAATGTTTTTATTCCTTGAGGATCTGGGCAGCCTGTGGGCCCAGGCATCAGTGGCTCTCCCATCTGTGTGGGCTCCTGTCTGGGATGCATTCCTGCCCTCAGGAACCCTGTCCAGGTCAGATCTCTCTGTTGCACACTGTCCCAGCTCTTGGCCGGTCCCTTCAGGGCCCCAATCACGGTCAGCATTTCTGGACTATCTATGACATCCACAGGGCCTGGGAGCTCCAAAGGGACAGATCTGTTTTGCTCACCCCTGAGTCCACAGCGAACAATGTCTAGCACGCAAAGGTGTACTGAAGACTTGTTGGCTCCATCCATCCATCCAGCCATCCATCCAACCATTGATCCACGCATCCATCCATCCATCGATCCATTGATCCACGCATCCATCCATCCATCCATCCATCCATCCATCCATCCATCCATTCATCCACGCATCCATCCATCCATCCATCCATCCATTGATCCACGCATCCATCCATCCATCCATGCATCCATGCATCCATCCATCCACCCAATGCTTTCTAAGCAACACCTATATGCCTCTCAGTACACCTCCAGGAGCTGAGCATTTAGCAGTAAACAAAACAGTGTCTGCCGTCTTGGAGCTTACAGTCCAATAATGGGATGGGACGGGATTGTGGGGGGGTGGTGGGCAGACAATGAAGAAACAGAAACTGTTGGGAGGGAATGAGTGCGACGAAGAGAGTTAAGCAGGGCAGGGGGCGTCTGGAGGGCTGGGAGTGGGGCACAGGATGGTCAGGGAAGACCCCTCGGAGATAGCGAGGTCTGAGGAATGAGACAGAGGACACAGCCGGGCAGGTACCTGGGACGACAGTGTTCTAAGCAGAAGCCAACCCAGTGCAGGTGCTGCAAGGCAGAGGCATGTGGCACAGTGGAGGCTCAGCTGAGGCCCCTGTGGCTGCCGTGGAACCGCCAGGGGACAGTGGGAAGAGGCAAGGTCAGTCTTAGGAGCAGCAGAGGGAGCAGACTGTGTGGGACCTCGGGAGCCACTGTGAGGAATTTGGCTTTCGTCCTGAGTAAAATGGGAGACAGTGACAGACTTAAGCAGAAGACACACATGACCTGACTTACACCTGAAAAGGATCTCTCTAGCTACGGTGCTGAGAATACCAAATTGGCCATGGAGAGAAGCAGCACGACGGATTTTGAAGGCCAAGGTCAGGAGGCAGCAAATAACCTCCGTAAGGCCAAATCCCCAAATCAGGCAATGGGCCTGGTTTTATAAGTGAAGTGTGGCTGGAATGAGGCCCCGCCTGCTCATTTGCATATTGTCCTGCGAGGCTGCAGGTGGAGCCTCGTTCTGACAGACATCACACGCCCCTTTAGGAAAAGTCAGTGAACCCCTGGCCTAGGATATGGGGTGCAGTGGTGAGAGGGGACTGGATTGGGGCTGCACTTCCCAGACAGCGCTTGGGGCTGGGTGAGCTCTGGCCCTGGAATGGACAAGTGGTTTGGTCTCCAGCTGCTCTACGTGAAGACATCTTTTCGGCTGCATCTTCCTTCCAGCTAAGTGTGGGTCATGGGATCCCGTGGGCAGCCCAGCCTGGGGCCGGCCCCTGGGGACGGCTATTTGTGGTCATCTAGTGGGCGGCCCTTAGCCCCCCTGCTTGAAGCCCATCAGTGCTTCCCTGGGCCCTCTGATGAAGTCCAGGACGGTCGACAGGCACGGGGGTCATGCCTGCGTGGGCTAATCTCCTGCCGCCTCCTGCCTGCATGGCTCAGGCTGCTTGCAGGACGCACATGCACACCATGGTTTTCACAGCCTGGGTACTGCCGCCTGCCCAGGACGCCCCACATTTAACCTAGCCCATCTGTCAAGACCTCCCTCAGGAGCCCTCCTTGCCCTCCAGTTCTGGGAGGGCCGGCGCCCCTGTCCTGGGCTCCCACACCATCATGCATGACCAGACTATGTAGCAAGAGTGGGTAAGGTGTCGTCTTCCTCAGGACACTGTGAACTCCCTGAGGGCAGGGTCTGTCTAGAACCTTCCACTCCCCAGTCTTGGCAGAGCGTGGTGCAGGGCAGTGCTCATAAGGTTTCCCGAAAGTGGGACAAGTTTGAAGAACTGTCCTCTCCTGAAACTGGGCCCAGGGTATCGAATACATCCTGCTCCTATACCAGACCCCGTGGTTCCCCCAAACTCGCTAAGCGGCAGCTGCTCTGATGGAGGAGAGCTCCTGACTGAGCACCCCGCAGCCTGCCAAGCTGTCAATCCATCTCTAGGCGACCACCGAGGCTGCTGGTCCATGGAGAAGGGACCTCGGTCATGCTGGGCCTTGTGTCGTGCAAGCCCATGGTAGGTGCTCGGTGAACATTTGAGGGTTAAAGGAATGACAATCAGGACACAGCATTTGACCCCAGTGGTCACCCAGAACCCTCTTGTAAAGGCACCTAAGAGGAATTCGCCTCCGATCGTGTTCTCAAGACTGGGTGGACATTTGAACAAGCCAGGGCGAGTCACCAAACACAGTGACCCTCGTCTCACTGTTTTACCTGGGCTGCACTGGGCATGGACACTGGGGCTTCTCAAATGCTCTCCAAGGCAATTCTAGAAACAAGTAGCCAGGGTGGAGGGCACAGAGGTAGGCTGGCTTGGGCCAGGGCCTCAGGCGGGAGAAGATCTTGCCTGGGCTGGGACTCCACGCTTCCACAAGGGCTATGCCTCTGCCCCGGGCACCGTGGGGGCAGTGCCTGTGCGCCTCTCCAGCTGAGCGTAGGGGTTCTAGTCGACTGACTTCCTGATCACCTAGCTGGCCACCCCACGGAAGCTGCGGAGGTACAGGACCGTGGAAGGACAAGCCCACGTGCCTGGAGGACCAAGGAGCTGACCCGAAGGCTGTGCTGAGCTCAGGAGGCCCCATGACCCCGGTGGCGGTGGGAGAATGAGGCCACTCTCTAGCCTGAGGCTGGGGGGCATGCCCTGGGAAGCTGGACAGTGCGCTCGGCCCCCTCGGCTTCTCGGGCACGGCACCGCTGTCCCTCGTTTGGATGCGGTTCCTGACGGAGATTCAGGGACGTGCTTACTCTGAGATGGATGAAGTGAGGTGGAGAGTCAACCAACTGAGTGGTCTGCTGAGAAAGTGCCACATGCTGGGGACAGGAGACACTTTCAAGGCACAGTTTTGAGCTTCCGGCTGTTTGCAGATTTGAGGTCAATAACTTAGAAGGAATTCTCCTCCAGTGGGCTTGTTAGTTATGGGGCTCTGAGCCTTCCGGCAGGCCCCTGAGCCATGTCAGTAATAACAAAGGATAGGGAAGAAGAGTAAAAACGAGAACATAGAAGGGCAGGCTATGAGCTGGAGTCAGAGTCAGGCAGAGGTAGGATGGACACCCGTGCGGCTGACTCGCTGTGCAAATCCAGGTAAGTTACTTACCCACCCTGAGCCTCAGAAAACCTCAAATGCAAAATGAACACGTGCCCACCTCTCCCCAGGAGGTTCTGAAGGTGAGATAACGAATCCGTGAACATGCGTGGAACAGACCTTGAAGCACAGAAGGTGGACCACTGATGGGGAGCCAGGGGAGCCTGCCCCCCTCACTCTGTGGCTCAGTCCCTTCCTGACTCGGGGCCCCCGCACATGCTGTTCCTGCCTGGAACACCCTCTTAGCTCCCCATCCAGTATGTCCAATGAAACCTTCCACTGTCAACACGCACCACCTACTCAGGGAAGGCTTCCCCGATCCCCATTAGAGAAGGCCAGGTTCCCCGTTATCAACCAGTTATTTACTGGTAGGATTCTATGAATGACGCCTACTATTCTTATAAGATTGCAAGCTCCATGTGGCAGGGCCATACGTGTCTTGTTTGCTCATGGCTGTCACCTCAAACCCAAGCACAGCACCTGGCACACAGTGGGTGCTCGATAAATGTTTGTAGAACAAAGGAATGAATGAAAAGGTGAATTCCACTGCTTTCCCCAAAACCCACCCATCTTGGTGGCTTCACGAAGGCAAAGAGCTAAAGAAGTCCCCAGACTCACATCACTGCAGGGCTTGACTATATTCTGCCAGCCCCAGAACTTTCCAGAAGGTTTCTAAATGTATCCTTGACCAGCAGACCTTAAATTTCTGCTGCAGAGGCTTCTGCGCTTGGCTGGTGCACCAGCATTTTCCATTGCAGGTCAGCACCTTATTATATACCTTTTAAAGAGTGCTGGCTGAGAGCCAGCCCGGGCTACAAAAAGTAGGAGAAAAAAGCTGTTGATACATCACACCTATTGGGCAAATGTCAGTTGGCTTGAGGAGACCTAGACAACCACTTAGTGCTGCCAGCCAAGCACAAGCATCTCAGGCCTGATTTATCAGCAAGCTCTGACAGGTGTGCTCAGAAAACCCTTCTTGGCCCAGTAGTGAAAACTGGAGCTCAGGAACCACGTGTGAGGGGACATCACGTGTGAGTTGAGATCATGGTGTCTCAGCTTCCAACTGTGACTCCTGCAGGGTGAGGCCAAGAATTTCTTCAGGTCCCCAAGCCCTGAGCAGGATCCCTGGACACTGGACTGAGCAGACTGTGGGGTGAGGTGGCCTTGGAGTGACCGACACCACCATGTAGTCACCGTGTGACTTAACCTCTGGGCCTCAGCCGCCTCACCTGTTAGGTGGGGGTGGTACAGGGCCTTCCCCCGCAGGCTGCCATGACCCCTGAGTGTGGAGACACCTAGCCTGAGGCTAGCAACGTGGCGAGCCTCAAGAAACCCTCTTCAGTGCTGCCCGAGCCGCTGAGACATTTCAACCTCGGAACGGCTCAGGGGGGCAGAGGTCCAAGCACATTACTGCTTCTTGGAGATGTGAGCTGGCTGGTCACCTCGCCTCTCCGGCCTCAGTTTCTCCATCTCCCCCTCCTCGTAGTGTTACTGAGATCACGAGTGGGAAATGCTCTGCCAACCCTGAGGTGCTAAGTGACGTGCGGGGAGAGCCCCAGCCTCAGGAGCAGATCTGTCACAACCTGGCAAGCTGTACCCAAACCCATCACCGACCATGCTAGCTAAGAGTGTACCCCTGCCCGCCTGGCTCCAGGTTCCTGGGTGGACCCCAACGGCCCCCGCACCGCTGTCTCCAATCCACTCCCCACCCAGCAGCCACGCAAGCGCAGACAGACACCAAACAGGCGCAGCCCTCCCCGGAGCGCTCAGTATGAAATCCACACGCCCTCCCCAGGCCGGCCCCGTCCCACCTCGGCCACCTGCTCCCCTACCCACGCACCTTACTTCCTGCGTTCCAGCGCATGGGTCCTGTAGGCAACACCCCTGTGGTGAGACTGCCCCCATGATCTCTAGTACAACGGTCACCCCATTTCTGTGTGTGCTCCCCCACGTGGCCGTCGGCCGCAGGAGGTGCTGGAAGAGTGCACGCCGCCTACGGGGGCTCCTTCTCTGGTGGCTCTATCAGGGCAGCTGCCCAGAGGTGCCCTTGCCTGGCAGAGCCTGAGGGCACTGGGGAGATTACATGCAAGCTCCCTGTGGAGCGGCCTGGAGGAGCTGGGCCAGCTGCCCTGCGAGGGGAGGGGGGCGGGCTGCTTGAGCCCTCTGGCTCCCCCCCGCCCCTCAACAAGCAGTTGTTGAGATACTGGGACAGCGTGAAGCACCCACAGGGCTGAGCTGCCCCAGCAAGGCAGGTCCTATCATCAGCCCCATTTGACAGAAGAGGAGACTGAGGCTCAGGGGCCTTACGGAACTTCCTGACATCACACAGCTGTTGATGGGCAGGTACCGAGTTAAACCCAGATGGGCCGACTCCAGGACGTGTGCCCCTGACTTCCTTGTGGCAAGGGCTCCCTGGCAGGGACGTGGCAGGTTTGAACAGCATGGTGGCACACACTGGTGCCCAAATGCTGGTATCCTTTAAGTGGCTTGAGGCCAGCAGCTTCCTGTGGGTGTCCCAGCTGGTATGGAGGGCCCCTCGGCTGACCCAGTGGGGCCAGGAGTCAGTACAGGGTGGTTTCTGCATTTGCTGTCTGCTCAGGGTGGAGTGAAGAGATCAGAGAGGGGACGATGAGCGGGCCGCAGCCTCCCCCAGGCCTGGGCACTATTACAGGGCACTAGGATGCTGCTCTGAGCGGGTGGACATCTCCCTTGGGCATCGGGCAGGAAATCTGGCACACACACACAAAGCATTTATCCAAAACACCCGAGGTTTTATAAATGTCAACTATTTCAGAACATTCTCCAGTTTACTAAGAGTGGGGGGGGCGGGGGGCGGTTTAGGGGAGGCTCATTCCATCACATTGACAGGGACCTGCTCGATTCAAGAAGCTGGAGGGTGCATGGGACCCAGCACCTGAGGCCCAACCGTAGCTGATGAAGTCAACACACTCAGAAAGCCACAACAAAGCGCAGCTTTACCCCAGAAGCACCACAGAGGCTTCAAGTCAACTTAGCAGGAAAGGAAAGAACACCGAGCACGAGATAATCTCTTTCTCAGGAAGCAGGCAGAAGCATTATAAAGAGCAGGCGTCGGAAACCAGGCTCAGTCTCTCTGGGACACGGGGCAAGGGACTCTGCTTTTGACTTCTGCTTGCCCATCTGCAAAAGTGGGATTAGTCATAGGACAGTTTTCACATATTTACCTCCTGATTTTCTGTAAAGCAACTGGCCTAGTGCCTAGCACACAGCTGGCATTCAATAAAAGGGACTTTTTTCCTGGGGCCTTAAAAAAAAACCTGTGACGCTAGAAGTACGTACCACATACACCACGCACCTGAATTTTTATAAACTCACAAATATTTTGGGGGGAGTCACTGCAAAGCACAGTCTGAGCTTAGTATTTCACACAGTTAAAGTGTCTACTCTCAAATCATGTTGAAGGATGCAGCTTTCAAGGACCTGAGTTCACAGCAGGCAGAGACAGGGACAGAGTAAAACAATTCATCAGCCCCAATTTGATGGGCTTTGGAATGTTTTTGTGATTACTCTGGGGCTTAAAGGAAGTAGGCTGGTTAAGTGTGAAAGATGTCACAAAACAGCCATTCCCGTTATGCTGGGATAATATTGACTTCTGGCCCTTTGGGGATTTGAGATGTTAAAAAAAAAAAAAACTCTGTGTGTGTGTTTTCGGAGAAAAGCGCACTTATACAAAATGCCATGGCTGGACAGCCACAAATAAAGGAAGCTGTATTTCAGTCATGGGATGCTGGCTACAGACAGAGAAGCATCCCAGAGAGCTGGACCCTCAGCAGGGGTGCCAGGAGGTAGGGGCAGACCCCACTGGTGGCTCTGTCCTGCCACCACACTCTGTCTGCGACAACAAGCCATGGGTGCGCTGGCCCTTGGAGACCCCTGCCAGCCCCTGGGAACTTTTCCAATCATCACAGCTCCTGAAGGCCTTCTGGATAGAAAACATCCACAAGTAATGAGGATTTTCCTGGGTCAGAAGTTGGGCCATCAAAATGCCCTTGTTAAATACACAGAGAACATTCCGAGAGAAACTGAGGCTCCTTGATATTTTGCCTGAAACTAGCCCTGTGGCCCTCCACCCACCCACTTCACTGGTCACCAAATCCTGTTAGTTCCACGGCCTACATATTTCTGGACTCGCTTCATGTTTCTTACCCCAGGGAAATCCTTGTGCAAGGGGCCAGGGAGGCGATCCTATTTGCTAAAGACAAAAAATTGGCCACAACCTGAACATCCATCAATGGGAGACTGGCTAAATAAACAACAGTTTGCCCACATGACAGACTGCTCCGCAGCAGTCAAAAATGAATGAGGGCACTCTTATGAACTCACATAAAACAAATGCAAGACATACTGCTGAGTGAAAATAGCATTCATTTAGGTTAAAAAAAAAAAAGACAATATAATACTACAGTACAAGTATAGTATGTAAATGCCCTGAAAAGGTATCGAAGGATATATACCAAGCTGAGGAAGAGGGTACCTCTGTGGAGACCTGTTCTCATCCATAAGATGGGCACAGCCTCAAACTGCACCGGTGGTGAGCGCCAAGGGAGGGTGCTTCGCTCCTTTCTGGCACCCCCGTCTTCCCCTGCCCTTCCAACTCCAGTCAATCAAAACCCAAGCCTCCCGACTCATCACTCCTCTTCCTTAGTCCCTTCCCTGTTGCTTCCAGGATAAAAGTACAACCCTTCAGCAGGGCGGGAAGCCCTTCACCATCTGACCCCACCTAGCTTTCCAGGTTGTGTCTAATCACATCTCATGGCCGTGACATCAAATGTTACCTGCTCCCTCAAGCCTTCGCATGTGTTATCCCCACCATGCCCGCCTCTCTGCTCTGCACGACCTGTTTATAAGTCCTTCTCCCTGATCTGGTCCTCTTTATATGTAGCTCTGTACAGCATTTATTTACTTCACGAGAGACCTCAGAAAGATCCTCCCTTTCCCGACCCTAGTTAGAGTATGCATCATGTAACTTCCTTGGAATTTTTAAAGTCCTTAAAAAAAAAATGCCAGTTCTTCCCTCACCTGCCCCCCGCCCCCAATTCCTTCTCTCCTGGTGGTCTCCTACCCTGGCCCCTAGGAGCTGCCATGCTTTGAGGGGGCCGTCTAGGGCACAGAGGAGAGGACATGTGGAAGACCCAATGACTTAGGCCTCTGTGAACCTGTGAGTGCTATATTTGTGTCCCGTCCCCACCTTCTGTTTTGGCTCTTCTCCCGCTTTGCAGGTCCTCGTGAATTAACAACTCTCCTTCCAGCTGTCTGTACACTAAGCAATGCCGCTTACTTGGCATCTCATCCTCTTAGATCTCAAGGTGGGCACTATGACTGATTCTTGGGAAGTGGTAAAGTGGTTCTCAAACCCTGTTCCAGGGGGAACCCTGGGGTTCCTTGAGCAAGTCGGGAGATATTTTAAGGCAAAAAAAAAAAAAAAAAGGTCAAATCTAATCAAAGGGGTCTTTTTCCAATTCAGAGATAAAATTAAGGGCTAGAATTTTCTCAGTTTCTGAGTTTTATCCCACAAACGAGCCTTCGATCCTTAGCATTTGTAATCACTTGTCTGCTAATGATAACTTGCAGTTAATAAAACAAATGACTCAGCAGCAAAAAAGAAACATCAATAGGAAAAGGCTTGGAAAGTTTCTTCAAATAACTTTATGGACTGTCCCTTTAGACGCAGAGACTTGCATCCACAGAATACAGTCACGTTCTCTGCTGGTTTCTGTGCTCTTGGAACGGGAGACAACGATAGTTCCCAGGGTTCCTGAAGCACACCTGATCCTCAGGTGTTCTGCCACTGGATAATCTTCAGGACTGAAGACACAGGGGTTCGTGGAGTGGGAAGCCGACGGGCCAGGTGCTCCCCTTCTCTGAGCTCCGGTTTCCCAGTCAGCACACTGAGGAAAGGCGCCAGCCCCCCAGGGCTGTTGCGAGGCTCAGTGGGAACTGCCCGGCTCAGGCAGGCGTGGAGTCAATGATGGCAGCCAGTGTCAGGGGTGCACGGGTATGTGCTGGGCCCGGGGCTGCAGGGGACATGTCTCTTTTCGTCTCTGGCCCTGGCTCTGCCTCTAGAGCTGTGGGACCTCAGGCAAACCATGTGACCAGAATTCTCATGGCCCTTCTGCAGGGGAAAGGAAATTCTGCCCTGGTGTTTTATCAGCACCTGATAAAAGCCTTTCTGAAATGAGCAAATCTGTACAACTGCGGGGTGTTTTTTTTTTTTTTTTTTGTTATTTACAGCAGGAGGGGCCCCTGGATTATTAAGTTTGTGCAAACTGATTTAACGTGTAGAAAGGGAACTTATCATTTGGGGTCCCAAGGGTCAGCCTTGACTAATAACAACGACCATAAAAAATACTGAGATAACCTTTACTGCACGCTGCACAAGGGGAGGCAATTGTTCCAGGCACTTATGTGAATTAACTCATTTTATGCTCACAGGACCTTAATGAGCTAGGTGACATTTCCATCCTCACTTTTATTTCCTTTTTAATTGTGGTAAAATACACATAACATAAAATGTACCACCTTAACTATTATTTAGCGCACAGTTCAGTCGTGTTAAGTACATTCACACTGCTAAGAATCATCCCCATTTTTTATATGAATAAACAGGCCCAGAGGGGTGACTAACTGGCCCAAGGCCACGTAACGAGGATGAGGTGGAGCCAGGACTTGAACCTGACTGTCTGCTCCAGGGCTGTGCTAAGCCACCTCCTCCGCTGACTCTCACCTGGGCAAGCACTGCTGCTGAGAAAAGAAACCCCACAAAGGATGAACAGAAAGAACAACGGGGCAGGACACCAGACAGTCTATCCTTTCTATCTTTTCTTGGTACTTTTCCATCTTTCCAATTGTTCTGCAATTAACGTACTTCACTTATACTAAGAAGTCCGCAGTCGAGAAGTGACAGGCGCTGCGTTCTGGGGGCGGGGACAGGCATGCACACGAGTAGCTGTGCCGCTTGCTCTGGAACACACCTGCCTGTCCTGTGCTGCCAGCGAGGCTGCCCCGTGTGGGCCTGCCCGAGCCCACAGAACAATCCAAGGTGTAGCCAAGGTCAAATGGCAGCATGAAGCTGGGGTTTTGGTCTCTTCCCACACCCCACTGCCTGGGCTCCCAAGCTTTTCTCTGCCGGCAACCCACTCCCTGATGCACCGTCATTGCCAGAAGGCTCCAGGGCACTCAGCTGCTTCAGCGTCAGAAGTGGGTAATGACCTCGACAAGTGAAGCAACACTCAATTCTTCGGAACTCTTTTCTCCTCCCAGCCACCGCGTCCCCGTAAAAGCCTGTCTGGAGCACGATGGCTGGCTCTGCCTACTGAGCGCTCATTTCACAAGAGGGCTCCTCAGACAAGTGCTGGTGTGTCTACTGGGAAAGTGTCTTTGGGGGGGGGGTGCACGTTTCAGGGGGAAACACTGTGGGCCCTGGTTTGGGAACGTGGTTCCTGCCGAGGCCTGCGTGCTCCCAGCCTGACAGTATCCTCAGGCTCTCTCTTCACGGCTGCCCTGGGGACTCCGAGACGCAGCCTGGAAAGCAGGAACCCCATGGACTCAGCTCAGCCACTTGAAGGCTGATCTCTTAGACACAATTGCCAGACAGCTTTGAGAGAAGTACAAATCCTGCTACTTTTGCTCAGGCAGGATTCTGAAATCTCGTTTCTGCTTTTTGTTCGTGAAAGACCAGGAACAAATTTGTACGAGGATGGCCTTCGAGTGACCCTGACCCCTAGCCTGGTTCGGAAGCGGCGGCTCTGGGAGAAGAGTGTCTTTCTGCATCACAGCTTTGCAGGTTTGTCCCTGATCCAGTGGAGGCGGGCTTGGAGCGGGAGGACTCGGGAGCAGGTGTGTCACACAGAAGACACGGATGCAGAGTGCTCTGCCTGGGCCAGGGCCACCCAAGAGTCCCCTCTCTCCTCAGGTTCTGTCCTACCAACCTCTCACGTGGCAGAGCCGTCAGGTGGAGCTGCTCAGCCATCACCAAGCCAGCCTTGAAGCAAATGGTCTTCAGAGGCAGGAAGTGGAGGTAGGGATCTCGGCCACCCGTGGGAGCTCTGTGGGCTTGGTCTGAGCCTCAGTTTCCTACCTGTAGAGCAGAGCAAGTGATACTCGCTTCCAGAGCTGTGCGGAGGATAGAATTAATGTATACAAAGTGCCCGGCACAGTTAATTCTTCCAGTCAAACTGTACCCCACACTTCCAGAAATAGATGACTTTTCTGTCCGAAACATGCTGAGGGTTGGAGCCAGCAATGTGGTTTTGCCCGATACCACTGAGGCCGCGGGTAGGGAGAAGTCACTTCGGGAGCATCAAAACTGAGTCAGGAATGAAAGGGACTGGAGGTGGTGGCAGTGGGGGCTCAGGGTGTGACCTGGGCAGGCCTGCTTTCAAAGCCTTGCTGCGGATGGTATCGGGTGTGTGTGACCTTGGGTGGGTGGCTTCCTTGTATGTAGAAGAGGAAAATGGTAAAACCTTCCTTCTGAGGCAGATCAAATAAGAACCCTGCATAAAGTGCTTAGCAGCTCTATATATTTTGCTTTAAATAAAAAAAACAAAGGCCTCGGGGGTCAGATTCAAGTTTCTGTAACTCACCAACCCAGTGGCCCGAGGCTCTGACCAGGGAGCTGGGGGCTGGGAGGGGTTAACATGGGGCTAGGGAGACTGGAGGGAGGTGGGGGGGAGGGCGCTCCTTCCCATGTGACTCCAGAAAGGGTATTTCTTCCCCTTGGGCGAGCTGGTAGGAGAGAGCTGGCTCCAGTTTTATAATCGGAAACAAGAAAAATAACACGCCTAAGAAATTAGTTTCTGGAGAACACTGCCATGAGATGACATTAGCACCTAGTATGTTCTCCCCAGGGGAGAAGTCAGAACTGAGGTCTATGAATTAAACATCGATTTTTTTTCTCCCTGTCTTTTTTTTTTTTTCCCCCCCGTATGTCAGTCGAGGCTTTGTGGTCAGCTGGGCTGGCTCCCCGTGCACTGTAATCTTGCATTCTTTCTCAGTTACTCAGCTGCCAAAGGCTGGCTCTGGAACCGCACTGCCTTTCCACAGAACTATTTAGTGTTCTGGGTCAGTGACTGATAAGGCCGCTTTGTTTGCCTTTGACAAAGATCACACCTATGGAAAGCACAGCACTGGCCCTCGTGCTCAGTGATTCCGATGTTTGCCCAGAGACAGATGGCGCCCTGAATCCAGTGGGATAAGAAGTGAGGGAAGCTCACTCTCCCTCTGGCACCCCGAGCCCCAACCCACTGGGGCCGGAGCCAGACCCAGGTGCGAGCGAGGCAAGTCACAGTCTGCTGGGAACAATTCACCTGTCCGAGCCTCCAGCTACCAATCCACGTCCCCACCCGCCTTCGACAGTCACTGAGCACCTGCTCGCTCATTAAGTGTCAGCCATCGAGGGCAGGACGAACAGGGCCCCAGAACCTTCTATCCTAGCACAGGGCAGTGATGCAGACGAGAAGACAAGTGGGCAACTTCAGTGAAAGGTGAGGGCTCTGAAGACTGTGGGAAAGCAGCTCCTCAAAAAGTTAAATTCCTATTCAACCCAGCAATTCCACTCCTAGGTAGATGGCCCAAAAGGCCGAACGTTGGTGTTCAAACAAAAACTCATACACACACACTCGTAGCGGCACTATTCACATTGGCTAAAAGGTGGAGACAACCCCCATGGCCACCAACAGGTGCAAGAATGGATAAATCAAAGGAGGTCTATCCACACAATGGGCTGTTATTCGGCCATGAAAAGGGATGAAGCTCTGACATATGCCACAATGCGGATGAACCTCCAAAACATCATGCTAAGTTAAAGAAGGCAGAAACAAAAGGTCACACATTGTAGGGTTTGTATGAAATATCCAGAAGAGATAAATCCAGAGACAGAGTGGATGAGTGAGTGCCAGAAGCCTGGGGGGAGAGGGGATGGGGAGTGACGGCTTAGTGGGTACAGGGTTGATTGGGGCTGAGGAAAATGTTTTGGAACTAGTAGAGGGGATGGTGGCACAAGACTGTTAAGGTACTAAATGCCACTGAGTTGTATACTGTCAAATGGTTAATTTTACGCTCTATGAATTCCACCTCAATTGAAAAACTAAAACCCAGCTGCTGCACAGAGGGGGACTGGGGTGGGTGGGGCCCCTGGGGAGGCCTCCGAAGAGGAATGTGAGCAGAGCCCTGAACGCTGAGAAGGCACCAGCCTCACAGAGGGTTTCAGGTTCCAGCCAGAGGGCAGTGCGAGGACAGAGGTCCTGAATAGGACGCGCCTGGCCCTCGTGAGGTGCAGACAGAAAGCCAATGGGGCTGAAATGCTGGGTTGTTTTATTATCTGCAAAGAGAGCCCAGGACAGAGAAGAGAGAGGAGCTGATTGTGGAAAGGGGGCAGGGGCCAGACTGCAACAGGACTATCCTGAACAGGGTAGAGCGCAGTGAAAGAGGCAGACCGTCCCTTCCCTGGAGCTAAAAGGCTGGTGGGGGGGGGCAGCTGATTGTCCTCAGCTGGGGAAGGGTCACTTTTTTTAAACATGTCGCTGAGCCCCCGTCAGTGAGGGCCAGTGGGTGTCAACCTGCTTGGCTGTCCCACTCCGATCCCCGTAACACGCTGGGTTCTAGAGCCCTTCTGTTTGGGTAAGAATTAGGAAGGGCCTGGGTAGGACCCGAGCCAGAGGACGGTGGTGTTCTGTCACCAGCCCTCCCACCCCCAGGTGAACGCCTGTGAGCAGCCTCTGGGCCAGAAGGAGCCCAGAAGGGGTCAGGGAGGCCAGAGCCCCGGCCCGTGGACTGGAGCCCACTGCCCCCTGATGCCCAGGGTTAATTCCGGGAACAGCCTCTGCTCTGGGGTCTGCTGGTCCATGGGTGTTCATGGGAAGACTGCACTGTGGGCTAGTTTTCAACACCCCGCCCTGCCTTGGCAGATTCTGGCAATCAGCTGTCAACGTGGGTCAGCGGAACGGATCCTCGAGCGCACCAACCATGGAGCACCGCACCTCAAAGCCGGCCTCTAGACCCGGCCGCGCCTGCCCGCCAGACACGCCGGTCACTGCTGACCCTTCCCTCCCCGGCCATGCGCACACTGGCCTCTGCCCTCGTGGAGCTGAACATTCCATGGGGGCGAGAGCCATAAACATAAAACCGGCCAATAAACAGAATTTGCGGTTTCTTTCCAAGCCAAATGGAAGAAGAAAAATATACCAAAGTGGCTAGTCGCCTATTAGTCCTGATTTATATTCTACTTTAATATCTCTTCCAAGGAAATGAAAGGTATATTTTCATCAAATATAATCATGTATAGCTTGGAAAGGGGGAGACAAATGGCTCTGTGACAATTACCTGGACCTGCAGATAAAACTGGAAGATGTGTCACAGTAGAGCTGCCTCTTCCCGCAGTCTCCCGGAGGCAGGTGGCCAGCACTGTTTCTTCCCCCGTGACCTGTTCCCAGGCAAGAGCAAGGATCCCACCCGGCCTGGGATGTTGCAACAGTGTGGCCTATGGCAAGGGACACAGAGCAATACCCGGATGGCGGCTATGGGTGCCACAGCATCGGAGGCCAACCTGGGCCAGGCTTCCGATGACCCCTCCAGCAAACTCTGAGTAAGGTGAGCGCGGTGAAACTGAAGTGCAACCAACCCAAGTCTTATCACCCGGGTGCCCGGGATGCACATCTCACTCACTTTGGTGACAGGAGTTAAGCCGAGGAATGCTGCTGAAGATCTGGGGGCCGCCGTTCCCTCGTGTTCCCTTGTCAAAGTGCCGCAGCCTAAACCACCCAACGTCTGGGGCCCCTGCGGGAATTGCTCGTCTCCCTGGTGTCCGCACAGGGAGAAGGCATCTGGTGGGATCTGCTCTGAGGCTGTGCGGAGAATAAGAACAAAGCCTCACTCCTTACTCAGTGAAGACTGAATGAAGGTACCGTGCTAGGGGCTGCGGTACAGCGGTGAAGGGGACACTCCAGGTCCCCGTGGAAGTGACCCTCTCCATGGGGGAGGAAGGTACACAAATACGTCTGCCAGGTACGGAGCCCCAGGGCCATGGAGAACATAAACCAGGCTAACGTGATGCGGGGGGCTGGGGGTGGGGATGGGGATCAGGAAAGGCCTCTCTGAGCAGGTGGCGTGCAGACTGAAGCCTGAGTGATTGGCAGGAAGTAGCCACACACAGATCTAGGGAAGAACATTCAATGCAAAGGCCCTGGGGCAGGAGAGGGCACAGTGAGTTAGGGTAGTGGTTCTCAAAGCATGGTCTGGGGAACCCTGGGGGGCCTCCCAGGGTCAGAACTTTCATAAAAATAATGTCGGCATTTTCCTTTTACACTCATTCTCCCAGGAGTACACAGAGGAGTCTTCCAGAGCCCACGCTCTCACAACAGGTTGAAAGCAGAAGCAGATACGAGAATTCAGCTGTCTTCTATTAAGCCAGATATTAAAGAGACTTGAAAAAATATAAAATATTAACTTTTTTTGTTTTGGAAAACACTTATTGTTCATAAAGAACTATGTTATTGGGCTTCCCTGGTGGCGCAGTGGTTGAGAATCTGCCTGCCAATGCAGGGGACACAGGTTCGAGCCCTGGTCTGGGAAGATCCCACATGCCACGGAGCAACTGGGCCTGTGAGCCACAACTACTGAGCCTGCGCGTCTGGAGCCTGTGCTCCACAACAAGAGAGGCCGCGATAATGAGAGGCCCGCGCACCGTGAGGAAGACTGGCCCCCGCTTGCCGCAACTAGAGAAAGCCCTCGCACAGAAACGAAGACCCAACACAGTCATAAATAAATAAATAAATAAACCCAAAGTTTAAAAAAAAAAAAGAACTATGTTATTTATGTTTGCATAGGATGGGTTATTATTATTTTTTAAACGAGTAAGTAAATATTTAAAGTATTTCTCAGTTTTAATTTCTAATACCTGAAATATCAATAAACATAATCCATACACACTGAAGCTCTGTGAATTCCTCAATACCTTTCAAAGAGTATGAAGGGTCCTGGGACTTCCCTGGCGGTCCAGTGGTTAGGACTCCGAGCTTCCATTGCAGGGGGCGTGGGTTCGATCCCTGGTGGGGGAATTAAGATCCCACATGCCATGCGGCCAAAAAAAAAAAAAAAAAAGAAGAAGAAGAAGGAATCCTGAGGCCAAAACCTTGAGAAGCGCTGACTTGGAGGAGCAGCAGGGATGGTACAGCGTGAAGGCGGGGGGCTGCGCCTGAGAGGCCGGCTGGGGCCCATCCCACAACGATCACACAAGGTCAGAACGAGAGATCTGGATTTTGTTTCGGGCGCAACGGGAAGCTTACTGGAGGGCTACAGGCAGGGGCATGATGTGATCTGACTTATGTTCTAGAAAGATGCCTCTGGCTGCATGGAAGGGAGGGAACAAGGCTGGAAGCCAGGGAATGCCGCTGATGCCGCTGCCACGATCTAGGAAGAGATGCTGGTGGCGGGGGAAGACGGTGGGGTGTGTTCTGGAGGCAGAGCAGCCCCGTGGGTGTGGGAGAGCAAAGGGAAAACGAAGGATGACCTCAAGATGCTGGGCATCTGCGGGGCCAAATCTGAGCTAGCAGGTGGCGAGGAGTGGGGCGGGGGGGGGTGTTCCCTTCCCTCTCTCGAGTCATGCTAAGGCTCGCTCTTCAGGTCACATGTCTGGCCCAGGCGAGGACAGGGGGGCAGCGAGGCCTCTTCACCCAAGACCCCAGAGCAGCCGCCCTCGGGGGCACAGCTGAGAGAATGTCCCCACCGCCAGGGGCTGTCGGGGGAGAGACACTGCCAAGGGGTGGATGGCTGCGTTCAGGCGCCGCCTTTGACTTCCACAGTCCCAACTGGCCCAGCTTCATGTATCCCGACCCTGGGACCAGCAAGAAGACACTGGGCATTCCAGCTGTGCCCCCCCCGTCCCCCCCCCCCCCCACGGTGAGGCAGCAGGCCCGGGCCACTCTCGGCAGGGCAACACCCCCAGCACTGGATAACCTCACTCTTCCCCTGGAGCCCAGGCGGGATGGGAGAAGTAAGTAATTGCAAAGCCTTCTGCAAACGGAGGGGTGGCTATGCAGAGGCCGAAGAACGTGACATCCGGCTCTGTTTATTAATTTACACTTGCCTTGTTCCAAAGATGGGGGAGCAGAAACAAGGACCAAGCTTTTCTCCTTAACCCATTAGTTCCTGAGCTCAGAGAAGCCCTGATGACCCTAAAGAACTGATTTCTTAAGTAATATAATCTTAAATGTCAATTATATTTCAATTTAAAAAATTACGAAGCGGTGCTTATACAAATGTTATAATAAAATTACAACTGTGTGTTAAACAAAAAAAAAAAGGAAGAAAGAAATGATTTCTTACCAGGCCAGTGTGTATTTAGTTAACCTAGACTCATGGTCATCATTTATGTTTACTTAGCAACCATCTCTACAGGGCAGAAAGCAATCTGGAGAATTTTTAACAAAGAAGCCTCCAGACCCCCGAGCAGGCAGAATCATCTCATATTTCATGGCTGAAAACAGAGGCAGGGCTACAATCAGTCTTGTAGCTTAAGACTGGATTTAAGAATTAAAGCAGTTGCAGGCAGTGGGTGGCAGCGTGAACTGGAGCACTTTTTCCAGAGTGCATGTTGGGACTACATATATTAAGATGAAAAAACCTCCCCTTTGACTCGGCAGATCCACCGCTGGGAATTTATCCCATAGACATGTGAGATTTGCACACTTACACAAAGATACCCCGAGGAGGTTCACTTTGACAATGGAAGAGCAAGACACTGGAAACGACTCAAATGTCCATCAGTACAAAATGTTATAAAAGACTTTTTTGTTCCGTCCATATGATAAAATACCACACAACAGTGAATGAGCATTAGGTCGATTTACATGTGCTTACACGTAACACTGACTTGTCAGTAAGTGAAAACAGCAAGATGTAGAATCACACATATGGTATAACCCCGGGTGTAAAAACAGACAAGCAAAACATTTCTGGAAGGAAATGCAAGAAACTGTTAACCATGGTCACTTCTGGGGCCAAGTAGTCTTATTTTTCATTTTATCATGTCCTGTTTGGATTTAAAGAAATCATATGCTTATAGTATATACTATATTTCTGAAATGAATTAATCAAATCAAAGAATGAAATCAGAATGAATCATGGGGTGGAGGGGAAACAGGGATCCTGGTTTGGGTCAGGTTCTTTTCACTGGATTTTGTTCTTAAATGGGTAACTGCTTTTGAAAACATTTTGCCACATTTGCAATTGAGGTTTGAAGCCCTAACTGCGGAGGAGTGAAGTTGCAGGGGACAGCTTGGCCAGTTTTCTTTAGTTTTGTAACCAAAGGCAAGGTTCTCTTTCGAGCGGTTGGGATGCATATGGAGTTACTTAAAGCAGACGTGTCAGAACAGGAAGGGGGAGCCTGCCGGCCCTTCTGGAGAACCAGTACTTTCAGCTTCACCAGGCGACCTTGAACTTTCTATTCATGCTTCTCTTTTGGAGAGGTGGGGAGGAAAGTTAGAGATGCGCTTCGGGGAAAGTGGGAAGAGAGGCTCCCGAAAGAAGAGAGTGGCAGCCGCCCTGGGGGCAGCGGGACCTTCTTCTGAAGTCTCACTTCTTCAGGGGCTTAAACAGGAACTGCACGCACTAGCTCCTTCTAGTCATCCTACATGGAGGAAATGACTCTCCCACAACCTCGTTACTAATAATCTAAAGTATTTCCAAGAAATTTCCAAGAAATTTTCAGTTTTAATTCTGAGAAGTTCTTCCACACCCTCAAACAAATCTCTGGAAAACCAAACCCCGGCAGCAGAACACCAAAGAGAAAGCCAAGATTTCTTTCTGGGGCTTGTGTTTAATCTTGTGCTGCACTTTGATAAGTTCTAAGAAACTGGGTTTCTGAGACGGGAAGGAAAGCCTACACAGGCTCCAGACAGAGAAGGTCCTGGAACCACCGCTCTCCCGCTCCCCGGAGGGGACAGGAGGTGGCACAGGGTGGGGGCCGGCTTACCTGGCACCTTGTCCACCGACGCGAACACAGAGCGCTGTACCGTGGGGTCGCTGCTGCCCCGGCGGCACTGGTCGTAGAAGCGGAAAGGCAGGTGCTGGGTGGAGGACGAGCTGAGACCAAACCCCAGGACTTCAGTTGTCGGCTGGATCGGGAGGTCCAGGAGGGCTGCGTTCAAACAAACCCGTGGTTCAGGCTCAGCACGTGCGTGGGATGGGAGTGGAGGCGACGAGACTTTGGGTGGCGCGGCTGTAGCAGGTGTGGCCACAGCCCTGCCAGGTACATCCCTCGGACAATGCCAAGCAGGCAGCCGGCAGCCTCGAGCTGGGGAGACCAGCGTGACACCAAGGGTCCCGCCTAAGGCTCATAACACAAGCAGTGCCTAGAGAGTGGTTCAGAGATGAATGCCAGGCCCATCTTCACCTCGGATTCTTGGCTTCCATACACAAAAGACCCTACCAAGGCTTAGCCTTGGGTACAGTTTCAGACCCCAAAGCAAACGGGGCCAATTCTGCTGTGAAAGTTCACAAATCTATGCGTGTGGGGAAGAGTGTGTGAGAGAGAACTTACACGCACGTGTGCCTGTGTACTTATGAGTGTGTGTGTCTCTGTTGCTGTCCTCTCTTCCACGCAGAAATCTCACGATACAGCAATTTGGAGGGGCTTTTTAAAATCAATTTGAGAAATACCCAAGGCATTAGTTCTAACAGCCACTTTACGGCATAATTCTCAATTTTCAAATGAAATATTTAGCCGTCATGCCAGCTGTGAGAAATTGCTTTACATTTAAAAAAAAAAAAAAACCCTCTGGAAATAAATCTTAAGAGAAAGGACTGAATGATTTAAGTCACTTTGCACATTACAAAATGCTTCTGTAATGATCTTGGAGGCCAAGTTTCAGCTAAGTGAGAAATAAGATGAGGACTATATGGGATGCAGGCCTGCGAAAATCAACGGGGCACGTGCAGGAAATGACTGAGTTCGCAATATCCAGAAACCCTGCCCTCCAAGTGTTCATTTTTAGGTGACCCCTCGAGAACGCTCCCCTTCTCCCCCAGTGGACTGGAAAGCCTCCCAGTGACCACACCAGAATGACCACTGGTGCTTGAGCTGAAAGGCACTGGTTTCTTGTGAAAGGCTGTTCGTGATTTTAGGAGTTGACAGAACGCCTTTTCCCCGAGGAGGACGCTGTGCCTTCCACCCTGATGAAGGGAATGCCCTCATTTCAGTGCCTTCACTTCTAAGAACGCTGGGGCCTTCCTGACACTGGGCGGTGTAGGGCTGCCTCACAGATTCACCACAGTCCCTGTAGAGTGTGAAACGACACTTCCGAATCCAGTGCTGGGTCACGGGCCCCTCACCAGGCAGGGCTGCCTCTCATGAGCTGGGAATGGAGAGGAGGAAGGGATGGGCTTTAGTGTAGGAAGTTCTGCGTTTGGGTTCTGCCAACTAACTGCCTGCGTGGCTGTGGGCAAGTCACTGAGCTTCAGTTTACTCCTCTGTAAAATGGGCAGAACAGGCCCTACTCATCTCAAGGGTTGTTTTAAGGGTCAGAGGTGGCAGAGGAACGTCGAAGCACTTTGCAGAGATACGCTAGAGAACGTCCGTGTGCAGGAGGGAGAACCGTCGTCCCACACTGACGGCTGCCTCTTGCTTGGGAGGGAGGGCTTGCCTCTTCCAAGCAGCCCTAGACTTGTAGAAATCAAACACTCAGGGTTCTCCATTCTCTCACCAAAACACAACTCATTCCTGAACCGTACGTTTCCTCTTCTAGAGGAGTCACAAGGTTCTCAAGGTCAATGTGAGAGCCATGTTGATGGCCTGCGGCAGCTGCTGCCCCGCTGCCAAGAGGACACCCGCCGGGGCTGCACTCACCAGCTATTCTCTGCATCTTCATGCGTCTCGCCTGGATGCGGCCCTTGGCCAGGCGCTGCTTGGCGATGATGCAGCGGATGTGGTCCGAGAAGACGAAGGTGGCCTGCAGGATGGGGAAGGGCTTGGAATGGGGGCTGGATGCAGGCTTGTGGATGGTGATATTCAGGGCGCGGCTGTCGTCCTCCACACCAGTCACCTGCATGTCCTGAGGGGGGAGGAGGCCAAAGAAAGGGTGTCTGTTAGGTTCAGGGGGAAGGTAGCTGCTCGGAAGCTCTGGATTCACGTCTCATCTAGAATGAGGTCCCCCAGATTGAACTTTGCTTTTGCTGTGGAGGAGACCATGAGCCCCCCAAGTCTGAGAGAGTCAAGGATGGGCACAAACCAGGCCAGGCCTGGCAGGAAGCGACGGGGTGGGAAGCACAGAGAGCTCAAGTGGCTGATGCTGGCTGTGGTGGCCGGTTCCATCCCCGCGAGGACTTGAGGCAGCTAGTAAACACACGGGACACCAGCCTCTTCGTGGGGCCTCAGGGAGCCCAACAAACTCCCAACAATTCTTGCTTCGGAGAACTAGAGATAACAAACCCAAGTTCCTAGTCCTTTCCGGTGTGATCTCCTCCAGCGTAACAATTCCTTCCTTGCTTCCCTTAAGAAGGGGGCATCCTTAGCTCCCATTTGTATGTCTCTGACAAATTCCCGGTCCCTAAAGGAAATAGCTAACTCCGAGAAAGGACTAGGGGAGGACCACTTAGCAGACGTTTGAAGAAAGTTACACTTGAAAGGTAGAGGAGAACTCACGTACAGCAAGTATCCCCAGGACAAATCCAATCTAAAACCTCAGATTGGATTCTGTGCAAAGAATTTGCTTCCCACTAAGTGAGGTCTGAGATAAAAGCAGGAGACAGGAGACAGACATGAAAGTCAGAAAGGTGGGGAAAATGTTGAAAAGGCTCATGAAGCAAGATGGATACTGTTCACGGGCATTCAATCTGGCACAAAATGTTGCAGTGGGGATTAGATGAGATATTACGCTTTTAAGACAGAGAGAGAGGCTGGCCCGTAATAATGGCCTGACGAATAGGAGCTACTGGAAGACAACCAAAAGAAAAGGTTTATGTGGTTTTCATTGTCTGAGGGACAACATGTGTTAATCCTTTGAGGGAGAAAAACACTTTCCTGACACTAAATTCTAAAGGAAATTGATCATAAACCTAGATAAATAAGAAGCACTAAGTCACCTAATGGACAGTCTTGTACGTGGAAGTCTTTTTCTAAATGAGAGGTTCTTCAGATAGCTGCTTCTCACATCACCTTCTGTAAAAGACCTTTTTTAAATGGAAAGATCTTGAAAAAGAGAAGGCTGGGAAATGGTTGCAACAGCACCCTCAAACACGTGGGTGGTCCTCTTGGGGAGTGGGTTGTCCTGGAGAGGTGGATGTGGGTCGCCCTGGCAAGGCCTTGCCAGCAAACAGGACTGCCCAGCAAGGAAACGGACTCAGCGCAGGGCAAGTCAGGGCCCAGGGGTCTGGCGGGGGTGATGGTGGGGGAGGGCGTGCGCTGGAGGCTGTCTTCAACTCATCTGGTTCCACGCTTCATTCGACCAACTAGCTGGCATTAGTCACCCATCATTTAGACAAACATTAAGAAAACCCACGCTCCAGCTTGACGTTTGGCAGTTTAGAGCCCAGGCCTGCTGGAGAGGTGGAGGACACAGGAACGTCCATAAATCAGCAGTGGCAACAATCATTCTAGAGAGGAAATAGGCACAGCCCAACTTCTTGGTGTCTGCCCTAGGGAAACGGCTGGCCCAAGTGCACAAGGAAGTCAGGACAATCCTGTTCACGGCAGCACCGTCTGTAAAGGTGAAAGGCTGGAAGCAGCCACAGGGTGCTGGCTAACTCTGCCTTGGTGTGTGGTCAGGCAGCAGTTAAAAGAACACCAGTAAGTCTGCAGAGACTAACACAGTCAGTTCTCCAAAACTTTCGCTGAGTGAAAAAAGCAAAGTTTACAATACATTCAAGGTGACAGTATAAAAAATACACACACACACACACACACCCTTCCAACTATATGTTGTACAATTTTTAAAAACAGTACATGTAGTTACAGTCATACACGTATTCGGCAAAGCACCGTATCTGATAACGGATGAGAGGAGTCAGAATTGGGTTTTGGTCAAAGGGGACCTGGCTCTTATCTGTGAGGTATTCTAACTTTTGTCAATGATAATCTGTTCACGTGGCCCTTACGTCATTAGAACTTGACCGTAAAGATGACACTTTTGTGGGTGTTTGTACAGCCAACCGAGAACAGCTTCCGGAGCTCTCGGCCATCGTACCTGCAGAAGGCCTGCGAACTTGACCACTCCCCAGCCCAGCCTGGACACGTCAGGCTCCACCAAGCTCATCTGGTAAATGTCGACAGCCAGGAACCGCTGGAGCATGCTGCCGTCCTTGGTGATCACCGTGCACGCGATCAGGTCGCTGTTGTCTGTGGTAGAGGGGGACAGAGCAGAGTGAGGCGCGGTCCGCTGCCCAGCTTGACGGACACGTCCCAGCTGACTTGTGTTCTGCCGGGCGATGCAGCTTGGCCCCGGACCCTGGGCTGGAAGTCACACACACCTGGGTCTGAGTCCCTCCTCCAAGTCATGCTGGGCAACTTACTGTACCTCTCTGGGCTTCAGATTCCTCAGCTGAAAAATGGGGATCATGCCCCACCCACTCAAAGCACTGTTTGTGAGGACCAACTCAGATAAAGTACATAAAGCATCAGTACAATGTTAGCTGTGGATTAGGCACTGCACCTGTAGCTAAAAAAATACCCAACAAATCCAGAATCCCAGTAACCTTTCAGTGCTTCCCTGCAGGCGTTGGTGGTTTACACCTGTGATGGTGTTCACCTAGATTAAGTGAAGACAGGAAAGGAAGAGCCCCTCGCTCGGTTATAGAATCACCAAGACCTCAGTTTGGTGTCTGACAACTTAGAGCCGAGCTCTGCACTAGATGATGCGCGATCTGGGGCAAGGCACTTGGCCTCTCTAAACCATGGTTTCCCATCTGTAAAATGGGAATAATGTCCCCTATCTTGAGATGTCTGATGCCTTAAAATGAGAACAGGTAGGTAAAGCATTTAGCAGGGGGTCCTCAGCTTATGCTTGGTCCCTTCTCTTAGCTGGAAGTTACTCCCAGATTTGAGGTCTAATTTACTGCCTGTCCTTGATGGCTTTGAAATTACCAGAGTAACGCAGGACCATTAAATCTACAGTCTGCTTTGAGTTCCCTCCAGTGAAACCCTCTGTAACATGTTTTAAAAGAAACAGCTGAACCAGGAAACAACCTAAATGCCCCCAAATAGGGGAACCACTTGAGTATGATTTTTTTCCCATCATATGGAAAATTATATACCCATTTAAAAATTATGTTTAACCAAACTGTGAACTGTGGTTACCTATGGGGAGGGAAGTGAGAACTGGGGTGGGCGGGAGAGTGTGTGTGTGTGTGTATGTGTGTGTGTGGTATCAACAGGAGAACTTTAATTTTTGCCCTCTATACCACTGTATTTCTTGAAATTATTTTAAAATGAGAAAGTATTCAACATGTACTTTTGAAATACATATTAAAGACCCAAGTAAAAAATCCTATTTACAAATAATTGCAATGGCATTGGAAAAGACATTACAATTTTAAATGAACAAGGTGATAAAAACTTTATAACTATGATGTTGATATGTTAAAAAAAAAAAGTATCCCTACAAAGAAATACAAGCACAGATAAATATACTGAAACATTAAAAGAGAGTCCTGATTAGAAGAATGGTGGGTGGGTTTTTTTTTTTTTTTTCGTAAACAGCTTTATTGAGGGATAATTTATATACCATAAAATTCTCCCATTTTAAGTGTACAGTTTGAGTTTTAGTAAATTTACAGCTGTGCACTGTGACACTCCAGTTGTAGAAACTTTCATCACCCCAATACGTTCTGTGACCTAATATTTGGCTTCATTTTATTGGTGGCGGGTTGGGGGGAAAGGTAACACAGATAGTAACAATTCTGGCCCCAAGCACATGTGATAAAGTTGGGCTCAGGGGCTTCCCTGGTGGCGCAGTGGTTAAGAATCCACCTGCCAATGCAGGGGACACGGGTTTGAGCCCTGGTCCGGGAAGATCCCACATGCCGCGGAGCAACTGAGCCCGTGCGCCACAGCTACTGAGCCTGTGCTCTGGAGCCCACGAGCCACAACTACTGAGCCTGTGTGCCGCAACTACTGAAGCCCGCGCGCCTGGAGCCCGTGCTCGGCAACAAGAGAAGCCACTGCAATGAGAAGTCCGCGCACTGCAATGAAGAGTAGCCACTGTTCGCCGCAACCAGAAAAAGCCCGCATGCGGAAACAAAGGCCCAACGCAGCCAAAAATAAATAAATAAAATAATAAATTTATAAACAAACAAACAAAACAACAACAAAAAACCCTTGGGCTCAGGTATTTTGCCAAGGTTTTGCCACACCCCCCTCTCCATTTTTACTTTTCATTTAGATCTAAGGGATGATAAGTACATTTCTCCTCTGCCATCTTCTTTTCCCCTCCCTCCTCCTCCCCCCTCTCCCCCTCTCACACACTACCTCAGTTTAACCCTCTGAGAGCATAATCCATCCGAGATCCTGGCTTCATGGGATGCCTTCCGGTCCATCCTCTCAGCTTTGAAAGACCTTGTGTTTCTGTCTTTTCTCCCCAGCATATGACCACCCGGCACAGCCAGATACCCCATGGCAAACACCAGCACCAGAGAGGCTCAACTGTCTGGATTGCACATTCTCTTACTGAGGGCAAGAAACTTCCTCCCTTTCCCAAGCGTCCAGCCAAGTATTTAAGAAGAGTTCTAAAAATGACTGTATCCAGAATTTCTAGTTCCACGTGGAAGACACTAGTCTTCTGTATTATCAGAAATGGAAGCCCTCACACTCTTTCTTACAAACATTTTCTTTGTGGTAGGCAGAGTTTATTTTCTTTACTCAGTACTTAAAACATGTTCCCCAATTAGAATCTTTTACTTTTTAAAAAGAGAAAACTAAACTAATAAAGGATGCCTTTTCTTTCCTTTTTTCCTTTCTCTTTCTCTCCCCCTTCCCTTCCCCCCTCAACAGGACAACCTGGCTCTTCTTTCCCCACATTCACAGAAGAGGTTCATCTGCGGGTGAGAGCCGGGAAAGCGGGCACAGCCAGGGCGTTGGTGTCAGCGGGGTCTGTCGGCAGGCAACCCCCTTACAAAGCCCAGGGGCCTTAGGGGCTTCAGGGGGAAAAAAAGACCTACCACCTCGGCCACAAAGAACAAAAAAGGAAGGACAAAACCCCAAAGTGGAACAACTTTCAGAAATGCAATTGAGACATCAAAGCCCTGTGAGAGATTTCATAAGAAAACTAAAAGGCAACCGTCACCAGTTGAGACAGGATGGCTCCGAGAGGGAGGGAGCCCCTGGCTTTTCAGAAGCTGTGGGGGCAGTTAAGGAGAAATGAAGCGGCTTCCGTGGACTAAACAGAAGGGCATATGGGCATCCTGCAGAGAGATCAAGGGAGTCTGGCTGGGGTGACATCTGCGGGCCCCTGGGGCGGCATCTCAGGTAACGCCTTCACCACCTCGGCTCTCAACTCGGCTGCTCCACACGCTGGCTGTGAGCATTCCCGTCGGAGGAGGACCCAGGAGAGAGAGCTGTGGAACGGGGCCCAGCTCTGCCCCCGGTCCAAGTCCTTCACCTGCTGCCTGCGCGCAGGCCCCTGTGGATTTCACTCTGAGCCAGGGCGGGGGTGGGGGGGTGGGGAGGCGTGCTGGGTACCCAGGTACCGGGAGGGAGGGAGGGATGCAGGCTTGTGGGGAGGACTCAGAAGCAGGGGCCGCTATGTCGGGGGATGTGGCGGCCTCTCAGGACTGGCCTGCGGTCGGGAGAGGCCAGTGCAGGTGACGGGCCACCCCTACACTGGCGCTGCTCAAATCTCTCGGCCCACCTGGGTCTCCTGCGTCCTTCCCCCACCAACTTCACTTCAAAAGGGGTGGGGCCGAGGGCTTTAGTTTTTAAATTGACGGAAATTTATCAGACTATCCATATGACCTTAGGGAAGGATTTTCTCTAAAAAAGAAATGAGGAGCCATACATATGAATAAATAAGTGTAAGGCTGATAAACTGACTACCTCAAAATTAAAATTTACCTCATGGATAACAAACGAGCTCATAAACAGACTAGGGGAAATATTTGCAAAATACCTTTAAAAGGCAAAAGATGAATAAAGGAGAAAATATGAAGAACTCCGCAGGCCATTCACAGACAAGAGAATGAACACACACACAGGTGCCCACCTCGTGCTAAATCAGGAGACAAATGAGAACAGGATCCCACCCGACTGGCAAAAATAAAAATGTCTGATAACATCAGGTACTGGGGAGGCCACAGAAAAACTGACATTCTCAAACGCTGCTTGTAGAATTAATTAACGTAGCCATTTTGAAGGGCAAATCAGCATTATTTATTAAAACTGAAAGTTTCACACTCCATGACCCGGCAATTGGTATGTTCCCAGGAAGACATACGCGTGGGCCGAGAGACAGGAACAAGGACGCTGACAGCGGGATTTGGGTCTGTAATGACCCAGATGTCCAGTGAGAAGGGAGAGCTTTTTAAAAAAATGTATGTCTATTTGGTGTAAAAACATATGGCAATAACAAGGAAGGAATGAGATCTCTAGATGTTTCAACAAGGTTTAGTCTCAAGAACGTACTGCTGGGTGGAAAAAGTTGCAGCATGACACATGCAGTATGACACAATTTGTATAAAATCAAACCATATAAAACGACACTGTATATTTTCTATGGACTCAAGTATGTGTGTGTAAAAGAAAAATTTAAGAAAATGTCTGGCAGGGTGGAGTGATTACCTCTTTGGAGGGGAGGAGGTGGGACTGCGGGTGAGGGGTCAAGGTCGTTTTAATTTATATGCAGTGTTCTGATTTTTCCAAGAGGTATGTTGTTTGTGTACTTAAATAAAAGGAAAAGTGACTCTCCTATGCAAAGGGCCTCAGGTCCTTCTGGGGCCCAGCCAGGGTTGGGAAGCAGCACCAGGCCCAGCTGTCGGCTGGCCGACTCTCCCTGATCCCGAAGTGCAGTGACCATCATTGAGATCAGGGCAACGGCAAGAAACCGGCAACACCTCTTTGTACACAGGTGTGCACGTTTCCAAACTGGCCAGATGTGTGAGCTGGAGAGCTCTGGCGTCCAGTTCAACAAACGTGTGGGTGTTAGGTCCTGTATTAGGGAACCAGACCGTGAAGAATGAGGCTTGGCACTGCCGCAAGGGGCTTGGGGACCGGCAGGGATGCTGGGGCTCTGGACCACAAACCATAATGGAGACCAAGTCTCCATGTGGGGAGGGACCGGGCCCTAGGGGCAGAGCAGGTGGGATGACAGACGTCTCCACTGCACTCCAGGACCAGAAGGAACCTCCCTCCAGGTAGAGGTGATGTGTTCCTCCTACCCTTAGGCACTGCCTATCTTTCGGTTCATTTATTTGAAGGGGGGAAAGATTTGTCACTTTATTCTATTTGAAGACATTAAGCTTATCAATCTCTTTGAATAGATAACACATTCGCATGTTCCTATTTTAAAAGGTGTGGAATTTTTTCTTTGCTTCTGGGCAGGGGGCTCTGTTTGGTCTTAGAATTTAGATATAACTGAATTGTAGACAGCAAAACAAAACAAAACGAAAACAAAAAAAAGAAAACTGATGTTGTGTCGTGTTTTTGTTTTTAAGAGATCGAAACGGGTCAATTTTCAAAAAAAAAAAGATGTGGAATTTTTTATAGTGGATGGTAAATCTCCCCAGTCCTCTTCTGCAGAGGCAACCACTACTGATGTCTTGTCGTCTGTCCACTCTGCATTTCCAAGTGTACGTGTAGCTGTACCCCCCACCCCCTGCCTTGTCTTTCACAGATGCCACATATACCCTTTGCTTTCACCACTGAAGCCCGCGTCTTCGTGATACATCAGCACCCAGGGACGCGCCTCACTATTTTTCATAGCTGCATTCTCTCCCACTGCAGTCGTGACTCTAAATGATTTCACAGCTCCCCAGCTGATGGCCATTCAGGTTGTTTATAAACTTTTGCTACAGCAGACAAAGGAACCTCCTTATTCATATGCTCACGTGAGAGTAAATCTAGAGCAGCAAAGTAGAACTTGTCCTTAATTTTTCTCTTGAAAGCACTCATGTTTTACTAAAATAAATTTATTTTAAAAGTTAACTTCCTATCATTACCATGAATGGAAAACCAGAATTACTTACAATAAATAAGGTGACCATGAAAATAGATTGAAAAGATCTTTCGATTAAATTATAGCGTAAAGCCTGCTCTTTTGATAAAAAGGGAGTCCCAGGAGTTAGAGAAGTTCTAAGACAAACTAGTACCAGTCTGAGACCTTCTCCCTGATGTAACAGAAAGGACCCGAGGGGCACTGAAACGTATTTTCTTGTGGACTATACTTTCTAAAGTTGGCCACAGCAATAGCTCCCCCGCTATGTGCTCTTCTTACAGTGTGACTTTGACCCTCCTCCCATCAGGTGGTAGTGTCTGTGTCCCTTCTCCTTGAACCTGCGTGGGCCTCTGTGATTGCCTAGACCAACAGAGTACAGTGGAGGCAATCCTGTATGATTTCTAAGCAAGGTCATGAAAATGCTCCTGGAACCTATCTGCCATGCTGTGAGGAAGCCCAAGCAGCCACGGAGACACTGACTGAGAGACGCCAAGGCCCTGGGCCCACAGCCCCCAGCTGATCCTCTAGTCCCCAGCTGGTACCACGTGGAGCAGAGATGAGCTATTCCCACCGAGCCCTGGGCAAATTATAGATCTGTGAGCAAACTGAATGACTGTAGTTGTTTTAAGCCACTGAATTTTACGGTGGTTTGTTACTCAGCAATAGAGAATTGCAACTGTGATTTACTGTAATTTAGTACTGTATCCAGGCACACTTAAAATTCTAAAATTCTTCCAGCACCACCAAGGGGCTGCATACCACACCATGGAGGACCAGCCTGGAGAAACAGCCCAGGGCTGATTTGGGTGCATGAAAGGTCCTGCAGTGTTTAGCAGAATGAAGGGAAAGGAGTGCAGCCATTTTCCAACAGAAGTTTAAGATGCTGGGAGAGAGGAGGAGAAGAGGAAAAAGCTTGAAAGAGCCACCGTGCCATGAAGTGCAGAACCAGGGCAACTTGTCTGGGTAAGAACGGCTTGGGTTTTGGAGCTGTAGAGACCAGGGTTTAAATCCCAGCTCTGCCATTAAAAGCTGTGTGGCCCTGGACAAGCCACCTCCCTCTCTGCATCTCAGGTTACTTATAACCCTGGCAGGACCATCAAGGGATCTGAGAGAGGCGTGGGGCCGCACCCAGCACAGCACTGGTTGTTGCCTGGAAGTGCCCTGACTGTTTCTGGAGCCCTGACTCACTGGTCAGAACCCTTCTGCCTGAGGTAAAGTCACGCTTGCTGGATGCAGGCCCTAGACTAAGGCTCTTCAGAGGGAGAAAATAAATCATGGCTTTTGGCTGTTTCTCAGAACTCCTGGGGGGTGATGGGCCCAGCCACCCAGGCACTCTCCACCACACCTACCCACCTTAGCCCGCCGCTGCTCCCTAATGCCTGCCAGCCTCCAAGGGTCCCGTTTACTCCTTCCTCCCTGGTTGGGGCCTGCTCCCTATCTGGACAGAAGCCCCAGGAAGGCATGGCCTGACCTGTCTCACTCACTGCTGTACCCACAGGAGCGGGGCTGGGCAGTGGCAGACGATGAAGAAGTATTTGTCACTGGATGCAGAGATGCTAACATCTTCTGGTCCTCCCCTACTGAAGGCAAAGGACTTTTCAACGGCTGTCCTCTTAGCCCTCCGGGCTGAAGCCTTCTTCCTCCACAGCTCCCTCTGACAGGCCATAGCTCATTACTGAGCAATAAATGGGGCTGATTGACTTTTGCTGTATTTAAATGATCCCTTCATAATAAAATATGGATGCCAATACCGTAATTTAATTCTTGGCTTGGTGGCTCCAAATACATTTAGAATCGAGGTCTTTATCCTTACAGCGGGATTTCTAGGCCAGCTGAATTCCAGCGCTTTGAAATCCAATACCCTGGGCTTTAGGGCCAATTCTTGGAACACCAAGACAGCTGGAGTTTAGATTACCAACTCTGTAAACACCACCAAGTCTTTCAGGTGCCTTCTGTTAATCAGAGGTCAGGAAGGGCTGGGAACAAGGTACAGATTCCTTGAGAAAGGCAGGCTTACCCTGGGACTCTAAGATAACAGGCCCACAGGGACCTTTCACAGCTAATAGGAGACCAGGAGTTCCTTTGTGAGCAGAAAAGCATGAGTCCTTCTGCAAGGAATGTGTGGTCCTGGCCTCTCTCTGGATCCAAGAGCAGACTGGGTTTCTCTTCCAGACCTGCAGGTGTGCCAGGGATTAGTGAGGAAGAAACCGCAGGGGACCGTGGGCCCTCGCAGGGCGAGCTAAGACAAGGAGATGGCTGACTTCCCTGGGAGCTGGTGGCCGCGTCTGGTGGGGATGCTGGGCCATTCGGGCCTGTGGTTCTCAAAAACCACGTGTTGAAAAACTGTCAGGGCTGAGTCTTTGGACAGGGGCCCCCTCCCCTGCCCCCATCAGTTCTGTGCTGACACCACAACCGGTGCTTCTGTGGGCCAGGTGCTGAGCTCCAACTTGACAAGTTCCTGGGATCCTATGAGGGGGCTTCACTGATTCCCAAGGACACAAACTGCAGGATGTCAAGTAACATCCCCAACGGCACATGACTGACACAATATGATGAGCTATGAAGCCAGACTGAACATGCGGCCTTCACAGCGTCGTGAACAAGCTGACTGTGACGTGGGGTTTTAGTCTTCAGGATGGGGCCAGACAGAGGAGTGACCCCCGTTTCCCGCAGAGAAGGGGGCACTCCTGATCCCGGCTAGATCTTAAGGGTGAAGGATGCTGGTTGGGTCCAGCAGGAGGACAGTCAAATGACCAGAGCTCTCTGCAGGCAGGTCCCAGGGGTTTGATCTCATGGTGGCTGATGGCGTGAACCTGCTGTGTGCTCCTGGGCAAGGTCCCCCTTCACCAGGCACTTGGCGGCCCCTTCTAGTGGCAGCCCTGGGACCTCCTCTTTCTGGCATGCTGGGTACCTGCCGCCCTGGGGCTCCATTCAGGTGCAGGGATACAGTGGGAGCAGGATGGGCCGAGCCCCTGCCCTCATGAAGCCTTCAGACTAGTGGGCAGACGGCAGCCCTTTGAGACAGAGAAGGTACTCTGTGGCACTGAATACAGCTTTGACAGCCACTCCAGGGAAAACCAGCCTGGCGTGGCTCTCTGATCACAGGATGCAGCTGAGGGGAGAGGCCTTAACTGACCAGTAATGCAGGGCTGGGAAGCAGCTGATGAATCATCGGGCCCCATTTGGCTCTCTCGGGGGGGTCTGGGAGGAGAGGGAGGCACAGGCGGTACAAGGCAGTCAATCAGAAGCCCGCTGGGAAACTGCAATCCATCTCCCAAATGTCACCACTCCATCAACGTCTGCTACAAAACTGAAAACGATAGCCATTCTGGGGCATGAGAAAGTCACATGCGTTTCCTTGGGAGCTACTCTGAGTGCCAAGTAAAGGAGCCTTGTGCTGATTCAAATGTAACCCAGCAGAGCTGGGTGACAGGGAACCGGGCCCTGGTGATTCTACAGACCCAGCAAAGGAGAATGGTCCTGTACGGGTGACACCCAGACCTTCTGGAGCCTGGTGAACACCAAGGGGAGACTCCATGCATGGCCCATGACATTCCGAAATCAAAACGAGAAAGAGATGTGACGGTTCCCACTGAGGGTGTGAACCAGCACACTCAATTAGGTTGGCTGCTTCTCCTGACAGTCAAATCAATCCTTTGAAGAAAATTAAGTAACCGTTTCTCCATCAACCCAGCAACAGCTTATGGGTTATTTGCTGCAAGTAGCAATCAATTACTTTGTCTTCTTTGAAGCTCCCTAAAGCCTTCCTTCCCAGCACGGCACGGGGCAGCTGTAAAGTGTGATATTTCCTGGATGCAGAGCAGGTCTTGGCAATTTCTACTGCCAGGCATATGAGTCTGGTCCCTCCAAGAATAAAGGGGGAAAGGTACTGGTGTTCCTCGGGTTTGCAAGGGGGTGTAGCAATTAGGGATGCAGGTCTTAGGATACGTGCTGAAACCCAACCACCCAGGGAAACCGTGACCTAGTGCTCGGCTCCAATATTTCATCCATGATCACCAGGCTATCCCCAAACCCACACTGATGACCTGGCCTTCGGCGTCCTCGCCACCGGCCCCTCCCCCAGAGCTCCAAGAGACAATTGCCTGAAACACTCCCAAGGCACCTAGCTCTGCTCCCCACCCCATAACTACAGCTCGAAAGGCAGGGATGGCTGCAGGGAACAGTCCCGAGCCAGGCTGCTTGAGGTTGAGATGTGGCCCTGCCACTTTCTAGCTGTGTTGACCCTGAGCTCCTGACTGCTTCGGTTGCCTCATCTGTAGGCCAGGGTAATAAAAGGCCTGTATTGCTCTACTTTACCATATGTATGCTGATGTTTTTAGGGAGAAGGGTACTGATGTCTGCAGTTGACTTTGCAAAAAAGAAAAAAATAACAAGGAAAAAGAAAGAAAAGATGGGCTGATGGCTGGATACAAGAGTAGATATGTGATAAAAGAAGTACAGTCGATCCTTGAACAACAAGGGGGTTAGGGGTGCGGACCTCTTGTGCAGTTGAAAATCCACTTACTGCTCTTTCTGCCTCAAAAACAAAGGAAGTGGGGTTTCCCTGGTGGCGCAGTGGTTAAGAATCTGCCTGCCAATGTAGGGGACACGGGATTGAGCCCTGGTCTGGGAAGATCCCACATGCCGCAGAGCAACTAAGCCCGTGCACCACAACTACTGAGCCTGCGCTCTAGAGCCCGCGAGCCACAACTCCCGAGCCCACGCGCCACAACTACTGAAGCCCGTGCGTCTAGAGCCCGTGCTCTGCAACAAGAGAAGCCAGCGCAATGAGAAGCCTGTGCACTGCAACGAAGAGTAGCCCCCGCTCGCTGCAACTAAAGCCCGTGCGCAGCAACAAAGACCCAATGCAGCCAAAAATAAATAAAAATAAATTAAAAACGAAAAAAAAAAACAAAGGAAGTGATAAATGGCACCCAAGGGCAGGAAGCTAGCTGAACACTGGATAGAATCAGGACTTAAACCCTAGTTCTTTTGATTCCACATACTGTGATCTCTAATCCAACACAAACTTTTCGCCACACTTAGTTAATGTAAAGATCTGTAAAATGAAAATAGAGGTACTACTTATTGAAAAAAATCCATGTATAAGTGGACCCACCACTGTTCAAGGGTGAACTGTACAGTACACTGTTAGTGGCAGAATGTGGATGATGGGTACAGGGTGTTCCTTATACAATTCCGTCATCTTGGTTGCATGCCTGAAATTTTTTAAAGGAAAATGTTGGGGGAAAAACTGACCACCTAGGGTTGTTGTGAAAGGCGCAGAAGTACACAGCAGCGCGCGTAACACACTCAGGCTGGGCAATCAAAGGTTATTATTAATTCTTGCCGTGAAGATCTATTTGGTTCCTGAGTTTGAATTTAACAGGAAGAGTTGGGGCCTGAGGGGTACCTGTCGTGTTCTTTGTAGCATTTCTTAACCTTGTAGAATCTTAACATCACCCAGTGGATTCCAGGGCCACCGAGGATATTACATCAATGCTCACTTTGTTGATATGGGTGGATAAGTCTGCCATTTGTTCATTCAGCAATTATTCAAGCAGTTACCGTGTGATGGGTTGGTGCCTTGGTGACTATTAAGTGACCCAGGAGCAAGAACTAGCTGGAGGGAGGGCCTGCTGCCATTTTCAGACAAGGAGCTGAAGGCCTGGGGAGGCCAGCCCCACAGGCTGGGGACAGCGCTGGGCTCGGGCTCAGTTCTACCTGCTTCCTGAGGACGGGTTTTCCATGGCTACTTCCTCACTCTTGCTTGGAAAGCACATGTCATGTTTAGTAAAATAATGTGACTGATTTTCACAAAGTGGCCAAGAAAACCCATTCCCTGTCTGTCTTCACCATTCCCCTTGGAAAATTTCAAGAGACTCTCTTCTCGGGAGAACAAAGGGCAAGGATTTGACTTTTCTTGTTCCACACGTCTGGACGTGTGTGGGGCAGCTCCCTCTGACTGTTCTGAGCCTACATGAGGATGCGTCACTTGCAAGTGCTTTATTCCTTGTTCCCTCTTTGCACTCAACAACGTTCACAGACAGACAACTTGGTGGAAACGTAATTACCAGAATCTGAATCCAAGTGAGTGGCAATTCCAGGTAGAGCGTGGCATATCCCCTTATCAAGTGACACACAGCCTGCCGCCAGAGGCACAGCGACTTGATCTTTATAACACATTGGCAACCACACTTATCTTGACACTCACTCTCCAGAATGCCGCATTTGCATAGGACATTGCATAATTTCCTCAGAAAATGGCCCTGTTTAGCATGAGTAAACAAAGTTACCTAGCTCTGAGGCAGCCGAATGGAATACTTGAGATTTCCAAGAAAAGATTTGAATACCTAAGCTCTTCCCCAGGCATTGCAAGACACACTGAGGTAGACAGAATCGACTTTGGGTGGGGCTCCCTCCTTCCTGCTACTCAGAAGCCCAGCAGCCAATGAAGGAGGGTACCCTGGGCTTCAGGAGCCCCAGTGCCCCCCACCCCCAAGATTTCTCTGCTCTGGGCCCCTCCCCAGGATATGAAGGCTCTGCTTTCCCTTCCTTCTTTTATTCTTCCACCAGTCTCTCTACCTGGCATTTGCCTGGTGGCCACTGGGTGCCAGGCGCTTGGCTACAGGGATGAAGGAGGTCCCTGCTCTGGGTGACCTTTCTGAGCCTCAGTTTCCTTATCTGAAAAATGGATATACCACCTACTTCATAGGGATTCTGTGAGGAGCAGATGAGATGAGGCACAGAAAAGGCCTGTGATTTTTCTCTGCGTGGTCATGTGGGCACATCTCCTTTCTCCCTCTGGACAGAAGGTTCTTGAAGATAGGGCCAAATCTTCTCTTTCCCTCAGATTTCCTCTTTATGATACTTCATCAGAAAAGTACACAGGGTACTCTAGACAGCAGCAGATCTGGCCCGGGGGATTCTCCCTCCTTGGGCAGGGGTGGGAGGAAGGTGGTTCCTTCTGGCAGAGGACATGGGCTAGAGTGTTTCCCCCAAGTGTTAAAACCGCCAGGATTTATACTATTAACATCACTAGAGAAGACATATTTGGGCGTCACACAGGCATCTGTGGGGGATCTGTGCACCCACAGATGCTGGCTGGACTTCAGGGGTCTCTTCTGGTCAATGGCTCTGAGCTTGACCTTCAAGGCCCTTCTTGGGTATGGAATGTTCTGTCTTGCTAATATCCAACCAGGACCCTGCTCTCTCAAGATAGGACAGTGGTAGAAGGAAATGGCTTTGTAGATAGAACCATTCATATCCTCTTTCCCCTTCACTGTCTCACGCTTTTCATTCCAACATTTCTGAAGCACTTTCCTCCACGCTGGACCCTGTGCTTGGCAAAGGCGTCCACAGAGATGGGCAAGACTCACCCCTCAGGGGCTCCTGTGTTCCACGGGGGAGACCAAACAAGTGACCATTACATTACAACGTGACAAAGGCCGTGGCAGGGAAAGGCCAGGGGCTGCAGAAGGCCAGAAGAAGGCCACCGACACAGCTCGGAGTCAAGGAAGGCTTCCTGCAGGAGGAGAAGTTTTAACTGAATCCTGAAAGCCCAGAAATTGACCAAGCAGGGGAAGAGAGCAGTGCTTCAGGCCAAATCAAGCCATTATCCCTCTCCAGAGGGCTCGCGGGTTCCTCTCTGATACGGTTTTGCACCTGACCTTTCATGGCCTAGCACTAGCCTCCCACTTTTCACCAGTCCCTTGGGGTTTCAAGCTCGTTGCCTGATTTTGGTCAGAATGTCTGGAGGGGCACCCACACGCATTCCCCAGCCCATCACTTGAGTCCTCCCTCTATATCTGTCCTTTCTCTGGGTCTTAGCCTCCTGGGACAGCACAGTCTGGTGGTGAAGAGCACGGGGAAGGGGCCAGACTGCCTGGTGCGGGTCCTCAGCACGCTGCCGTCCACGCTCTGGACCTAAGGTATCTCATCCATCAAATGGGGTGATAACAGTACTACAGTACTGCTGCTGTGGAGACTCAGTGATATTCGTCAAGTGCTAGGATAGTGCCTGGCACCTAGGAATAATAGAATTAGCATCCTAAACTCAACTCAGCAAGAGCATGAAGGGTTTGGTGAGAAGAGTGAGCTGAGAGCGAGAAGAGGCCTGGGTCTGAATCCCAGCTGGGCACGTACGAGGCTGTGTGGCCTCAGTTAGGGCAAGTGACCTTTCTGGGCGGGCCTCAGTTTCCTTCTCCCTGAAATGAAGAGGTTGGGACTAAACCACACACCTCTTTTCTGATGGGAAAGAACATTTAAATTTCATACCAGGGGACACATTTATGGCCGTTTGGCAGAAATTAGTTCCCAGAGCGAATGCTTACCGGCACAGCAGTCTGATTTTTAATTAGCTGGTGGGAATTCAGTATACTTCAAACACTAACAGTAAAATATGGGAGACCTCTGGTGGAGACAAGCCATACCTTTGGGCTTAAACAAAAGCTGTATCCTTCACACACCAAACTGCCTGCTTTCTGTTTTTAATCGCTAGTGCTCAAATTGAGTATCGATAAACGTTTTGGCATTGGAACACTTCCAAAGCGTATGATTCAAAGTGATGCAGTTAGGCAGAAATAGAGACACAGATGTAGAGAACAAACGTATGGACTGGACACCAAAGGGGGAAGGGGGTGGGGTGATGGTGGTGGGATGAATTGGGAGATTGGGATTGACATATATAAACTAATATGTATAAAATAGACAACTAATAAGAACCTGCTGTATAAAAAATAAAGAAAAAAGAAAAAAAAATAAAGTGATGCAGTTAATATGAAACTAAATCTTATCAGCTAACTCTGTATAATCCTAGGCACCCAATCAGATGGCCTTCTTTTAAATTACTAAACTGCATTTCAAACAAGATAAGAATCAAGAATCTCAACTATTTTTCCCCTCTGAGTTTTTTCTTCTTTCGAAAGTAAACTTGAACATGAACCACTCTATTAAATTCATGAAGAGCAAAATAAGGAACGCAATTCATTCTTCATTCATTCCTTTTACTTTAGTTTTTCAAGGCGGGTGGGTCCTCACATACTTTTGAAGGACATGTTGCAGTTGGCAGGGGGAAGTGTGTGAGCCGTGGGTCAGAGACATACGAGAACATGAGGAGTCTGGGAGACTGCTGTCCTTCACGGGGGCTGGAGTACGTGGAACAAGGCAGCAAGGGCTGCTGGAGCGCGGGGCTGCAGGACCTGGGGAACCTGTCAGTAACGGCTGTTTATTAAAGCCATACCAAGGAGTGTAATCAGATGCCCAGAACTGGGAGCTCAGGGAAGATTGCCATGGCAACTAAAGGTTTTGCCTGCGGTTATTTGCTGAAACTTAATTCAGGAATTTAATTGGAAGTTTCTAATTAAGACCCAGTCTGGAACTTATAATATACATGAAAAAAGGGCTTACTAAGGATATGAAAAAAAATTAATACGGTTTCCCAATCGGTCCTTTATTTATCAATTTAGAAAATATTTACTGTGTATTTGCTACAGCCCCAAGTACTAAGGATGCAGGAGTGAAGAAGAACGTCCCCGTTTTCACACAGCTCACAGTCTGGTGGATGCAGACAGACCATAAACAAATAACTTGAATAAACCTATTAGTATAAAGTATGCTTACACAATGGGAAGGCAACGCTTACCCTGCTTATACAGAGACTCTTTTCAAAAGTTAATTTGCAAATCCTGCAAACAGACTATTCAGAAGTTTCACCTGCAAAAAAGGGAACCCCCCTACACTGTTGGTGGGGATGTAAACTGGTACAGCCGCTATGGAAAACAGTACGGAGGTGGCTTAAAAAACTAAAAACAGAGTTACCACATGATCCAGCAATCCCACTCCTGGGCATATATCTGGAGGAAACTCTAATTTGAAAAGATACACGCACCCCAATGTTCACAGCAGCACTATTTACAGTAGTCAAGACATGGAAGCAACCTAAGTGTCCATCGACAGATGAACGGATAACGATGTGGTATACACACACACACATACACACGCACGCGCACACGCCCACAAAATGGAATATTACTCAGCCATAAAGAAGAATGAAATAATGCCATTTGCAGCAACATGGATGGACCTAGAGATTATCATACTAAGTGAAATCAGACAGAGAAAGACAAATATCATATGATATCACTTATATGTGGAATCTAAAAAAAATGACACAGATGAACTTATTTGTAAAACAGAGACAGACTCACAGACGTAGAAAACAAACTTATGGTTACCGAAGGGGAAGGGGTGGGGAGGGAAAAATTAGGAGTTTGGAATTAGCAGAAACACACTACTACATATAAAATAAACAAGGTCCTACTGTATAGCACAGAGAACTATATTCAATGTCTTATAATAACCCATAAGAGAAAGGAATCTGAAAAATATATATATATGTATAACTGACTCACTCTGCTGTACACTAGAAACTAACCCAACATTGTAAATCAACTATACTCCAATTTTAAAAAAAAGTGCCACTTGCAAATGCATATCTATGCTAATTTCAAAAATTAACAGTTGCAGTTTATTGAGTATTTTAATAAGTGCCTGGCTCTGTGCTTCAAAACAATCCAACAAAGAAGGTACTATTATCTACAGGTTACAGATGAGAAAACTGAGACCTCGCCAGAGTTATCCACTTGCCCGAGGCTGTGCCGCTGTGATTTTCAGTGCGGTCAATTCCCAGGACCCCAGGCAGGAAATACCCAGAGTGAGCCAGACCAAAGTGCCTCCACACACTTGAAACCACTTAAAACCAAACCCCAATCCTGCGAGAAGACTCCGTGGGTCACACTCTACGCTAAGTTGGATGAATCTGGACCAGCTGGGGAAACGACGTTTGACCACCTGTGCTCAGACATGGCTGCTTTTAGAGCAAGAGCCGAGTGGCTCCGTTTCGGCTGGGCTGCGTGAACGTCACTGCCTTTGGCTGCTTTGCTGATTTCTTAGCAGAGGAAATCCACCAACAGGGAGAGAAAAGGAAAGGTTAAGAGAGACAGAGATTTGGGCGGGATGGAAGAAGGGAGCAACAGATGGCAAGGAAGCACAGAATCCGGGGAGCTGAGAGCCCCGCACACCCACCTCCTTGCGACAGCACGGCCGGCGCTGAAAACCCCTTGCCTTCCTGAGCCTGATGCACAGAGCACGTCTGCAGAGCTAGGATGCCATGGATTCAAATGTATCAGGCAAAAGGAAGGCAAAGAAAAGGCAGGCGGTGCCTTTTCTGCTCTCTATGTGGGAGCTAGTCAGGCTGTCCACCAGGAGATAACAATAAGGCCCGGTCGAGGAAAAGAGGAGACGGCCAGGCTGCGGAGGTCTGCCTGGACGCTGGGCGGTGGGCGGAGACACCTCCAGCAGCCGTGCCATGCAGCTCTGGCTGGACAAGACTCGCAAGCCCCACCATTTCTGCTTCCTGCCATGTGCTGGGGGCTTACATGCAGGGCAGGCTCTGGGCCTCCACTTTCCCAACTGTAAAGAGGGGTGATAACAGCACTTAGCTCCCAGGCACTGGAGACTAAACAAGCAGGGGATCAGTGCCCAGTAACCACTGTTTTTGTGATCATCACGGCCTCACCTGCCCTCCAGGCCACAGATGAGGGCACTTGAGGCTCAGCAGGGTGAAAAACACAGAGCCGGGGTTCTGAAAGACCCCAAGACCTGTGCTTTCCCTGTTTCCTGACTTTATCCCCCCAACTGGCCTAACAGGATTCTCTGCGTTGATGGAAATGCCCTCCATCTGTGCTGTCTAGATGGGAGCCACCCGCACGTGTGGCTATTTAAATGAAAATAAAATAAAATGAAATTTTTCATTCTCTGTCATGCCAGCCACATGTGGCTACTGAGTACTTGAAACGTGGCTTGTGTGACTGAGGGACAGAATCTTTAGCCTTACTTAATGTTATTTTCATTAACTGAAATTTAGATAGCCATGCGCGGCTCGTGGCTAGAGGGACCCAAAGAGAAAGCAGGGAGCTGACCATGTACGGCCTGTGGGAAGTGGGCCCTCTTCACTTCTGGCAGGAGCTACGACTGAGAATGACTTCTCAGGAAAGCTTGGTGACACCAGGCAGCGTGACCCAGGGCCTGGGAGCTCCCTGACCTGGAAGGAGTCGGGTGTTCCGGCCACCTGTACTCCTGGCTCCCGGCTCACTCAGTGTGGGAGCTTAGTGCCCATGAGTCACCTCAGGTCCCTGCGGATCCACAGGGGACAGGCCCACACAGTGCTCTGCAGCACTAGGGACACACCGAGGCCAACAGGCTCTGCATCTCCATCTTGCACTGGGCAGGGAGTCCTCATGGGCCTCCTGCTTCTCTGCAGCCAAGCATCCGAGGACAGGCAGGGTCTGGCGTCCACTGCCAGGCTTTCTCGACGTCCTGGCCCCCACGTGGGGCTGGGCACAGTGTAGGGGCAGGAAAGCCTTGTGGAACGAATGGGCTGGAAAGTTACTGCTACGCATCTAACACTTGGAAGGGAAGGTTCAAACACCTGAAAAGGCTGCAACTCAGACACATCACCTTGGGAGTGGGCCAGGGAGTCTCACAGTGAGGGCCACTGATGGCCGGGGCACCGGTGGTCAGTGCAGAGCTCAGGACTCTGGACTTAGTGGGTGGGGCCCGGGAGGGTCTCCGGACATGTGACTGGAGACCTGTCAGGGCCCAAACAGCTGTACCGGTGGTTACACGGAGGCTCGGCGCTTATGACAGTGAAGAAGCCACAGCCAGGCCGGTTCTCTATACTGAGAAGCCTGGCAATTCTCCCAGGAGGGGACGTAGAGCTACCAGGTGGCAATTGAGAACAAGAGGCTGGGAGCTCCTCGGGCCTGCCATCTGCTCCTGGGAGCCGGGGTCACGCAGACTTACTCTCCAGCACGCAGGCCCACCCGGCCCTTCCGCGGAACGGGGCTGATCAGGACTGACTTCCGGTGCTCCACCTTCTCCCCAGACCGGTTTTTGTGAGGGGTGGGCACCGAGCGCCCTTCTGTTAGTCACCAGGCTAGAGCCTGCCACAGAGGCCTAATTAAACCTTACAGCAGTGGCACCCAAACTCTGTTGCACGTGGAATCCCTCGGGGATCTTTAAAATCACTCATGCGGCTCCCACCCCTGCACATCTGATTTCACGAGTACAGGGTGTGACCCGGACACTGGGAGTCTCCAGGCGACGCTGCTTTGCGGCAAAGTCCGCAGACCACTGCCTTAGAGCATCGCCTGAGGAGGCAGATGCCCCCTCCTTGTCCCCCTGGTCCAGCTGAGGAGACAGACTTGGCCAAGACCACACCCTGACCAACAGTGAACCAGGTCTTGATGAAGAAAGAGGCTTACGATCCTGCTATTAAAACGCAAGGAACTTGCAGCCCATCAATTAATCCAAAACAAAAGAAATCACAAAATCCTTTCCCTCATCTTACTCTAAGACACTGGGGCAAGATGTTTTCAGGCCATTCACAAAACAGATGTTCAGCAGGGCCGGAAAGCTGGTGGGGGTCTCACGCACAGGGGAGGGTATGTTGAAAAAACACCAGTAAATACATGGGGCTGTAATGCTATCCCGGGTCTGATGGATTGCTTACGGCGTCTTTGGGAGTTAATTAGAAGAGCCCTCAACTCAGTCCTGTATGTCAGCGCTCTTTGCCATTAATGATTCAGGTAAAGAAAGATGTAAAATAATAGGGCAGGGAATGAAGTTAATTGAACTAAGCCTTTTAAAAAATATTTCTGATACATCAAATTCTAATTAAAGATTAACACACACAATGGAAATATTAAAAGGCACTTACAGAGGCCCCCAGAACACAGGGAGAGAGAATGAAATCTGTCAAGGGTGAGGGCACTGATTAAATCGTTCAGATAAAGGAATTGGTAAGTGATGAGAGGCATTTACTTACGGCTGTGATTTAAATCAGGAAAACAGCGCTTGGTTACTCACCCAGCTGCCCATACTGGTACAGCCTTCCTGGAGGGAAACTTGGCAATAAGAAAGGAAATCTTCCAACTGAGCTTGAACCTGCAAGCCCACTTCTAGAACTGTATGCTACGGCCTCACAGAGATTCAGCTACAGGGAAGTTCAAACTTGGGGGAGTGTGCGCGCGTGTGTGTGTGTGTGTGTGTGTGTGCGTGTGTGCGTGTGCGCGCGCGCGCATGGGAGGAGAGGGCTTAAGTAGGAAAGAACTCACGGATAAAAGGAAACTAAATCTTGGCAGACTCTCATGACGGGGTGTTATATAGGCAGTTTTAAAAAATGCTGTTAAAATAGTGTTTCCTAAACCTCAGTCATTTCTTTACCACCGTAGGGATTTTTCCATGGTTGTACCACCATCTGTACCATTTATCTGGTATTTTCCTTAAGTTCTGTCCCTCCCTTTTAACTTTATTTTAAAAGGAAACTTTGTATCATTTACATAAGTGCAAAATTAGCATCATCTGTCAACAGAAGACACAACCATTTAAATGCACAAATATTCATACATGCACCACCCCAAACCATCTCAGGCACCCCCTCTTGAAAAGCACGCTGATACGCAGAAAGGCGTGCCCGTGGGGCCTGATGTGAAAAATGAAGGTGACCAAACAGCATGCACAGAAAGACCTTGTTTTTTGTAAAACAAACTCATGGTTATCTTCGGGTTACGGTACGGTTATTAGTGATTTTTAAAATGCTTCTCTGTATTTTCTAAATTTTCCACAATGAACCAATAAGACTTTTATAATAAAAATATTTATAAAAATTTCAGTGGTCCTGTATTTCTCCTATAGGTCCCCATGTACTTCTTGGGAGGTAGGTCTGGAAGGACACAAGGCCCGACTTATAATCTGTTACCCCTGGGGAAGTCGGAGGGATGGGGCAGGGAGGGAGAGGGGCAGGAGTTACTTAGTTTTGTTTTCTTACGAGGACAGCATATTTGTACAGTATTTATGTAATTAGAAGTTAATGAAAAACATTAACTTCCGAAGCGAAGGCCCCGTTTGGTGGCAATCTTACGCCGCTACCACGCCTTGACCATCCAGAGGCGTGTGGCCAATTGCCCGGCCATGCGGCTGGCTCGCTCCCCGTGAGACGGAGCTGGCTGTGGAGAGAAGCCACGTGCCAGCAAGGTGAAGATGGGTGGCGGGGAGAGCCCCGGACCCAGAGTGAGAACACACTGTGGCCAGGCTGGGATCAGGGCTCACACAGCCTCCATCCCTCACGGGGGATTTTTCTTACCCTTTCTTGTTCATTCTCCACTCTCCTTTCGGCTACTTGTTCCCCTTCCTGTCTCTCTTCTCTCTGGTTTTTGCTCTTAAAGCACAGCCTAGAAAAGGCAGGCCATGTTCCATAACATTACCGCCCACTTTTTCCTGCTATTTACATCAAAGACCCCAAGCTCACACATTTGAAACTGAATGTCATGTAAAAGATTACCAACTTAAAAAAAAAGATTATCAACTATTCAAAGAAGAAACAAGTCACGGAAAATCTGACTTTCATTCTGGTTCTGCTTGATCACACCTCCCAAGAAGAAAGTAGAAACTTCAAAGGCATCCCGGGTACTGAGGAAGCCCAGCGCTGAGAAAGGTTACTTGCTTTTTCGTGGCTGATCCACTGGGGGACAACTTTTTCCATCCCTGACAAGGAGGGGTATATTTAAAGGTCCACGGCCCTTTTAAAGGGGCCCCCACTTCTTCACAATAAGGATAACTGCATTCATTCTACAGACTTATTGATTTAAATATGATTCAAGTAAAATTCACGCAAAGCTGATTTTTCACATTTGAGTTATGTTATAAACTCCATGGCAGAGGCAATAGGGAAATGAGAGCAGGCATATTTGGGCAGTGGTGAGGGCCCAGGCAGGCATGCAGGGCCCCAAAGGAAAAAAGGGAAAGATTCTTTCTGAAGAACTCAAATGCAAACAGGACACACGAGGTCAGTTCTCAAGAAGGGAAATGCTGGGTGTGTGCAGTCAGCTGTGATAACCGGGACTGGGGCTGGGGGTTGGGCGGGGGAGGCGGAGCCTGTAAAGGCCTCAAACTTCAGAGGGCAGGTCTCCTGCGGGGCTCAGCTGCCCCCGGCCTGAGCAGCTGTGCCTAGGGGGCCCGTTAAGCCACAAGTGAGCTCCGTCTGCCTCCTCCCACCAACCTCGCACCTGTAGGTGAAGGCTGGCCTTCGTGGAGCGCAGGGGCCTCCAGACCGTTTACTGTAATCACACGTTAGGGCTGGAAACTTCTCCGGCACAGCCTGACTGGGACTGGCGCTCGGAGCTTCTGGGTCAAGCCTATGGAACCCCTGACTCACATCACCTTTCAGTTTCCCTTTGAGCCCCCAGAGGCCACATCTTCTGTCACCAAAAGGTGACACAGCAGCAGGGCCTATTACAAGGCAGTTCCTTAGGACGCCGGCTGGGAAGGGCCCTGCAGGGCCAGCAAGTACCCCGGAGAAGAGGTTGAGACCTGGGCATCACTTAGAAGATTGGGGTCAGTCCTGCTTCCTAACAGCACCGTTATAAAGGAAGGCAGAGCTAAACCGCCGTGGTGCGGCGTGGCCACAGAGACCTGCCTGATTATCCAAGGGCACTCGCCCCACGCCCACCCCCTCCAACAGGGCATGAGGCCAAGGGACGCTCTCTACCCATTGGGCCCTTGGCCCCATCCCCACGGGCCGCCTTGGTTCGTGCCATCATCCTCTCGCTCCAGGTCCAGCAAGAGGCGCCTCCCAGCAGCTGCCGCCTAAGGTCTTGCTGCCTCACCACTGCCCGTGACCATGGTGCGGCAGGACCTTGCTGGAGCGCACATCCCAGTGTGTCACACCTGGGCTCCAAGCACAGCTTCTCCTTCCTTGTGAGCGGCCCCCTCGACCCTGCCGTGTCCTCCGTGCCCTCTGCTCTCCCCCTCCCCTCCCTGCTCTTTGGTCAGTCCTGTGCACAGCCTGCCCTTCTCCACCCATCTGTGCCCTCCGCCTGGTGGGCTTCCACCCTCCCCTGAAGGCCTGGCTGATGCTTACTTCTTCAAAAATGAGTTTCCTCTGCTCCAAGAGGCAGGTATTTGGTGGCTACCCACTGCCAGGAAGCACAGGGAGAAAGCTGCCCTCCTTCCACCACGGGGAGCAGAGCAGAGACAACCAAGTCTGGGCAAAATCACCCAAGTGTCCGTCAGCGCGTGCTCTACGGCCCTTGCCACCGGGAGCCTGCTGTTTCTTTGGCTGAGCACCACAGGCTGTGTCGGCTGGTCTTTAGGAGACCGCGATGCACTCCAAACACACGTTTTTGAGACGTGGACTCATACTGGCTAAGGGACAGCTGCTTCTTTTCTCCAGAGGGCCTGGCTCCAGGGCCCAGGCTCCGTGTGAGGGATGACAAGAATGAGCCGCTATACGCCGCCTTTCCCTCTCTTTGCTTTGCTGAGCAGGTCTAGATGAGCTCACGTGAGCTAAAGGTCACTTTACGCACTGCTCCCAAAGCGCCACAGGGTTGGAGGGTGTGAGGACTCCGGAGACCGAGAATCCAGGGATGGGTCCTGAGGGAATGGTCCAGGCGAGGACAGTCCTCGCTGGTCCTGGCTCCTCGCTGCTCCACGCAAAGCTCAGTACCCTGTGGAGGGAGGCTGCCTGCCTCCTGGCCTGTCTCCCACTGGGCTGGGGACAGTCGTGACAATGAGGACAATAATGACAGCAGACATGCACTGAGCATTATATTACGGGCCAGGTGCTGGACCAGGCACTTTCTGGTATAGTAAGTAATTTAATTCTCACAATAACCCTGTTTTCCAGATGAGGAACTTGGGGTCCTCAGAGTTTAATGAACTTGTCCAAGGTCATGTAGTTTAATAGACAACAGAGCTGGTGCTCAAACCCTGATACATTCTGACATGGGAGCCCCTACTCTTACCACTGGGCCCAGAACAAAAGAAAGGAAGAAAAAAGAGAGAAAGCAAACCAACAGTTTTTGGGGTGAGAACTGGAATCAATTATATTTGAATTTGTATTTGCAAATCCACTTTCAAGGAAACGCTGGGAGTGCCTGTGGGCCTGGGACTGGTTTCAGTGAGTTTTTAAAGAGCTTCCTTCCAACCACATACGCAGGGCTCCTGCATATCAGGCCCAAGTGGACCCCGCAGTGGGCACAGGCTGGCTGGTGGGGAACCATCCTGGCCAAGCAAACCCCTGGCAGTTGTGGGGTTCAGCCCCACACTGCTCAGAGCTGCCCACGGGGGTTCAGAGCACCCTTGTTCAGGACATGCCTTCCCTGCAAAGAGAAGTGGGGTGCTTTAGAAGGGAAACCTCCGGCCCTGCCTGGGCTGGAGCTTAGTTACCAGAAGCCTAGCAGGTCATCATCTTGCAGCCTCAGTGGTAAATCTCTGGTTCACATTTCTTAGAAGCCTGCTGTGTTTCAGGCACTGTGCTCAGGGCCTTCCTGACAATTCTCCTCATTTTCCAGATGAAGGGAAGCTCAGGCTCCTGTTCAGTGTCTCTGCAAAGTCACCCAGCTGACCAGCGGCAGGGCAGGCTGGAGGGCTGGTGGGTCGGCATTCGGGGCGCACCGCTCCCTCCCTACCTCTCCCTGCCGCTGGGCCAGGGCCCCTCCCTCTGTGGTGCCTGCACCTCCTGACAGCCCTGCAGAGGTGGGTGGGAAGCTCTGAGCCCCGGGGTTGGGGGTGAGGTGGGGGCAGGAGCTGCCCAGGGCACACAGCTCTGCCACCCCAAGTGGCCGGGCCAGAATTCCAGCCTCCAAAGGCCCTACTCTCTCAGACCCCGGAGCACCCCTTCAAAGCGGGCCTTCTTCATCGAGTGGCTGACACTGAATAAGCTGAATAATCCAGTGAGCTTTTACTGAAAGCCACATACAACTTCCCTTTCACCCTTCGGAATAAGTGATATCTTTCTCTACGCCGGTTATCAATCTCCTGTGTCTTTTAATAGAAGCAGTTCATGGTGTGAGTCGGGGCAGATATAAACATAGGACGGAAAACTGTTTACTTCAGGACTTTACTGAGAAAGGAGGTTGGTAGCTTTTAAAAGCGACGTCTATGGGAGCCTCCTAAGACATGGGGCTGCCGAATCCATGCTGGGGGGCCAGGACGGGCAGGTGGCTGGGGAGTTAGTGGAAGAGATGGAGAAATAAAACGGTCCGCTGCGGGGACGCAGAGGCTGCATGGCGCTATTTGAGATGCCCTCAGACATCAGCCTCTGCTCCCTTACCCGTCGTATAAGAATTCCAATTCGAGTCCCCCATGGTCCCTTTCCTGACCAGCCCCGAAGAATCATTCAGTGAATCCACAAACATGGGAAAAAGATGAAACATTCTGAAGGCTCTTCTTCAAGCCACATGAATGTCGATGGGTCACCCGTGGGACTGATGAAGCTTTAGTCCTATGAGGCAGGTCCCCTTCTGTGGTTCTTCTGAGGAACTAGAATTCATACAGGGGATGTACTATTTTATGAGATGGAGGCTTGGCAGAGAATCAAATAACTAAGCAAGCATATTTCTGGTACTATGTTAAAATAAACAACTGCCAAGCAGGGGGTTGGGAACGTCTAAACAGATACTTGAGTGTGAAGGGTGGTGGAGGTTTGAGAGGACACAGCTGCGCGCCCCCTAGTGCACACGGAGGAGGCAGGCTTGCCAAGGGCTGGAAGTCTCTTCTGGCGCCTCTCAGAGGAGCGAAGCGGGGGATGGGAAAAACGGGGCGGAGCACGGGGTTGACTGGTTTGGGTGGCGCCTCAAGGGGCTGGGTGGGCTGAACCCAAGCCGGGAGCTGAGCCCGGGCTCCTCAGAGAGCACCCAGGCTGCCTGGGGTCTGGAAGGCGGAGCTCCTGCAGGCCCCTCTGCCTACTTAACCAGGCTGACGGTGCTTAGCAGATGGCTGTGCTCTTGCCCATCACACTGGCGCAAATGAAGAAGGCTGACAGTGGTCACTGAGGGCGAGGGGTGAGGAAATGGGCCCTCTCTATGCTGCCAGCAAGAGGCCTGATGGGTACAGCGGCTTCCGTGGAGGGCAACTTGATAGAAGCTGTCGTACATGGCGAGATACCTAACTCTACCCCAGCGATTTCACAGCGAAGCAGAGCTGCTCTCCAGGCCCAACCCTCCTGGGTTGTTGGGACAGTGAACAGCGGGGAGCCGGCCAAACGCCCACCAACGGGAGTGGCTGCCCGAGGACGGCACTTCGGGCCCTTCCATTCAATGCACAATGTGCAAACAAGCTCCATCCGTGTGTCCTGACAAAGGAAAGCCCCGCTGTTAACTGCAAAAAGCAAGCTGCAGACCAAGATATGCGAGATCCCATTTGTGTAAAAACTACAGCGATGGTCATGCATTCAGCAAGTATTTCTCATGTGCCTACTAAGTGCCAGGCCTGTGCCTGGACCGGGGTGACGGTGACAAACAAGACAGAGTTTGTGCCTACGAGTATGAACTTATGTGCGCCAGTGCAGAGAACAAGGTCTGGGAGGAGACATGCCCAGCCCGAGCTGGGAGTTACTGCTGTAGAGGCTGGAGGGTTAGGGAGCGGCCGCAGGACGCTGGGAGGGGTGAAAGGGTACTTTCACTTTTTACTCTACACACTGTATTATCTGACCTTTTTATTTAAACAATATGAATGTGTTTCTGTATTATTTGGTGACCTTTAAACAGCAAAGAAAAACATGGAATTACTGACTCAATGGCAGGATCCCAACCTGACTGTTCCCAGGATGGGTGCCCACTCTAGGGGTGGGTGAAGGGCAGAGATGGCGTTAAGTATGAGTCCATTTTCCAACCAGAGCTGAGGTTGTGATTCTGCATCATTTCCAGGCCCTTTGGGAAAAAAAGGTTTGCAGAGCACTGACTCCAGCTGCCCATCCATCTCCTTTGGAGATGGTCTTGGCCATGACTGGGGTGACTTGGGCCATGACTCTCAAGACTGAGGCTGTGCATCAGAGGACAAATCCCCATGACAGCGCTGTGCTTCCTTGGCCTGCCCAGCCGGGGATCACTGCGGGCCTTCTATCAGCAGCTCTCTCTCTTTTCTAGGCCCCATCAAGGCCCTTACCCACACCCAGCGAAAGTGGTACACGGAGGACAGCCCATGAACATCAGCCCTCCTGGCTAAGGACAGCCTGACTCTGCCTAGGCCGTGAAGAAGAAAGCAAGGAGTCTCGGGGGCCAGGCAGCCGGGGTCCCCAGGCTGGTTCTGCTGTGTCTTAGCTGTGTAAACTTAGGCCGATCACGTGACCTCTGGGAGCCTCAGTCCTCAAAGATGTAAAAGAAGATGTTGCCTCTTCAGAGGTGCAGAAAGATTCCACAATGAATCCCTTCCCCCCTCCGTGAACCCATGTAAGGGGACCACTGAATCCAGGTGTGGCCTCCAACGCCCTGGGGAACTTGGTAACAAATGCAGATTCCGGACTAGTTTATCAGCATTATAAATATATATCCCTGGTGACTGTGATACATAATTTGTTTGTATACGTTCCCTGATTCCCTGGAAGAAGTGTTGAGACAGGAATACAACTTTCTTCCCTGGGGCGAAAAGAAATCTGGGATCGAATCCCCCTGTATTACTCAAGCTCAGCCTTCTAAACCCACGCTCCACCAAGCAAAATCTGTCGCATTTAATATCTATAGGTGGCCGTAAAAAAATAAGAAGTAGTTTGGGTTCATTTCATAAATTAAAAATGACAGTACTGACTATTAAATGTGGCTGTACAACTGCCTTACCACCCCACCGCTGTAAGATGAAAAGCACAGCCAAGCCCAAGGGAGGGGGCACTACTTCCTGGACGCCCTGGGAACCAGACGGGGCTCTGCAGGCAGGTGGGGTCCTGGAGGTGACTAAAAGCACACCTTACGTGCGGACCCCGGGGGGGACGTGAGGTGGCTTTAGAAGGCACACGTGTGAATGGTTACTTTTACTTTAGTCATTCTATATTTATCTTCATGTGTAGTGAGAGAACTATACGCTTATTACTATGGATCCCGAGATTTCTGGTAAAAGTTAGGATTAGCTTAACCTAGCCCACCTGGCCCTGCGAGGGAGTTATTGTGAACAGACGCAAAGAAAAAGATTAAATGAATGATAATACACTTGGTTCTTTTACGTGGCAAACACCTCCGAGGTGGTACTTGAATACTTCTCGCATGGGGAGCACCGGTACCCGGGTGCCTCTGCTGAGAGGAGTGGACGTGAACTGAACGGAAGAGACAGGGTAGCACTGATTTAAAAGATGACACTAGGCTCCTGAAAGGCAAGCACTGGGGCCGTGTCCAGGTGCTCAGGCCTTCACGCCATCTCTGGGGCAGTGGTATAAAGTGACTCGGCAACTGCCACTACCTGAGGGCCACACGTCTCGGCTAAGTCTTTAACGGGGAAGGAGCTACCCCTGAGTTACTGTCCCAAGCATTTATTATGGCAAAGCACTGTGAAGACGACATGAATTCCCTCACAGAATCCTCATTATACCTCCTAGAAGGGGGAACTGGTCACTACCCCCAGATCGTGGGTGAGATGAAGTCACCTGCCCAGGGCACAGAGGTAGCGAGTGGGGACCTGAGCTGGGGGGACTGGCCCAGCCCGGGCTCCTAACCACGACATCCAGGGCCGCCATCTGTCAGGCCAGGGCATGAGCCCAGGGACCCCCACCTGAGCCTTATCCTTGGCTCTGGTGCTTGTGTGCATACCCCAGAAACCAAAGAAGTTTCTCAGACCAAATCTTCTTCAAAAACAAGCACACCACCAACAACAGCGATAATAGTAACAGTGCACTTCCAGCAAACCGTGGCTCTGTGCTTTACACATGTTATCTTGTTTCATCCTAAGGACATCCCAGTTGAGTACCCATGATTTATTATTCTCCCTGCATCACAGAGGAGGCAATGGAGGGCTCGAGAGGTGAGGTCACTTCCCACAGCACACAACCACCAACTGGCAGAGCTGGAAGTGGGGCCCTGGCCAGCCAGCCCCCAAACCTCACGTCCACAGCCCCTTCCGGCCCTTCCACCTCCCAGATTTCAGCCTCACCACCTGTGTCATTATCTCCCTCAGTCCACACACTGCTGAAGCCCTGCAGGGGCAGCCGACCAAGATGGTCAAGTGGTGTCCATGCTCTGCCGGCCTCCCTCTTCTCTGGTGGCAGTGCTGGGGGGACCCAAGGGCAGTTCTGGAGCTTCCTGTGGTGCCGGATGGGCAGCCAGCAAGAGTGATGGTTTAGGGACATGACCATTTGCAAATGAACCCTGCTCCCTGAGTGGGCCTGCCCCATCTCAGCCCGGCCCAGAACTTGCTAACATCTTGAAATCAGTCAAGGCCTTTTTGTTGAGATTTTCCCTTTGCCTTTCAGCTTCGGTCTTTGCTTCTCCCTCAAGGTCAGTCCCTCAGATTTCTTCCTGGCTGAGCAGGGCGGTGGGCCTGTGTGCTCCTGGCCCCCCAACTGCCAGCTGTTGAACTAAGAGGCTCGCAGGGATTAAGCAGAGGATGTGTATTCACCATCATGGCAGAGACATTCACTGTACCAAGCGGTCACGCCCTCCCATCTCCCCAGCCTCCACTGTCTCTCCACCCTCTGACAGTTTGGTGAGGCCACAGGGGCAGTGAACAGAAAGCTCACCCTTCTGGCTGAAGCAGCTCTGTCGCTTTCCCTGCCCTCCACTGTGAGAAGGGGTGTGCACGCCAGGCGGTGCAGCTGCGGGACGGTGGAGCCTCCGTCACCCCAGCCTCCGAGCGACGTGAGGAGCAGGGCACCCCGCTGACCCACGTGGGAAAAGGAGCGTGAGCAGGAAATACATCTCCACCATGCGAGGGAACAAGACGTTCATCGTTCCCGCAGCGCAGCCTGGCCTGACCTGGAGAAAGCGGCACCCGGCACGCGGGGCCACAGACCATGAGATGAAGCCGCTTACGAGTAAGCCGCGAGGTTGGTTTTGGGTCTGACAACCCAAGACCGCAGCACGCAGTGACTGCCTGTAACGCACAAGCGCCGTGCTAAATGGTCTTCAAGCATTTCCTCACCGAATCTTCTCTGCAGCCGTATATTATACTGTTGGGCCTCCTTATCCTTATTTTGCAGATGGAAAAACAGACACTTGTAAAGATGAAGAGGGCGACCGAGGCCTCGTGGTGAGTGACAGAGCTGGGACTTGGCCTGAGCCCGGCTGTGATCGCCAGTCTGCTGCCTCCCAGCAGCTCCCTCCCTGGGGACTCAACCTGAGGTGATCGTTCTCTCTCCTTCCGTAGAATCGCCACACCGTTTGTCTTTTATAAGCCACGGATGTGCTCTCTGACCATCCAACTAAGGCTTGTGGCATGAAAATGGGCCTGTCATGTTCTGCTCTGACAACCAGGCTGAAAGCCCCTTCCCACGATCCCACCAGGGACAAGGATATGGGCTTCCCAGCCCCGTCTGTAAACAAGTCCAGAGCTCGGCCCCAGTTGGGAACAGGTGTCGAAGAGGTGCCTTTCAACCCCTCAGACGACGACGACGAAAGGCTCCCAGGAAGAGGGGCTCCGGAGCTGGCTCCCTTCCCCCACCCCTGCAAAGCCATCTGTTCGCTATCGGCAGAAGAACCGCTGATTTATCTGCGGGGCCAGGAGGGGCCTCCCCAAACCAGGGCCCACAACCGCCGTGAGTTATTCCAGCCAATGCGCAGCCATCTGGCCACGGGCCCTTTCTGCCTCTGGAATTGATGGCACAGTATTAATTTTCCTCGAGGCAGTCACCGTCTGGGCCTGGGCTGCTTCTCCCTAAGCAGCGTCCTTCAGCGCAGCTGCACAAGGGCAGGCATTTCAAGGGACTGGGAGGGGCACCAGGTAGAGTGCGCTGTGATTCACTACACATTTGGACGCATCCATTGACCTGCAGAGTTTCAGACTGCGTCCCTCCACAATGGAGATGACTCATACAGCTGGGCACGCTCAGAAGACAAATGCTGGCCCGTCAAATCCAGTCCTCATCTCATTCTAGCTCCCAGGGAGCACAGAGACCAACCCAAAGCGAGGGAGAACATCAGATGCTGTCAGAACGGAGAGGCCCCCAAGTACGCCCCTGGCCCCTGGAATCACTGTCTGTTTTTTGAAAACAAAGTCAGTGTCCCCATTTGCAGGCTGGATCCTAAGCCACTCTCTTGTTTCCATTCATTCACCTGCGGCAAATCTTCACCAAGGACCCCTTACGCTGTCAGCCCCAGGATTCAACCGTGAGCAAAAGAGTCAGGGTTCCTGCCCCAAGCAGCTTGGTGCCCACATCAATCAAATAGCAGCACGAAAATAGAAAATTACATACAGTGGCCAGCGCAGTGAAGAGAGAGATCTGGTGGTCAGATAAGGTTCTGCTGGGAAGTCAGCTGTCAGCAGAGATCTGAAGGATGTCAGGGAGGGAGCCAAGCAAAGGGGCCCTGGTGGCAGGAGAGAGCGTCCCAAGCAGAGGGGCCTGGCCTGTGCGAGGGTCAGAAGCACGGTCAGGGAAACTAAAGAGGGTGACGCAGCCAGGACCCAGGGCGGGTGGTGCAGCTGGAGAGCAGGCTGAGGGCCCGACTGTGCAGGCATGGTGGCCCTGGAGGGCTCAGGCCTTGAACTCTGCTGGTCAACAGCGACAGCAGCAAGGGAGAGCTGAGCTTAGATGTGCTGCTGACAGAGGCCAGGGGCCTGTGTTCCCCGCACTCTCTCCCTGACCAGGCCAAAAGCCCACCACTGGTTTCCATCCTGGTAGGTTATCACAGGCAAAGGCAGCTCAGGGCTGTCCTTCCCTCTCCCGAGGCAAACTCTGCGACAGGTTCCCCTCAGACGGCCTGCCTGGCCCTCCCAGCCGACAGAGCAGCTCGACAGGGAGGGGGAGGTTGGCAGGAGAGGGTCCCCAGGTCAGGAGAGAGGGCTGGGACCCCGGGCCAGGGCCTTGTGTTTATTCTGGTCTCCCAGCTCCACCATCGACCGAAACCAGCACTGGAGAAACTGGAGATGTTATTACCTGTGCTGAGGAGGAATAAGGCTTCAGGGCTGAAAAAGCTGGGTGACACAGGATGGGAGAGGAGGTGGTGGGGTTTTGTGGGTGGGAGCCTGGGCACTGGAGGAGAACGGGCCTGGGGCCAGGTGCTGGCTGGGCCCCTCCAGGCTGTGGGGTGAGGCATCTGCAATAAACCCTCAGACAGAGCCTGGTGTCTGATGAGCTGCCAGTGAGGGGCAGCTCCTACCACCCCTACCTGCTCAGCGGCTTTGGGTCTGCAGGATGTCTCAGAGCCCTTGACCGGGCTCTCCAGGGGTCACAGCCGGGAGGATAGGCCGGAGGACTTGCTGGAGGAGGAGCTGCAACCTCAGACCCCGATGGGGAGCTCCCACTCTCTCCCCGACGAGGCAGGGAAGCCATCCATCTGCAGCTGACTCTCCACCTCCCACAATTTTCTGAGTTAAAAACAATTTCACACCCACGCACAACCAAACAGCAAAACCAGCATACAGATTCACCAAACATGGATATTTTAATACTTTAGATCCCGGGTGGGAAGGACCTGCTACCCTGGACCCGGCTGCACGTGAGTCTGGCCTTAGGAAGAGAGTGTGTCTTTCTTTTCAAGAGAAGAGGGAAGGCCGTAGAAAGGGACTGAAGAGGCAGGGCCCCCCTGCCTCTATTCCCAGTGCCCGGCCCGGGCCCAGCTGGCGCGTAGCAGGGCCTCGGTAAATGGCTGCGGAGCCAATGCAGAGTCGTCCCTTTGGCCGCCTGGACACACAACTCATTCCCAACTCACCCGTAAACCCATCAGGATTTAAGCCTTGTCCAGTCTCACTTTTAATTCCCAACTTTTCACCCAAATGAGTTCCTGTCTTGGTGTCACCCAGTGTCATTTAGGGCGTGGGGTGGGGGCTGTCGCTTGTTTTCAGGAGAAACGCTGTCTTCACAGCAGGAGAAGTGAAAGCTGGGCCTGCTTGTAGGGGTGGGGACGTGCCACCACCCATGAGCCCAGCTCCCTGGCCCTGAGGGGAGAGTGACTAAATCAGTGGATGTGGATTCCATGAAGCAAGCCAGCACTGTGCTTTCCTGTTACGTACACACAGGTGCTCGAACGCACACACACGTACACCTACACACACACACGTGCACACACGCAGTATCTAAGGTTATGGTAGGTTTTGTGTTGTGTTGTTCTGTTTTTTTAAACAAGAGCTATCAAAATCGAGGGAGGTGTCTGCACAATTCTGCAAAACCTCAATTCTCATACATACACTTAAGGCCTGAATCAGAATGTTTTTCCATCATGGTCAACAATGTTCTCATTTCTTGAAAAAAACAAAACAAAACAAAACAAAAAAACACCAACCCAAAACACATTTATTTTATTTCATTTTTACATCCAGCTACTTTAGTCAAGGACTAACATTCTGCCACAGACCATTTAATGACCAGAACCCTCTAATCCTTTGCCGGAGAAAGGTCCTTCTCAAAACCCAATGGGGGCTTTTGATTAAAATTTCTCCTGGCCAAAATCGGCTGGAGAGAACCCGCACCCTTAGCACGGCTGTCCTAGACTAATGGCATGGGGGAAGAAACCATAAGGACCCCTGTGGTTTGAGGACCCGAGGGAGTGGTGCTGTGTGTGTGTGGGGGGGGGGTGGTCCAGGACTGGGGGGATCAGATGGCCATGGATGGTGACATTGGAGCCTTTTAGGTCAAAAAGGAGAGCTTTGGAGAGAAGGGAGCCTGAGCTGCCTGGGGGAACACCAACCACAGGAAGAGCCTCGGCAGCAGGAACCCAGAGGAAGGAAAGCCCGGCAGGAAAGGCAGGAAGTGGCTGGGTGCTGGAACCGGGGGAGGCGACCTGGGGAATGTCAGTGGGCAGAGACCAGGGACCACCTGGGGATGGTGGCAGGAAGTAGGGAGGCATGGAGAGAAGAGTTTTAACCTGTACCACCAGAGGGGGGCCCTGCCGGGCATGCCTCAGCCCTACACGGGGCTGAAGGTTCTGGAAGATGTGGTGGGAGGTGGGGTCTGGTCACATGACCCAGGAGCACCCGAGGGGTAGCTGTCCCTAGCCGGTGCATCTGCTGTTGGTTCTCAGGGACTCCTTAACTGCAGGGTGTCACGCAGGGCCTCCGCCCCATCTGCTGCCAGTTTCCACATCCCACCCATGGTAGGCAGCATAATGGCCTCCAAGGATGTCCATACTTGAGTCCCTGGAGCTTATGAAGGTTTCTTACAAAAGGGATATCACAGATGTGATTAAATTAATGACTCTGAGATGGGGAGATGATCCTGGATTATCTGGGTGAGCCCTGTCTAATCAGAAGAGGTCCTTAAAAGTGGAAGAGGGAGGCAGACAAGGAGGTGAGAGTGATGGGATATCAGAATGGTCCAACCCACCACAGTTGGTTTGAAGATGAAGGACGGGGCCAGGAGCCAAGAATGCAGGCAGCTAGAAGCTGGAAAAGGCAAGGAAATGATTCTGCCCTGGAGCTTCCAGAAAGGAAAGCAGGCCAGTGATTTTAGCCCAGTGAGACTTCTGACCTACAGAACTGTGAGATAATAAATGTATGTGTCGGGCTTCCCTGGTGGCGCGGTGGTTGAGAATCTGCCTGCCAATGCAGGGGACACGGGTTCAAGCCCTGGTCTGGGAAGATCCCACATGCCGCGGAGCGACTAGGCCCGTGAGCCACAATTGCTGAGCCTGCGCATCTGGAGCCTGTGCTCCGCAACAAGAGGCCGCGATAGTGAGAGGCCCGCGCACCGCGATGAAGAGTGGCCCCCACTTGCCGCAACTAGAGAAAGCCCTCGCACAGAAGCAAAGACCCAACACAGCCATAAATAAATAAATAAATTAATTAATTAATTAAATGTATGTGTCATTTTAAGTCATTAAGTTTGTAGAAATTTGTTATAGCAGCCACAGGAAACAAACACATCACTCAACATTCTAGACACACGGTATGACCAGGTTGCCATACCACCTACGTTGTCTTCACTTAGGATACCCCCTGCCTGGAATGTTCTTGCCCAGCTTGTCTGCCTGCTGAACACCCACTCAGAACAACACTTAGCTCAATGGCTGGGGCTCTCAGAAGCAATTCCTGTACCTATTCACCCCCACCCCCAGCCAAGGCCCAACTCCCCGCTGTTCTCCCCACTGCACCCTGCAGTTCCCATCAAAGCACCCATATCCATCTGCTGCTGTAATTCCTGCCAGGACGCCACCAGCTGCCTGCACGGAGGGCTGTGTCTTATTCTTCTTCCTTCACATTTCTAGCACCCTGGCAGTGCCTACCACTCTGTAAACGATGGACACGCTAGTGGGTAAGTGAATGGATGGAGGGGTTGTAGCCCAGAGTCAAGTGTTCAAGTTCTGCGGTCTGAATCCTGTGTATGTGTCCTGGCTCCCCCACTTCCTGGCAGAGTGTGACCCTGGGCAGGTTATTTTACCTCTCTGTGCTTTGGCTTCCTCGTCCATAAGATGGGGATAATAACAAGACCTACTTGGCCAGGTTGTGAGGGTTAAATTAGTTAACCCATGTCAAATACTTACAACAGTGCCTGGCCCAGGGAAATGGACCAATACGTGGCACCTATTATCATTCCTGTGGGATCCAGCAGAGGATGCTGAGCACGAAGGGAAGAGCTAAAGCCAGGGGCCAGGGAGACCTCAGGGAGTGGCATCAGGCTGCATAAATCTAGTCTAGAACCTTCAGGAGACACTGCCTGGCCCTCATGTTTCTACCTCCAGCTTCCTCTGTATGAGTCTGGTGCTGGGGCTCATCGGGCTGAAGGGAGCAAAGGGAAGGGGGCCCAGCGGGGAACAGAGAAAGCGGTAGATTTTCATCAATTTTGCTGCTCTGGAGAACGCAAGCCATCCCTGGGAGGGAGGCGCATTTTATGAGGCACCAGTTACAGGCTAAAGGTTAACCGGAGTTATTTAAACGACATGCCTATTTCCTGGCTTTGCACAGCTCTGGAAAACCCCGACTGCACTTAGAAAAACGTAAAGCATATTATAAAATTCAAAGGCCTGGGTACGGGTGATGAAACAGATGAATGCAAAAGATAACCTGGATGTGCCAAACCGAAAACCAGGAAGCTGCATGGGGCTTTTCTGCACAAGGATTTGGCAGGGAGAGGAAAGGTCTACTTCACCTTGAACCTGGTATAAAAAAATGGCGGCCCTGAGCAGACCAAGGGAGGAAGGAAGGGAAGATGGGATGAGGACGTTTAGCTCTCAGTTATAAGCAAAACAGTTTAAACAGTGGGGAGAGCTGGAAAGGCAGGCTCAGGCCACGGCTCCTGAGCCTCCTGGTCTGGCTGTCTGCTCCCAAGGCATTTTTTTTTTTTTTTTTTTTTAAATCCACCATGGTAATTAGTGGCATTGTGTTAGGCATTTTTTTTTTTTTAATTTTATTTATTTATTTATTTATTTTTGGCTGTGCTGGGTCTTCGGTTCGTGCGAGGGCTTTCTCTAGTTGCGGCAAGTGGGGGCCACTCTTCATCGCGGTGCGGGGACCGCTCTTCATCGCGGTGCGCGGGCCTTTCACTATCGCGGCCCCTCCCGTTGCGGGGCACAGGCTCCAGACGCGCAGGCTCAGCAGCTGTGGCTCACGGGCCCAGCTGCTCCGTGGCATGTGGGATCTTCCCAGACCAGGGCTCGAACCCGTGTCTCCTGCATTAGCAGGCAGATTCTCAACCACTGCGCCACCAGGGAAGCCCTCCCAAGGCATTTTTACGACTGTGCCTGAAGCAGAGCAGGCTGTTTCCAGGCCTGGCGCTGGTCCAGGACACCTGGAGAGTTAGGGACGGGCTGGGGCTTCAGTGCTGCAGAGACTGCTGGGTCAGCAAGGGTGGTTCTCGTCCAGCCCGCGTGCATCGGATGGAGCAGCAGGGCTGGGCTGGGGTGGCGGTCTAGGAGGCCCAGCCGGTCACTAGCCGCTTCGTCTCTCCAACAAGGTGCCCCAGGCTGGAGAGGTGACATGATCTGTCTTCAACTAAGGCAGAAGCACACTGCATGCACGGTTAACTTACATAAACTCAACTGCATTCAGGAAGGGAGTGGGGAGAGAAATGTAAGTTTAGATATCGCGGCTGCTCTGGCTGCCACCCCACTGAAGGAGCACAGCCTGAGAGGCAGGTGAGACTCGGTGCCTCCCTCGAGGGTCCTCAGGCTCTCCTGCCTCTACCCTAGGGGCCCCTCCCAGTGCCCAGCGAGACGCTCCCAGGTAAAGACTTGAGCGCTCACACAAGGAAGCCAACCTCCTCTTCCTCTGGTGCTCAGGACAGGTCAATTTCAGCCCTGGAGTGAAGACCGGCTGCGTTGGCTCACTGAGGGACGTGACTCTCCTATGCTTCACCTTCCCAAGGGATCTGTAAGGGTAACCTGCACGGCACAAGCTTTCCACCTGACAAGTGGACTTCAGCACCTAGAGAGAGATGCGGCCACTGCACCATGCCACAAAGCCAGCCTCCCTGGTGACATCCGGTTGCTTAGGAGGTGGGCAAGGAGAGCTCCGAGAGGGAACTGGAATTCATGAAGATCAGCAAAGCAGAGACCAAGTGTTAAGTTCCAGAAACTTCCTCATTCTGTCTAACACAATGTTTTGCAACACTGGCCATACGATGGAATCCTCTAGGGAGCACTTACAACTAGAGAGGCCAGGGCCCATCCCCAGAACAAGTGAATCAGAACCTTCCGTAGTGGGGTCTGGGCACAGATAGTTTTTGAAACTCCTAAAGTGATTCTGAGGCACATGGCGGGTTCTGATACAGGGAGCCCTGGGCCAGAGACTGCCCGCTCCGTCCCCACCCTGGCCTGCAGGGTTAGGGGCAAGTGAGCCACCCCCAGGGCAGTTCCTCTGATATGCTGCCACAGGCAGGGCAGCATGGCAAACCAATTTTCGCTTCTATTTCCAGGCAGGTCAAAGTGGAAATGACAATTTAAGCATTTCAATGTCCCAAGATCAGTACTCCGTACATTTCTCGAAAGCTCAGCAGAGCAAACTACATTTGACATTCATTGGAAAAATCAGTGCAGACGGCTTGCTGTGCTGGGAAGAGGGCGATCCTCCTCATGGGACTCCTTCAGTCTTTAATCAGGACATTCTCTTAAGGCAGATTCAATGGTCTAGTCTATGTTATTCCAGTTGCTTCCCATGCCTCGACTTCAACACATACTTAGGACTCTAGGTGCCAACCTTCCTAGTACTTCTGCCTCATCTGAATGCAACACGTCTCCCTCCTCAGCAAGAGGCGGAGGAAGGTGCTGGTCCCTTTCCCCCCATTCCTGGTCTTTAACGGGGGACCGGGGTGGGCTGGAGGCTGAGGACCGGTTGAAAGCAGAGCAGGATTGGCAGCAGGACAGGTGCTGGAGACGGTGGCACCGGTGTCCCGGGCCGAGGGAGAGGGCAGGCGCCTGCCCCTGTCACAGACCTTTGGTAAAGGTCACGCTGTCTGTCGCTGCTTCAGTCTCCCCAGAGATTTGTTTTGGGGGTTCTGTGGTTAATCAGAGAGCAGGGCCAGAGGCCAACACTCTGCCCCAAGGCCTGAGCAGTCACTGGATCCCGTGTGGTCCCTGGCGGCAAGGCAGGGCGGTGGAGGTGAGCAGGAACCGGCGGCTTCGGGGTGGGGAGGCCTCGCCGAGCGGGCTGGGGTGAGGGGTCTTGAAACTCAACGTTAACCCTCAACCCCACTACCCCACGAATTTCTGTTTCCTGTGGCAGCTCACTGCCACTGCCGTGCCATCAGCCAGAAGTAAGGAAGTGATCGCGGAGGCCGGCTTCAGTGCCCAGGGCAGGACTCACCTGTGAGCCTTGTGAGTGGAGGAGCACAGGAGGGAGAGAAGGGGGAGGAGGGCGGGGGCCTCGCCACGCAGGCTCTGAAGAGCCCAGGCAGGACTCTGGAGGGCTCTGATGGCCACTTTACGAAGGAGAGGGGAGAACGGGCAGTGGAGGAAGACGCACGCCAGTCACAGGGTGGCTTCCAGAGCTGAGGTCAGGGTGGAGGCGCTGACGCTCTAAGCAGGAGTGAGATTCAGGATCTCTCTGAGGCCTGAACTGGCTGCACCGGCAGAGCCTGGTTGAAGGGATGAGAGGAGGTGGGATCCTCCAAGGCTTTCGGCCCCAGTGACTACAAGGACCAAACTTCCGTCTGCCGACAGGGCAAGGTGGTCAAGCACGAGGGGCTACTCTGTCGGCCTCTGCTGGCTGGGCCCCGTAAAGTCGCCAAGCACCGTGCTCACCACGGCAGGCAGCACCTCTCCCGCGAGGTACAGACAGAGACCTGAGGTCAGGGGGACATGGTCATGTCTGACACAGAGTCTGACAGCGCTAAAGCTGGGACCCCACCACTACCTGGACGCCCATCCACTCTCCCGGCTGCCCTGAGATGCGGCCGCAACCACTTCCCAAGGGGGTGACATGCCTCAGAAGATGCTCCTTGAGCAAATCTAAGCCACAGGCCCCCTGCGATCAGAGAAATCAAAACCGTGGCCCCATTTTCATATGCCTGGGAAGGACTGGGGTTTGGAAAAAAAATACTTAAATTGCAGAATGCCTTCAGCAGAAACGATCATTTTAACAGGCAAAGAAGGAGAAAGCTCAAAACCCGATCTCTACACTCAAACACCTCACCTCCCCAGTGCACAGGACGGAATCTAGAAATCCTGCTTTGTAGAGGGAAAAAATAATAATTGTTGTCTTTTTCAGAACTGTCTAGGACTACTTTAATACATAACCAACAACAGAGGGCACAGCCATTAGGTGACCTTGTGATTTCAGCAAAACATGTCTCTCTAATGTAGCTCAATTATGATTGTAAGTTTATAAAACAGGGAAAGATTACAGGAATATACATTAAACCACATCAATGAGTGCTACTGAGGAAAAAAAAAAAAGGTCCAGCAGACAGGTACCAATCAAATAATCAATACGTAGGAAACGGCTACATCACCCTGCTTTAAGAGAACCAAATAATGCTGCGATTGGATTTACTTTAAAATTTTCCACTTGAACAAAACTGACAGCTGTATTATAATCACATTTCCAGTCACTTTATAAGATACAAATTTCATTTCTCCATATTTCTACTTCATTTCTGAAAAGGGGCCAGCAACATTATTCATCAAGCACACGGAGAAGCAGCCTAATTCATAGGGGTGGGGTGGGGGGAAACGCTGTTAATTCCATGTTTTCCGTTTCCTTAGAGAATTGGTGGTTTAATTCAAACGTGACTTTTTCTGATCAGTCTAGTTCAGGGTTCTAGTTTCAAAGAAGGGTAGGGAAAAAAAGAGCAGCATGTTATCCCTTAGGTAAAATGATTTGGAATACCTCAACTGTTGAAATTAGGACAATCTACATTTTTAGAAAATACCAACGTGGGTTTAAGATTCTTGGTATATTTCAACAGGGGGGGGAAAGCCTGCATTGGGAACCTGACTATTCAAATGTTATGGTAACGATGAACAAACATCATGCTTTCAATTCACAATCCAACTGCCTCAAATTACTCAAGACAACCTTTAGAAATGCCACTTTCATGTTAATGAAAGTGCCTTAAGTGTTTATGCATAATTTAAGAGAGTGTTAAAGCTTTAATCAGTTCAATCCAACAAGCCTTCTTTGAGTGCCTACTATGTGCCAGGCCCTGTGCCAGGCACTAGGGATAGAAAAACAAAGGGCTAAGTGCATGTTTGAGGTGTGCCTGGGGAGGGCGGAGGAGGAGGGCTACCCAACCCGGCACTGAGGAGGAGGGAGGCTGGGAGCGGGGCTGGGAGGGCAAGCCTGGCAGAGGGGCCACCTGGGCAAAGGCCCAGCAGAGGGGAATGGCAGGAAGGCTGTGTCTAGGAACCTGCAAGCAGCACCACAGGCAGGTGGGCTCAGATGCAGGGAGACATAAGGCAGAGGTGGAGGGCCAGGGGCTCTGAAATCTACAAGTGGGGAAAGTGCTGTGTTAAATCTACAAGTGTGGGCTAGATTTGCCTTTCAGACACAGCAGCAGGGTAGACGGACCAATGTGGAGCAAGGCCATGGGCTGGGATCCCACATGGAAGACACTGGGCACAGAGAGTCTGGGCTGGGAGGGGGCAGAGCTGCAGAGGTGGGATGGCTGCTGACCCCCTGGCCCTGGGGTTGGAGCAGGGTCAGGAGTGGTTCGAAGTCAGCAGGTGGGGATGTGAAGAGACCCAGCATGGACCGTATTCCCTTTAAAGACAAAACACGGTGGGGGAGTGCAGGCCGAAGAGCCACAAAACCACACCTGCCTGAGGTGGGACTTCAAATGCCACATCCAGACTTGCCTCTCGGGTTTCATGCTAACAACATTAGTCCTCTTCAGCGTCAGCACAAAACAAACCAGTTCTCGGGAGCCCCAGGCCTGAATGCCTGAACTAAGTTGTCCCCGAGGAGCCATCTGGGTCTGAATCAAGCCTCCCCTACAGGTTTCAGTTCTTCTCCAGTTAGCGGGCACCCACCTTCCTGAAAGTCATCTCTCCAAGAAATTTATCTAATTAACAAGCTTGTGTGACCTCCTCCACTTCTCAGTGCATTCCCTGGACCGAAAGAGTCGCGAGGCTTTGCTTTCTCAGAACTCCTAAAGAGCACCGGCTAGTCCAGAAGACTCACTCCGTGCCCAGTGTGCAGTCCAGATGGAGAATGCTAATGACTGTTTGCACTAGGAAAGCCTTCGCACACTGAGGACGCTGCTGAGCATGTTTTGATGGATTCACTCTTTATCAACAGAACAGCTCTGAAGCAGGCAGTATCATCTCCCCGCCTTCACAGATGAGGAAAAGGCTCAGGGAGATTAACTAGTTCGCTCAAGGTCACACAGCTGGGATTCAAACCCAGGTTTTTCTGAATCCACAGCCCCGAACCCTAAACATTACACTGCTTGTTAATTAAATGTTGGATTTTTCAAGGACTTGATTTCTCTCTTTCCACTTCATTAAGCTTTTATTTTGAAAAATTTCAAACTTTCAAAAAAGTTTAAAGAACGGTACAATAAACACACATATGCTCTCAACCTAGATTCATCAATGGTTAATATTTAGTGGCATTTGCTTCCTCCCTCACTATACCCACACACTCACGCATTTTTATCTTGTGAATCATTCCAAAGTTGTAAGCAGCATGGCACTTTACCCCTAAACTCTTCAGCCTGTGTTTCCTAAGAACGAGGACATTCTCCCACCGAACCACAGTGCCATCAACACCCCCAAGAAAGGTAATGCTGATCTCGATTACATTATCCAATCGCAATCTATGTGCAAATTTTTCCAATTTCACAAAAAAAGCCCTCTAAAGCTACTTTGTTTTTATTCCTCAATCCAAGATCCAATCTCAGGCGACAGTTGTCATGTCTCCTCCATTTCAGTAATCTAGAACAGTACCCTGGCCCTCTCCATTCTGTTTGCTCTCCCCTGACACTCCCATTTATGAAAAGTTGTCTAAATGTCCCGCATTCTGGGTTTGTCTTTCAGAGTCTTCATTACTTATGCTCTTTTCTCATTTTTGCCAAGATGAGGCACATGACAGTGACCGGGCCATCGGCAAAATAAGGCAACACAGAGGATTTTTCCAGAACTGACAGGACCACAAAACTAGCCCTGGCCTTGCAAGAGAAGCAAATCAACGAGCTCACATTTTCACGGACTTACAATCAAACCACATAACTTGCTTAGGGAGCTTCACAATACTCCTGCTGGCAACGACTCTTTAGACATTCAGATGAGTACAGCCAGAGATGTCCACTTTGTCTAAAAGCTCTCGCCTGCAAGGGCGTTAGGACGAAGCACACAGAGTGCTGGAAACTGGGGAAACAGGGAATATATAACATTCACATTCGCATTCATTAACAAGAGGATAATAAAGAGAGGGAGGCTTGGTCCAGAATTCAAATGCAGATGGAGAATTTGGAGTACAATTGCCACATGTGGGCGTTGTGGGCCTTGTATGTGCCCATAGCTGTGCTTGTTCTGGGGCACGAGTGGTCTACAGGCGGGGGGGGGGGGGACAGCCAGAGCAGAGGCCCGTGGTGGGAAGATGCCTGGTGTGTCTGAAGAACAGCAAGGATGCAGAGAGAGCCAGGTGGTATCGGGTGATGCCCAGCCTCATAGGCCCCTGTAAACATCTCTCCTCTGCGTCAGAGTGGGACGGAGGCCACCTGGAGCAAAGGAAGGACATGATCTGACTTAACGTGTTAAGAGGATGACACTGCACACAGTGTGGAGAATAAACTGTAGGGGACCAGGCAGAAGCCAGTGACCGGTTAAGAGGCTGCCGCAACAGTGCAGGTGAGAGATGATGGCAAGCCAGGTGCTGAGGGGTTGAGCTGGGAGAGACGGTCAGATCCCGGATATATTTGGAGGGAAGCACGGCCTAGGTGTGCTGACCGACAGGAAGTTGAGTTTGAGAGAAGGCGGGGAGACAAGCAAGAGCCCCAGGTGTTTGCCCCCAGGATGGAGCGGCCTGCTCCCACGTGGCAGGGGGGAAGGCTGCGTCCCCACGCCTCATTCCCCACTGCCACTGGCCCTGCCACAACCTCCTAACTGGCCTCCCTACGACTGTGCCAGGCGCGCCACATACCCTGCCTCACTGACTCCTCCCAACAGCTCCGATTTACACACGACGAAACTGAAGTGCCAAGAGATTAAGTTATTCATTGAAGGTCATATGCTGGCAGGCGGCAAGGGGCCGAGCTGGGATTTCTCCCGGCACAGCGTAGCTCCTGAGCCCACACTCATAACCACGAGGTTATGTGGCCTCTCCAGACCCTCGACATGGCTCACAGGCCTCTGCCGGCACCGTCTGACCCAGCACTTCCGGTTCTAGAAGTGCACATTCGGGATGGCTGTGCCCGTGGACACCCTCTGATGGCTTCCCACTGCACTGGAGCTGAGATCCTGCTCGTCGCAGCCCCTCTCTCCCCTGCTCCTTTCCTGCCAGCCGCACGGGCCTCCTCCAGGATTCTGGGAGGCCATACCAAGCTCACTCTCGCCTTCGCCTCCCGCTCTGACATCTCAAACTCCCAGGCCTCATCTCTGCATTTTCTCATGCAATCTTCTGGTCCCTCCTTGCCTGTGCCTCTCCAGAGAGGCTTCCCTCACCTGCCTATGAGGCCTTTTCTCCTAGTTATTCTCTAGCCCTGGACCCTGTTCATCACCTCCACAGAGCCACCTCAGTCAACCTGTGACTGTGCCTTTAGTATTTACTTCCTCACCTGTTTATGGTCCCTTCCCCTGCCCCCAACTGCAAGCAGCACAGAGCAGAGACCAAGTCTGACTTCAGTTCACGATGACATCCTAGATCCCAGCACTGTGCCTGGCATACAGCAGGTGCTCAGTAAGTAGCTGAATTAATGGATGGGTTTCGCTGAATGGATTTAAAAAACCAGAATACAAGATTAGGTGCGTGCCGCACATGGTATGGTTACAACTATGCAAATGTCAAGTGCCCACATGGATGCTTCCTGAGGATGCCTGGTTGCCTGGCATCTCTTTTGGGTGTTTGGATAATGGGGGAATTTCCCCTACTGTCACTGCCCATGTTATCTGGACGCAAGCAGACAGGCAGGAACCTGGCTTCTCCTCTGCTTGTCCTCAGAGCACTACTGGGCTGTCGGTCAGTAGGCCCGGCAGTGACTGTGCAGGAGTGCCCGCCCGCCTGGATGCCTGGATGCGGTACAGCACCCTTCATCTGGGCCCACGCAGCCAGAGCCATCTTTGTTACCCCCCAAAACGGCGCCGTCTTACAAGTGATGAACTGATTTAAATATTTCAGGATGCGCTCCTCAAAATGTTGTCAAAGCAGAAAATGCCAGCCCCTCAGCACCCCACAGTGTGAATTCTATCTCGTTCATTCAGCAGCTGCTGAGGGGACGCCAGCTCTCATTCACCAAGCACCTGCTACACGCCAAGCTGGGCGCCGCATGTTTCATGAACGTGATCTCCTTTGATCTTCAACAGCCCTCCTCGCAAGGTCTTTTAGAACCATTTTAAAGGCAAGGCCACTGAGCCTCACGAGCATTAAGACCCTGAGCAAGGTCACAAAGCGGCTTGCTTCCAACTACAGCAGGGGCTGCAAAATCAAACGTCAATGGGGCTAGGTGGGCGGAACACAGGAGAGCGCGGGCCCGTCTGCGGGCTCCACCCAGAGCAGCGCGGCGGGGCTGGGGAAGCTCACCATCTGCAACGGTGGCAACCAATTCAACCAAGGAGAGAAACCCGAAGTCCTTAACTGTTAGAGAGAAGTATTTATAGACGCAGTAACATGATGTCTTCCCTTTGCTTTAACACACTGGGGGCGGCGGGGAGCAGGGGTGGTTAAAAGAGAAACGGTGGAGCCAAGGAAATGAGGCTTAGCACAAGGGCAAAAACTACTGAAGCTGAAGCCTGCGTGTACAGACTCTATGTTCCCTCTAAAATCTAATCGATTCTACCTAGTCAAGTCTACTCTAGTCTTCCCTCCCCCTCCCCTTCCCTTCCCCTCCCCCTTCCCTCCCTCCCTCCCTCCCCTTCCCCTCCTTCCTTTATGGCTGCCAGTCCTGACCTCCTCCCCACACCACACTTCTTTCCAGTGAAAACAAAACAGGCCTTCAGCACAGTTCACTTTCTTTCTGAAGGGGTGACGGCCTCTTTGATGCTCTTCTTTGGAAGCCACCTTGACAGAGCTCACCCGCCACACCTGGCCCCCCCCCCCCACCCCGGCCGGCTGCTGGACATGTGGGATGGCTTCTGAGTGCTCTTATGCTGTGGTTTCTTATCAAAGTGTGACAAGTTTAGTAAATACACTTAAAGTCTCTTCCTGCTGCGGAGCTGGTATTCCTTTAAGCAGACCCTATCACCTTATAAAAGATAAAAGTTGACCAACTCCCAAACACTTCTTCCTGAGTCAGCTTCCTCAAGCTTCAGGGAGACAAAACACGACCTCAGAAGAAGCAAGCCCAGCCTCCAACATTCAGCCCAGCCTCCAACATTCAGCAACTACGAATGCCTTCACCTACATTAGGAGGTTTCCTACCTTTAGTATACACAGGAAGGCATTTTGTGAAGTGCAAAGCATGTTAATTTTTCCCCAATGGAAGGTGAGAAGCTCCAGCATTTAAGAATAAACACCAAAAAGAAAAGTCAACACATGCGTATCTTACTCTAGTACCACATGCTCATAAAATCCATTATTCATAGTATTTTCTGGACGGCACCCTCTTTAGCAAAGACATAATTTGCAATCAGGCTGGGTAAAGACAGACAGCCATTACTTTCTTAATGGCCAACTACCCAAAAAGGCTCAGTTAAGTGATCTCAACTAGCAATCTAATCAATTAAAATTGATAAGTGAAATACTTTTAACCTTTGTTTCAGCAGGCCATTCCTAGCGGGAGGAGGGAGGGAATATGAATTCCCAGCATAAAATTTAATTCCATTTCACGGATGCAAACATTCTTGCTACCTTGATGGAGTGGCCCCCTTTAAAGCACACTGTTTCTCTCTCTTTCCTTGAATCCAATCAGAGAAAGATGGGTTTATGGGTCTCTCCAGCCAATTCCATCAATTTAAACCTTTACAGAAACCCCTGTGACCATTTCTCAAGGGGAAAAAGGGCCAAAGAAGATGGGCATAGAGCACAGAGGGGACGCAGCTTCCTTGTTCTTCCGAGAGAGAAGGAAAAAAGAGCAAAAACCAAGAGGAGGCAAGAATAAGGAGTTGGACATCAGGTAAAACCCATAATAATCATTTACCGAGAACCTTCCATGTGTCAGGCAGCGTGCCCTGCTCTTCATAGGCACCACCGCATTTGATTATTGGGTAATACTCCGGTTTCCTGAGCATATGCGAGGCACTATGCTCGGTCATATTCTATTTCATATTACAGTTCACTCAAGTCTCAAAACAGCCCCGTAATGTAAGGAAGATCATCCTCATTTTACAGGTGAGGAAACAGAAGTTGTGGTGGTTTCAATCATTTGCTCGAGGGAATACAGAGCAGGGCAAGGGTACCTGGCTCAAAAGCCAGCCCTCAATGGTCTATATCATAATTGCTGGTCACACAATTGAATGAGTTTTGTTAAAACTCATTCAATTGTACACTAAAACTTGGTGAATTTTATTGGATGTAAACTATATTTCATTAACGCTGATTTAAAACAAGGGCCCTCTCATCACCGTACACTACAGAGCGGCCATCTGCTGCTCCTGCCTCTCCAGCTCCCATCTCTTCTTTGTGATTTTCCTTTGAGGGCCCCCTCCTTCCTCACCCCCCGGTGATGGGGTCCAAAAGGAACAGGTCCCACCTCCCAGCACCACAGCTGAGCATGTGACCTTGGCCTAGCCAACTTCTATAAAAGTTATAGGGAAAGAGAAGCTCTGTTCCTGTCAGCGCTGCTTAGCCAGTTCAGCAGATCTTGGTCATCTTGTCACTACCTGGTGAGAGCCCTCTGGAGGATGAAGCCAGAACAAAGGAAAGCAGAGCTGAGAGATGGAGGGTGGCAGCTTCCTGATGACATTGCTTGAGTACCTAGATCTAGCCATGCCTGAAGGCAGACTACTTCTGGTTTTACAGTGGTTATCAGCGAATTCCCCTTTCTTTTTCCTTAGGCTAGTCTAAGTTGGGTTTTCTGTCTCTTATAACCAAAGAGTCCTAAAATATCATAATGTCTTTAAGAAACAAAAAACTATCTTGCCCATCAGTGTGCACGTGCCCCACAGCAAACAGAGGAAAAAGAGAGTTATATGAATATGAGAAGGGTTACGGGAACATGACCAGGCTTTATACCCACTGTCTCCTTTAAATCTCAGCCTCACACCGCAGAGTAGAGCACTGAGGCACTGCGTGGTTAAATAAGAAGCCCAGGGTTGCAGGCTAAGCACATGGTTCTCTGGCTTCCAAAGCCATCATCTTTACCTAAATGCTGGTGATTTGCATTTTTGAAAGTTTTCTTTGTTTTAGCAGCAGAATCCTTTAGAATCCTCATTAAAATCATACAGACAACCTTTAATACACAAAACCAATCAGACTGGTGCTGCTATGACTATACGGAGAGTAGGCATCCTGGAGCTGTGCCCACCCCCGCTTGAGACCCCAATCACCATGCACAGATCTTTCAGCAAAACCCCCGCACAGCGCCCACTGGTCTCCAGAAAGCAGGGCCCACAGACTGACTTCAAGGTGCCCAGAACCTAGGGCCCTTTCTTCGAGAGTTTCGTGTGACAAGCACACTCTGTTAGCTCACGGTCACGAATCAATCCCAGTACAACATGCAGGTCGCACATGACCCTCCAAGCGACGCGTGAGCCAGCCTGGTGGTGTTCCCCCCGCCGTGACTTGGGGTGACCAACTCACTCAGATCAAGGACGTCATCCGTTTTGATCAGGTCTTCCTCCCGCGTCAGTGGCAGCTGGGTCTCGGGCTGCCCTCGCAGTTGCAGTGACAGGGAACGGAGCATGAAGAACACCCGGATCGCCTGGACCAACAGTTCGGAGAGCAGAGAAGATGGAAACTGAAGTCATTTTGGTGAGATGCTCCATACGGAGAAATCACACAGTGACTCTTGATTTACAACAAACAAAATAAAGCCCCCCTCTCTCAGTCATGGTTCTGGTGCTTTCAGAGCCAAGATAAAAAACAATCAGGGGGGGCTTCCCTGGTGGCGCAGTGGTTGGGAGTCTGCCTGCCAGTGCAGGGGACACGGGTTCGGGCCCTGGTCTGGGAGGATCCCACGTGCCGCGGAGCGACTGGGCCCGTGAGCCACAACTGCTGAGCCTGCGCGTCTGGAGCCTGTGCTCCGCAGCGGGAGAGGCCGCGATGGTGGGAGGCCCGTGCACCGCGATGAAGAGTGGCCCCCGCTTGCCGCTGCTGGAGGAAGCCCTCCCACAGAGACGAAGACCCAACACAGCCAATAAATAAATAAATGAATGAACAAATAAATAAAAATAAAATTAAAAATAAAAACAATCAAGGACGCACCCTGTTTTCAATTATCCACAGGTTCAGGTTTGGGCCACTTCACCTCACTGAGCACCTGTCACTCGCCAGGACCTTTCCTCTAGTGTCATGTGACCTTCATGGCACCCCTGCTCAGCAGGCAGCCCCGCTTCGCAGATGAGGCACTGAGACCCAAGGAGGCCAAGTGACCTGCCCCTGGCTCACATCTACGAAAGGCAAGAACCAGGCCTCTTCCAACTAAACCAGCACGGAATTTGGAAATCCAAACCATGAGTGTTTCAAGGACCCACCTACTGAATGTGGGGGTGAGGGAGACAGAAGGTGAGATGCTGGTGGGGTTCAGCGCCGGCCAGACCCGGCAGCCCTTCACCCGGGAGCCTCGGCCCCTTGGCCTTACAACAGGGGCTGTGCCACTGACAGGGCAGAGGATCTGGCACCTGGCAAGTGTGCAGTGATGTCAGTGCCCCGAGAGCCCCTCAGACTTCCCCAGCCAGCTTTCTGGGGACAGAGGTGGCCCCCATCAGCACAGGGATTCCTGGCCCATCGAGGAAGAGGCCTGGCGGACTCCATTGTGAGCAGGCATTTCCAGAGAGCAGAAACAAAGCAGAATCCCAGGCCTTGGAAACCAGACAAGAGTGTGCAGAAAGCAGCCTTCACCCTGGCGTTAGCCTGCTCTGTAGGTACCCTCCCCTTGAGCCCTAGGTTGGGGCTGACTTGCCCACCAACAAGAGGCCAGGAAGGGGAGGTGCAGCCACAGGGGAGGTGGCCTCTGGGCCACTTGCCCTGACTCATAGCTGGTGGGCCTGCCTGAGGGAAACGGCTCCTGAGTCAGACATACAGGTCTGCGTTGGACTCTCCACCACGCTGGGCAAGGCCCCTGACCCCCACGAGCTTCCATTCCCTCCTGCGTGAAATGGGGGCGGAGTCTCTACCGCACGGGGCTGCTGGGAGATTCTGAGATGACCCTGGTGGGGCAGCAGCCAGCACGGGGTCCGTAAAGGGGCAGCCGCCCCTTACTCCCGCCACTCCACATCTGGGCATGGGGAGGCCACGGGGACAAACCACTGTCGCCACTGGTGAGCCACGTGGCCGCTTTTGGGTCCTCTTGTTTCCAAGTTCTGAGGCTGTAGGCCTGGGTCACTGAGACGGGAGGCTGCCCTTTATATGACAAGGTGCCTCCCAAAGCAAGAGGCGGGGGGGACAGATGACTGCCCGCAAAGAGCCAGGCTTGCACTGGCTCCCGATGACCCAGACAACCAGGGTGCCCGTGGGCACCTCTAAACCCTAATCCTGCCTTGGCCCAGAAATGGCAGGAGACATTGGGCCAATTACTTAATTTCCTAATGCAGAAAACTGGAAGAACAGTCCTATCTCCTGGACCTATTCTGAGGTCAGGTATTCCTCTGTCAACCAGAAGCACTAGAGAAAAGATAAGCTTTTATATGATAATGATGGTGGTGGTGGTGGCATTGATCGGATTGTTTTTAATGTTTTAAAGTGCAGTCTTCATAAAGACATCTGTAATAATCAGAAGAAAAAGAGTTGTAGTTTCACTATAAACCCAGCAACACAGGTTTTCTTTATTAAGCACCAATTGCGTGCCAAGCACCATAGGCACCTTATTGCAATGTAAAGATTTTAAGCAGGAAGGAATGGAGCTGAGAGGGGCAGGGCGATCAAGTTCACACTTGAGAGAGGTGAGGTGGGGGCTGAAACCAGGAATGTTTGATACTTGTGTCACTTAGGCATATACACAAGAGAATTCAAACCCAGCCCAAGTGCAGAAAGCCCAAGATGTGGGTGGTCACTTAAACTATTTGGCTGTTTGAGCTCTCAAGTAAGGAGTCCTGACCTCGGAGATGAGGGGAAATAAAACAGAAAAAGGAAATAAAACAGAAGAAGGGTTTTTCTGTGTCAAAAACCCATTCCTCTCGGAGTTCTGAAGGCAAAGAAATCAAGCAGGACCAAAGCTGGGGGATGAGAAAGGAGAAACGTGTGTGGCTTCCTACAGCCCGATCACTCTGAAAACCAGAAACCTTCCAACATTAAAGGAGCCTGGAATTGGGCTCCTAAGGTAGACCTTTTGATAAAACATCTGCTTTTGCTCTTTAAGTAACAAAATGGAAGATATTTCCAGGAATACAAAATAATAACAATAATAAAATAATTAAAAATATAAAACAAAATAAATACCCCCAATAATACTTTTCCTGCGTCCTGCCCCAACTCCTAAGAGAAGGAAGAGCATGTGAGAAGCCCACACCCATGAATGTGAGGGCAGGTTCCCACAGGGCCAAGTACTCCACTTGGGCTCCCATGGGCGTCTATGGGGTTTGGCAGGCATGGTGACCAGCCCCACAACTCGGAGAATCCACAAAAGAAAGGTGAGATACCAGGATAAGGGTCATCAGATCATCCCACTGCCCTCTAAAACAATAACCGCTCCCTCTGTTTACCCATGGCCTGCCAGGTACAGGTGAGGGTTGTACTGTGTCACCTCGTTCGAGCCTTTTAACAACCCTGCATGGTTCCCATTTTATAGACAGGAAACCAAAGCCTAGAGACGTTAGGCAGCCTGCCCAAGGTGATTCAACTAATAACCAGACTCCAAAGTCTGTGTTCTTCCAACCACATGCCTTTGCCTTCAAAAGACTGAAGGATTAGGGCCCAGGCTTTTATTGAGTGTTTTTCTTGACTTTGCTAAATAAATGTGCAAGTTTAAAAGTATTACTGAAAAGGAAAAAGGCATCCTTATTCTTTGAGGTGTTTTCATAGAACGATACGAAGACTGATTCTGGAAGAAGAGATTAGATTCGGAAAGGCGTGATGGCTGACCAAGCTCAAATATAAAGAAGAGACTTTTCCGGTTTGCTTCCATGCAGCTGGGAGTAAGCCCTGGCAAGGAGAGCCCCATGAGTGGGGTGGGGGATGGCTTCCAAGTCAGACAGAACTTGGTTCATCCTGGGGTCAGGCGAGTCACGTGGATCCCCCGAGCCTGGGCTGGAGCTCTGGAAATGGAGTGCCCACCACCACAATCACAGGGTGGGAGATAGTGGAGGGGACACCTTGAGCCCTGGAGCAACGCTTGGTCCGAGCCCTCTCTTCCGCTGCCCTTGCCACGTGTGCAAGCTGATGAGTTCAGGCGACAGTCACTCAGGTTAGGAGCCCACTGAGGCCGTGGAAGTCAGTCATTCTTAAAAGAGTGCTGAAGCAGTTTAAAGTGGGCATAGCCCTTTGGGAAAGCAATTTGGCAATATGTAGAGAGTCACACAAAAAAATGTTCATACCCTTTGAACCAGAAATTCCACTTCTGGGAACTTATCCTAAAGAAATAAGCCAAAAGAAAGGAAACACTGTATTTGTGAAGCTGCTCATTACAGTTTAGTTGAAAATAATGTAATACTGGGAGCAACCAAAATGTCCACCAGCAGGAAAATGCCTGAGTAAATTATGGCAAACGTCACCAGATAAACTTTTTATGCAGCAGTAAGAAATTAGGCTTATTAAAACTGTATCACAGTATAAAAAACTTCTTGCTCTACAATGGAGAGAGAAAAGCAGCAAGGATGAATGCAAGTCCATGGGTCCATGCCCCACGCAACCATGAAAAGATGTGTTTGCAAACAAAAATGGGAGGAGACACACAAAATGTATTGTTTGTTTAGGGTGATGAAATCACAGGAAATTCTTTCCTCCTACTTTCGAAACTTCATGAGATGTTATTGTATTTTCTTTAATGCATGATATACATCCAAAGAGTAAAAGCAAAATAGCCTATTTCCTCAATGTCAATAGCGATAAACACAAAAACTGTTTGTGGTTTTACGAGGGAACAGGGACACAGAACGAACGGAGGGACAAATAAAACTTCATGCAAATATCTTTATTTCATAATGGCTTCCATGGTTACTCCATAAAGATGGCTACCAAATGTAAAACAGATAGCTAGTGGGAAGCAGCTGCATAGCACAGGGAGATCAGCTTGGTGCTTTGTGACTATCTAGAGGGGTGGGATAGGGAAGGTGGGAGGCAGACGCAAGAGGGAGGAGATATGAGGATATATGTATATGTATAGCTGATTCACCTTGTTATACAGCAAAAAGTAACATACCATTGCAAAGCAATTATACTCCAATAAAGATGTTAAAAAAAAAAAAAAAAAGATGGCTAGTGGCTTAAATTCAGTTTTGGGTATTCACCAGAAAGTCCTCTCCCTAACTCTATTTTCTCTAGCATTCAGCTTCAGTAGGTTTAGATCATTAAAGACTCTGTTTCTTTCCCACTCAAGATGCTAGAATGCTCTACCACTCTTCAGGCACCTCACAGCTGCTCTCTCCCATTTACTCTGGGCAAGACCTGAGAGGCAGGACACATGAGGAACCTGAGGCTCAGGGAGGTTAAGTAACTTGCTCAAGGTCACACAGCTAAAGTTGGGATTGATTGAACCTTGGTTGGTCTGTGAGCCTGTGTTCTTTCTTAACTGCTTCTCTCAACTGCCCTTCCATGTGGGGTGGGTCCAGCTCAAGTCCAAGGTTATGCGTGCATGTCCTCATCAGATGCCAGTAGTTCCTGTGACCTCATTTCAACATGAATTTCCCTTCTTAGATGGGATGGCTCAGTGGCACTCTTGCTATTTTGGTCTTATTTTGTATTATTTGTTTTCTGTCTATTCTTGCGTCTAGCACAGTGCCTAGAAAATGCTTGATAAACATGTCAAATTATAGGATACATGGTGTAACTTGCAAAAGGCAAGAGGGAAAACATGACTTTATTGCCAGATGTCTCCCCGTGGTCTGCAAGCTCTGACCCTCCTCTCCTAACCCCTTCCCTTGCTCCGCTCCAGTCACCCTGCTCCTTGGACACGCCTTACTCTTTTGCATCTCGCAGCCTTTGCACTTACTGCTCCCTTTGTCTGGAAAGTGCCTCCTTTACATCTTTGCCTGGCTGGCTCCTTCTCACTCTCTAGGTCTCTGCTCAGATGTCACCTTGGCCGAGCAGCTTCCCCTGATCACTCTGTCCAAAGCAGTGCCCCCTTTTTGCTTCAGAGCCCTCACTGCAGCCTGGTATCACACTTGTTCATAAACTTTGCCTCTCTCCATGCGATCAGAGGCCCCGAGGTGGGGCCGCATGCCCTGCTCACTGCTGCACCCTCAGGAGTCCAGCAGCTCTTTGACAAAAGTACGAAGGAATGATTTACCAGTAAGGGTGGTTTGAACTACTTTGACAAGTCCTTAAGGAAAATAAAGGGTGGGATTTCTGAAAAGGGTCAGCCTCCTAAAAGTTAGAAAAGTCTATACTCGGCAGAAGGGAAAAAAAAGAAAAAGGGAAGGAAAACCTTTGAATCCAACAGGACGAGATGGAATGTTCTCTGGATACAAGCAAAGAACATGAAACAAACCACATAAGCCCTCAATTGCTTGCTAAACCATACACTTCCTTTAGCTCAAATTCAAAGCACACTGCTGTGTTCTGATGCTTGAAATGGGCCGAGGAGCTAAGCTTCTGGAGGATTCCAGACAGCTGCCTTGCATCAGGAACTGGACTGGGGCGAGGGGTCAAAATTCCCCTTCAGAAATGGATACTGGAAGTCACAAAGGGAAGCTTCTCTCAGGTGGATGGCTCTGCTTTGAGGTGGCCAGCCCCCTTTTATCTCATCCTGCCACCTTCTCCCTGGCTCTAAACCCACGGATGCTGGGACTTGAGAGTTGCTTTTATAAACTCACCGGACAGACGAAGGCCAAACAAGCGACCCCAGGGAAGCCCAGACGTCCCAGGGTCTCTGCCTGTGCTTCAGTTAGCAGTTTGGGCCGTGCAGCCCATCTGGGGCAAGGGAGGCGGACAGCACAGTCCTGGGAACTTGAACTAAGAGAGATGTGAGGGCAAGGGAGGAAGAACCCCAACCTCAGGCACCTACTGGCCTTTGTGTTTCTGCCTTATTGCTGAGTCCTCCTGAGGACCCTGGCAGGGCAGGCACTGCTGCTTTCTGGGTGAGGAGACAGTGGCTCAGAAGGGAGCAGGAACCCCAAAGCCCAAGCAACCTTCCCTCTGCCATACGCCTCACCCCTGAATTTCTCCTGTGGATCAAGATCGTTTGCCCCAAGCTAGCAGGACATGATGCCAGGAACCAGCCAACAAGGCCAAGGTCCTCGCTGGGCTCCAAGGCCTCTGGGAACTGCCTCCTTCAGCTCCTCCCAGCCTCATCACTTCCCACGTAGCCTCCCTCACGGTGGGCTCCAGCCACGGTCCCCTCTTCGTCAGCGGTGCCACGTCATATGAGCTCATAGCCTGTGTGAATGTGCCACGTCTCTCTGTGCCTTTGCCTCCCCCAGCTGCCCAGCCCTTCCCCACAGTCTCGGCTCAAGGACCAGCCCTCTGTGCTGCTCCACCTCCTTCCCCGGGTAGGATGAGGGACCTGACTCCACGTTCCTTTAGAAACGGCCTTGGCCCATGGACTGGCGCTGCCTCTTCCCACCTTGAGGAGTGGGGCTAATAAACACAGTGAAGGCGGCAGTGGCAGGCAGGGGGTCAGAATGGCCACACTGCCTGGGTTGAATTCTGGCTCTGCTACTTATTAGCTGGGGGACCTTGAGCAAATCACTTGACCTCTTCGTGCCTCAGTTTATCCCTCTGCAAGATGGGGATAATACTAGCGCCAACCTTCTAGGGTGGCTGTAGAATTACGTGAGGAAATTCATATAAAGAACTGATATGAATGATCTGCTTTATCACACAGGCTATGAGCTCATATGACTGTTAAGGAAACCTGACGGACTGTGGACCGAAAAGCAGGCAGGATGCAACACAGAGCAGCAGCTCTCAACGTTCACAACCTTCTGGACCTTCCGGCTCAGGGTCCAAGGAGGACCTGGGGACGGGTCCTCTCTGGCCTGGGGATACAATAGCTTGACTGGGTGTGTTGCCGTTACCCTGCTCGGGAGCATCTCCTAGGCCAAACAAAGGCTAAGGGTGAGCATGTCCACTCCATGAAGGAGTACAGACATGACATGCATTTGTCAGAACCAATCCCCCCCGTAAAAGCCGGTGCCGGGGGCTTCCCTGGTGGCGCAGTGGTTGAGAATCTGCCTGCTAATGCAGGGGACACGGGTTCGCGCCCTGGTCTGGGAAGATCCCACATGCCGCGGAGCAACTGGGCCCGTGAGCCACAGTTGCTGAGCCTGCGCGTCTGGAGCCTGTGCTCCGCAACAGGAGAGGCCACGATAGTGAGAGGCCTGCGCACCGCAATGAAGAGTGGCCCCCGCTTGCCGCAACTAGAGAAAGCCCTAGCACAGAAACGAAGACCCAACATAGCAATCAATCAATCAATCAATCAATAAAAAAAAAATAAACCTTTAAAAAAAAAAAAAAAAAAGCCGGTGCCAAGGATGCCCAGTGCAAACACTGCCACCCGCAAACAATCGTGTGCCCGGCCACGGGGCCCATAGCCCTGGCTGGGAGCACAAGGAAGGAAGGCGTCACTGGCCCGGAGAGAGGGTGGGTCCTGCGGTGAGGGCTGTGGGTTTGGTCAGACAGCAGGGAATGTGGATTGACTGCAGACACGGGTCCAACTTCCTCTGTGCCCCACCCCCACCCGGCCAGGCATCTGAGGCAAAATCGCCAGCAGAAAGGCCATGGAATCCTCTTGCTTTAGGTGGATTCAGCAAGTCAATCCCGCCCCCCAAAATCTAAAGGTTAAAACACTTCTGCCACTCTGGTTACACTTGGATTAACTCAGAGGAAGATGCGGCCTGATAACGGGAGCCGAGTGCAATGAATTCCTCTAATTTATCCACTAACCGCCACATCTCCAGGGAACGATTTTCTAGGAAAAGGTTATGGTGCTTTCTAAGAAAGAAACTGATCTTACCAGGGAGATAAAATACCCTGAACAGCCCTGGGAGATTGCTTCAGAAAAAAAGTGCTGATAACGGAAGCGCACACTGCAGCTGGGTTCTGAGAACTAATCTCTTCACACACCTCTCCTGCAGGCCAGCAAGAATCACAATTGCATTTGCGTGTGCCTCGCCCCCCAGATCCCTCAGATACCTTAACACCACGCCATCTCTGGGGGACCCGGCCTCTCGGGGCTGATTTCACAGCAGCCTCACCTGCACTATGTCGACTGCTCACCCCCCCATGCTCCTTCGCAGAAGCCCGGCCCCGCTTCCTCTCTCAGAGCTCTGGGGTTGGGGCCGGCTCCGCGCCAGCGAAGGCAGCCTGCCTGCCACCGACATCCGACATCCGGCATCCGGGGCCAGATACGATGGAATTTCAATCTCTGCTTTAACAAAGCGCAGCGCGCCTGGGGAAGTTAGGCCTGGTGGCGCGGTGCGAGGGAGGAGCTCTGGCTCTTCTGAAGGCGTGTTGGAAGGCAGGTCTGGATGTGGTCGGAAACCCTCTGCCCCCCGCCCTGGAGGTGCTCCTGGCGGGCAGCAGCCCAGGAGAGGCTGCGTCCAGTGCCCACTCACCCGCCGGGTCTTCTCCACGTCACCACACGGCAGCCGCTTCACAAAGTCAATGCCCGTCAGCGGCGTGCCCGTTGGGGGCAGCAGGATGGAGGCGTCCATCATGAGATATTCCACATTCATGGGCTTCATCTAGAAGACAGACATCGGAGGGAAGCTCACTGAAGGGAGGAAGGGGCGGGGGCAGGTGACACGGGCCTCTCACCTCCATCTGCACATATTAAAGAGCACATCAACCGCGATTCAGACTAAGTGAAGCCTCGAGGCAGCCAGATGTGAGAGATGTGCCTTGTTGTGTTCCAAGTTGCAGATGTCCCCTCATCTGCAGTGACAGCTCACACACTCTGGAGAAGCTGCCTCCCTGCTGTGAAAAGCTCTTCTTTCTCACCCTCTTGTTCCCCTCCCCTGAGCAGGGAGAGGGGCCTCAGTAAGGAGGCCAGCCCTTTACGGTGGTCCCTTTAGGGTGGTCTGCCCCGTGTGCGGAAGCCTGACTGCTGCCCGCCTCCTTCGCTGGCACCTCCAATACGATGACAGCAGATGTAGCGACGTGGCTCCCGTTTAAGGGGACCTGACTGCGGGGCAGGCAGAGAACTAGCGGCTTTGCACGTAGGCCCCGTCCAAGCCTCCCAACAACCCCAACAGGGAGGCTGCCGAACTTACAGAGAAAACGGAGGCTCAGGGAAGCCGAGGAATGGATGTGGGCACACTCAGCCGGCTGGTGGCAGAACCATGACACGGACCCAGGCCTGCCCGGCTCCAGACCCACTATGATTTCCACAACACAACCCGCATTCCCCCTTCCTTCCTCGCCTCCCTGGCTTCTAACCTGGGGTAACAGAACCAAGTCACTTATTAAGCACCTACTACTCGCCAGGCCCCTGCAGGGCTCACCTCCTACTGTGCGGGTGCCGGGGCTGTCCCATACTACAGAGGGGGTCGCTGAGCTCAGAGGGAGGGCGCGTGCCCACAGCCACTGGGCCAGCCAGGGCAGAGCTGTCTGCCTCCTTCCACACCGCCTCCAGGAAGTCTTCTCCGATTACCAAGACACATGCTAACATCACCTCCCCTCCTGGAACTTTGTTGCATCAGTACTGACCCCTTAATGTGCACGTGTTGTTGGACACTGACACTTCATTTACCTGGCATCATAAAGGAATGACATTTCACAAAGGTAAATATTCTATAGAATTAATTTTACTCCTTTAAGCATCATAAGCTTTTTCGTGCCTCCTTTTTTTAGAAAGTGGGCTTCAATCATATCACACTTTCTTTTCCCTCCTGTAACATAAAGCTGACTAAACAAGGCAGAGCTGTGGAGAGGGTCCGGCTGTCCAGAGACCTGGTGAACAGGGAGCCCCTTCGCACGCGCTGCCTACCTTCTTTTGGACCCGTGAAGCCTTCCTCGAAAGGTCTGAGGTCCACCGTCGCTATTCCTTTACGCCAGAGTGGGGGTGGCAGAGCCCTGTCGCCCACCTGGGGCGCCTGGGGTACCAGCCTTCCTGCAGGGCCTTCCTGGCCTGCCTTCGGCTCCCTCGTAACTTTCTTCCCTCCATCCCTCCGCTCTCAACCACCTCCCAACAAGCCCCCTCTAGGACTCCTGCCCATTATGCCTCTGCATGAAGCAAGAGGTGACAGGAAAAACAGTGAAGGGTCAGAAGTGAAGGCCTGGCTTTGGCAGCACCCGAGAGAGCCTGTCCCAACTTCGCTGAGCTTAGTGCTGGTTTCCTTAAGTCTGAGCTAACGACTCAGATACGGGGGCTGGGTATATGTCAGCTGTTACTTCCCTAGAGTGCCAGGCTTTGTGCAAAACATGCAATAAATGTGTCACTGAGACAAACAAACAAAACCCAGGAAGCTCCCTAGGGCAGGAGGGAGGGGAACCGAATATCTGTGTGCTGAACCTCTATAGGAGGCAGCCCTTAGGTATTTCACAACCAGCGTGGAAAGCTGTGTGGTCTGGGCCCCATTTTACAGATGGAAAAATCCAGGCTCAGAAGTAAGCAACCCGCCCAGGGTTCCAGTTAGTAAGTAGCAAAAGCAGAAACTGTGCAGGGGTTTAGGAGCCCAAGCTTTTCTGTGTTGTCAAGTGACACACGAGCCTTACGTTTCCAAACAAGAAGCCAAACTTCTGGAGAATTACACTGTGGAAGGGGACGTCACGGGCATAACATAAGACGGCAGCTGACCACTGACTCCACTCCACTCCAATTCATGGTCCAAAGAGTAGAAGACTGAGACACTCTTTGGGGGGGGGTGTCGAGGGGATAACGGGGTGTGGCCATCAAAGGTGTGAGGCGCACACGGGCAGCTCACATAGCACCGAGAGGAGGCCTGGTCACTGCTGGGGCATTTCTGGAGGTGAATTATACCAATTTACACTTTTCCCTTGAAAAGGCTCCGCGAGGCCTCAGACGTGCTGTGAGCGAGGATGTGGTGAGGGCCCAGCCATCCAGAAGCCCAGAGACGGGCCAGGGACCCAGGGAGCTACACAGCACACGCTGTCTTTTTCTTTCTGACATTTTAAACCCTTGGGTTTATTGTAAAGTTCCCGAATCACTTCACTCTTTTGTCCATGAAAAGGGCGATTTATCATCTAGTTACTGAGTGTCAACTAAGGGGCAGGTGCTTATGGGGACGCAGAGGTAAATGAACAAAACAGAGCAACCTGCAATCTTCTGCAAGACAGGGAAGATCCCGGGCTGGCACTGCAGGTTCAAGGAAAAGCCAGGTGCGGGAACATTCTGGTGGCACAGAAGAAGGAAGCAGCACAATATGCAGAGCAAGGCAGGACACTGGGAGGTGACGGCTCTGCTCCTCGATGGCTGGGCACATGTGGGCACCTCCCTCAAGCTCTCTCTTATTTCCTTATCGGCAAAAGCAGGATAATGATAGCAGTGACTCCCATCAGGCTGACGTGGGGATTAAGAGATTTCACATGTACGACATGCTGTACACACCTGACACGGACTAAGTCCTCAATCAAATACTATTCATATCAAAGTGAATCTTTCTGAACCAACTTATGACTCAGCCTAACTTAGAGGGAGTGAATGTCATCTGAAATTTCACTGGTGGGGATCAAAAGGCACTGTTTTCAATGCACTTCCCCACCAGTCTCTGCCATTCTGACGGAAAGCTCCGAATGAGACGAATTCTCCCCTGGTTCGGCAGGACAAGCTTTGCATACCCACAAGCGCGTCTGGCCCCTCACTCACCGTCATGCTCCTGTACTCATCTTCAAACATGTCCAAAAAGATTTCTTCTCCCTAAAAAGAAAGGAAGGAAAAAGAAGATTATGCACATTTTTTTCCCCATAAACAACAAAGTATTATAAACTCCAGTTCGAGGCTTTTGGGGCCATCTGTTTCTTATTAGCTAGTTCTCGTAAATCACCAGGAAGTGAAATACACACGTGAATAAGAACACACACACCCAAATGAAAGCCCAAATATCAAATTGCACCTCAACGCTTTTCTCCTTTTTTTCAAGCATGTGTAGTTAGATTTCTAGTGTCACGGCAGTTAATTAAAAACAACAAAAATAACTTCATATATAATTAAAATATAAGAAGGGTTAATGTTTCAAGTACTTAACGTCATCTGCTTGCTGAGAATGGTTGGAGAAAATAAGAATCTCGGTTAAGTTGTCATGTTAAAGCTAAGAGGCTCCACACCTCTGAAAGGAAGAGTATGATTAAATATGCTTAACTCTAAAATTATACGGCTTGTTCCATTTGTTTTTGAGGCGCGCCTTTGGGGTTGTGGGGTTCCTGCAGCCCTGATGACTCTGCCCCGGAGGTCCCTCCCAGAACAGGGTGGCGGGGAGGAATTGGCTCTGAGACACAGAGACTAGGGGCCAATCTCAGCCGTACCTCTTGGAGCCTCTCTTTGTTTCACTGCAAGACTGGGATGAGAGCCCACGTCTGTGCAATAGGAAGACAAAATGAGTTGATGCACACGGTCATTATGACCACCCTGGATAGGACCGCAGCGGGGGAGGGCAGGGGAGACTTGGCTGAGCGAGTCAGGGCTGTTAGAGCTGGCCTGTCTCCTAAGCGCCCTCCCCCACCCCCACCCCGGCCACACACACACAGTTGGGGGTGGGAAAAGCAATAGGTCCTCTATATGTTTTTCCAGTGATCAGAACCACAGGTAAACTTGAAAGTTCTTGTGTGGTGTGAGAACCATGCAATAACCACAGAAATAGCAACCCTTGAGAATATCCATAAGCTTGTGAGATAATGTACTTAGGGTGCAAACCTTTTAGGATACAAGAGAGAAAAATCTGGGTTGGGAGAAGGGAGCTGCAATTCAACTGCAGTTCTCCTTTTGTCAGTGAGAAAGAAAAATCCTCTGGGAAGATGCCTACCTATATGTCTTCCTGTTTTTGCAATCCAGAAGCTTTCTGGGGGCCAGGGTGGGGATGAGGGGCAGGGGAATAAACTAAGAGCAGTTATACTGGAAAGAGCTTCAAAGATGACTCTGCCGAGGACTCCTATCCTCACTGCAAGGCCAAGTGTGGTTTGGGCCGGTCTAAGGGGAGACTGGGATTTCTGCCCCGGTGCGTGGGGCCCACAGTGGTGCCACCCTTGTCTGGGCACGTCCACTGTGTTGCAGCTGCGTGGCATCATCTGATCCCGGCGAGGTACACTTCCAGATTACATGACCTGGTTTTATCTCAACGAACACTGACAATAATGGGCAGTGGCTTAAAAAGCTTTTTACAAAGAAAAAGATTCCTGTGCATATATGTATCTAGTTCACAGCAGTTTAAGGAGAGTACAAACAATGAATAACAGTGCAAGTGAATGAGAAAAGGGCGGGGCCGACGCCTTTCCTCCCCCAGGGAGGATCTCTTCATCAGCCAGAGTACAAGGGGAAACCACCACTCACTGGATCTGGAGAGATGTGATGTGGAGCCCAAAAAGTCAGAAACTACTAAGCCCGCTTGGCATATGGCTTAATCCACTGTTGCTGACAAATGATGAGCCTTGCCTAAGGCTATATTATGCCTTAAGAAAAGAGGTAAACAAAACCATCACAATGCAGTATCTTAAAACGAATCATCTGGAAACTGAAGACAGATCTACAAGTTTTCCAAATACTGAAAGTTATGGTGGTCCTTTACCAGCTCTCACTAAATTCATGATAAATGTTTAGAGCCTGTATGTGCACACAGGCACACTTCATTTTATTGCACTTTGTTTTACTGCTTCACAAATACTGAATTTTTTTTTACAAATTGAAAGTCCATGGCAACCCTGTGTTGTCAGATGATAGTTAGCATGTTTTAGCAATAAAGTATTTTTAATTAAGGTATGTACTTTTTTTTATACACCATGCTATCACACACTTAGCAGACCACAGTACAGTGTAAGCACAACTTTGATTAGCGCTGGGAAACCAAAACGTTTGCGTGACTCTCTTTATTGTGAAATTTGCTCTATTGTGGTGATCTGGAACCAAACCCACAGTATCTCTGAGATCTGCCTGTACATGTATATAAATAATACACATGCATATAATTTATAAACTCATGTAATTCAGTAATTTTATATGTATAAGCATATGTAATTCATGAACACATAAGTTCATATGTATTATTTAGTCATATGAGTATCTGTATATAATTCATCATTTACATGTAAATTCATCAATAAACAAATTCATATATAATTGATAAATAAACAGTCCCATACTAGGGGTGAGTCCTCAAAAGTTGTACTGATACAAGAGCATGGACAGAAAAGTGCAGAGACCACTGCTCCGGAGAGGATGAAATTGAACATTTTTACTCAGGACCCATAGGGTGTAAGAAATAACTGAAGACACTACAGTCTGGTTTATACGACACACACACACACTGCTGTACCCCTGAGTTCTGGCAGTTTACCTTATAGAAATGCCGCACCAGGTGGACACTTTCTTCTCGGGCTCCCTGTTAAAAGAGAGGGAGGGTGTGAGGGGGCAGGTCTCACCGAGGCGAGTGAGTTGGGTAAATCACAAATTCTAAAGTCTGAGTCTGTATAAGACATATGCTGGGCTAATAATCTTAATCTATAAAGTGGTTCTTCATAAGGGGGTGGGGGAGAAGGAGCTCAAAATAAAAACGGGCAAAGGACAGACGATTCAATGTGATGACATGGAAAGTTGTTGATACACAGTTACATGAGAGAAACGGGTTCTACAATATGGCCTTGATGACTCTGTTTTTATAAAAAGAAAACTTCACTTGTAAACGTGTGTGTGAGTGTAGGTGGTATCTGGAAAGACACACACCGAAGTGTCAACGATCATTACCTTTTGCCTCTCTGTAGTTTCTAAACTTTCTAAAATAAACATGGAAAATAAGAGGGAAAACAATGAAAGCTATTTAAAACAATGAATGAACATAGTAGCACGATAAACCATAAATAAATAAATGTGTATCTGTACACGTATAAAACTTTCATAATATAAAAAGAAAAAATCCTGGAGACAAATACAGAGCCAAATACAAGAGAACTACTAAAACTCACTATTAAGTGGGCTTCTCGGGCCCATCTCAGTGGAAGGGCAGGTCCATGGGAGCAAGTGGGTAGAGGGGGCGGCAGGGGTCTGGGGCCCAGCTTCCTCCCAGTGGTGCTGCGGACCGGGCTGCGGACCGGATGCAGCAGCTTCCCGTGACCTCCTCCTACCCTCCCCCAGGGCACGGGCGCAGGAGGAAGGGGGCCTCACCTCCAGGCAGGCCAGGTGTACGTCCTTTATGATACAGCCTGTGCTGGTCACGACTTGCTGCTTTAGGAGCAGGCAGCTCAGCTCCAGCGTCGCCAACCGGATCTTGCCATCTGCAGAGCACACCAGGGTCAGCCGCGCGCACCCCGGGCTGCACGCCCTCACAGGCAGTCTCTTGCCTTCCTGACTTGGAGGTCAGCAGGTCAGCTTGGCAGGTCCCCCGACATCCAGTGGGGGTACAGAGGGAACCCCCATGTGCCAACCTCCTTCCCAATCAATTACAATTGAATGTTTTCATCAAAACCACCTGTACCAAATGCTACCCAAAGTCCCCTTATGGGGGGAGGGGAGGCAGGAAAAATGGGTAACTACTTATTACTGAGGGCCTAGAAAGTGGCCATCTGCGGTCACTTTGCTTGTCCAGCATTCCTTCTCTTTCTTCAGGGACGAGCACCCCCAGTTTCCCTTGGAGAGCCACCAGCCCTGCTCTCGGTCATGTGATTTGGGTGGAGCTGGTCCTGCTTCCCCTGTCCCAGGGGTGGGCACATCCCCCAGGCTGGTCAGGGCCATCCAGCCCCCTGGTCACAGTGACTGGGTAGGGGGCGAGCAAGGGAGCCAGTCACAGCCAGTCACAGCCAGTAAGGCTCAGTTCCACAACTTGCTGGAACCACCAGGCTCGAGACCCTCTCCTCGTGCTGGGCTGCGGAGAGGACAGGGACAGTGGTGGGGCCCTGATGGCCCGAGCACTACAGTCCGCAGTGGCCACCTCACCAGCGTGCTCTACAAACTGAACCCTGAGTCCTCCCTTCCAACAGGCTGCCCAGAGTCTCTCCTATGGCAAGTCCAGAGCCCGACAGGTGGCGGGAGCTGCAGGCAGGCATCTGGCCAAGGCAGAAGGCCACAGAGCCCAAAGGCAGGCTTGAAAACATTGTTCGAGCCCTGGACTCAGCTGCGCCTCAAGCCAGCGCCCAACAGACGTGAAGTCACACAAGCCAACAGTCTTGTTTGTTTGTTTGTATTGTCTCAGCCAGTCTCAGTTGGGTTTCTGTCAACTGCAACCAAGTTCTGACTAACACAGCCTGCTGTCCTGCTGTGAGCCAGGCATGGTCTGGGTGCTTTAGAGACACTCCCTCAAGGAGTCTCTCTAAAACCCCACTGCAATGGGTGCTCTAAAGGCTGAGGTTTAGAAAAGTGAAGTGGCTTGTCCCAAGTCTCACCCTGGGCTGTGGTGGACTCCAGGTGCCCTGAATGCCAAAACCCACATCTGGCATCGTCCCTAGAAAGCACCCGTGACCGCCTGACTGAAGGGCATCCTGCTCTTAGCAAACTCCCCCTCAGTCTTTAATCTCATTTCTGGGGAGAGGCCTCCACGTGGAAGGAGGGGCCAGGAGAGGGGGTAGTTTCTAGGCCACATCTCCGAGGTCTTGGAAACAACAGGGACCAGGATGGACCACTGGGGAAAAACTCAGGGCAGACACACCGCTGCACACCTCCCTGGCTGGCCTTTAATCGAGGGGGGTGGTGGTGGTGTGTGTGTGTGTGTGTGTGTGTGTGTGTGTGTTGGGGGGGGGGGGGTAGGGCGGCAAACAGGTGAGAAGAGGGAATCTGTCTGCCCAAAAATGAACTGGTTACATACAAGCAAAACCAGGCCTTCCTAAGCACGACACAACCCCAGGGACCATCCTAAGCACGACACAACCCCAGGGACCACCCGGGCAGAGGCTGGTTAGTCTCAGCTCGGCCGTCCTCCCGGGCCCAGCCCCACCACCACTTCTGCACCGCAGCCCAGGCCCGGCAGCGCCCACCCGCCCTCCTCCAAGCTCAGGAGTTCTCCGGAGCACAGTCTCACTCCCGCCTGCCCCTCCGCGGAGCCGCGCTGTGGGCCAGGTCAGAAACGTCCCTCCTGCTGCCTCCAGGCAAGCGGACGGTGATTTTCCACCAAGACCCTTCTTCTTTTCCAAGTTCCTGCCAAGTTGCTGACTATTCCTCCTGCTGGCCCATCTCTCCAGGGCAACAGAGGGAGCAGCAAACTCCTGAGGCCTCATCAAAGCTTCCAGATCGTCCCTCTGAGCTGCCCCAACCTCTTCTCTTCAGAAATACACCGTCCTCAGGGGGCCTGCTGATCCTCCCCACCGTGGAGGCTCCTCCCCAACACCCAGGCCATGCTCCACCTTCCCCATCACTGAGGCACGTCCAGCTCACGCAGCTCCTGCCAACCGGTCCTGGGCCACCATCCTCAGGAACGTGCTCCGCCTCCCCCAACTAGACCTCCCGTGGAAACTGACTCCACCGAGCGCCCCTCGGTCCTGAGCCACCCACATCTTTCTTGCCACCCAGGACACCCTCCTCCTGGCCCTCCCCCTCCCACGCGGGGCCTGGCCCAGGCTCTGGAGCTGGCTCCCCCTCTATGTCACCTCCAGAGATCGGTAGTGGCCCAGAGCTCAGTCCTAGACATGCCTCTCTCCTCTCCTGTGACTTTAAAAACCATCTGTGAGCTCCACAGTGTTAGTTCTGGCCCTGAACCCACACTGAGGTCTACATTCCATCTCCACATGGAGTCCCAGACTGCCGGGACTTCACAGACCCCCAGCCGTGGCTCCTGGAGGACAGGATCCACGTCTGTCCCCTACTTCCTACACCCTCGTCCCTCACATACAGAGGCTGGCATGCAGGAGGCACTCAATAAACACTTGTTGAGTTTACCGATACCCTTTAGGCCCTGGACCTGGTTCTCCAAGCCCCTGCACTCACTCCGCAGCAGTCACACTGTGCTTCTGGCCACCACCCCCCTTGATTCTGAGGTCCTCAGCTGCAATCACAACCCTGGACCGCTGCCCTTCTCCTGAGCCTGACCAGTGCCCGCTCCCTGGACGGCTCCTGGTCACTCAGCTCAGTGGCTCTCTCTCCACCAGGCTGCATCTCCGTCTGGCCCTTTCCTGCGCACTCACTCACGCCCCGATGGCCTCTCTCCCTGCCTTGCAATTAGGGTTGCTCAGCCTCAGCACCATTGACATTTGAGGCCAGATAATCCTTTGCTGTGGGGGCCCATCCTGTGCACTGTAGGATGTTTAGCAGCGTCCTGGCCTCCACCCACTAGATGCCAGGAGCAACCCCTCCCCAAGTTGTGACAACCAAAAATGTCCCTGGACATTGCCAGATGTCCCCTGGGGACAAAGCTGCCCCCAGTTGAGAACCACTGTGCTAGTTCATTCCACTTGCTCTTTCTAGCCCCTACTGTGGCTGCAGGTCGGTGCTGGCCAAGACCTCAGAACTAGGCTGACACGTGCCAGACACCGGGCACATCTCGTATTATCAACCTTCCCCCTCACTCACACTCTCAGCCTAGTTCATGCTCAAACGTGGCCTTGGGCCACCCCAAGAGGAGGGTTGCAGACACAGGCAAAACTGACCAAAGCCGGGTTGAGTATGGAAGGAGAAGAAAGAGAGGGTCTGGCACAAACACCATGGGGGAAGGAAAGAGGAGGAGACCCCGAGACGAAGACACAGCTGGACGGGAGGGGTCCGGGTGGCCCAGGACACAGGGGTATGTGGCAGGGGCATGGCTGAGGTCTGCCTGGATTCCCAGCGGGGCCAGATCTAGAAGCCAGGGCTCCTGGTGCCAGTGCGGGGCCTGGTCCCCATAACTCCACCACCCCTGTGAACCGCCCGCACGCCCGGGCACCTGGCTGGGCCGCGTTGTTCATGATCCTGATGAGTCTTTCAGCCAGTAGGTGGTTGTAGGTCGTCTTCTCGGCCGCAGTGGGCACTGGCAGCTGGATCCGCTCGAGTTTCTCAGGATCCATGCCTGGAACGGAGAAAAGGGGCCGGCTGTAAGCGCAGCTGCCATACCGAGTGCCCTCCATGTCCTGAAAGGCCCCTTCGAGCGGGGCTTCCTCAACCTTGGCCGTCCACGGTCCGTCCTCGTGATTCCTGCCATGACCGGGTGCTGCCTGTACTATGACTCACCTCAGAGTTTTCTGTAACTGGACCTTAAGTAAATATATTAAAACATGTATTTTCTTTTCTTTTCTTTTCTTTTTTGGCCATGCCACGCAGCTTGAGGGATCTTAGTTCCCCCACCAGGGATTGAACCCAGGCCCTCGGCAGTGAAAGCGCCGAGTCCTAACCACTGGACCGCCAGGGAATTCCCTAAAACATACATTTTCTAACACTACTTGCAAATGGGAAATCAGCATGGCTGCAATACCAACAGTAACAAACTTTTTATGTTTCAGCCAAAGACTGTTGACTGGCTACTCACTGTGGCCCGAGGCCTGCTCTGAGTTAGAAAGGGCGATCGGCAGGTACGTGAAAGGTGTTGAGGTCACACTAGCCCGACTGTGACATGCTCCTGGGCACAGTCAGAGGAGTGGGAAGGGGGTGGGAAAAGGAGAAACTCTGGCACTGCGGGCTTTGCTGCCGCTTCGGGGCTGGTCTGCGCGCCCTCCGAGGCCACCCCTGTGTGAGACCCATCCCACAATGGGGGAAACAGACCAGACGGAAAGGAACCTACAGTCGTGCCCACCAATCGCATCTCCAGCTCTTAACACCAAACTGGAGAGCTGGGCCCCTGCGTGGGAAGCACAGAGGAGGCAGCCCCGTGCTGGGCTCACAGAAAGGCGCAAATGCGACAAAACTGACAAAGCGGGTCTACGTTTAAGGGGCAGAGGAATCACTTTTCCTCCGGGGAAATCTAACAGCATTTCAAAGACAAAGATGAGACGGGGGGTGGGGTGGGGGAGGGGGAGGGTGGGGGGCTTGGGAAAGGAGAGAGGGCGCGCTCAGAGTCTAACTGAACCGAGCATCACTTTTCCTAAAGCAGGACCTGGGGGCCAGGGTGACAGGACGACCTGCTGGGGTCACTTCGCCAGCCCAGGTGTGGGACAGGCAGTGCTCCAAATCCCTCTCCTCCCGCCGAGCCCAGCTCTGGAAAACTAGACTTGCAGAAAAGCTCGCAGAAACAAACATTTCACTTGCTCCACGCCTGGGGAGCTGGAAGGATTGTTTGTGCCTGAAGCACGTCTTTTCCAGTTATTCTACAAAAGGGGGGATGGTGGCACTTCTGGGAACTCTTGAAATACGGCCCCTTGAGTACTAAATGATGCTTCATTTAGAACCCTGACAAAATAGCGGAGGATAGCAGTGAGGAGCTGATTGTCTGGATTCTAAGTAACTCCCACACTCACACATTGACGTAATAAACCATAACAATATATCTTGCGCTACTGAATTCCTTCCAACTCCGAACCGGAGGTTAAGTCATGCCAAGGAGATGACACGGGTGGAGGTGGCCCGAGGGCTGGAGGTGAGCAGGTCCCCCTCTCACACCGCACCGAAGTGGCTTCATCAAAAAATTTGACTGTGATGAAAATTTGATTTGTGGATTCTGTATCTCGTTTTGATGCTAAATGTCTAGCTCTGAAGCATTCTGGTTTATTAAATGGCAAGAAGGACATCAACTGAATCTTTCTGGCATTTGCTTTTTTCCAGAAATGTCAACACCGTGTGAATCTCTCTCTACCCTTTCGTTCTTGGCCCTCTGGGAACTGTCAGTCAGTGATTCTGGGGAAAACAATGGCTCCCCGGCCTGCCGGGCACATCACCCACTTCCATGACCCCCCAGCCGTCATCCCACTTCAAAGAAGACGGTGCGAGGAGCCAGCTTCTGGCTCCCCCGGGAACGCAGCGGCAGCGGCAGGGCCTGGGAGACAGACTCGGACCAGCTCTTGAATTTCCATGGCGAGTTCCCTTTTTTGTCTCTTGCCTATTATTGCCCTGACTCCCTTAGAATTGGTCAAAAATGAGGAAATCTGTGGCAAAATCTTCTCTCAACAGGAAGAAAAACCTGCCAAGGTTATCCTGACCTTCCTCGGCTAGCAGCTCCACCCTCCGTGAAGCGGGGGACCCAGGGGGACTGAAAAACCTCAAGACTTCACAGGACCAGATTCCAGTGCAACCTCTTCCTTTAGTGAGGAAATTAAGGCCCAGAGATGCTAAGTCACGTCCCCAAGGTCACAGACCACGTTAGAGGCCCAGTTAGAACTGGGTTGATTCCGGAGATGGACAGGATCCAGACGGGGAGGGGGTGGCACCCCCTGTGTGGTGAGCTGACCACAGCAACAGTTTGAGAGGGGCCTGCCCTCTGGTCTGACAAAAGCTACCGCCAGCCCCGCAGGGCCTCCTCGTGCCCTTGGGCTCGTTCTCTCCCAGGGTTCTTGCCGCACTGTGGCCGGGATGGAAGGGGAAAGAGCCAGGTGCCAGGTGCTGGAGGAATTTTGTTTTGATACTTACCTCTTGGACTCCCAGCCTCCTTACATGTTCAATGGGAATAATTACAGAAACTGCCCGTCCCAGGGTTGCTGTCAGGACGCAGTAAGAAGCAGCACTCGGTCACGTTCAATAGTTACCTGTCGTTACCTTGCACTGATGGGAATTTTTACTTTGAACGTGGCTTAATGTAGTTCTATATCAGCTGTGTTATAAGAGGAAAGAAAGAATGAAAGAACAAAAGGACGCAAAGGAAAACAAACTAACCGAAGCTAACATCAAGCTATTTTAGAAGGCTCAGAGAAGGCACGCTGAGCTGCCTGTCCGGGGCGCGGGGGACATGCAGCTAGGTTGGACTCTGAAGGATGAGATGCTCAGGGACGACCGGGACTTGCCAGGCCAAGGGGCAGAACTCGGGGAGAGCGGGGTCGGGGCTTTGGGTGGAAGTGATGAGGCAGAAGCCAGGGGAGGGACAGACACGGCTTGGATGCCAGGACCCCTGGAGGGCAGCCAGCGGGTGACATGATCTGGTTGTCATGGCCAACTCTAGAGCAGCCCCCATCCCCCTGGCCACTCAAGGTGATCTCCCCGCTTCCAGCACTTTCCCAAAACAGACTCCATGTTGCAACGCATCCTATGTGCAGTAGATTTTACCACCAGCCAAGGGGAGGCAGAGAGCAGGGTCCACTCCACACAACACATGGCAGAACTTTGTAAAGAACCCCTCTGGGCATCTCCGCTCTTTCCCCAAAGTTTCTGCTCGGCCAGGTGCCTCATTCCCTCCCTGTCTCTCTCTTTTTCCCACCATGGCCTCTAAGACATTCTTCTGGGTCCAAACAAAACAGTGGCTGACAGCTGTGAATGAACAAGGTCAGTGTGATAATATGACAATGATATGCATGTGAAAGGGAAACGGCACGTGTGCAGGCGGACGGATGGACAGGCAGACAGACAGATAGACATAGACACACACACACACACACACACACACACACACACACAGGTTTCCAGTCACTGAGAAGCAGGTTTTGTTGCAAACCCGATCGAGTTCCTTCGCCAGCCATTTCCCTCTGACTGAAATAAACACTGTAGATAATATACTGTCCTATTTGCTTCAACCCCCTAAGTGCTGAGTGACAGACAAATTCCAGAGAAACCCAGATGCACTTCACACGGCCCGGGAAGCCGCGCTCGCACGTCCAGATTCCAGCAGACCACACGCTTCCTCGTTCCCGCCCCACCGGGGTCAGATCCCGCTCTGCCCCAGTGAGTCAGAACGGGTCTCCCTTGCCATCACTTCCACCCTACGAGCACCGGGCTGCGGACTGGCGGGGGCCAAACTCCCAACTAACTAATTCAAAGAATCCCAAATAGAAGGGAAGGGTGTGGCTCTGTGATGTCGGTAACCAGATCCTAAGCTTCCCCTCTGGGTTCTAGATTCTTCCTCCTTAGTGGAAACCCCCATTCACGACAAGGGTAGAACAGACCCAGACCAAAGCTACATAAAAAGAAGTAGACAGACAAACCTGCCTAAAGAGACCACAATAGTGCCAGGTAAAAATAATCGTCAAAAAATTTTTTTCTTGGACTTCCCTGGTGGTGCAGTGGTTAAGAATCCTCCTGCCAATGCAGGGGACATGGGTTTGAGCCCTGGTCGGGGAAGATCCCACATGCTGCGGAGCAACTAAGCCCATGTGCCACAACTACTGAGCCTGTGCTCTAGGGCCTGCGAGCCACAACTACTGAGCCCACGAGCCACAAGTACTGAAGCCCGCGCGCCTAGAGCCCGTGTTCCACAACAAGAAGCCTGCGCACTGCAGGGAAGAGTGGCTCCCGCTCACCGCAACTAGAGAAAGCCTGCACGCAGCAACGAAGACCCAATGCAGCCAAAAATAAATAAACAAACTACAAAAAAAATTTTTTTTCTTTCTTTCGGTCTCCTTGGCTGGAGTCACACAAGCATTGCCAGCTTTGGAAGACTATAGACCAACTATTTCGAAAGCTAACCAGATGTTGGGCCAATTTCCAATGTACTTCCAGTTCTGATTATGTGTCAGTCGAGATCCAAAATGATATTTTGCCAACTCTCCGCATGGCAAAAGCCTCCCTTTATCCTGTTACCTTTCAACCTTTCCCATACCTCTCGTCCATGTTCCAGTAACTTCTCAGCAAAACACAAAAAGCAAAAAGCCCAAGATTCCTCTTGGGTAAACAATGATAAATGGAGGGGGCAGGGAGCAGAAGGGCTAGTGGGTGGAGCAGGGGAGCCTTTAGGAAGACGAAGCTGCAAAACTCACCTCCCTTCCCCTTCCCCTGGGCCAGGGCCCTGCAGACTCGACAAAGGAGAGAGGGCTGCATCTGCTATTACAGATGTGAACCAGCCTTCACCACGGGGCCAGACGGAATCACAGCGAGAGCCTTCCTCCAACCGGTCAGCCCTTTTCCACTGCGCGATATTCATTTCGGTGCAGCATCTAATCTATTATGATTTACTGGAAGGCCTGAGCTAACATTTGGTTTTTATTAACATTGCTTTTATGTTAAAATTGTCTTATGATGGAAAATCTATCAGAAAGAGACCATTTCATTAGGGGCCCTGCTTAGAGGGCACGGGTCTGGAAAAGAGAGGCTGAAGGTTAAGTGCAGCGAACTGCCTGCTGCCTAACCAAAACAGAAACCACCCACCCACCCACCGCCACCAAACGGCCCCCACCAAATGCAGACCTGTGCTCGCAGGCCAGACTGGAGCGTACACCAAGCGGCAGCTTCCCTTGGGGGTGCCCCAGGCACCTGGGCCTCAGGGTGCTGAACGTGAGCTCTCCAGCTTCCGCTCCCACCCTGTTTCACAGCCCACACTCGCCGGTTCTGGAAATGGCACCACCAGTCACACAGTGGCAGGAGGCAGGGCCCTGGGCATCACACAGACTCCTGCCGTGGTGCCCCCTCCCACCCAAATCCAGCAGAAGTCTCCGCCCCCGGCCCCACGCCTCCCCTTGTCTCCCTGTCTTCGTAAATGGCCACACACAGCTGCCCCAGCGTCCCTTTCCCTCACCCCCCACATCCAGTCCATCAGCTCGTCCTGGCTGTAGCTCCAAAATGTATCGTAAAACCTTCCAATTTTTCTCCATCTCCGCGGCCAATGCGCCGTAATTCAGTCTACGTTATCCCTGCCTGGACTACTGCAACAGCTTCCTCACGAGCCTCCCAGCCTTCCCCCTTGCAACTCACTCCCCCAGCCCCATTAACCGACTTTCCATCCAGCAGCCAGGGTAATCTTCCAAAAATTTCCATCTGACCATGTCACTCTTCTACTTAAAAATCCTTTAGGTGTTTCCCACTGCACTTGGAATAAAATCTAAATTCCTTTTTGCGGCCTTCAAGGCCCTTCACGATCTGGTCCCTGCCCACCTGGTCAGCCTCACCTTGACCTGCTTTCTGCTCCTCAAACCTGTAAGGTCTTTTGCACCTCAGGGTCTTTGCACAGGCTGTTCCCTTTGCCGGGAGCACTCCTGCCTCAGATCTTTGCAGAGCCGACTCTTTCCCATTCTTCAGGCCTCAGCTCTGATGTCTGTTCCTCAGAGAAGCCTTCCCTGACCACCCAAGCTAGTGACCCCTGCACCACTACCCCTGGCTTCCTCCACAATCACAGATCACACCCGTCACGCTGCCTTCTCCTCCACCACTGTCGCCCTGCTCCCTCCGCAGCAGCCACACTCGCCACCAGGAAAATCTCTGTTTGGTTCACCGCTGTGTTCTCAATATTAACCACAGTGCCTGGCATCTAAGAAGGGCTTCAGAAATATTTGTCAGAAGGCTGAATGAGTAAATAAATGAAAAGCATTAGCAGGAAGTGGAAGAAGGAATTAAATTCCCTCGAATACGGAGTCCCACTCTTTTAGGAAGAAAGAGAGGTGGGCTCCCCAGCAGGACCTCGGCAGGGTCGTCTCTCTGGCCACATCGTGGACGAAGGAGCGTGGTGTGCCAGCCACCACTTCTCCGCTCCCCAGCACACGGCGGGGCTCCTGGAAGGAAGCCCGCTCAGAAAGCCAGCCCCCCGTAAGACGAAGTGTTCACCCACGTGCCCCCTGGCCTTCTGGAGCTGGGCACCCCCACCCCCGCCAACAGCACCCTCCCTGCGGAGGCCCCGAGTGCACCGAGCACCGGCTGCCAGGAAGAGAGCAGCGCGGGGGAGCTGCCACTCGGCTGAGAGGCAATCAGTCAGCAAGCTCTGGCTGAGCGCTGACCGGGTGTCAGGCGCCGAGCTGAGTACTGCAGGAGGCCATTGAGAGCGACGCGGTCTCTGCCTTCAGAGGCCCGGCGGTCCAGAGTGGGAGAGAAAACACGCGGAGCAAAAGCATAAAAAAGTGCCATGGGAACTTCATGGAAATTAAAAGCGTCTGCTTTTCCAAAGGTATTGTTAAGAAAATGAAAAGGCCAGCCATAGACGGGGAGGAAATCTTTGCAAAACACATCTGATAAAGGACCTGTATATAGAATATAAAGAACTCTCAAAACTCAACAATAAGAAAATGGACAATCCATTAAAACACGGGCAAAGGAAATGAGAAGATGGCAGACTAAGCACTTAAAAAGCTGTTCAACGTCATTAGTCATTAGGGAAATGCAAATTAAAATCACAATAGGACACCACTATGTACCCATTAAGATGACTAAAACAAAAAAGGTGGTCGTGCCACCCACTGGTGAGGGTATCAGAACACCAGAACCCTCGTGCACTGGTGGTTGGGATGTAAGCGCATGCGTTCGCTTTGGAAAACAGTTTGGCAGTTTCTTAAGAACAAACACACACACACCCATCATATGATTCAGTCATCCCATTCCTCAGCATTTGTCCAAGAAAAATGGAAATACACGTCCATACAAAAACTTATATACAAGTGTTCACGGCAGCTTTGTTCGTAATGGTCAAAAGCTGGAAACAACCCAAACGTCCGTTCACAGATGAATGGGTAAACAAATTGTGGTACATTCACACAGGGAATACTACTCAAACATAAGAAGAAAGGAACCACGGATACACACAACAACATGGACGAATCTCAAAATAATTATGCAGATTGAAAGAAGCCATACAAAAAAAGAGTATTTATCGCACGATTTTATTTACATAAAAGTCTAGAAAGTGCAAACCAAGCTATAGTGACAGGGAGCAGTTCAGAGTTGCCTAGGGAGAGGGGTGGGAGAAGAGAGGGACGGAGGGGAGACAAAGGGCAGGAGAAAACTTTTGGAGTGATGGATACGTACACTGACTTGACTGTGGTGATAGTTTCATGGGTGTATACATGTGTCAAAACTTATCAAATTGTACACTTTAAATATGTGCAGTTCACTGTTTATCAATTATACCTTGATAAAACTTTCTTTTTTAAATGCTACAACTTCCAGCCAAGAAAGGCAAACCATCTAAAACAATGGTTACGAGACACTGGACAAGACAACAGGCAGCATAGGAGGGTGATCCTGAGAGAGAAGAAACTAAGGCAGTGTGCCCAGTGATTGCTCCAGGTCTCTGTCTGGAAAGTTTCCAGGCCTCACCACTGACAGAGAAAACCCAAACAAAGCTCACGGTCTCTCTGAGGTGAGAAGGCAGAGTCTGCAGTTCAGAGAGGCCAAGTGGCTGGAATTGATACGAGACAGTAGCAGAGACGGGGGAGCTGCACAGATGGGCGAGGGGGTTCCTTCTTAGGTTCCCGCTAAGTTCTGCCCTGTGCATGCAGGTGAGGAAAGGGAAAGGCCTGCTGGGAGGAGGCAGGTGGAACAACCCCAGGAGCTCACACGGGGCTGAGAAGAGCTCACATTCCCAGCGGCCAGCATGGAAGGACTACCTAATCATGGCTTATCGAGTAGAGCCCTTGGAAGGGGACGGCCTCTGTACTGGGGCCAAGTGAGCCAGAGACTAAAGGCTGTTCTGGACTAGCACCAACAAAGCTTAAAAGCAAGCGTCTAAGAAGACCTAAACGACTCCTAGTAACTTCACCCTGTCCCAGGACAAAGCCCAAAAGTATTGAAAGGAAGCAAGAATTCAGCATCCAATAACATAAAATTCATAGTAACTGTCAACCAATCAAAAAATATCAGGCATGCCAAAAAAAAAAAAAAAAGGGAAAATATAACAAATATAACCTAAAATCAAACCGGAAGAAAAATCAATAATAGAAACATGGCTAGAAATTACACAGATGATAGAATAGACAAAAAGAAATCAGAAGGGAAATTATAAAATATTTTAAACTGAATAAAAATTAAACCACATATATCAAAATTTACTGCAGGCAGCTAAAGCAGTGCTTAGAGGAAAATGTACAGCATTAAACTCACATTTTATAAAAGAAGAAAAGTTTAAAATTCAATGACTGGTATGGAGAGGATATGACTGAAAAGGAATAGCATGAAGGAATTTTTTGTTTGATAGAACTACAGCGTAACACCTGATTATAGCAGTGTTCACACAAATCCATAAATATGCTAAAATTAATGGAACTACACACAAAATGAGTCAATTTTATTGTATGTTAATTTTTAAAAGTAAAATAAAATAAACTGAGTAGCATAAAAAAAATCAATGATTTAAGCTTCCATCTTAAGAAACTACAAAAAGAAGAGTAAATTAAAATTGAAGTAAGCATCTAAAGGTAAGAAATAAAGAACAGAAATCAATGAAATATAAAACAGAAAAACAACAGAGAAAAAAATCAATGAAACCAAAAGAAAGTTCTTTGAGAGGACCAATAAAATTAATATAAAATTGATAAATTTCTAGCCAAACTGATCAGGAAAAAAAAAACGAAGACCTCAACTATCGATACCATGAATTAGAAAGGGGGCACCACTATAGATCCTACAGACATTAAGAGGATAATAAAAGGGGAATTCCCTGGTAGTCCAGTGGTTAGGACTCTGTGCTTTCACTGCAGGGTGCATGGGTTTGATCCCTGGTCAGGGAACTTAGATCCCACATGCTGCACAGCACGACCGAAAAAAAAGGAAAAAAGAAAAAAAAAAAGGAGGATAATAAAGGAATATAGTAAAAAAAGTTTATGCCAATAAATTCAACAGTTTAGATGAAATGACAAATTCCTTGAAAGACATAAGCTACCAAAACTTGAACAGAAGAAACAGATAAGCTTTAACCGTCCTCTATCTACTATAGAAATTGAGTACTTTGAAACCTTTTCTCAAAGAAAACTCCAGGCCCAGATGGCTTCACTGGTGAATTCTACCAAACAGTAAAGGAAGAAATAATACCAGTTCTACCAAAACTCCTCCAAGAAATTCAGGAGGAGGGAATACTTTCCAATTTATTTCGTAAGGTAAGCATAACTTGAGAGCAAACAAAACAAGAGAATTACAGGGAGACCACAGACTAATAACACTCAGGAATACAGATGCAAAAATCCTTAACAAAGTTTTAGCAAATCAAATCCAGCAAAGTATAAAATGTGCCTGCCACACGAGGCGGTACTAACCCAGAGTGAGTATCACCTGAAGGGATCAGAGAAAACTTCCAGGAGAAGGTGAGTTCTCAGCAGACCCTTGACAGTTGAGCAGAATTTCAATAGGTGGTGATGTTACGGCAGAGAAAATGGCAGGAAAAAACACAGATGGATACAAGAAGGTGGCAGATCAGCCAAGAACAGGTAGACGTGTTGGCTCTGACTGGGGTGGCTGCCAGGCTTCCAAAGAAGCTCCCTTCTCTGGGAGCAGTTCCAGACACAGAGCTGAAACCCCTGGAGCCAGCTCTGTGCTATGTGACCCTGACTCTCACCCACCCAACCCCCAGCCATAACTGACTGTGCCAGAGTTAGACATATCACCAGCCTGGAACAATGGGATCTCTTGCCCAACAGTTTGAAACCTGAACGGAGACAGACTCCCTGCCTGGGATCTGATGGGCTCACAACACGATCTACCTTAAGGGAAGTCCCCAGAGCTGGTCCTGCCCTTCCCTCGGCTTTTCGGCAACTTCTTGGATCCCACGAGCTGCCCCAGGGGCCTTCCTATAAGACTCTCTCTCTTAGTTAAATTAATGTGAGGTGGTTTCTGCGCCTTGCAACCAAAAGAATATTAAAGAGTTCAGTGAGTACCATGACAGCCACTGCAAGTTTATCTCCATGCAAGAGTTCAATCACTGCGTAGTAAAGTTTGACTCCCTGGGCCGGAGCCAAGGGTTTATGACAGGGAAGTTGGTGGAATCAGGTCAAGTTAGAATGGTGGGTGCAATCCAGATACTCAAAATGGCAGGTACAGGAGACTGGAGTTCAAGGGAGAGAAGAAAGCACCAAAGGTTTCTGAACAGGGGAAGGACACGGTCAACACAGTCTTACAGAGAATCACCCGGCAGTGCTGTGGAGGATGGATTATAAAATGGCCGTGTGTTTGACCCCTCGGGGAGGCTGTGATCATGGCCACTGGGATGACGTGTTCAATCTCTCTCTTGCTCTCGTGCCTTTGGTTCTCGCCTCCAGCACCTCACTTAGAGCCAGGCACTGAGTTGTGCTCAGTTAAATTCTGCTGATCAGACAGGCTGAAGAGGGAGAAATGACAACACCTGATGACTAAATGCTGGGCTCAAAGGAGGGAAAGAGCTAAAGGTCGTGGCAGTTTCAACCTTGGCTGGCAATTTCAACTGAACCAGAAATGGAAGGAAGTGTGATGAGGTCAGGGTATATCTTGGGGGGATGAGTGTGGTGTAGACAGACTGTTTCAAAGTGGAGCTCAGTCACCTAGGTAGAAGTCTCCAGCGTGCAAGGGTCAGGAGTTCAGACTGCAGGGCTGGAGTGAGGCGGGCTTGGAAGGTGAGGGTCGGGGGAATGGCAGGCGATCCATGGGTGGGACCAACTCCCATCGGTCAGGCTTGGAGTTCTGTTTACTCCCAGTAACTGAGGGCTCCCGTGTGCCAGTCACCAAGGCAGGAGCTGGAGGGAGTCGCAGAAACCATGGGAGTGAACGAGATTGTGGAGGGAGGATTCGGAGCCTGCTATGCATCTTTTAGAAAAGTCTCGGGCTAGATCTACACCCTTGCGTGTGAGCACAATGACTTATACAGGAGAAGAGCCATCATGGCCAGTCCTGTCTCTAGTGGGAAGAGCCTGGAAATAGACTCAGTGTCATTCAGTAAGGGGATGGCGGAATAAATGATGGCACAGACACAGGATTAAAAAGCACGAGGCAGCTCTACAGGGATGGGAAGTGACATGTTGATACATGACGATGTGAGAAAAACAAGGCACAGAAGAGACAATAAAGAATGAACCTCCATTCATGTTGGGCAGGGGGTGGGGAACCCACATAAATAAAATAATATACACTTGTACTTGGGTTTGCATGGATATCTTTAAAAAGACACACAAGAAACTGTTAACATGAACTGCCTGTGAAGAGAACTGGAGGACAAACTTGAGAGAGGAGGCCTTTTTCACTATATTTCCTTTTGCCACTAATCAACTTATTTATCATGATTAATGATTTAAGAGTAAGTACATACTTTATGTTGAGTGCTTTCTAAATGACTCCAGCCATAGGCTGTCTTAGTAAAACCCACCTCCAACTACCTCCCAATAAGCTTATGAAAAACCTACTAAAACAAAACTTGATGCAAAGTCTCATCTATGCCAAGCCCAGCGCTTGGCAGGGTCCAGAAGGAATATTCTTGATTTCTTCTTCAAAGAGATTCTGATGTGGTGCTTTGAGAACTTGCCCGTGTCAAGCCAGGTGGCACACACACCAGCGACTGTTCTCAGAGAGGAAGTAAATGAATGGATTCTAATCAAATCTGTCAGCTCCGCGGGAGTCTGATCCTGACCTCTCGGCCTCAACAAGGGAAGCCAGAGAACCACACCTTTCTTCAGAAAGGAAACCTACGCTTCCACACAATCCACTCAGAGTCTATTTTAGCTCTGAACCCAGAACAGCACATCAACTTTTATAAATAGCAAAACCAAGATTACAATTTGACTGATTTCTGTTCTGATGTTAGGAAAGAGGTAGGAAGCCTAAGTCAGTTGTAAACCAAGGGGTTGAAAGCAAACCACAGTGCGAACAGTCATGCTGGGTTGGACGGTCAACACTTGAAACTCCCCCTCTGCCCGCCCCAGCCCCGTGCCGCCTGAGTAACCGATTCCTGTGGCTTTAGTCTGTAGAAAAGCACCTGAGAAATTCTAACGAGGCTGAAGAGAAGTTCTGTGGGAGTCTGCCAAAAGCAGAAAGGAAATTCTTCAAGGAAAGCAGCTTTCCTTTGCCCTGAAGGCAGACAAGCTGAGCAGCTTACCTTTGTTATGAGACATCGCGTACAGGAGGCAGAGCACGAAGAGCGCGTGGTAATCGTCGTCTGGGCTGTCCAGGGCGTGGTACACCATATCCAGGAAGGGTCTGGAAAAGAGGGGCACGCATGAGCCTCACCTGCACACGGGAAGCAGCTGCCTTAGCCCTTTACAGCCCCACCGCCAGCATGCAGCGCGTCCGCCGTGTGCCCAGTCCAGCACCAGGCCTGGAGGACACAAAGGGGACTGAGAGGCAGGCCCCGCCCGTGCGAAGCTGCCGTCTCCAGGATAAACTGACTAAGGAACGAACCAACCGCTTAATCACTCAGCATCGTTCACCCGCTGTCCCAGACACTGGGGATAAATGATACCAAGTCTCTGGTCTTGAGGCACTTCCATGCCAGTGGGCAGACAGAGAATGGACACGCCACATCATCACTTCAAAGAGTGACAAGAGAATGAAGAAAACGGGGCAATGTGATAGACTCACAATAGCAGACAAGGCACCAACAAGTCTGAACAATTTTAGAATGTGGACCCTGGAGCAAGAACTGCCTGGGTGCGACTTCTGATTCTGCCTCTTCTTAGCTGCAAACCCTTGGGTACGTTACCTAAAACTTTCCCCCATCTGCAAGATGGGGATTGAACCCTTCGAGGTTACTGTGAAGATTCAAGTGAAATGACAACAGAGAGGCATTTAACACAGGCCCAGGTACAGGGTGGAAAGTGCTCATACATGAGAGCTGCTGTGGATGTCTATTTTGAGTATTCCAAGGGCACTTCTCCAAGATCTCACTTTGGCAGGTCCTGGCCCAGTGATTTCTTGGGCTGACCTTCCCGGACTGGAAGGGATCGATAGGAAGTCTCTCGCCTGATGCTTTGTGGGTGAGATCTATAGAGTGGCTGCAAATACCACAAACTGCACACCCTGAATGCTGCCCTTCCAGGTGAAGGGCCTGGCCCGGAAAGACTCTTCAACACAAGGATACTAGAATATGCACAGATCTGGCCTGTAGGCAGGAGGCTCTGATCCCATGACTGTCTGCGGCTGCTCCCGGATGCCAGGTTGAAGCCAAGAGAGCACAGCAACTCAATGAGTGACCAAGGGCACACTTTACCCCTGGAAGGACACAAGCTACTGTCAACACTGCTGACTGGGCGGGGGAGCGGGGGGGCGAGATGGTGCAGCAGAGAAACAGGGAGACTATTCACTGAATAACATTTTATACTTTTTTGAATTTTGATACTCCACAAATGTATCACCGATTCAAAATATTATATTGAAAAATGCAGAAGCAGTGAAACGCACTTGTCATAACATTTCAAACAAGCACGTGACACACAGAAATTAAAGGAAGAAACTTTTAAGGAACATTTACGTTCAGGCTCTATTTCTCTGGAGCCCCAGATCTGTCATCACCATTCAAATGCGCGAAGAGTCTTGCCATGTGTGGATCTGTTTTTTTCTAAGCCCCTAGCAATAACGCTTCCAAACGTAAGAGCAGGATAAAGTATAAAACACTTTCTTGTAAGCCAGCTGCTTGGAATTTGGACTGTATTGTCATTTGGGAATAATAAGAATAACCAAATGCCCAGTAGCAGAGGGAGGGCTGAGTGGATATACCATCTTTCATGAGACGAAGTATTATGAAGCCATTAGAATTTTGTTTACTAAGAGTACAATAAAGTGAAAAAGATGCTTGGGGTTTGATATTAGAGAAAACCAAGACTAAAAAGTAATATACATGGCTATTGGGGGTATAAGCTATTGGGGGGAAGAAGGGCCGAATTCCCACTATATTGGCATTGAAAACTGACTGGCAGGAAATCACCAAAATGCTAATAACAGCTGCCTTTGAATTATGGAGAGCTTTTTTTCCTTCTTTATACTTTTCAAGTTTTACATTTTCTGAATGTGTATTACTTTTTAAATTTTAAAAGGATTTTTTTTTTTTAAAGAAAAGAGAGAATGTTGTGAATGGTTTCTGGTTTCTTAAGCCTGTATTTAACCATGAATGCAGATATAGCCCACAGTGTATGGCGAATATAAGGACAGTTCCACTTTGTACTATGCTGTTTCTTTGGACAAGCAGACCAATGTCAAGATCCAATTCATGTCAAGGACAAACTGTCCCCTCCCTCATCCTCAGTGCCCTCCTCCTGGCTCAGTGCAGGAGGTGAGAGGACAGAAGTCCGTGGCGGTGTCTCTGACAGCCAACAACTCAATACCTTTGCAAAGGTATTGGCAACTCTCCACGAGGGCCAGTCTCTCCCTGGCAGGTACCTGGTCTCAGAGCACAGCGCAGCTCCTGTCCAGAGTTCCTGGGGGCCACAAATCTGCATGTGGCCCAACTTAAGACACAGGATCAGCTTCCATTATGAACCATGTGGTAGAAGATGCCAAAGTCACCGAAAGTTAAGAAACAATCTCAATCAACTCTAAGAAAACCCCTCTCTTCACTAAAATTCAGGAAAAAAAGAAGTCTCAACTCCAACACTCCAACGTAACTTTCTGGTCGGTTGACTTTTTGTTTTTGACACTGCATGGGTATTTTTCCTCCTTTAGGAAAGCTACAGTATTACCATACTATGCAAAATACGTGCTGTTTCCATTTATTAGATCCTAAGAAACTGAACACATCATGACAGTATTCATGGAAAAGCAGCCGCTAATATTCTATTAAGCAGATGCGCCTACATTAGCTTAAGCATCCCCCACGACATGTCATTTTTGGTTTTTCAATGATTCATATTCGAATTAAAGCCGTGCAAGCACCTAAAGGTTGCTTCCCCCTCCCTTGCTGTGTTTAGAATGATTTTCTTAATTTTCAGAGCTTCAGGTGTCACATTTTGTTGTCACAACACAAAGTCAGAAAGGTCCTTGTCAGTACAACTGACAGCCCACATTGTGCTGCAATGATTTTTTTTTTTTTTTTTTTTTTTAAGGATTTTTCTTATTTATTTATTTATTTATTTATTTATTTTTGGCTGTGTTGGGTCTTCGGTTCGTGCGAGGGCTTTCTCCAGTTGCGGCAAGCGGGGGCCGCTCTTCATCGCGGTGCGCGGGCCTTTCTCTATCGCGGCCCCTCCCGTCGCGGGGCACAGGCTCCAGACGCGCAGGCTCAGCAATTGTGGCTCACGGGCCCAGCTGCTCCGTGGCATGTGGGATCTTCCCAGACCAGGGCTCGAACCCGTGTCCCCTGCATTAGCAGGCAGATTCTCAATCACTGCGCCACCAGGGAAGCCCTGCAATGATTTTTATTTAACCCAAACTAAAAGTGGCTCCCCTGTGCAACTGATAAAAATTAATCCTGTCTGTTAGATAATTGAAACACGTGTCAAGAAAGAGATAAACAAGACGCGGAGGAAAAAATTAGCCTGCTTCGGGTCTTCACTTTAAGTTGCATTAATAAATAGGGGGTGTGTGTGTGTGTGTGTGTGTGTGTGTGTGTGTGTGTGTGTGTGTGTGTGTGTGTGTGTGTGTGTGTGTGTGTGTGTGTGTGTGTGTGTGTGTGTGTGTGTGTGTGTGTGTGTGTGTGTGTGTGTGTGTGTGTGTGTGTGTGTGTGTGTGTGTTTCATCCACCCCACCGAGAGAGTTCAGGAAGTGAATGCCTTGCAGGCTGACAGAGAAACCATGTTGCTGTGCATTTATTACCACTAAAATGGGATTAGGAGGTTATCGCAGGCATCTGCGCAGTAGGGCCATCTGATAAGGTTGAAGAAGCCCTCCTAACAGTTTGCTGCAACTTCAGGAGCAGCCCTCCACCCAATTCCTTCTGGAAGGGGTGGTGCTACAGCAAGGCTGCAGGCAATGGGGCATCTGGAAGCTTTCAGAGGACATAGTTTGGGCAGCCATCACTGAAATGAACAATCAGGCAAGAAGTTGAAGGTGGACAGCAGCATTAAATCCAGCATTAAATCGTGCAGGCTGAGTCACGAGGTCAGGCCCTACGGACAGTGGTGCACGTGGCGGCAGCAAATGAATGAAATCCAAACGCTTTCCCCCAGGGGATCCTTTCTGGGGACAGCAGAGTATGGCCAGGAGCGGCCAGTACCAGGCCACACCCGTTAGGACGCGGCCCAGCACCAAAGTGCTTGGGGTGGTGGTGCCACGCCTCGGTCACTCATTCCAAGGGGTGAATACCACGGCCTTGAGGGCCAGCTCTGTCCCTGTGGCCTCTCGAGAGGAGCCGTTGTCTCTGGTGGAGAAGAAGGACGGCTTGGCCGGGAGGCAGAAGAGGCCATCAGCGGGGGGCGGGGGCGGGAAGAGGCCTGGCTTATCCTCTGTGGGCACCCGGCCAGGGCACCCCCTTCCACAACATCCCAGAGACCGAGCAGCGGTGCCCTACCCCCAGCCCCCGATGGCTGGCTCGATGGCAGCCCTCCCGCAGCCCCGGCGACTACCTGCTCCACTGGACGCTGTCCAGGCCAGTGGCGGCGCTCTTCTCCTCGTCCGTGGTGTTCTGCTCCTGCACCGAGGTGCTGGGCGCCAGCTCCGGGAGCTTGCTGCGCTCCATGATTACCATCTCTATCTCTGGAAGCAAACACAGACACCAGGATGAGCCCACATGGCCCCGGACAGAGCTTTACAGACACTCTCGTGCTCAAGACGGAGCCTGGCAGACCGCTCCGCACGCGTCCAGCAAACGCTCGACGGCGGTGGTGGAGCCCCTGCAACATGCACGCTGGGGGGAAATAAGACGGAGGCCTGAACCTCTCTCTCCTTTCATCTTGGCAGCGTCGAGAAATGGGGCCCTGATTTTGACAAGAAAGCACAGATTGCAATGATTTATTTCAAGATTTTTTTCTTCAACAGTTATTTATTCTACTGTATCGATAGCATGCTTCCTTCCCAGAGGAGTTGAGGAGCGTGGAAGAAATGACGCATGGTTAATAAAACATAACCAAATTCACTGAAAATATTCTGAAACTGTTTACACTGTAGAAAGGCTCTGACATGACCGAAGCCTTTGTTTTCCCTTCCCACTTACAACTTCCAGAAAGCAGAGAGGGGGAGGGACCTTGTTTTACTTTTCCCAATTAAGTAGGGGCAACTTTTGTAGCACCTGACTTGAGCACCGTGTACATTTTCATTTTGAGAAAAAGGTCTGAACCAACAAAGGAAAACATCCTGAGTTAGAGGTGGACGGTTGTTGTGCCGTGAGGTGTCCCGTTACAGAGTTCCTTGATGCACAGGTGTGGACCTTCAAATACTTAGTTCTTAGAACCCAGAGTTCTGGTAATGCCCCCCATCTTCGGGAGACATGATGAGGGGAAACAGATGATGAAATGTGAATCTGCATCTCTGTTCAGGAATGACGGGCCGCGGACCTGGGCTCTGCCATGGCCTTGCCATCGTCTTCCCCTGGACTCGTGCAGGAACCTCCCATGTGGCCTCTGCTTCTCTTCTCGCCCCCTTAGTTTGTGGTCCACACCGAACCAAGTGATTTTAAGTGGAAATTAGCCCAGGTCCCCTTCTGCCTTCCTATCACACTCAGGACGGAATCCAAATGCCATCCATGGTATCAAGGCCTCGCCACGGCCTGGCCCCCATCCACCTCTGACCTAACCCTGGGGTCCTCCCCGCCCCACCAGCTGTGCTGAGCTTCCTTCCCACTTGTCTTTGACCGGAGTGAGTTTGTTTCTGCCCCAGGATCTTTACAGGGCTGTTTGCTCTGCCTGGAATGCTCTCACCCCAGTCCTCCCTACCCAGGCACGACTCAATCACATTATTCGGGGCTCAGTTCAAACGTCACCACCTCAGAGACGTCTTCTCAGACACCCTCTCCACTGGTTTTTCCTTTACCTCTTTTAGTTATCATGAACTAAACTCCATACTTCATTCAGACTTCCTTAGTTTCTCCCTAATATCCTTTTTCTATTCTAGGATCCCATCCTGGATATCACGTTATACCCAGCTGTCATATCTCCTTAGGCTCCTCTTGGCTGTGACGGTTTCTCAGAGCTTCCTTCCTTACAGTTTGAGGAGACTGGTCCTCATTTTGTAGAATGCCCCTCAATCTGGGGCATTCTGACTGACGTTTTTCTGATAATTAGACTGGGGTTATGGGTTTCTGGGAGGAAGACCGCAGAGGGGAAGTGCCCCTCTCATCACATCCTACCAAGGGCACAGGCTATTGACATGACTTATGGCTGTGGATGGTCATCTGAATCATTTGGCCAAGCGAATGTTGGTCAAGTTTCTCCACTGGAAAGTGACTTTTCCTCCTCCTTGCATCCCACACCCTTTGAAAGCAAGTCATTAAGCACAGCCCACACTTAAGAATTAAGGAGTTCTGTTCTGTCTCCTTGAGGGAGGAACAGCTACATAAATTACTGGGAATTCTCCTGTATAGATCTGTCCCCTCCCCCCATCTTGATTTTACTTTATAGTATGTATAACTACAGGTATCCCCACCTTTTCGAAAAGTTTGCTTTAGGCCACTTTGCTTTTACGAAAGACCTACATTAGTACCTGTTTTTCTAACCGAAAGAAACCCAAAAAGGATTTTCCCTTTTACAAAAATAGGCAAAAAGCAGAAATAGCACTGAGCGTTGGTGTTGCAGCAACCGTTATAGAGGCAGCAGGCACCGCAAGCAGCGGGAGCGGCCCCGCCAAGCTCCTTCCCGGGAACCGCACTCAGCACCTCAGCGTCAAGCTGCCGTAGCTCTGAACTGTGTCTGGGAGCATTGGTGCTTTACCTCCATTTATTTTGCGCATCTGTTACCAAGATGTGTCCTAAGGTAATTGTGTCTTGGCTTTACGCCATCTTGTCCTACGAAAGGTTTCATAGGACCGCTCTACTTTTGGATCCCGGGGGGGAAACCTGCACCTGGATTTTCTGTTTTCTATTTATTGGTTTGCTTGTTTGTTGTCTGCCTTCCCCCACTAGGATGTGGGCTTCACGAGAGTAGCTGCCTTATCTGTCTTGTTCTCCACCAGAACTCCAGTGTCTAGTCCAAGGCCTGGCACACGGCAAGTGCTCATTACACATCTCTGGAGTGGAGCAATGGATGACAGGCCACCGGGGGAGGTTTTGGCGGCAGGCAGGGCTGGCAACGTTGCACGGCAGCTGTGGCGTGCGGGGCGCCCCACCCAGCCTGCGATCAGTGTGTGCACAGTGCCTGCACCGGGGAGTGTCGCATCCTCGCCACTTTTCTGGGACTCTGTTAGGCGTGACCGTGCTTGCGACTATCCTCTGGCTTGAGGACTGCATCCCCACATGCCCACGTGGGCCTGGACCCGGGGGAGGGGGCTTACTCGCACCAGGCCCTTCCCTCCCAATGTGGTCTGGAGTCAGACGCCGCAGATGAGAGTCTCCCACAGGGCCGACCCTCTCACACAGGTGGGGGCTGACACACGATTTTTAAGTGGAATGTGCCTGCATAGTTTTGTATTTATTCTAATGTGCGTTAGAAGAAAATTCTAGCTGCACAGAAAACCTGTTCTTTTGTGGATGTCACTGCTTAGGATGAAGCTAAATTTAAGAAAAAACAAGTGAATCAATTCACCAAGAGCTACGGAGTAAACAGCGGTCCACGCAGCCTGCGGCCACGGCAAAGGGTGGGAGGCGCTGCAGACTGCTGTCTGAGAAGCACCATTCTCTCCCGTCCTCGCATCCTCCCCTCCACCAGCCTCCTTCAGGTGTCTCCCAACTACCCCCGTCTTCTCCAAAGTGGGGTGCAGACACACTTCGGTAGGTATGCCAGATGATTCGCTAGGCAGTACCTCTTTTATTTTTAATTATTATCATCCTTTAAAAATCTACTCTGTGTTATGATGTACGTAACATTTGTACATTAACACAGATGTGTACAGTTTATAATAAATGTGTATCTATTGGGGAGGTGCGTGTTCAACTGTGCACTTATCTTTGTTTACTGCTGGGGCATGCCATCAGAGACACCTGCAGCCTACCAAAGGAGGGGATGGTGCCAGTCTCCGGCTTCTGCCCTGTGACCTTTGACCTGCTTCCCACACTACTGCGAGGCCCCCTTCCTCGTCGACTGCCTGGCTGACACAGCAGGAACTCAGCTCCAAGGACTCCCCAGGGTTCCGGGGCCAAGCCCTAGTGCCTCCACCTGCTGTGACATGGTTGTCCCTTTTTGGCTTTTTAATCTCCCCGGACACTCTGAGAATTCTGGAATAGAGGAGAGGTTAAAGATAATCCAGTCTAGTGCTCACCAAACTTTGTTGAGCAGGTGCATATTAAGTCTGAACGACAATCTCCCAGGGCACCACCATGGTAAGAGATGAGAGCAGAGCTGCTCCAGGTACAGAGTGGGTGGGCGGCTTCCCTCACGGCCTCCACAGAGGCCCCTGAAGCTCCTGTCTGGAATTCTGGAGCTTCCCACAAAATGGCCTGAAAACCACTAGTTTGGTCCTGGATACTGAATCTGAAGAAACAGAAACCCAGCAGTATAATGACTCAACACAGCTAGAAAAGCAGCCGCCGCAGAAGCCAAGCCTGCCCCCCCTCCCACCTCCTAGGTCATGTCCCGGTGCGGAACCAGGCCCACGAGGGACTCTCCATGCACAAGGAGGTTCCCGAACCTCGGCTGTGTCCCCCTGGTTCTCACAGCTGCACCCCTGCTCCCCTCCTCCAGCCGGCACAGCTGTGGGATGGGCGGCCCCGCTTAGTTTTCCAGGTGAAATATACAACGCTTCTTCCAAAGCCAAGCAGGTTTTCCCCCTTCTTCTAAACAATTTTATCCAAACAACTCTTAAAAGTAGTGATGCTTACCTAGGTCTGCCAGCTCCCTGCAATTGTATGCAAAATGCTATGTGGGCATGAGAGGAGTGGCTAATAGGTTTTTGAGGAGAGGGTCTCGCCAGATTCTCACCGTTCCAAAATGGATTCTACAGCCATCTTCAAAAGTGGCTGCCGAAGAGCATCTGGCCTGTCTTGGTGATTGAGGGTCAAAGGGCAGTCCTCTTTATGCCACACCAGGACGGCCGGCATGGTTCTGCACAGCCTTCTGGGCCCCCCACTGCCACATCTCTCTGCTGACACTACGCCCGCCTCAGTGAGGCCTAGCTCCCCTCCCAAGGTGCATTCGTCACGCTGCTGCCACCAGGGAAAGCAGACCAGTGGGCTCACGTGGACACAGATTTCCACTGATGGTCCCTGAGGCCAGGACCCAGGTGCTGATGATGAATTCCCAGGGGGCGCCATCTGAACCTCAGTTATTAGGTTCTTTACCATGAGCTCCCACCCCACCAGGTTTCTGTTTTGGAGTCTGAAGGGACTGCAGCAACACCCTAGCCCAGTTTTGCTCAAACTTCAGTCATTTGCCTGCCTTTACAACTTCTGCCATGTCTGTGTGTTGCTTGTACTATTTGTTATTTACTTAATCATTTTATTTGAACTCCCACTTTTTTTTTTTTTTTTTTTTTTTTTACTTAAATACATTTTCAACGAAAACTTTAAATCACTCCTATATCCTTCAATTGAGCAATCCCACTCGCAGGAATTTATCTGGAAGATACACCTCCAACGATATAAAAATGCACACCTACAAGGGTATTCAGTGCACTGTTATTTGTAATTGCAAAATACTGGAAACTACCTAAATGTCTGAGCATAAAGATTGGTTGAATCAACTATGGTACGCACAGTGCAGCTGGGAAAGGAATGAGGAAGATCGCTGGTGAACTGATACGGAGTGATTTCCGGAGATAGTGCCAAGTGAAGAGAGCCAGGTACCAAAGAGCATACAGCGTGGGCTATACCCTGCGTGTAAGAAAGAAGGGAAAATAAGGAAGCATACCTACCTCTGCAGCTTTTTACACAAAGAAACGCAGGAAGGATATTCCAGAGAACAATAAGTTAGCTATCTACAAGAGGGAGGGGAACAGGATGGAAAGAATGTGGGAGGAAGGACACTTCTTTGTACAAACCCTTTCGCAAAAGTTTTGAGTTTGTTAACATTCCAAATTATTTTTTAAAAAAATTAAATCAATACGAATGGGAAGGGAGAACCCTAAACTAAAACAAACAAACAACAACAAAAAAGACCAAAATATATTTCAAATGAATACCATACCTATCCTGAAGGGGGAAAAGAAAGGAAAGGCAGACAGATCCAAGTAGTTCATGACACAATACTTGACTCTACACCGTCAATTTGTGGACGGGCGATACATGAAGTATTTGGTGGTGGTGGGGAGCGGGAAACTGCAAACAACCCTGAACTCTTTATTTATCAAACAATAAGCAGTTCTGGAACTTTTAAAAGATGTATTATAGGATTGAGCAAATCGTAAATGTTTTGATGTCACTGGGAGCCAGGGCTCTCGCTGTAAAAGAAGAGACATACAAATCTGGAGTAGGGGAAGGCAAGAAAGAACCCTCTGGGAATTGACTGGAATTGGAGGAATCGGTAATGTGTATTTTGTATACATACATGTATATATTTCCTAGCCCTGTGCATTGAAAGGGCCAAAAAGCAAGACACCCCATGTAGTCATGAGCACATCTGGTGCCCAGATCTTGGCCTCTAACACCATCGCCCACTGAAAGGAACCAGGGTTTTTCAGAGAAAGTAACCCCGAGGAAGAGCACAGTAGGTGGGAAATGAACCTGGAATACCTTGTTATGACAGAAAGTGTCAGGACTGATTGAAAAAAAATGATGGGGGCAGATCACAAAGACATAGGAGCCAGCTTGAAAGGGTTCTCAAGGGCCAAATCTGGGATGATTTGAGTATCAAATTAACTAAACACAGTAATGAAATATAAACCACTAAAAAACTGGAATCCATGAGTCTGTGCCAAGAAGAGATAGATAAATAAATAAATGAATGGGAAGAAGGAAGGAATCTTGCTTACAATGGAATACCGAGTGCTGACACTGGAAAACCAACATTCTACCACCATCCTGGTAAAGACTGGGTCAGCAAGAATCATCAATGAATGCCATATCTAAAGGGGAGTTTTTTTTTAACTGAAGTATGGTTGACTTACAATATTGTGTTAGTTTCAGGTGTACAGCAAAGTACGCATACATATATATATTCTTGAACATATATATATTCTTTTTCAGATTCTTTTTCATTATAGGTTATTACAAGATATTGAATATAGTTCCCCATGCTATACAGTAGGTCCCTATTGTTAATCTATTTTATATAAAGTTGTGTATATCTGTTAATCCCATACTCTTAATTTATCCCTCCCCACCACTTCCCCTTTTGTAACCATAAGTTTGTTTTCTATGTCTGTAAGTCTGTTTTGTAAATAAGTTCATTTGCATTTTTTTAGATTCCATGTATAAGGGATATATGATATTTGTCTTTCTCTGTCTGACTTACTTCACTTAGTATGATAATCTCTAGGTCCATCCGTGTTGCTGCAAGTGGCATTATTTCATTCTTTTTTATGGCTGAGTAATATTCCATTGTACATATACACCACATCTTTATCCATTCATCTGCTAATGAACACTTAGGTTGCTTCCATGTCTTGGGTATTGTAAATAGTGCTGCTATGAACATTGGGGTATGTATATTTCCAATTAGAATTTTTGTTCTTTCTGGATATATGCCCAGGAGTGGGATTGCTGGTTCATATGGTAAAACTATTTTTAGTTTTTAAAGGAATATCCATACTGTTTTCCATAGTGGCTGCACCCAGTTTATTGGGTTGGCCAAAAGGCTCCTTCAGTTTTTAAAGTAAAAATAAAAGACATATTTTTCATTTTCACCAAGAACTTTATTGAACAACATATTTACCATTTTGTTCCCCTACCTTCTGCCATTTTTCAGGCAGCTTCATAATTCCATCTTCCCAAAACTTTTTATCTTTTTGAGCAAAGAACTGTTCCAGGTGCCTTTTACAGTCTCCAGGGAATTGAAAATTTTTCCATGAAGAGAATTTCGTAAAGACCGAAATAAACGGAAATCCGAAGGTGCAATGTCTGGTGAATATTGCAGATGAATTGGAACTTACCAGCCAAGATATAACAGTTTTTGCCTGGTCATCGAAGAAACATGCAGTCTTACATTATCCTGATGGAAGATGATGCGTTTTCTGCTGACTAATTCTCGATGCTTTTGTGCTGCTTTCAGTTGGTCTAAATGGGAGTAGTATTTGTTGGAATTAATTGTTTGGTTTTCTGGAAAAAGGTCATAATAGAGGACTCCCTTCCAATCGCACCATATATACAACATCACCTTCTTTGGATGAAGACCAGCCTTTGGTGTGGTGGGTGGTGGTTCATTTCGCTTGCCCCACGGTCTCTTCCATTCCACATTATTGTACAGCATCCACTTTTCATTGCCTGTCACAATTTGCTTTAAAAATGGAACGCTTTCCTTATGTTTAAGTAGAGAATCGCATGAGGAAATACGGTCAAGAAGGTTTTTTTCCGCTTGACTTACGTGGAACCCAAACACAAAAGCGATTAACATAACCAAGCTGGTGCAGATGATTTTCAACGCTTGATTTGGGTATTTTGAGTAGGTTGACTATCTCCCGTGTGGTATAATGTTGATTGTTCTCAATTAATGTCTCGATTTGATCTCTGTCAACTTCAACTGGTCTACCCAACCGTGGAGCATCGTCCAGCAAGAAATCTCCAGCACTAAACTTCACAAACCACTTTTGATATGTTCGATCAGTCACAGCACCTTCTCCATACACTGCACAAATCTTTTTTTGCGTTTCAGTTGTGTTTTTACCTTTCTTGAAATAATAAAGCATAATATGCCGAAAATGTTGCTTTTTTTCTTCCATCTTCAATATTAAAATGTCTACATAAAAATTCACCAATTTTGATAAGTTTTTTTTTTTAAATGGACACTGATATGACAGCTATCACAATACAATCTAACAAAATTGTTTCAAATGAAGTTAAAGACAACTAAGCACTACTGGAGCCATCTTATGGAAAAAACCAAATGAAATTTTTGGCCAACCCAATACATCCCCGCCAACAGTGCAGGAGGGTTCTAAGGGGGAATTTTAATGAGGCACAGGATATCTGCATTATCTCCAAGTGTTTCCCCATGGATTGCTAATTAGTTGCTAAGAAAAGGGAAAGTAACGATACAGTGCAGAAACTAGGCCATACCTTAACCAGGTGGCCAAAATTAACATCACCTATGAAGGACAGACAGAAGGGCATCATGTGCCTCCAGATGTAAACAGGTGTTCTTTATACTATTTTTGCTTTTTTTCACCTTTTATAAATTTGAAATTATTTTCAAATAAAATATTTTTAGCAATTGCTACAATCAGCATAAAACCAGTATAAACAGAAAGCAACTGTGAAAATATACACACGATGAATAAACAAAACAGTGCTGAGGACTGTTGTGCGCATGGAAAGGGGAGATGAGGGAAAGTGAGGGGGTGTCAGACACATACACCCACCACGAGGCTCCCCTGAAGCTGAGCCCTCGGCAAAAATCCTCACACTATGGTCTTCAAGGCCCTTTCTGTCCCACCCAAAGCCATCTCCATGTCCACAGTAGGGGCAATGCTGATCTAGCGGAATCTCTGCAGCTTATGGAAGGGAAACTGAGGCGCAGAGGGATCAGGAGGTGGGCTCTGCCCCTGGCTGCTGTAGGTGCCTCTTCCAGCTCTGCCCGTCAGCTGTGTTGCGTAAACGAGCATCTGTGCAATATCCGCTCCTGTGCCAGGCACCGTGGCCCATGATCGTGAAGGCTCCAGCACCTGAGCCTGCTGGTGGGGGGACCCCTCACACCACTGAGTTTTGAGCCTCTGGGAGTGGAGGGACATGCCTGTGAAGCTGCCAGGCTGGGAGCAAGAACTCAAATGTCCAGCTCCTCTGGCTTCAGCAGGCCCTGCCCGGGCCCTCCTTGGCCTCTACTGTGTCCACAAAAACCTCCAAAAGCGAAAGAGGATCTGCACATCCATATTCACAGCAGCATTATTCACAGTAGCCAAAAGGTGGAAGCAACCCAGGTGTCCACCAATGGATGGAAGGATAAGCAAAATGTAGTATATCCAAAAAATGAAATATCGTTCAGATTTAAAAAGGAAGAAAATCCTGCCACATGTTACAACATGGATGAATCTTGTGGAATGATGCTCAGTGAAATAAGCCAGTCATAAAAAGACAAATACTGTATTGATTCCACTTATATGAGGCACCCGGACTAGTCAAATTCATAGAGCCAGGAAGCAGAGTAGTGGCTGCCAGGGCAGGAGGGAGGGAAAATGGGGAGATGTTTTGTGGGTACAGTTACAGTTTGGGATAATGAAGCATTCTGGGGCTGGAAGGTGGTGATGGTTGCAACACGATGCGAATGTGCAGGAGAGGCCTGAGGACTCTCAGGACCCAAGGACGTCAACCTCCGTCCCTTGATATGACAACTCTGGCCCAACCCGTGAACTTCCCCAGTACTCTGACACACTTGATTTTTTTAAATAACAACCGTAATTCATCAACTTCCCAGGATGATGGGCATTCTAATCTGATTAGTATTTGGTAAATGAAGTGCTTTTCAGGGAAATGACAGGCATGACCTCCCAACAGTCTTTGACTTGCCAAGTTCAAGGATTTTCTCAGTTGTCCTCTGTGGTCAACATTCCAGCAATCACGGCGAGGACAGACAATAAAAAGAGGGGAAGGGGATGATAAGAAAGCCTTCAAAAGAAGGTTAAGGGAAAGAGGAGAAAGCTGCCCTTGCTGGTTACCTAGGAAATATGGGAAGGACCGCATGCTACTGGCTGGCTTTGGAGCAGAATTGTAAGAGGCCAACAGAGCCCGGCAATGACAGGGTGTGTATGTGCTGAGTGTCTGGGGTACCCCTTCCTTTGCTTTTATTATCGTTTACTGGACAGCACGAGATTGAATGCAGAATGTTTCTTCTGGGAAGTTGCTTTTCAGAGGATTTGTCTAAAGTGACCTCCAATCCTTCTCCTTATACTAGCTAAGCCCATTGGAAAAGCTGGTGCTCCCACACCTCTCTACCCCAGTGGCCCATGCCCCACCACAACTCAGCCACCTCGCTATTCGTTACAGAAATGAACAGAGAAACAGGCCCCACAGAAACTCGCCGGGGTGACCAAGCACAGAGTCCCCCCAGCCAAGCTCAAGTCCCCCTTCCAGGCCCCTTCCTCTGCTCTTCATCTTGCCAGGGCTCCTATTCAGTGCTCAGGTGTCACATGCTAAATGCTGAGGCACCGACGTTCTCACTGCTGACAACCTGAGGGCTGGGCATCGTGTAGCCCCCGTATCGGTAACGAAGCACAGAAAGGGTGATGACTTGCCCAGGGTCACACAGCTGCTCGGGGGCTGAGCCACAGGCGTCTGGGCTCACAGCCCCGACCTCCTGATAGCTAGTCCCTGCCTCGTCCCAATCAGAAAACTGCCGGGCCTGGGGTTGGCTCTGGCTTTGCAGAAATGAGGCCAGGTTCCATTTCATTTCAGTAGAAACTTCAAAGAAAAGAAAAAAAAAAAAGCCAAGCTGGGGATCCAAACTCCTAGGCACCCCCAACGCCCAGCTGACTTGGCAGGTTCAAAGTCAGTGCCATTCTCTTCCCTCCACGCCCACGTGGGGATTCAAGAAAGGAGTAAGCTTTGAAGGTCAGGCTGTGAAACTGATGCCTACACTTTTTCCATAAGCAAAAAACCTATTTTTCCATACGCCAAACGCTATTTTTCAAACAAGAAGTTCAAACGATTCATTCTCTTGTCCCAGGTCCATTTATTAAGTTACTGCTCTAACTGAATCCAAAAAGAGATGACGGTCCTTCCAGACTGAAGAGGAGACTGACGTGGAAGTGCATCTGGGTGGACTCGCCTCTGGCCAGAGGGACCAGGGCACCCTGGTCTTCCTTTCAGCACTCAACTTCTGAAAAGTGAGGGGGCCCTGTGATTTCTTTTGGTTTCAGAATGAGTTGCCCATCACTTGGGACCTGAGGCAGAGCGCATTTCTTTGCAAATTGGGGGTGAGAGTGGAGGGTCCAGGGGTGCATATTCATTTCACACAACTTCCTTGTCAGGGCTTAAATGTGGAGGAGGTGTGAATTCTGGGTGCTGCCTTTGTAGAAAAAAAACAAGTCAATGCCACACACAAATCAGGTCATGGCAGAATTGTGACTTGTGACCACATGTCTTTTGACGCCTGTGCTTTACGCCACCTTTTTAAGTAAAGACTTCACCACTGAAATGGGTGAAAATGTCAGGGTATGAAAGGGGGAACTGGCACCAGCATCTCTTTACTCAAAGAGTCAACAAGCCCCTAGATCCAGGGACAATGCAAGAAAGCACGCTAGAGAAGAAATAACTTGGAGGAGAAAATAGCCACATGTCCACCTCAACACAGGAAGGGAATGGAAAAGAAAAAAAAAAAAATACAGGAAGGGGGAAGACGGCCTGAGGAAAATGGTGGAGTACACAGAAATAGTGTGGCTTTCTAAGGGAACACCGGCTGTCTCTGCTGGCCTGGCACCCACGCCCCCTTCTTCTGATAAACGCACCTCATTTCTTTCTGAGGCAGTCACCTTAGGGTAGACACACAGGGCCTGGCCAGTCAGCACAGAACATCCCTCTACAGGGTGGGCAAGCCAGGCCCGTCAGCAGCAACGAGCATCGGCTCCCAGACTTCAGCTGCAGCCCATGGGAAGGAGCAGCGCCCTTTCCACTCGGTGGCAGGCTGGCAGGATGCGAGCCTCACACTGCCAATGGTCGTCTGTGCCCCCGGTCCAGCCCCGCCCAGGCCTCCCAGTCCCATGAACAGTAATTGCCTTTTTTGCTTGAGCTAGTCTGAGTTGAATATCTAAATCTTGCAACTACAAGAATCCTAACATAGCCTCATTAAAAAAAAAAAAAAAGTCATTACATTTCCTACAGTCACAATTTCCAGATCGGGAAAATGAGGTCCAGAGCTTGAGGAGACCATCCAAGGCACACAATAGGTCTAGCTGGTGAGATAGGACCGTAGGTCACATCTCCCATCTCCTAGGCACCTCCCCCATCTACACTGTCCTCTGGCTTGAAACTGAGTGAGAAAATGTGCCTGACACCCTTCCAAGTCACAGCAATTAACAGCTGTGTGATTTTACCCAAACATAGATACAGTCTAGGGAGAGAACACCTTCAAACAGGAGAATAACTAAGAGATCAAATAAACAATTCAAAAAGCCCCAGAATACAGCTGCTGCTGCCCAGTTAGGTGTCTCTTTGCTGGACAGGCCTGTGAAAGTTGTATTTAATTTACAGTGAGCTGGGTGGGAAGACAAATATGCATTCGAGAAAGCAGGAGGGCACTACAAAGCAGAGGGGTCGTGGAGAGCCTCGCTCCACCGGGCTCTGAAGTCTGCACCAGCCGCCCAAGTAAAGCCTCTGGGGAAATTCCTGGGCCCTGCCTGGCGCAACCTGGCTGAGTAACCGCCCAGAAAACAGGGTTTTGGAGGCTGGGGAACATTTCTCCCCATGCCCCCTGCACAGGGCAGGTGGGCCCAGCCTGCAGGGAGTCCTTCCCCCGACCCCAACCTGGGAGCTGGGACGGCAGCCTTGCTGAACCTCTGAAGCCCCTGTGCGCCAGGACTGGGCCGCCTGGCTGAGTCATTTGATTGTGTGTTTGAGGCCAAGCCTGCCCTTGTCCACACCACGGTTAGTCACGGCCCCGGCGTGGTTAGACAGCAGCCCTTAAAAGGACTGGAACAAAAGAGGTAGCATCTTTCCAAAACAAAATTGACGAGAACACAGGGTGCAAAATGGGGTGAAGTCATCCATTTTCCCCCCCGTATGGCTACAGGACAGCTAAACCTAGGGGTTCAAGCAGACAATTTTCTCCCAAGTTAGAAAAAAAGTCAAAACGATCCAAATAAGCAAACACGTATGGCTTACCTTGTGTCTGCCCCTCACCTCCCCACCAAAGTGACATTTGTTGGCAAAGGTTTCCCAAGCCAAAAAGGAATTCCTAAACCAAGATGCTTAATGCACACTTTGAACAGAAATAAAAGCGTACTAGAGACCTCAGCCTTAAAAAGAGGGCTGGTGGCACTGGGGAGACACTCTGGTTATACTTATCGAAATGTGATCGTGGCATTCGCTGAGAACTGCCAAGAAAATCAGAATGGGGCCAGCAGGGTGGGGATGGGGTGGGGTTTGGCTGCCCAGTTGCAGCAAACTCCCCAAAACAAACGCGTTCTCAGTCACTGATTTACTGAGCTGCTGTTTTCCAGCTTCAGAGGCCCGGGATGCCCACAGTCCGGGCTGACGGGCTGGGGAGCTGGCTGCAGAGCAGCCGCTGCTAGCCCAGGACCCAGGAGGATGGCTCGCAGGAAGTGCTCCCCACACCCCCAGCAGAACACAGCTGGGAGCTGAGGAGAGCCCGTGTCTGTCCCAAGAGGTGTGGTGGGAGCTCCCCTCTGGTGAGCAGAGCCCCTACCCCACTTGATCCCATCACCTCCTCCACCCTGAGTGCCCGGGGCCATGGCCAGAGACCCCATCTGTGTGGCTGTGAGCCCGGCCCATGACACAAGCAGCTGGACAGTTCAAGCTTGCTTCATCCCAGAGCAGACAACGCTCTCCAGATGGAGGAGGTGTTAGCATCTAAACGAGAGGGAGGTGAAAAATAAACCAGAATCATTCCTGACAAGGGCAGAAAAGAGCACAAAACGATTCTGTTTATTGAGCACATAGGCACCAAACACAAGTGTACCTCACTCTAAGCAGATGAGGGCTTGAAAAAAAATCTTAATGTAAGAATCTAGGGGATTATATTTGATCATTTGATGCCAAAAAACCATAATCTTATTAAAAGCACCTAATTTCATTAAACATGGGCCATTTTTCTTCCTGCAGTGCACTAGAAATAATGACTTCTGTCAAAAATCATAATCCCGGGTTATCGGGAGTAATAAGAACAGCAGTAATGATAAAGATGACAATAATAACAGTAGAAACAGTAGCAGGAGATACTTATGACATGTGCCAGGCACTGCTCTGAGCATGTTACATGTATTAACCTGTTTAATTCTCTTAATAACAAAGTAAATACTATTTGTTAGCCTCTTTTGACAGATGGGGAAATGGAGGCACGGGGCTAAAAGGAAAGGGCCTTGCTCCAGGCCACCCATCCGACGAGGGCAGGCCTTGAACCAGATCTGCCCACAGCTGCTTCCCAGTGGCTGGCTGTGTAGAATGAGGTACACCAGTGCCTGGAATGACAGCTGCACCCACTGACACACAAGGGGGACCAGACACAGAGGACAGCCTGGCTGTCAGGTCGGCGTTCATGGGCGCACTCACCTTCACTCTCCCCACTCGTCTTGGTGCCTTTTGAACCACCCTCTGTACCTTTAGCCTTCTCGGCGTCTTCTTGGGCATCCTCGGCGGGCCCTTTCTCCTCATCTTCTTCCTCCCCAACGTTTTTGTAGTTGGGTCTCTTTTGCACCCGCCTCTTGCCCTTGTGCTTGTTCATCTCAAGGGACCGCTCTAGCGTCTCGGTGGGTTTAATGAAGCACCGAATGCTGGGCTTGGCCTGGAAAGTCGAACCAAGGTAACAGACGGATTTGAACGTTGCAATCTCACTGGCTCCTATCAAGCTTCCCGAGAGTTTCTGCCCCAAGAAATTCCTTTCAATACAACAAATTCTACCTCCTCGTTGATTATTATGACTATTATTAACATCATCACTATTAAATAATCTAAACCATAGCACCAGCTACCATTTATTGCCCACAGTCCTAAGTCACTCTGCACTTAACCCACACCAGCTCCCTGCTTCCCAAAGGTCAGAAACACACTTTCAATACTTTTATGGTACTTTCTATGTGCCCGATGCTGTTCTAAGGGCTCTGACTATATTATCTCACTTAAAGTTTACAAAAACCCCACAAAATAGTACTGTTGTTATGCCCATGTTATGCTCAGATGACAAAACTGAGGTTCAGAGATGTTACGTGACCACCCAAGGCCACACAGCCAGGAGGTGGCAAAGCTGGGATTCAAAACCACTTACCATCTGCACAATTTATGTCTTAACCACAGCACACTATTAACTTCTAACTTAAATATATTTATTTTAAAAGGAACTGTATATCACAACAGAAAGGGAACACCAGTGTACCTTGCTAATATAACAATAAAAAATAGAAAAGAAAAAGCAAGGTGTATTGGATGTAACCAAATGCTGGCTCTCTTTAGAAGGGGAGTCTGGCAAGTATGAGTGATAAGTTAAAGCTCGTCCCCAGAGGAAGCTTGCCCCCAAGGAAGACGTTTTCCCCTGAAAAGTCGGAAGGCTTCTAAGAGAAATGAAAAAGACCTGTGTGTCACCATGGTTCATATCCTGTATTGTGGAAAACATGGCTGTATCTCAGTCCTTATAGCAACCATGAGACGTAGGGATTATCAGTCCCATTTTACAGATGAGAAATGAGGCTCAGAAGGGTTTAGTGACTTGCCCAATGTCACACAGCTACTGAGCTGCAGAGTCAGAATTTGAATTGAAGCTTGCCCAATCCCAAAGCCCAAGCTCTTTCTAAAATAATAGTGCTTCACCAGGAGCTCAAACTCAGTTCCATGTTTAGTGCTCTTTAAAAAGTATTTACATGCAAATGAACCAGGTCTAGAAAGTAGCAAAGACCACAAAAAAAAAAAAAAAAAAAATTGTCCCTGATTTGTTTGGGGCAGGATTCTGATTGAAGTGTTTTTCTCCAGGGTCTGGATGATATTCAGACATCATTCTGTCATTGAAAAACAGAAAAGTTTTAAAGTAAACTTTGCCATTATCTTGATATGGTCTATCTATCTTATGAATTTACCCCAAACAACCACCAATTGTGTTCTGGGGGCCACTTGCCAATAAGTGGAATGTGCTCCAAGAACACAGATTAATTTCAATAACACTCAAAACAAAACCTAATTGAAAGTTAAATTAGCATCTAAATCCAGACATTAATTTTTATTTACCTACTTTGGATTATTCATCCACAAAAATGACAGATACATTGAGACATGATTCTACTGTCCAAGAAACCCTGATAGTGCATTACAGATGCCAATGACCAAGAGCCCAGAGACGGGAGCGTTCCGGGCGCGCACCACTTGACAGACAGCATCAATCAGAGCCCACTTAGGACGCTGTGCGATTGAACGCAGCCCCGGATGCCCCCCTCATCCTCTCCTAAAGGACCCAAACCCGCTAAGTTAGGGCCCCAAGATGAAGTGACTGTTTCCTCTGATCACCACTTACTCCCCAGTGAATTTTAGAGCATACCATACTCAAAGCTTTTCAGAAACAGAAAACTGAGACCAAACGCAGAGCAAAACACCACTCAGTTAGAAGCTGAGAGCAGAAATTCACATGGATAGATGTAGAAACCTCTCCCTGAGCTCTGTATAGACTTCGATGTACAGAACAACCGGCAGCACTAAGGGAAGCGGAGCAGTGCACGAGTTCCAGGGCTGGTCAGAGCGGTGTGAACCCCAGCTGAACCCTACATGAGCGGCGGGGCCTCTCCGAGCTTCTGGCTACTTGTCTAAAACATGGGGCAATTCTGGCTTCCTAGAACTAAAGGAAATCAGGGATAGAAAGTTCCTTCAGAGCCTGGCAATGCACTAAGCAAAACAACAGTTACCTTCCTTTCCCTGACTATACTAAAAAAAAAAAAAAAAAAAAAGTCAACCGTGAAAATGAATTAAAAAACTTTCCAAGGGGTCTGCTTTTCTCCATGATCAGGTGTTGGGGAGGGAGGGGGGAAGGATGCTTACCAGGGACATTTCAAACCTTTAAAATGCAACCTACACAGTAAATACCTGGAAATAACCTAAATGCCCATCAACAAGGGAGTGATTAGGTAATTATGGTCTGTCCATAGAGTGGGAATCCACGTAGATGTTAAAAAGACTGAGGACTTTTTATATCTAGATAATGCTGATGCGGAAACAGCCTCAGGATAAAAAAGCAAGAACAGGAAACAAAGCAGAGTCCCTTCTGGGTAAAGCTTTATGATGGTATAAACACAACTTTTCCTGGAAAGCTGCATAAGAATATATTAGCATTTCATGTTTGGGAAAAGAAAGAAGGCAGGTGGTACTGTGTGTGCACACCCACAGAAGTGCACTTAAGAGTTTTTCATTTCTATACCTTTCTGTTTGACTTGAAATTTCTATTCATGTATGCATGTTAACTTCTAAAAAAATTCAACAGGGATCATTTGGACACTGGAGTTATAGACTTTATTTTCCCCCCTTTTCTTCTATATTTAAAAAGCCTGACTTTTGTTGTTATTGTTGTTAATACTAACAACATCAAGACCCCATAGTTATCATGGAGAAGTTGATACGGTGTGGCTGGGAGATGTGGGCAGGCATTCCTGATCATTTCTGCTGCTTCTCATCAAGAGTCTTCTGGCTGCTAGCCCCCCAGGAATCTCTGTGTTACACTGGACAACCTCAGATGTTCCAGACGAAAAGCCCCCAGGAGAAGGGCCATCTCACAACCCGCTGTGCTCTCCCACTAAACCAGGTACCTGGAGCAGGGCAAGCCTTGACAGGCTGCTGAATGGTGGCCTGTATCATAATACGGAGAGAACAAGAAGAAAAGGGAGGGGGGATGAAGAAAGGAGCCTAACACCTTAGGAGTTGCGCTTAGTAGAAGAGCCAGCACAATGGAATCAACCAGAAGAAATGGGAAAGCTCACTTCACAGTCAAAAATCAGAAGGCCTTTGGGTTTATCTTCTCGTAAAGAAAGCACACCACGCATGCCTCAGAGAAAAGCCTTCTGCAAATAAGGTCTAGGTTTCCCAAAGGCCGCAGGCTCGGGTTTCACCAAGGGCTCACCTCGCAGGGCCCCGGAGCCTGAGCTGCAGGAGGCGTGGAGACTCGGGGCCCTCCTTGCTGACTCCAGAGATCCTGCCGGGTACCCGAGTGGGGGATGCAGGAGGGGAGCCTTGAGGTCTGTGGCTGGGACGTTCAGGCTGGCTTCTGGGGTCAGAGGCAGCTGAAGGCCAGCAACGCCTTCCGCCAGCCTTCATGCCTCCGACCTTTGGTCCTTGCTTCAAAGTTAAATACTCGAAAAGGTGACTCCCCAGGGGTCAGTGATAACTGAGGCCTTTCAGGGGCTGTGGGATCTGAGAACAGGTTCTGCAAGGACAGTGAGAGGGGTCAGGAGGAAGGACGGAAACATGCAAGGCCCGGGCATCTGAGTGGCAACGGAGAGGCAGTATCACCAATGCCACAGACGTCAAACGGAATGTCCTCCACTAGTTCTGGGTGCAGCCCTTTGAAAGACCCTGACGCAGACCGGACCAAGTTGCAATCAATCAATCGAGGATTCCGTTCACAGTTAAAAAACAAAACTATCAACTTAAAACATGTACACAGGGGCTTCCCTGGTGGCGCAGTGGTTGAGAATCTGCCTGCCAATGCAGGGGACACGGGTTCGAGCCCTGGTCTGGGAAGATCCCACATGCCGCGGAGCAACTAGGCCCGTGAGCCACAGTTACTGAGCCTGCGCGTCTGGAGCCTGTGCTCCACAACAAGAGAGGCCGCGATAATGAGAGGCCTGCGCACCGCGATGAAGAGTGGCCCCCACTTGCCGCAACTAGAGAAAGCCCTCGCACAGAAACGAAGACCCAACACAGCCATAAATAAATAAATTAAATAAATAAATAACCCCCCCCCCAAAAAAAGTTAAAACATGTACATATACACCATGTTTTCATGTGTTGATAGATATTTGCATGACAGTACACAGAGCAAGGTCTGGAAGGATACACAAACTGAAAACAGTGGTTCCTTTTGAGAAAGATACTGAGGTTGGGGGAACTTTCACTTTCTACTCTAGTCACTTCTGTATCATTCAGTTGTTTTACCCCAAGAAAGTATTACCAGTGCCATTAAAATGTAAAGAATACCTTTAAAGAATGTACCTAATGCCACTGAATTGTATACTTAAAAATGGTTAATCCATTGTAAACATTACTTGTTATAGGTATTTCACCACAATTTAAAAAAAAAACTTTAAAAACGGCACCTCTGGGGGGAGGGGGGTGGGGTGCTGGTTACAGACTGAGAAGGAGCTGCATGGGATGCCAGAGATGTTTACTATCTTGACCTGAATTACAAGCTTCCCCCGCAATCTGAAAGTAGAGCATTCCCATGAAACCTTCTGTAAGCCAGGACAGTGCAAAGCAAGGAGCAATCGCCTTAGGACACATCTTGCTAACAGATATGCAAAATAAATGGTGATAAAGCACAGATGCTCACAGACACAGCACAAAGCTACGGGGCTTGACGCTGAGGTGCTGAGTGCGGTTCCCGGGAAGAAGCTTGGTGAGGCCGCTCTCTGCTGCTTGGCGTGCGCACTGCCTCTGTAACAGCTGCTGCAAAACCAACACTTTCACCTTTTTTCGTAAAAGTGAAAATCCTCTTTAGATTTCTTTCAGTCTTTTGCAAAATGGTCTTTGGTAACAGAGAAGCAGCCTCAAGCAAACTTTTGAAAAGTGGGGGACGCCTGCACACATTAACGTAATCATAGGTACAAAGCCATCAAGCAGTGCAGCGAAGAGTACTGCACTTTTATGCACTTTACTCATGTTACCCCTCGATTTTAAAAAATGTTTGCTAGAGGATTTCCAATAAATTCAGATCGTCATTATGCCCTAAATATAAGCCAGGAGCAAATCAGACAACTCGAGAAGCTGGCTTCGCGGCAGCTGCCAGGGGCTGAGCCCCGACTGAACACCAGGCACTGGGCTAGGAGCTCACAGTCCAGCCAGCAGCCGCCATGCACTGCTGTGCGTCCCACACGGACACCAGCAGACAGAGGACACTGCGGGCACACAGCAAGGAGTGGGGAACTGTGCCAGGACAGGGGCGGGTGGGTGGGGGAGCTTCGGAAGCCTTTGTGGCAAAGGAAATGACTGGTCTGAGTCCTGAGTGTTAGCAGGTCACCGGAATACACGGGAGGAGAGGAGAATGGTTAGAAGGCCAGCTCAGAGCTCTGGACAGTCACCTTTATTTCTGTCAAGGCCAGGACCACCTGGAGCTGGTACACGTGGTGACAACGGTGGTGCCCTGGGACACAGTGTGCTTGGCCAGCTCCCAGGTAGCAGCAGGGGGTGGTGCTGAGCCAGTCGGGTGGTCTCTCCAGCCAGCTGTTCAAGAAGGAGTTCGTGATGCTCACGGCCTGGGAAAAGACGTCTGTGGCCCCTGCCTTGGCACATACAACCTGCTGAGTGGGTTTCCTGGTGCCACTCAATGCTGCAGAGGGGAGGGGCGAAGGCAGCATGGGGACAAGAGGCAGGCCACGCAGGGCAGAATCCTGACTGAGAAGAAAAGGAGGGAGAAAGAGACTGGTGGCTGGAAGGGGCAGGTAAGGGAAAGGACAGGTGACATGGCCCGAACTTCTGTCTGGATTTGTGGGAGCTGCCACAATGGTCAAGCTAAGAGAGCTCACCTTCCAGGCTTTTCCAGGCCTAGCCTGCTCACCTTCTGAGGAAGCAACTAGAATCCTTTTGCTCAAACAGCTCTGCTAAGGGACTTGAGAACTAGGAGACAGGTTTTCCCCTAAGGAAGGAGGCAGGTCATGATGCTAACAAAAACATGTGCAGCGTAAGGGCAGACCTGAGCCCAGATCTCAGACCTGCTTGCTGGCCAAGCGAGCAGCGAACCTGACCAAATGAGCCTCAGTTCCCCCATCTGAAAAACAGGGACAATAGCAGCTCCATCACACACGCTGCCATGGGGCTGAAGTAAGATGCTGAACGCAAAACTGCTGGCATGACGCCTGCCACAAAGGGGCACTCTAGAAATATTTATTCACCTTCGAATATTGCCCTCCCACCCCCGCCCCAGCAAATAGATCACGAGGCTGGAAGAGACGGCAGGGGAGGGGGGCTAACTTATAAAAACCAATCAAACTAGCAACTTACCATTCGCTGGCTTTCTGGTTTGTGAGTGGGTTAGACTCACGTCCCCAAAGTGCTCCTGGGCCCCGGCCCCCCTCCCTGACCTCCAGCCTCTGGGCCTGCGGGGTGTACGGCACACAGGCAGGGTGGGATCCACGGGGCGCTGGAGCAGTCGGAGTCCGGCTCGCTGTCCCACGCACCCTGCTTGCTGCTTTCTCCTCTACGGGCCTCGGTTTCCATGTGTATCAAATGGGCCTCACATTGGCACTTCCCCGCAGGGCTCCTGTGAGGTGCCCAGAGGTAGTAACGCGCTTTCTTGTCATTTTTTTCAGGTAATTATAACAACCATGGCTAATACCCAGTGAGCATGTGCAATGTGCCCAGCGCTGCTCTGGGCACTTGACATATATTGACTCACTTTACCCTGCAAACAACAGAAGCGGGAGGGAGCTGCCAAGGGCGAGGGACTTGCCCTAGGTCACTGCTCATGAGAGGCAGTGGTTTGAACCCGGGAAGTGTAGCTTCAGCGCTCCCCACGTGCTCAACCATTCTGCTGCCCCACTCAAGCGTTCACTCCCTCCCACAAGCACCTGCCGAGCCTCCCCACGTGAGCCCAGTCCCCTGAAGGGTGGATGTAAAGGCCCTGCCATACCCGGGTCACACTGCCCGGAGGAGCAGGTAGCCCTGCTTGGGGACAGTCCACACATCACATCACTCACTGGGTGGCCCTCTGACCTGACAGGCATTATGGACGAGCACAGTGTGTAATTATTTCCCATTTTTGTCTCACATGCACAGAGCTCCAAATGTCACAGGGGTCACGGTGACCCAGGTTTACGCCAACTGTAACCAATGGCACTGCAGCACAAGCTTGGCAACTGGCTTTGCAGGGAAGCAGGGCCGCTAATTGCTGCCAAGCGAGCCTATGCTCATTCCAGAACGAGGTGATCAGCAAGCAAACATCAGACGGAATAAACTCCTGGGTGATGTATGGGTGCGTGTGCTACATGCCAAACCCTGAGTGACATGGGGCTGCTGAGCCAAAGCCCACACACGTGTCCAGAATGCACAACTACAGCCACGTCAGCGAGGCGACTGGGCAACACAGCTGAGCTTAATGGCGAAAATAAAACCCATGGCGGGGGAAACATGAAGAGGTAACAGGCCACTTCCATTAACAAGAGGAGCGTGGCTTTCTTCCCCACGATCGGCCAATTATCAGGGAGTGTTGTGGCGGCCAAGGCATAACCCAAAGCAGTGTGCATTTATCTGGAATCGGAGCCCTCTTGGAGCTCAGACGCCTTGCGCTGCACACGGCTGGTGCTCAGAGTCTGTGGGGACCCGCAGGTCACGTCAAGATGGTGCTGGGACTTCTCAGAAAGCAGCCTCGGGGCGCTGCTGGGTCTGTAGGAGACCAGCCTCATCCCCTGTCCTTCCCCATCTCTGGTCATCTTCTCTGTTCCTCTCAACGTCTAGCATTGCCTAGTCTGTCCCTCTGATGCTGCATCTGGCACTCCATCAAGAACTAATGAATGCTTGTAGGATGAATTAATCCCAAGATATTTATGATTGAAGAGACATGTTCAACGCTCAGGCAAAATAAAATATCTTGTACTCTGATTAAACAGTGACAAACCAAGCACTTAGTTGGTATTTCTTTAGGAGGAGTATTTAACATCTTGTCCTCTAAAAAAACATAATGAACTATGAAATAGTGGTGACTCTCAGTGACCTGAAATGTTCAGTCCAGAACCCCACATCTCACGCTAACCTGGAGACCATCAATGGGGATGGTGGCAGAAGAGCACGAAGTAGAAGCAGCCTGGGGACTTGGGGCTGGACGCGTGCAGTCCCGCACAACTGGGGGACGACAGAAGGACCCCTTAACCCCTGTTAAGTTAGCGCTGGCTTCCGCATGCAGAGAATGTGATGATGACACTGCCTCACCCCGTGGGTTATTAGGGGCCGAAAATGAGACGGTAAGGAGGTGAATGAGTGTGCTCCTCGTCTGTAAAGTGAAAACGTCCCCTCCCGCGCTGGCCCAGTACCTTGCCTGCCTTCTGGCCCCTCTTCCGATCCCAGACAGCCAGTTCATAACCATCAAGGTCCCTGGCCCACCATCTTCCGTGCCTTGCCCAGCCCAACCCTCACCACCACCCCACCCTCATCAAGGTGAGCTCCTCATCCTTCGTCCTCAAATCCAGTGGCACCTCACCTCCCTCACTGTCATCTCCCAAAGCTGTTTTCCATGTCTTCCCAGACGCAAACCTTAAATCTGTGTTGACATGCTTGTTTACCGTCTGTTTCCCCACCAGGATGTCAGGACAGGGACCTCGTCTGTCCATCTTGCTTGTCCTGCAGCCCCTGAGGGCAGCACCGCGCCAGCCTGGAATGGGTGGGTGGTCCCAAAATACCGTGGCGGGAGGTGGGGGAGGAAGGGGAGCAAGCACGCCAACCAGCCTGGCGCGCGGTCAGTGCCTGACAGAGGGGCGCTGCTCCTACTAGGGACGGACCATCCACAGTCCAAGTTTCACCCAGAACAATACCGATGGCCCGAATAAAGCCCTTTCAGGTTTTTTTTTTTTTCTTTGCTCATGAAGCTTTCAAGAATCTGCCCCCGTACCTGGCTAGAGGTTCCCAGGGGGGGGTCCCCTGAGGTTATGAGCATCGCAGCAAGTGGTCAGCGGGCAGTCAATCTCAGGCCAGCCAGGACTCAGAACTCACGGGGGCAACCACACTATCCGTCCTCCAGGATGAGAGTTACACCCACCCGCCACGCTGACTTGTCCTAGGTTGGGCAGTGAGTGACCGGAGTGGCCCTATTCTTACCCATGTGCGGCCCCCCAGCCTCCTGTCGGGTGAAGCACACCCCCAACCCCCTGGGCAAAACCCAGTTTCCTGGGTGGAGGACTTTGGCCCTGACCAGGACGGGATTTTCTTGCTCCTTAGAGATATGGTGCTTGCCATCCCTGTTGAGATTCATTATTTCAAGACAACTGAAGTTGTCTTGCATGCCAAACACTGTGGACCCTGAGGTTAGGATGTTCCCACTTCCCCCAGCGTAAACTCCTGAGTCCTCCGATGGCTTGAAAGGCGCCACCTGCTTCGGACTCTCATTCCCCCCCCCCCCGCCTCATCCCCCACCACACTCTGCCTCACCACGCTGCTCTTTGCTGGTCCTGACACACCAGGCACACTCCTGCCTCAGGGCCTCTGCACTGGCTGTTCTTTCTGGCCCAAATGCTCTTCCCCCCAGATTTCTACATGACTTGCTCCCTCACTTCGTTAAAATCTACGCTCTAATGTCACCTTCCCCGTGAGGCCACCCTATGGAGAAGTGCACCCCTCCCAAGCCTCCTAGCACAGCCCCCCTCCCTCCTCTGCTTCACTATAGCTGCTCTTCCAGAGCACGTCTCACATCAGAACATGCTCTGCTGTTCATTAATAGTTTTATGGTTCCTGTCTCTCTTCCCACTACGAGAGATGCTCCCGGAAGTCAGGGGGTCTTTGTTTTGTTTATGGTGTCTCTCTAGTCCTAGAACACTGCCTGGTACACACCCAGTAATTATGTATTGAACAGATGAACAAATAACGCTGACCCAGCTTCAAGGAACTCAAAGTCTAGTTAAAAAACTCAAATGCCCAAAGGGGCCTGGCCTCTGATAAAAACTCACAAAGCCCCAGGGCACAGACAGCAGAAGTGGTGGGTGCCTCCTTTTCCTGTCCCCACCCTCGATTTTTCTGATTTCAGGCGAGACCTGGAAGAAGCCACCAATGACTCAATGCAGACTAGGGGAGGTCTCCATTCAGCCGGGCGGGCGTGACACTGCCTCGCCCCTCCGAGCCCCCTCTGAGCGGTCTCCAGCTTCGTGGCTGCCCCAGTCCGTTCTGTGTCATGCTGCGGGGCAGACAGAAAAGCCAGCTCAGGCCTGAGTCACAGAACCTTCTGCGTGCCCACCCCCGCATTACCCACTGTGTTTGGCCCTGTCAGCTCCTCCAGGCTGTGGCCAGCCCGAGAATCCCTGGCCCTCCTCTGCTCCCTGGACCAGGACCAGCCCCGCAGCCCCGCAGCCCCGCAGGTCAGTCACCGGTGGCCCTGGCTACAGGCCACGCCTCTGTGAGCCTCCACGCCGCAGGGCTTCCATCAGCTGTGCAGTCCCCCGCTTCCGCACAGGAGGAAGGGAGAGGCGACGGTTCCTATGTGGAATGTGCTGCACCCTGGATTCTCTCTGATTCTGACAAACCCCCATGGCCTGCGAGCCAAGGCTGCCACACACAGGACTCTGCAGGCAGCGGGGACGCCTGGGAGCTATAACCCCATTGAGGGATGATGGGCTAGACCACAACGGCCCTGCAAAACGGGAGAGTACACACAAGTTCTAGTTCTTTGTGGGAATGCTTGCAACTGTGCCAGCTAAGGCCCTTGATTTATACAAGTCTATTTTTTCCCTTTGGTGTTCCCGATCAACCCCCTCCCAGAAGCCGATTACGACTTTCAGGAAGAAGAACATGTGTGCTCTGGAACCAGCATTGGTTACCCCGGGGGTCACAGGTAAGGTCAGGGGCACCGAAAGATATGGGGGAACTCTAACCCTGGCCGCAGAGGGCTATCCTGCCCGATGCATTCAATCCTCGGGGGGCTCTGCTGCCGTCTGATTCAAGCCTGGTTTGGAAAGCCAGCGTGCAGTGGCAGCGTGCAGTGGCAAGACCCAAGCCAATGATGAACTCTCTGCTTCTGCAAACACACAAGCCAGAGAAGCCAGGCTGCTACTTTCTCAGCTGCCAGCTCCACACACCACGCCCCAGCAGTCTTCTGCCAACAGAGGGTCCAGCTCCCAGGAAGGACAGGTGTCACGTGGAGAACCGGTGGCTAACATTCTGAGTGTGCGCTCACCCTTCTGGATCCCCCAAGAATCACCTGGAGACCATCCCAACTGGCTGAACTGGTGCCTAGAGAGAGACGGCAGATGTTCTCATTTTGGGACAAACAAGCCTATTCTGCCCCAGAATTCTGTCCCCACTCTGAATTCAGAGCCGGCCAACCACGTGAATGCACGCTGGCTGGCTAAGAATTTGCACTTTCCAGAGTAGAATCTGGGGCCAGCTGAGGTGGAGGCCCAGCTGCACACAGGCTCAGCTGCTGGCACTACACGGCAACGTCCACGACTGGTGCTGTCACCGCTGTCGTCATGGTAGTCGTCATGGCTGCTACACTTGACCCTCTGCGCCCTTGTGTCTGGTCACAGGACACCTCCCTTTGGGGCACACTAAGTGTGCCTCTGTGTTAACCATCCCAAGAAGGGAGGTCCCAAGTAGGGGATGCAGGGTTGTTCCAAAGCCTCAGAAACTAAGACCTTTCTGAAGCTAACATCTGCTATTTAGGCCGTGATGTCTGCCAGACTCTGGAATAAGCACGTTAAGCTGCATTTAATCCTCTCCGCAAACCCGCTGTTGTTATTCTAATTGGAGAGGTGGACTAGCCTGCCCCGGACACACCTAGTAAGATGAGGAGCCAGGATTTGAGGTGCCCAGGCAGCCTGGCTGCAGAGTCCACCGCACCAGACAAAATGTGGAACAGCACCAAAAGCAACCCCCTCTGCCACTCCCTCCCCACTCTGCCCCCGAGCAAAGAGAAGGTGGCATGTGAAGGTCAGGCTCTAAGAGTCATGAAGGACATCACAAGAGCCCTTGTGACCCCGCCGCCAGTTCACCCACTGAGTCATTCGTGCCTGCTGTGAGCCCCCGAGCATCTCCGGCCAGTCCCGGGACAGCACAGGCGACGCAGACGTCCCTTAAGACACCGTCCCCTGTCCTCTAGGGGGGCTGGGAAGCCCAGTGAGGGCAGGGGTCGTGTCCTTCCTGGGCACCAGTGCATCTCTACTCAGGGAATGGATGAACGAATGCAAAAACCAAGGAAGCGATTCCACAGAAACCCAGGATGAAAAAAGTCCCTTCAAAAACAAAAAAGTACCTACAGGTAATGATGCATATCCCATAATCTAATCTGTATGTTCATTTTGCAAAAATAATGAGATGTTAGCAGTTTCAGAATGAGTGTTCTCTTACTCTGCTTTCCCCGACAAGAAACACTATCTGCTCTGCATTAAAATTATAGCAAGAATTATCCCTTAGCAGGAACCATATGATTTTAATGCACAGATGAATTTCAATTAGACATTTATCTAACCATGCCGATGTGTTTTCAATTTAACCCTAAATTACAGACTTTTCAAATAACTCTACTCTCCCCTCTGCTTCTTTCTCTTCAATTTTGGTTTGGTTTTGTGAAAGGTCTGCTGGTAAAATGAAGCAATACCAGTAACTTATCTACAAATTACGGGAAGGAGAAAGTAGGTTAAAAAAGACCAAGAAACTTAAAACAAGCATGATCAAACCACATCCGAGTTAGGCAGGAAACAATAGGAGACAGTTCTTGCTCAGAGGGAAGGAAGGTAAATCTTACCGGGACTATTGTCAAACAAGTCATAGATGAGATAAACTCTTCCCGAATTTCAACTGCAGTCGTCAGAATACAAAAAACTTCGACTTCACACCCAGGGAAAGGCAATAACCGGAAGTAGAAGGCTGACACTTTCACTTGGGCTGGCAATTACTTCCACACTCAAAAGAATCTCATTTTCAGTTCAGGCGGCCACCACACGAGCGCCGTGCATCTATCACAGCGGAGGCAGGAACTCATCCCAAGGGGAGGTCATTGGGAAAAAGAACAGATCTCCCAGACAATCCTGCCAATTAGAGGGTTCAACTAAAGTGGGTATCCTAAGCTGAGAGGTCACCAGTAACTTCCTGCAATTTGCTTTTGCTCTAATTGCAAATCCCCCATGTATCAATGTCAATATCCTGCTTGTGACATTGTACGAGCGTTTTGCAAGATGTCACCACTGGGGGAAAACTAGGGAAAGGGTAAGGGATCTCTCTGTATTATTTCCTGCAACTGCACGTCAATGAATTGCAATGAAAAAAACCTGCAAACCCAAGCACCCCAACAGTCTCTGGGTCCACCTCTTGGAACACCAAGTCTAACTTCAGCAGTGAGGGTCTTATAGGTCTTACAGACATTGTGCAATGAGCCATTAGCAGCTATCTTGGGCTCTGGAAATCATGTGACAAAACAAAGTCCAAAGGAACCCACTCCATTCCGGTCTGTTATTAACATAAATGTAGTATGAGTTAGCAGCAGGCTGGGTTGGGGCGGACTGGGCAAATCTGACGGCAGACACATGCCTCATCTGACGGGGGCGGCTTCTGAGAAGCTTCCTGCAGGAACATACGCACAGCCGGGACCAGATCTTCCGACTGTTCAAAACCATCCTGAAATCTGGACTTTCATGTGAAACTTCCCAAATGTTAAAGTTGGCGATTCATAAAATTTTCTTTCAAACATTGTGAAGACCAAACCAAACAGCTCTGAGGGCCAGACTGCAGCCTGTCAAGCACTTGATGGGCACTTTAAATCTATCTTTTCCCCATCCTCACCACGGCCCTCCCGAGTGGGACCTACACTTGCTGTTTTCTAAATGGGGTAAAACGACTTGCCCAGGGTGACCCGCTGGCTGGAGGGGTCCTCAGCAGCCCTGCCTGGAGGCCCTGCTGATTCTTCTGACTCAATGTTCCATTACTTGCATTCATTCAGCAAAAGCGAGTTTAAGAAAGTTGCAAAGAAATATCTCCAGCTGCATCAACACTAAGTCAACTCCACATTCTCTAGCCCATGTGTTGTCACAACGTGGACCACTAGGGGAGTCCTTCCTATTCATCACTCGTCACCCCCTTCACTTCCAGGTTAAATCCTCTCACCAAAAGCTACTCCTTCCTTTTAGAGCACATATAAGACTTGAGATAGTATACTTGTTTGTAAGCTTAATCACAGTCTGTCTCTCCTGCTGGACTGTAAAGCTCCAGCGTGACAGAGGCTATCTAGGTTTTGTATATCCTCCAAGCTAGCATGATGCCTGAGCCAAAGAAGGGGCTTAATAAATACTTCTTGAATGAAGCAAAGAAGGGATAGGCCGCACAGAACCATGACAAGGCCCCATTCAATTCAGCTGAACTAACGCCACCACCAATGAGGACAGAGGGTTTCTGGAAACCTTTTCCGAGGCTCTAATGAGCCTTAAAAAGCACAGTGGCCCGGCCAAGACACTGTACACCAGAAAGACCAGACGGGCAGGGGCCTCCTGTAACTGTACTCCAGGCAGTGCTGGCCCTTCGCGCTCCGGGATCACTCTCCACCCGCTCGCTCAGCTATGACCACAGAGTCGGCTGCCCAAGGGTAAGCCCAGCCCCTTCACCTGCGTGCCCACTGAGACCCGGGCTGCAGAGACAGAGCTCTCATGGAACGGCCTTTGTGTAAACGCCTCTCACTGCAGACGTGTATGTGGAGCCTATGCTGCAGCAGATCCAATGACAGACAAGACACCTGCTCAGAGCAGGCAAGACCTGTAACGAGAGGGAGCCAGGAGCAAGGGCCTTCCAGGCAGTGGTTAGGGTTAAGGGCACAGGTGTGGAGGGAAGAAAGCACAGGGCACGCTGGGGAAAAAGCAAGCAGGGCCAGGACTGAGGTAGCCTGGAGCTCAGTGTGTGTGTGAACAGGATGGGAGGAGGGAAGGCAGGCAAGACACAGGGCCAAGCAGGGAAAGCCTCGGGAGGAGTCATCACCCTGGTGATCAGGGTTTCCCTTTAGCAGAGCACAAACACGCACAAACCACAAACATGCTGTTTAGGCCACAGTTGGTGATAATTTAAAACTTGGGAGTATTTGCCTAAAAATGCAGCTTTCCAGTGTCTCTAGAAACATGAGAAAACCTGGCAATACAGCATCCACATTCCTGCAGAACAACTGCAGGCTGGGGTGAGCAACGGCTGCTCACAAAGGACACAGACACCCTCCAATTTGTCACAGTCCCCACTGCTCCCTACTACCCTCTCATGGGGTCTGTGTCATTCACAGATGCTCCCTGCCCATCCCCTGCAGATGCTGGTGCCTCGGACAAAGTATTCTCTCATTCGGACCCAATAACAGTGTCTCACAGATACACAACCTGAGGCCCAGAACGGGACAATTCCACGTTCAATAACATACGCTCAGTCACATCCACTCTTAGTACCCGACCCCAGATTCTTCTGGGTATGCATGTCAAGACTGATTAGGTTCCCTGAATCCCAGAACAGCTTATGCATCATCAGTGCTGTAATAAGCAGAATGTTGGTTTCTGGTTTTAAAGAAACACACATTAACAAAATGAGCAATGGCTTTTTATCAGGGTCTCGAGACAGTCCCCCACTAATGACTTACACAGCTTCTCTGAACATCCTGTTCGGGCTTAGTGTACGTCTCAGACAGATCGCCGTTCAGAATGACTTCAGCTAATGAGTTCACCAGGGGTGCGTGATGTATAATTAGGAAGACCTGGTGAGGGGGAAAAAAATGGGATGCACATTAAAGTGTGCAGACTTTCAACCTCTTCCTTCCTTGATCTGAAACAACAAGGCTGGGCTACATGAGTCTCAGCAGCAATCCCGGTGATGCAAAACCCAAAGAATGGATCACACTGGGGAGAAACCAGTTCTACTCTTCTCCTTCTAGAGTTGGGCCCTCCGTCTTTCAGACTGTTACCTATTTGGCTGGCTGTTCTTTGGCGGAAGGAAGTGCATTAAAGCGAGACTGTCCCTCAGGCCGGCTGCAGCCAAATCTGGCTGAAGTGGAGCAATGTGGGAAGGGAGCGCCAAACCCACACCCTCCTTCCTCTCCACAGGCATTTCAGTGTCAAATCCGATTAGGATTAAGACTAGGAGGCACCGGCCCAGCACTTCGGTTACACAGAAGAAGGGGCTGGCGAGCCCTGTTCCAATCAAGGACTTGGCAGAGGATGTCTATGCGGAGATCCCATCCCTGGAATGAGCTCTGACCCTTGCGGTGGGTTTGAGTGCACCAGAATTCCAGGGCAGCACTGGGAGGTGTGGAAACCATGGGGAGGAAAAGCCGCACAGGCCAGAGACAGACCGAGTCGTGCCAGGAGGCAACATCAGAAGGTGCTGGGCTGTCTGGGATGGCCCGGCCACCCCACCCTGCTGCCCAGCGTTCAGAGGAATGGCTTGAGGAATCAGGGTACCGAAACCGCCTTGCAAAGCTGGCTCAGACACACCTGCTGGTTTCTTTTAAAATGTAAAGGCAACACGGTACCGCAGTGCAGTGTGGGATGTATGGACCATCTGTATATCAGAGGGTGTGTGCGCCCATTTGTAGTTGCTTATATATACAGGGAACAGGGTCTCGAATCCTCGGCACTACTGTCAGGCGACACATCTCTGCTGTGGGGGGCTGTCCTGTGCACTGGAGGATATCTGGCAGCATCTCTGGCCTCCACCCACTAGATGCCAGCCGCAGCCCCTCCCCCAGGCGTGACAACCAGAAATGTCTTCGGGCACTGCCAGACATCCCCCAGGGTGGGGCGAAATCGCCACCAGTTGAGAACCCCTGGCAGAGTTCTCCCCATCTCTGGAAGGAACTAAAACACTGGCTGCCTCTGGGGAGCGGGACTGGGTGTGTGGGGGACAGAGGTAAGAGGGAGATTTTTCCCTACATGTTATTTTGTACTGTTTGAGTAGGGTGAATATATTGTTCAAAAAAATAAATACAATTCAGATTAAAGGTACAGGCAGAATAGACAAATGTGATACCTACCTTAAAACAACAAAAAAAGCACACCTGTTTTTAAAACACCAAAGAAACGCTATCATAGACTAGACAGTATGACCAAGTGGGTTAGCCTACGTCCAGGGCTGCGGCAGGCATTCAAGCATGGGTGACTATGATGATGACGAAGGAATTCAGCCCACAAACATTCAGTGAGCACCTGCTAAGGCCTGCGTGACAAGGGCCCTTGTGGACACACATGGTGTTCGTTCCCTCCTGGGCTCTGGACGGAGAAAAGCCTGGGGAGGGCTGGTCACTGCAAGGTACGTGGAAGCGTGTGCAGGCCAGACTCGAAAGGCTGGGCCAGCCTGCCCGAGTCACGCTCTCGTCCCCAGTGGTGGTTTAGTTTCAGCTGGACAGCATCCGCGTCACACCAAATTAACGTCGTTAATGTGAATTTTCTTGGTTTAGTAGCGATGCTTGTAAAATAATTTGTAAGGATGTTCTGATGTAGAGTTTAATTAAGGACCGGGATTTATACCCAATTTGAGGTTTTCACACATTCGGGCAACGTGATCATAAAGCTCCATGGAAATGCAGGGGAGCGAGACCCTTTACTCAGGCTGACGAACGCCAATGACAATGCTTTTTGTGAGAGACTGAAACAAGTAATTAGGTGCCTGAGCTGCTGGTCCTTCACGAGGAAAGCAGGAGAAAACAGGTTCTCGGAGAAAAAGTATGGCCTGACCCCCGTGCTCCTCGGGGTGTACCAGCAGCTGAAGGGTCCTGGGGGCACTTGCCATGGGATTCCTGTGGCTCAGCATCTGGCCTGCTCGGGTCCTGCCAGACTCCCAGAATCCCAAGCAGGAGAAGCTGGCGGATTCGTAATGAGGCGCCGGAAATTGCTGCCAGGAGGGGCTGGGGCTTGCACGGAGCTCCATCGCACAGAGGGGCATTCAGGAGTCGGCGTGCAGCTCTGAGCAAACAGAGCCCCCAGAACAAGACTCCGGGAGCAACGTGAGCCGGCCACATGCGGATCCTGGTTGGTCCGGCCACTGAGAAGAGGCCGGGTCTGCATCTCTCTTCTCAGGCCAACGGAAGACAGACCCGCCTCAAACTCAAAACGGCCCAGGGACCAAGTGAGAAGGACATGCTCTCAGCAAAGCAAATAAATACCTGGGCCACTGCAAAAGTGGGAACAGAGCTCTGGTCAAACGTCTGACTACTTGACAATCTAATGAGATGGCCTGAGAGTCTGGAATGCTTGTAATAAAAATATTTTTAAAGTTATGTAACTGGGTCACCATGGAGTTTTTCCCTTCTTGTAAATATTATATAATTACGAGAAGGAAACACATTTGTTTAAGAGGGGGAGGCAGACAAATTGGCTCAAGACACAAATCTGGGTGCTAAGCCTGCTACAAGACACCTTCCAGAATGTAATCTGGAAACTAGAACCATGACAAAAGCCTTTAAAAACAGCCTCATTAGTAGAAGTTTGTTAAACCATGGTTGCTGTGTGTGTACACACACTGGGTCCTGCAGTTTGGGGCTTATTTCAATATGGCCGAGAACAGGGGCCACCCAGCCCACATTTCCAGGGTTTTTAGAATACTCCTTGGTTGTTTTGGAAACCTCAGGCCCCACAGTAGAAACCAACTACATATGTGTCAGGTTTGATTTATTTCTCCTTAAATTTCCAAGTACTACCACGAAGAAGATACATAGCACCTCTACTCAGTGTTGTTATTTCATTTCAAGATGGGGGACACAGAGAGAGAAGATGGGGCAATGTGGCCTGGGAAATTTCTGAAAGGCAGCAGCACTCCAAGGACCCCCAATGTGGTGGGGACACAGGTGAACGATCAGACGTACCTGGGACAGAAGGTAGAGAGAAACCGGCAGGCTGATTTTCGGTCGTTCTCCTCCCTGGTGAAGGTTGGGGGAAAGAGACAGAGAAACCTGGGTTACACATGTGAGCAGCACAAAATCCATGAAGCCAGAAGCCATCTGTCTGAAGGAGCAGCGCCCAGCACCCTGACTTCCTCCAAGACCCTAAGGTTCTTCTTTCCTGGTGGCAAAGTCCACCCTGCAAAATAAGTTCACAACCTAATCCTATCCGGTACCATTTGCAAGGCCGCTATTCTTCCACCTGAGAAATCTTTCACCATGAGTCACGGATTAGAGGCTGGACCCGAGAGAAGAACTAGCTCCTTAAATTACCAAGAATGCTAATTTCCCCCAGTTTGGGCACCGAGAGCCTGAAGCCCAGCAGGAGAGGCCCCAGGGGCCTGTTCTCAGGAAAGGGGCAGGGAGAAGTTGGGGCACTCTGGCCTCCGAGAAGCCCCTCATTTGTACTGGGCTTCAACGAGCTCCATCTCCCACCAACCCTGTGAGGATCTTCAGGACCCTCGTTCTGCTCAGGCAGGTTGACTGCCTCATCCAATGTCACAGAATGAGGAAAGGGAAGAGGCAGAGTTTGAACCCACGTCTGAAAACTCCAATTCCCATGCTTTCTCTCTGCCTCCCAGAGCTGCAGCTGGCAGATCTCGTTAGGGTTGCAATTTTCTTTTATTCCCTTATTTTTAACAAGAAGCCCCATGTTCCATCTCCAGAAAGCAAGCTAGACCTCCCTGGGACACATCTGCAGAGGCCGAAGCCCCTGCAGAGTAACCAGCTGGCTCTGTCCCGCCTCCTGCCAAGGCCTCTGCCCCTTAACTCTTAGAGGTACCGGCCGAAGGTCTCCCCTCCTGGAAGTGGCATTTCTCACGGGGGCAAAGAGAACCACCAGCTCAGCATCACTTGCGGGGCAGGTTCCCGGTCCACTCCAGACCCACCGAGCCAGCATCCCGGAGAGGAGGGAGAGGGCACCCGAGGATGTGCACTTGAACAGGCTCCGTCCCCACAAGGGCTTCGAGCCTGTGACTGTGGACAGTCACTGCCCTGGGGTCTTTTCCTAGGTGCGCTCTGTCCCCTCCTGTCCATTCTGTGAGAGTTTTGTGGCTGGCTGGATCTTCTCCAAGTCAATTAGCTCTGGCAACTCTCCGAAAAACTTATCAGGGATGAGAACACCTCAAAAGAAGGATGCATAGAAACCAAAAGCCTGAATTTGTAGAGGTTTCCTGTTTCCTTGTGATGTCAGTAATCTTTTCTCATTCATTTACAGTCCACATGCACACACGCAACGCACACTCATATACTCTGTCTCTCTCTCCCTCTCTTTCCACCCCCTCTCAGGAAATAAGAGGAAAGGAAAGGGAAGCCAGCGTGCTTTGAAAAGAATCTCCCTCAGACTCAAAGCCTTGGTCCCTTGCAAAGCCCCGTCCTATTGGGGTGACTGCTCCTCCCCTCCGACAGACGACCCTCAGCCCGGCCCACCTTGTCCTGGTTCTCCAGCGAGTACACGTAGAGCGGCAGGAAGAGCCTGTTGAGCAGGTGGTCTGTGAGCACGTCGTTGAGGAACTCGCAGTTAATGATCAGGATGTCATTGAGATAGTGCAGGTGGTCCAGATGCTCAGCCACCAGGTCACTCAGCTTCCCCCGGTTCCGGTGCCTGCCGGGAGAAACGCCCATCTCAGCCCGGACGCCAAAGCTCAGAGCCTAGAACCAATGGCCTGAGACTTAGGTCGCAGGTGGCACTTCATTCACAAACAAATATTTGAGCCAGTCTCGAGAGACACCCATCCTGGCCCTACCAGTGGATTACAGAAAGAGAGAACGGACAGGTCCGCTGCATTCGATTTTAGGGGACTCATGGGGTCCCCCCACTTTCTGGGGGCCTCAGTACAACTCACCCCACCATCACCACAACAGCCCAAAACAAAAGGGGTAAACAAAGCAAAACCCAATGAAGCTCTTAGCAAGCCATTTCAAACAAGAGCAGCCACTAGTCCAAGTGGCAAGATCCCTTGGCTCCCAAGATAAGCAGCATTAATGGAACAATAAATCCTCGATAATTAAAATGCTCCAGAGGAGTTCTGAAGAGAGAAGCAGGCCTCAGCAGCCGCGTCCAACCCACAGGCCCCATCTGTATGGGGGGCACAGCGCAAGGACGTGACACCCCACCCCAAGCCCCAGGAGGCCCTGCCTTCTTCCAGTGAAGCAACAGGCACTGGGGCCGCCAGGCCCCACGAGTGGATCGGTCTCTGCCAAGGACGAAGCCTTGAAACAGCCGATGGGGCACTTTCACCTCCCCCAAAGCGTTATCTGTTGCAAAGAGCAATCTAGCTACCATAAGACCTTTTGTTTTTATTATGATTATTACTCAAGCAATAGATGGTCATTGTAGAAGACAGATGAAGAAAATAAAAGCAAAAAGAAATCAAAGTCTCCTAGTCCCACCACTAACAGATAATATTACGTTATTTCCACGTCTCCCTATAGTCACATCTAAAAGGCAGGTGCTACATATCTATCCATCTAATCACCTATGCTTTTAAAAAAAATAAGGACAGGATCAATTTTGCTTCTTTTACATAATTTTGGATAATTATTCCTTATTATGCTTTAATAAGATGTTTAGTAAATATTTACAGCAAATACACATTGTAAAGCCTAATAGTATAATGAGCACCCATGAATCTACCTCCCATGAGACCTAGAACATTTATACACAATGTTTTGCAACCCCTCCCCTGCACTTAATAAGATACTGTGTTCATTTTCCTTCAGCAGGATCTTTAATGCACTTCACTTTTTAAACCTTTAGTTTAAAAAATATCTAAGTAATACATGCAGATGGATTTAAAAATCGAATAGTACTGATGAGCTGATAATAAAACGCAGCAGCTCCTGGCCCCGCCTCCCCAACCCCTGCCCACTCTCCAGAGGAAGCGGTTTTCAACTCTTTTAGGTGTTTCTGTGGATAGTTCCTCCTGTATTTCTAGAAAATCTACGAGGACCTCTATTTTGCGATTGAGCCATTTTAGATGTTACATAATGACCTCCTTTTATTGTGTTCCCTCCACCCTTCCCCACCCAGCAGTCATCAGCAACTGGCGTTGACATTATAACCATTCGCTGCAGAGCCCCAGGGAGGACCAGGAGTTCACTTCCTTCCTTGTATAACTTTCTGTTCTTTCTGAAGTTGTGTCTCATTATGTCTCATATCCATGGCTATCCATATCTATACGGGTCCTTATCCTCCCAAACGCCCCGTCAGATCTGCCACCCACCTCGCCTTGCTTCTTTACCAATATGGAAGCTGATATTTTCTTCCTCTCTCTCTCTCTCTCTCTCTCTCTCACTCTCTCTCTCTCTCTCATCCTCTGCCCCCAGGAGACCTCCTTCCTGAGTCCCTTCATCGTCCTGACCCCATCTAGGTGCGCCTCTTACCAGATCTGTGCGAAGCTGTCACCCTGGGGCAGTGGTTCTCAACTGATACAATTTTTCCTTAAGGGAGACGTCTGGCAGCGTCTGGAAGCATTTTTGGTCTTCACAATTGGAAAGGGGAGGCTACTGGCATCCAGGGGGTGGAGGCCAGGGATGCTGCCGAACACCCTACAATGCACAGGACGCCCCACACAAAGAATTGCCTAGTTCAAAAGGTCAATAGTGCAGAGTTTGAGAAATCCTGTTCTGGAACTTCTATTCATCGCCAACTTAATTTTTTTTTTTTAACAGATTTACTGAAATATAATTCACATACCAAAAACTTCACCCAAAGTACACAATTTAATGTGTTTTAGTATATTCATTCCCCCCCCCCCACACCCCTCCTCCAGCCCTAGGAAACTACTAATCTACTGTTTCTATGGATTTGCCTATTCTGGGCATTTCATATAAGTGGGATCATATACTAGGTGGTCCCTTGCATCCTTTCACTGAGCATAATGCTTTCAAGGTTCATCCATGGTATATGTGTCAGTACTTCATTCCTTTTTATCGCCAAATACTATTCCACTGCACGCAAATACCATATTTTGTTTATCCATTCACCAGTGGCAGATCATCTTCATCTTTTGACCAGCTGCCTAGCACCCCATCTATGGATGTACTGGATTCACTTACCCTATTCCCCTCTGGGAGGTATCTGAGTTGTTTCCAACTCTCTACTGTTATGAAAAGTGGAAAGATGGGCAGAACCTTGCAGAGTATGGAAGTCCATATTCCGCGGACACATAGGTGGGTAAGTTTTGTTCTAGTGTTTATTTTTTCTCTACAAAAACGGAATTCTCCCCTAAGCACTCTGTCTACCTAACAGGCACCCTGGGGGATCACTTACTCCTCATCCGTCTGCACACAGTTATCGAGTTCGATCACATGGCTCCCGATGAACCAGACCAAATTGGAGAAGTAAGGGACAGCAGTTTTATCTCTGATATAGTGCAGCATGGCCTGGTTATCCACTGAGAAAATCCACAAAAGAAGAGGGGAAAAAAAGTCAAGCTACCAAATATAACTTGGGGGATATAAAAAACGACAACAAAACCACAATGAAAAAGCCCTCTACTATAATCTGAATCTTTTCTGTCTTTCCTGGAAATACTTAAAAATGGTTACCTTACGCAGAAAACTATACTCATCAAGGTAGTTCTTACGTTATTTTTATAATTAATAAAATCAATTAATAAAGGTAGACATTAATAGTGCTTTAGGAAGCCTACTTATCAGCAGTGCATTTAGCTAGACTACAGTGAAAACTACACCATTCTCAAGCAAGTTTCCTGTATTTGCATGTAAGGATAAGTTAAGAAAGCAGAAAACCAGAAGTTATTAACTTACATGACACTGGAATAAGGAACACGGGAATCGTCATTGAAGGAAAGGCAAAAAACAGACCACAGTTAACAGGGTTAGGAACTGGGAGGGTGAGACAGTTGCTCAGAGGGGCAGAGAGCTAGGGCAGGAGGCATCTAGACAGAAAGACACAGGTTAGAAGAGAACAGAGAGAGCAGAGAGCAGAGAGCCTGAGGCGGCCAGACTGGGGGTCAGACCAGGTCGCAAACTCAGAAGCCCGCAGGCTGGCCAACAACAACTTGGTGAGCGAAGCCAGCCGGCCCAGTGGGTGAACGGGGGAGCGCAGGCCTTGACCCCAAAGCGGGCAGCTGCTTCTCAGCGTCAGCTCACCACTGCCCTGCAGGACTGTGGGTCCAAGCAGCCACGCCTACATCTTCAAGTCAGTAATCCAGACTGTTACCCAAGCTCTCCCAAGTTTGAAATATTGACAACTATATATTTTTTTTCAAAAAATATCTAAGCCAATGAAAACCTGTCTGAGAGCTGGATTTGGCCCTCAGGTCCTCAGTTTGCGACCCCCGGATGAGCCCCTCTGGGCTCTTAGAAGGCTCTCCAATTTAAGGCAACCCCAGAACCAGGCTGGAGTGAGTCCCCGAGGAGCTCCCTTCCCCTCCCAATTAGGAGTCATCTCAATTAATAACATCATAACTCATGAAGGTCAAAACATTGGTCCCTGAGAAAATGGGGTCCCAGCTCCAGGGTGGTGACTACACGGGAAATAACCCCGGTGTCAGGCAGAGCGGCCGTAGCCTTGGAGGGCAATTCCAGGTCGGCAAACTCGTGTCCAGCCAGCCTTTGTGCTAGTGCGGGCGGGGAGCCATGGAAGGGCTTTCTCCTGGAGGCAATGATTTGGGCATTAAGTACTTCTTGGGAGAAAGGAGGAATTTGTTGTTGGGCTTTGTAGCCGGTTGAGAATGCAATACTGCCCCCTGCTGTTTGCGACAAGAAATGCTCTCATACGTTATTTAAAGATAACATACCCCCTGGCTATACTGAAGTATATTTTACAGGCCAAAGGCAAGAATTTAACTCTCACGTTTCAAAGACAGCTTTGCCTTACCTAATTATCACATGGCCACTCCGAGTCCCACATGTGCCTCTTTCAGGACATGCATGACTTCTGTGTATCAGCAACGAGTAGGGCTTTAACATGCAGAACTAAGTGTGCATAGAGAAGGTGGTGGCACAGATTTATGTAAGGGGGTAGCTAACTGTTCAGTGATGACAACCTTTCATGAGACAGGCAGCCCCAGCTACAATAAATGAGCTCTCTGTTACCACCAGAGAATTGTTTGTACGGACTCAGGAAAGCCAGCACTAGCGGTCAAGTTAGAAACCCCATGAGGCATGAGCTCATAAGGAACCTTACCTTTGTAGACGTTTAAAGTTATGGTTCTTACAGCAATTCTAACCATACTTTCGGGGTGATTGAAAAATTTGATGGCTTCTGTGTACAGGGCGAAGTCATTAGTGTGCTAAAACACAAGAAGTACCGAAAATGAGTTACAGACCCATAACACAGGCTGGCCCCTACCCCAGCTTTCTGAATCCTATCAGACTTCAGTAAAAGACCAAAAAAAAAAAAAAAAAAAAAAGGTACCCACGTGAACCTTAAGCCAGTGGTTCATTCCCAATGGGGAATGTGGGGAGGGTTGGGAAGGTGAGACCGTGGAAGAAACAGAAGCGGGTCTAGGAAATGCCAGGCCTGGGTTCATGATCTTTCCTACCACTTCTTAGCTGTGTGATGTAATATTTCTAAGCCTCCGATTCTTCATCTATAAAATGAGGATAATAATTCCCACTTCATGGTTGCTGGGATTAAATGAGATTATTTCAGGTACAGTGATTACCCTGGCACCTGATACCTAACGAGCACTCGGTAGTAATGCTAGGTGTTATTATTAGATGCCGCTTCTACTAATAAAAAGCAAATGCAAAGTCTGACTACGTTCAGAACCTATAATATATATTTCCCTATTTGGAAACACTAAAAGTGTAAACATTATCATGGAAAAGGAGGGTCTCGGGAATCTTCTGCCATTAAAAAGGGGTCATCAGAACAGAGCAAAACAGTTCAGAACCAAAGAACTCCACTGATGGAGCCCTAAGGAAAAGGCACACAGGATCCGGGCTACAGCACGCTGTGGCGCACTCTGCTGCCCTCTTCTGGCCAGTTTTCCACATGGCTCCGGATCAGACTGGAGGGCACCCCCAGGCAGTGAGGGGCGGGGAAGAGGGAACCCATGACCTTCAGCGAGGTGACACCTGTCTAATGAAGGCAACGCCACTTTGAGCACTAGAAGCAGATGTGCACGTCACAGGTGGTAGCTACTGCACTGGTCCACAGAAAAGGAAACTAAGTCCACCTCAAAAATCAGCCTCCTACCACTCCTCTGGGGATCAGCAGGATACTCTTCCAGAAGCATCACTCGGGCCCCAGAATCCCTACATTCTGCCCTCCCCACCAGGTGCACAGAAGCCCAGCTGCACCCGAGTGGGGGAAGAATGGGGCTCCCTCTCTGGTCTGAACTTTGCAGGTGGGTTTTCTTCCGCCCGGGAGAGCCTCTGGGAGAACGCGAACCGCACCCCTCTGGTCTCTGGGCACATTTAGTGAGCACCAACTGTGGGCCAGGCACTGGGCCGCACAATGTCCATCTTCCAAAGTGCCCCACACTTTGTGACTGGCAGCTAGTACTTCTCCCCTTTGAGGCCAGCTCTTGCCATTACAAATCTAGACAAAGAAAGTCAAGGTGCAGGCTGCTGTTGCCACATCCCGTGGAGACAGCTAGATGAATTTTGCCCAAACTCAGAGGAAATGTTTGGGACTATGGTCTGACTTCCAATACAGGCTGTGCAGCACGTGTGACCACTGATCAGAAGACACTTGCCATGCAGACAGCACGTGGCCTCCAAGACGGCCCAATGACCCTCTCCTCCTGAAGTCACAACTTGTGCGTCCTCTCACGCTAAGTCAGGGCTGGTCTGTGCGGCCTAAAGAATACAGTGGAAGTGATGGCATGTGGCTTCCGAGGCCGAGTCCTGAAAGGCGTTACCGTTTGCCTTGGTCTCTTAGGATCGTCTGTTCTACGGGAAGCCAGCTGCCGTGCTGTGAGGACACTCAAGCGAACCCTGGAGGAGCCTGGGTAACCAAGGCCTGCCGCCAATGGCCAGCACCGAATGGTCAGCCATGTGAGCAAGCCACCTTGGAAGCAGATCCCCCAACCCTAACCCAGCCTTCAGATGACTGCAGCCTCGTGAGAGACTGAGCCAGAACTGCCCTGCCAGCCTGCTCCCCAATGTCAGACACACTGTGAGAGAAATGTGACAGAATTCTGACCTGCAAGACAGGAAAGGAAGTCTGCTGGGAGGCTTCTGGGAAAGAAGTTTTTTGGAAAGTTAGAAGGGGGCACAAGAAGGGATGTGATCTCATCAGACTTTTCGGCAGTGGCATGTAAGTATGTGATGTTTGGAGCTCCTGCGGCCATCCTGAGACCATGAGGGGTTGAGCCTCAAGACAGATGCCAACTGTATGGTCAGCAGAGTAGGAAGATGGAAAAGCTTGGGTCACTGATGAAGTGGTCGAGCTGCAGGATGAGCCAGCCCCAGGACAGCCAGCATCTGTACCTTTTGGAACGTGAGATAAATTGACCTGAGTGTTCAAGCTCCTCTTCATTGTGAGAACAATGGCTATTTATTTATTTAAATTGTTGGTGATTCTCTCAAGGAATACCAGGGATTTTAGCTTATAAGGAATGGCAATGGCTACAGTTTTAGGGAGCCAGGTACATACTAGTCGCTTTGAAGACATCAGCTCATTTAATTCAACCCCTGGAAAACCCTCCAAGGTAGAAACTATCATCCCCATTTCTCAGACGAGGAAACTGAGGCTCAGAGGACTGGGACTTCTCTAAGGTCACACAGCAGGGAAGTGGCAAAGCTGGGCCTGACTGGAGTTCCTGTTTTGCCAACAGAGGAACACGACCCCAAGTTAATTTCTGGGCACTTCTCCCTACCAAGAGTATCATGCTCTCAGGTAGTGCAAATTGCATTTTACATTAAAAACGGAAAAGGTAGCTTGTTAAATAAAAAAAAATTTAAAGCATGCCAAGGTCAAACAGTGTTGCTATGAAAATGAGGAAACAGTGAATGCATAAGTGCTTTGTAAACAGAGGTCACCCAGACCAAAGGGGCTGCTCTGATTGGCTAGCTTTCCACCCAAATGTGCCCCTCTGCAATTACTTACCTCATTGTAAAAGAAATGGACCGTGTGGTTGTTGAGTTTTAACGAAAGCGTTTTCAGGAACGATATATAATATGCCATAATCTCCTCATCAGAAAAGTCAAACTTATGGACAATGATAGAATTTACATAGTTATTAGAGAGCAAATAATCTAGAGGGAGAAAAAAAAAACACACAAAAGAAAACAGGTTAGTTAATTCATGCTCGAGGAAAGGCAAGCAGAGAAAGTCCAGGAACAAGCAGATGACCATGAGAATCTATCAGTACTTGAACCAGTCAAGCTAATAGGGAGCAGCTTAACCTTTAACCAGCAAAGAAATCAGCCACCATGTGTAGTCACTAGAAAGTTCAAGAGCAATGCCAGAGAAAAGCCGGGTCACCCTGCCTCCCACACCACAGAAAAGAACACTTGAGCATTTTCTTTCGTTGTTGGCAAAGTTCAACAAGAGAGCCGGGGGGTGGGGCAGACGAGCTGGTATTTGGGTATTTTCACAAACCACCCACGGATGAGGGTAAGCTGCACTGTATCTTATAAAAGCTGGCCCCATTTTGCCATCAAATGTCACACTGTCACCCTCGAATGCCACAAAGGGCTCCACGTGGTTTTTTCCTTCCTATAAGGCAACATGATTTCATAAAGGCCACTTGAGGCTGAACCTCCACTACCTGCCCAGCACCAGGCTGACTGCTTTACACTATCATTCACTGTCATGATGCTGCTGCAGAGTGGGCCTTGTTTTCCTCGTTTTGCAGATGAGTAAAAACGAAGGCTAATTAACCTGCCTGAGGACACAGAGACAGTAAGTCAGAGATGGAATTCAAACTCAGGCCCGATGCCCTGTGTTAATAGCATGCACTAATGGGGGCCAAGGATGAAAACTGGATGCCGAGGCCCTGTGGGCACTGGAACCACAGGAGAGCAGTCACCCCTGCTAAGCTGCCAGGGCCCAGCCCCTGCAGAAGTGCAGGCCCAGCGTGGTGAGCGCTTCCAACTCTGCAGAGGAAGCTGGAAAACACAGATCATAATGCTGTATCTTGGATGTTGAAATGTCAGCCACTAGATCAACTCGTTCTGAAAGCTGTGCTGGCCAGTGAAAATGGGTCTACAGACCCACTGCGACCCATGGGCCCACTGTCTGCAATCCTGGCCTTGGGCCCTGGCCAGACACGTTATCCTCTGAGTCCTTACCAGCTACCCTGCGAAGCCAGTGCTGCCATGCCCACTGTCTGCCTTTCGGGCTGCCAGCCTGTGGGCTCTGTACCATCCCAGCTGCCTCCCCACAGACGGGGAAAGGCAGGATGTGATCCACACCTGTACCACAGGCAGACGCGGTGAGGCAGGGGAGCAGGGTGGGGCAGAGCCTTGCTTCTCAAAGTCTGGTAGTGGGACCGGCAGCACAGGAGCTTGTCAGACGTGCAGAGGCTTGGGCCCCAGCCCTGACCTCCCACTCAGATCTCTGGGAGGGCCCAGCACTCCGTGTGTTAAGAAGTCCTGCAGGGCTTCCTGTCACGCTCATATCTCAGAGGCACTGGGTTCAAAGGTAAACTTGGACCCACACTGCCTCTGCCACTTCCTAGCTGGGTGACCTTGGGCAAGACACTTATCTGCACCACTCCCCAGCTTCCCTGTCTGAAAACAGGAATAAGAAGACCTTCCTGGTGGGGCGTTGTGAGGACTAAAGGAGATAATGCGCAAAAAGCACTGAGGACAGTGAGGAGCACAGAGGGAGCACCCGATCCCATGAGCTGCCACCCCGCATCTTCTCACGAAAGCTTGGAGATTCCTAACCTCCACCGCCAGTCCTCCAGTCACCGTGACTGTTGTTCTTGGGGGGAACAGAAATAAACCAGTAAGTTTTATTTGGTGCCAAAGAGGTACCTAACTTAGGCCAGTCACAGTATACTGAAAAGGCTAGAATCACCAAACACAACACAAAGAGCCATCCAGGAGCACGGGGCATGAGAGGGGCCGCAGCGTGGTCCTTAGAACACAGTCTCAGAGCAGGCTTTGCAGGTAGGACGTCATGTCTGTAGTTTTCAAAATCTCCTAACTATAACAATTCCTGAGGTCAATCTTGGGTCCCACATTAAGAGAGGAGGCAGTAGATCTGAAGTGGGGTCCTAAGAATTTTAATATGTTTAAAAATGAGGTTACACGCACTACACAAAACCTGTGGGATGCAGTCCTAAGAAGGAAGTTCATAGCAATACAGCCCTTCCTCAAAAAACAAGAAAAATCTCAAAAACAAAACAAAACAAAACAAAAACCAACGTAACCTACCACCTAAAAGAAAAAGAAGAAAAAACAAAACCTAAAGTCAGCAGAAGGAAGGAAATAATAAAGATCAGAGAGGAAATAAATAAAAGAGAGATAAAGAGAACAATAGAAAAAAAATCAATAAAACCAAGAGCTAGTTTTTTGAAAGGATAAACAGAATCAACAAACCTCTGGCTAGGCTCACCAAGAAGAAAAGAGAGAGAACCCAAATAAGCAAAATAAGAAATGAAAGAAGAGAAATAACAACCGATACTGCAGAAAAACAAAAAAACATAAGAGAATACTGTGAAGAGTTATATGCCAACAAAATGGACAACCTAGAAGAAATGGACAAGTTTCTAGAAACATACAGCCCACCAAAACTGAATCAAGAAGAAATAGATAATTTGAACAGACCGATCACTAGAAGTGAAATAAAATCTGTAATTAAACAAACAAACAAACAAAAAAAACCTCCCTGCAAACAAAGGTCCAGGACCAGACAGCTTCACTGGGGAATTCTACCAAACATAAAAAGAACTTACAGGGATCCTTCTCAAACTCTTCCAAAAGACTGTAGAGAAGGGAACATTCCCAAAGTCATTCTATGATGCCACCATGACCTTGATACCAAAATCAGACAAAGACACTAACAAAAAAGAAAATTACAGGCCAGTGTCTTTGATGAATATAGATGCAAAAATCCTCAACAAACCAAATCCAACAACATATAAAAAAGATCATACACCATGATCAAGTTGGATTCATCCCAGGGTCACAAGGATGGTTCAACACATGCAAATCAATCACTGTGATATACCACATCAACAAAAGAAAAGACAAAAGCCACGTAATCATCTCAATAGATGTGGAAAAAGCGTTTGATAAAATTCAACATCCATTCATGATAAAAACTCTCACCAAAGTGGGTATAGAGGGAACATATCTCAACGTAATTAAAGCCATTTATGACAAACCCACAGCCAACATGATACTCAATGGTGAAAAGCTGAAAGTCTTCCCACTAAATTCTAGAACAAGACAAGGATGCCCACTCCCACCACTTCTATTCAACATAGTATTGGAAGTCTTAGCCACAACAATCAGACAAGAAAAAGAAATAAAAGGCATCCAAATTGGAAAGGAAGAGGTAAAATTGTCATTATATGCAGATGACATGATACTCTCTATAGAAAACCATGAAGACTCCACACAAAAACTATTAAAACTGATAAACGGACTCAGCAAGGTAGCAGGATACAAGATTAACATACAGAAATCTGTTGCATTTCTTTACACTAAAATATCAGAAGGAGAAAGTTAAAAAAAAAAAAAAAAAGACAATCACTTTTAAAATCATGTCAAAAAAAAATAAAATACCTAGGAATAAACCTGACCAAGGAGATGAAAGACTTATATGCTGAGAACTATAAAACATTGAGAAAGGAAACTGAAGATGCTTTAAAGAAATGGAGGGCTTCCCTGGTGGCGCAGTGGTTGAGAATCTGCCTGCTAATGCAGAGGACACGGGTTCGAGCCCTGGTCTGGGAAGATCCCACATGCCGCGGAGCAACTGGGCCCGTGAGCCACAATTACTGAGCCTGCGCGTCTGGAGCCTGTGCTCCGCAACAAGAGAGGCCACGATGGTGAGAGGCCCGCGCACCGCGATGAAGAGTGGCCCCCGCTTGCCACAACTAGAGAAAGCCCTCACACAGAAACGAAGACCCAACACAGCCATAAATAAATAAATTAAAAAAAAAAAAAAAAAGAACATTGTTTTTAAAAAAAAAAAAAAAAAAGGGAAAGATATCCCATGCTCTTGGACTGGAAGAATTAGTATTGTTGAAATGGCCATACTACCCAAAGCAATCTATAGATTTAATGTGATCCCTATCAAATTACCCACAACATCTTTCACAGAACTAAAACAAATAATCCTAAAATTTATATGGAACTACAAAAGACCCAGAATTGCCAAAGTAATCCTCAGGGAAAAGAACAAAGCTGGAGGCATAACCCTCCCAGACTTCAGACAATACTACAAAGCTACAGTAATCAAAACAGTGTGGTACTGGCACAAAAACAGACATATGGATCAATGGAACAGAATAGAGATCCCAGAAATAAACTCACACACGACTACAGTCAATTAATCTTCAACAAAGGAGGCAAGAAATACAATGGAGAAAAGACAGTCTCTTCAGCAAGTGGTGTTGAGAAAGTTGGACAGCCGCATGTAAATCAGTAAAGTTAGAAAATATACAAAAATATACAAAATAATATACAAAAATAAACTCAAAATGGCTTAAACACTTAAATATAAGACATGACACCATAAAACTCCTAGAAGAGATCATAGGCAAAACATTCTCTGACATAAATCTGACATAAATCGTACCAGTGTTTTCTTAGGTCAGTCTTTCAAAGCAATAGAAATAAAAGCAAAAATAAACAAATGGGACCTAACCAAACTCATAAGCTTTTGCACAGCAGAAGAAACCGTAAACAAAATGAAAAGACAACCTATGGAATGGGAGAAAATATTTGCAAACAGTGTGACCAACAAGGTCTTAATTTCCAAAATATACAAACAGCTCACACAGCTCAATATCAAAAAAACAAACAACCGAATCAAAAATTGGGCAGAAGACCTAAATAGACATTTCTCCAAAGAAGACATACAGATGGCCAACAGCCACATGAAAAGATGCTCAACGTTGCTAATTAGAGAAATGCAAATCAAAACTACAATGAGGTATCACCTCACTCCAGTCAGAATGGCAATCATCAAAAAGTCTACAAATAACAAATGCTGGAGAAGGTGTGGAGAAAAGGGAACCCTCCTACACTGTTGGTGGGAATGTATATTGGTGCAGCCACTATGGAGAACAGTATGGAGGTTCTTTAACAAACTAAAAATAGAACTAGCATATGACCCAGAAATTCCACTCCTGGGCAGTATATATCTGGAAAAGATGAAAACTCTAATTCAAAAAGACACATGCACCCCAATGTTCACAGCAGCACTATTTACAAAAGCCAAGACATGGAAGCAACCTAAGTGTCCATCAACAGATGAATGGGTAAAGATGATGTGATATGTATATATACACACACACACACACACACAATGGAATATGACTCAGCCATAAAAAAGAATGAAATACTGCCATTTGTAGCAACAAGGATGGACCTAGAGATTTTCATACTAAGTGAATTAAGTCACACAGAGAAAGACAAATATCCTATGATATCACTTATATGTGGAATCTAAAAAAATGATACAAATGAACTTATTTACAAAATAGAAACAGACTCACAGACATAGAAAACAAACTTATGGTTACCAAAGGGGAAAGGGGAGTGGGGGGAGGGATAAATTAGGAGCTTGAGATTAACAGATACACACTACTATATATAAAATAAACAACAAAGACCTACTGTATAGCACAGGGAACTATATTTAATATCTTGTAAAAAAAATGAGGTTATGTATATCATAAATCTAAGTATATAGCTTGATGTATGTGAAAATGTACATACATATGAATCTTAAGTACTCGTACCTGTGTGTGTGTGTGTGTGCGTGTATATATATATATATATATATATATACATATATATATATATATATATATATATATATATATATACACATGCACACATCTCACAAACCTTAGGTGTCCAGCTTGATGAATTTTTGCAAATAAATACACCACCCAGATCAGGCACAGTGCATTTCCAGCTCCCCGAAAGGTCCCTCACACCCCTGCCCCGTCAATACTCTCTTCCCAAAGACAGCCCCTAGCCTAACTTCCAGCACCACTGACTCGCTTTGCCTGATCTTGAACTTCATATACATGGACTCATACAGGACGCCCCCTCTGGCGTCTGGCCTCTTTCACTCATCACCACATCCCAGTTATCCATGTTGCTGCATGTGTGCTAGCAGTGCATTCCTTTTTTTTCCTTTCTGCTATATAGTATTCTGTTCTTTGAACAGTCCACAATCTACCCACCCAGAATCCACACCTGTAACAACCAGCCAGGTGATGCTGATGCCTCGAGCACTTCTTTTCATTCTGTCTTGCCAGCTGTGGTTGGCTGGGGATGAATGGGCTTGCCGGAGAAGGAATGTTAGCCCCACTGTGACTGGTTAGTGGCTGCCGGGCCACCAGGGGCACAGACACCTATGCTGGCAGCTTGAGATGTGCAACCTCGGGCTTCTCGGCTGCACTCTTGAGTTGGAAGAGCCACACGCTCCCATCCTTCCCCAGCAGGGACTTTTCCAGGGCCTCCACGACATGACTCTGTGGTCGGTGAGGCCACCATGGGGGTGGCGGAGGTGCCTCTATTAATCGACTGGGATTTTTCTACTACCCCCTCACTGTGTGGCCAGCTTTCTGTGGTATCCTTTTATAATAAACCCAGGAGTCTACAAGTAATCTCAGGCTCTCAGGCCTTCTGTCACTTAGGTCACCAAACCCAACAGGCAACAGGTGCACTCGTGAAATGGCTGCTTGTAATAATGAAAATACGGAAACCACCTAAACGCCCATGGTCGCGTTAAGTAAGTTATGGCCCAGCAAGATGCAGCTCTTAAACCAAACAAGGTAGGGATGCATGAATGGACAATATGAAAAATCTAAGATACGCTAGTAAGTTGGGAAAAATAAAACTAACAGCAAAATGGTATGTGTCCACTGAACTCTTAGGGTGAGATTCTATAGAACTTTTGCTTCCTACAGTTTTTTAATGTTTGATTTTTGTTGTTGTTGTTGTTTTATAATGAGGACATTTTCTCTCTATAATTAGAAAATAAAAATAAAAGCAAATCTCACCCATCCTTCTCACCCCCATACATCCAAGTTCTGTAAAATGGGAGTAATTTCTGCTGCTTTGGCAGGGCTTATGAAAGCACTCTGATGAATTCCCTGTAAGGCCAGCAGCATCTGCCTGGGTTTTCTTATAGCACAGCACCCTTTTTAGTCCTAGTACAAGAAAGGCCACGTGATCCAGAAAGCCCAGAATTTTCAACCCCCTCTTCAATCCAGTAGCCCTGGGGTTAGCTGGGTTATCAGAGACATAAATCATACCAGTGTTTTCTTAGGTCAGTTTGGGGGAATGCTGGATTTCATGATAAAACCAACTCTAACTGGACACTTCCACCTGCCAGACCCCATACTACACTCTGCACACCCACTGTCACACTCAATACTCAAACCACTCTAATCACCAGGTACTAGCATTATCTCTACTTCACAGATGCAGAAACTGCAGCTTGGAGAGTTCAATCCCTGGAATACACATGGGGTGTATGTGGCAGAACCAGGCCTCGGACCTGCTTGGGTCTGCGTCCATGGCCCATACCACTGAGCTGGGTCTTCCCCTCTCGGAGTTTTCAGAAACCACACGCAATTGATATCCAGGGTAACAAAAGCTGTTGGGAAACCACTCAGGGAGAGTGAGTCAACTCACATTTGGCAACTCACAGACATGGGGCAGCGTAAGGAGAGTCTCCTGGGACAGCAGCACCATCTAATGGCCATCAGTCAGCAGCTCTTTCCTATCCCTCCCTCCTCCCTCCTCAGGAGGAATGCCACCATCTCTACCTCTCTCCACCCATCAGAAATTTTTTAAACCTGTCGTGGGCACCTAGAGCCTGCCTGTGGCATAGACATTCTATCACTTGTCTTCTCTTCCCTGCTTCCTGCAGGCAGGGCCTGGGGCTTGGTGCAGTCACCTTGAAATAATAAAGCTTGTCATCAAGCCTGGAGGATTAGGAGCTAAACCAGGGTTTCTAACCCTTGGCACTGTTGACATTTTGGGCTAACTAATCCTTTATTGTGGGGGGCTGTCCTGTGTGTTGTGGGATGTCCTGGTCTCTACCCACTAGATGCCAGTAGCGCCCGCCCCCCAGGAACGTCTCCAGACACTGACAAATGTCCACTGGGAGCACAGTCACCCCTAGTTGAGGACCACTGAGCTAGCTCACCTGGGCTGAAACCCCTTCTCAACTCCTACCTTGTTAGAGCTGTCACCTGGGGCCAGTGACTCAAACTCTCTAGGTGTTAAATGAGGGCACTGACAGCACCTGCCTCGCAGGTTGGTTGTTTCAGACAAAGAGCCCGGGGCTCATCGAGGGCCGGGAAGAGGCTCTGAGTCACACCCTCGTCAGTCGGGCAGTGGCACTGAAGCAGGCAGGTCAGGGGCCAAAGCCACGCCCTTGCATGCTCCTTGGCCACGTTCCTCCTCACCTTGCTGCTTCCATGGCTTATTCTGTTGGCCTATTATTCAGCGACCCAAGCTCTTTAATAACAGGTTATAAAGAAGAAATGCAAACACTCCCAGAATGACAGCAGAGGGGAGCCCTCTCTTAGCTCTTCACAGCACCCTACCACGCAGGGGAAAAAAATGACATTAGGGAGTGAACTGTGTGCCCCCAAAATTCATATGCTGAAACCCTAACCCTCACCATGACTGTATTTGGAGATGCAGCCTTTCAGGAGGTAATTAAGGTTAAATGAGGTCATAGGGTGGGGCCCTGGTCCGAGAAGACTGGTGTCCTTCTAAGAAAAGGAAGAGACACCGGAACTCTCCCTCTCTCCACGTGCACAGAGGAAAGAACACGTGAGGACACACAGAGAATGTGGCCATTTACAAACCAGGAAGAGAGGCCTCACCCGAAACCCTGATGGCACCATGATCTTGGACTTCCAGCCTGCAGAACTGTGAGAAAATAAATTTCTGTCGTCTAAGCTGCCCAGCCTGGGGTATTTTGCTATGGCAGCCCAAGCACACCGAGACACACAGTAAGCACAGACATTCAAACAGCAACATGAACGCCACGGCAAACGACATGCAGCTGACACTCAGAGGTGCGGAGGCAAGTGTCAGGACTGTCCTTACAAAGTGAGGTCTCATGACTGATATTCTCAAAGAGGATGTTCAAGGTCTGCAACAGCTGAACGCACACGTAGCGGCCTGACTTCTGCCGCAGGATGTTCAAGAAGAAGACGAACATGTTCTTCTCCAGGAAGAAGCTGGGGAGAGAATGGGAAAGCGTCAGTGGTCTGCTTCTACACGTGGAAATGCATATCGTCCTCTGGTTGCACGCCCAGCACACGCGTGTGCACCCCAACAAAGGCATCCGCAGAGCAGCCAGATCACACCACCCGTGTGGCCTCGGCTTCTGCGATACCCAGCTCCCACGATGCTGTCCTCCACCAAGAAAAATGCGACCTTTCAGACTCTCTTCCCGGAATGTGAGAACAGTGCTGATTCTGGGAAGCAGTGAACTCCTAGATTTCTGACAGAGTGGGAAGGATCTTTCCCAACTAAATGATTACACAGTGACCTACCTACACTTATAAACCCAACAAGCAGCATTTTCCATCCAATATTTTTTTTTTTTTTAAAGGATTTTCTTATTTATTTATTTATTTATTTATTTATTTTTGGCTGTGTTGGGTCTTCGGTTCGTGCGAGGGCTTTCTCCAGTTGCGGCAAGCGGGGGCCACTCTTCATCGCGGTGCGGGGACCGCTCTTCATCGCGGTGCGCGGGCCTTTCTCTATCGCGGCCCCTCCCGTCGCGGGGCACAGGCTCCAGACGCGCAGGCTCAGCAATTGTGGCTCACGGGCCCAGCTGCTCCGTGGCATGTGGGATCTTCCCAGACCAGGGCTCGAACCCGTGTCCCCTGCATTAGCAGGCAGATTCTCAACCACTGCGCCACCAGGGAAGCCCTCCATCCAATATTTTATAAGCCTAGTTTTCCTCACTAAGCCTCTTTCCTTTGCTTTCATAGCTTTGAGTGCTCACCAACAACCTGGGAACCAGAGTAATTCCCTACAAAGGGGTGAGATGATGCTGAATATTAAAAGAGTTTGGGTTTCTCAATTAACAAGTCTGTCGTTTCCACATCTAGGGTATGAGAACTGGAAGGAAAGAGAAGGTGCTGATGTGGTCATGGGACCCCAGCTGGTCCCCAAGTCTGCTTTGCCTTTCTTGTCCTGGACAGGACATTTGTCTACATGCAGCCTGGGGGCACTGACTTTGGGGGCACACATTGGCTCTTTTAGTCTTGAAATGCAGACCCCCTAATGCCTGTCTTTAAAGGAAGAAAATGACGTTTCTAGTTTGGCGTTCTCTGTATTCACGCTAAGACCAGGTAATCTCTCATCTGGGATATTCAGAACAATTCCCGGCAGTCCCGTGGGTCTGCTGGTTGACTCAGTGTTTGGTCTCCCTCTTCCCTCTGCTGTCAAGTGGCAGGAACATGGGCCTGGCACTTGCTCAGTGCTGCAGATCTTCTGTTTGAATCCATGAAAAGGTAAATGAATAAATAAATATGACCTTAAAGAGACCTCTAAATTATTTTCCAACTCTGATTCTGGGAGCCCATGTGCCTACAAATGCCATCCACGTTGATCCCCAGAATATTTCATTCATTGGACCTATCGTGTCTTCCTTTGCGGCAGGTTGTACAAAGCACTGACTCCCAAGTATCACCCAACAAGCTCAGCGCACCCCAAGACCGACTTGGGAACTTGTTAAAATGCTTGTACCTACACCTTGCCCAGGGGTAGATTCCGTAGGTCTAGTGTGAAATCCAGGAGCCTGGATTTTTAAAACTCCCTAGGGTAGTAAGGGGCTCCTTGGAAAAGTGGCTAATTCTAGGGCTGGGGCAGATAAAATGCAAGATGAGCCTGGAGCACCTCAGAGTACCAGAAAGTAAGGAAGTGCTCCAAGAACCAAAAGGATGGGGCTGAGTCAAAGGGACACAGGAAGCGTCCTGAAAGAGCTCCTAGTGCCTGAAGCTGGAACAATGCCAGCAAAACAATAAATAACGTAGTATTGGATTATAATCCAGAGGATAAAATAAATATCCATGAGTCCCTATTGATATACATGTGCCTTGCAGATATTGTGTTTTTCTTACAAATTGAAGGTTTGTGGTGACCTTGTGTTGAGCAAGTCTATTGGCGCCATTTTCCCAACAGCATTATTTTTTAACTGAGGTATGTACATTGTTTCTCAGACACAATGCTATTGGACACTTAAAAGACTACAGTACAGTGTAAACATAACTTTTATATACATTGGGACACCAAAAAAATTCGTGTAACTCGCTTTATTGCAATATTCACCTTATGGCGGTGGCCTGGAACCAAACCTGAAAGATCTTCAAGGGATGCATATAAATAAATGATTGAATAGACAAATAAATGAGGAGAAGAGACAAATCTTCCACGAAGAAGAATTTCAAACAGTGTATGTAGATACTCCCCCCTTTAAGAAGGTGGAGCTTAATTCCCACGCCCCCAACGTCCAGGTGGGCTGGACTTAGCGACTCACTTTCGAGACTACTGTAGGGGAGGGGGAAAGAGTAACTTTAAAGTAAAAAAGCCTGGCAGACACCACCTGAGCCAAGTGATCAGGTTAACCTCTCCAGGAATCATGTGGATATCAGGAACGTTGACATTCTGGGATGGGAAGGACACTTCCCCTCTGTGACACTCTTCCCCAAAATTCCCAGGCTAATCAGGAGAGAAACCCAGATTGGGGGACATTCTACAGAACAGCTGGTCAGTACTTCTCAAAACTGTCAAGGTCATAAAAAACAAGAGAAGACTAAAAACCTGTCACAGACCACAGGACACTGGGGAGACGTGACAACTAAAATGACTGTGGGTGCCTGGATTGGGATCCTGGAGCAGAAAGAGGATGCTAATGGAAAAACTGGTAAATTCCAAATCAAGTCTGGAGTTGACGTAATGGTGATGTTTTAACAAATGCACTCTAGTCATATAAGATATTAACAGGGAAACGGCGTGAGGGGTAAATGGGAACTTTCTGTACAATCTAAATCTAAAATTATCCCCAAACTTAAAAATGGATTAAAAACAAGTTCTCTTGGGGCCTCTGTGGGGCAGTGATTTAAGAATAACTGGGCCTCTAAGAGCTCGGTGGTTTTTCTAAGATGACAGACGGACTCGTCCATTCTAGTAAAGGTGACGCGGTTTCTAATCTTTAACCCAAGGGTCTTTTCTCATTTCCATAAACAGATACCGAGCAACCAACAAATAGTAAATTCCCCATGGGTCCTGAAAGGCAACTAGTCCCGCTTATGAGCAACACCTATTTATTACTCGTGTCTTCCCTTGGGGAACCCAGCCAGTGTCACAGGTCTGCATTTTAAACAATTTGCATTTTCCACAAGTAGCTCCGTATTAGCAAACCTCACTGACGAAAATATAGAGCTATCCAGAAAATCAGAACATCTAATAAGAAGCCAGGTTGGAAATGGAACACCTGTATTTGTTTTCAATGGGTTTTTTAAGTGGCCTCAACACTTATAATTGAGATTATTTTATATAAAAATAAAATCTGTGTTTGGTGGTTGTCATAACCCCAATCCTTCTGCACTCAGACGCTGGGACAGGTCTGTTGAGGAAAGTAGTTCATGGGTTACGGACTTTGCTTTTTAACTGTCCAATAGGGACACCTTTTTTTTTTTAAATAAATTTATTTAGTTATTTATATTTTATTTTTGGCTGCATTGGGTCTTCATTGCTGCGTGCGGGCTTTCTCTAGTTGCGGGAGCGGGGGCTACTCTTTGTTGTGGTGCGTGGGCTACTCAGTGAGGTGACTTCTCTTGTTGCGGAGCATGAGCTCTAGGTGCGCGGGCTTCAGTAGCTGTGGCACACGGGCTCAGTAGTTGCGGTGCGCGGGCTCCAGAGAGCAGGCTCAGTAGCTGTGGCGCACGGGCTTCGTTGCTCCATGGCATGTGGCATCTTCCCGGACCAGGGCTCGAACCCGTGTCCCCTGCATTGGCAGGCGGATTCTTAACCACTGCGCCACCAGGGAAGTCCCAATAGGGACACCTTTTAACATGATCATTTGCTAACATTTCTTGAGTGCCTAACTCTGTATCAGGCACTGGGCAGGGAACTTGCTCTCTCTCACTTAAAGATGAGCAAACTGAGGCGGGCCTGAGACTCTTCACCTAGGAAGTATGAGAGTGAGGAGAAACCCCTCCATGGGCTCTAGGTGTGAGCCGCTGCTTCTCCACTTACCAGCTGTTTGACCTTGAGCATAAAAAGGGGTGGGGATGAGGATAAGGATGGGGATGGGGATGAAGATGGGGAAGGGGATGAAGATGCGGATGGGGAAGGGGATGGGGATAAAGATGGTGATGGTCCTCTACCCTCGGGTAGTTGGGAGACTTAGAAGGATTATCTCATCAAGAGCTCAGCACTGTGGCCACCCATCAGTAAACACAATCAATGTTAGCCCTTAGTGTCTCCACCCAGGGAAGGGTCTTTTCAGTTCACTTAGAATCTAACTACCCAAGACATTTTCTCCTTCCTTTGGGGGAGATAATCAGACATTACTTGGAAAATTATCCATGATATTTTCAGATTTTTCTAGGGACACTCTTTTCCATAACTTTCCCATTTTCAGCAGGCATTTTTACAGTGTTTCAAGGACATTTTAGAGAGACAGAGAGAGAGGGAGAGAGAGAGATATCTGTGCAGAACCAAATTGGCATCAAATCCTGACATCATCAGGAATGACTCATGGTACACATTTAGAAAAATATTCAAAGAAGAAGAATCAAAAAACAAAAAACAGGAAACCCTTACTCAAATACAGAGCTGTCATTCTGATCCCCCCAGATCAGAATCTCGGTGATGGATCGGATGGTCTCCACCAGCAAGTTCCTGTTCTGTTCTGTGACGGTGGTGTTTTTGGTCAAAACGTGGTACAGATACCTGAGAGAAAGGGAAAAAAAAGAGAACCAAAGGTTACCAGTTGAAATGTAAGCCAAGCTCAGTGATCATTAGCAGCATTTTAGGGACAATTTGGCTGTGCTTTTTACAGACACAGTTGTTAGCACAATTCCCATTCAGAGGAGACATAACTCACCACCTGAGAAAAATGGCAGACAATGATGCTTCAAAGAGTTAAATAACCAGGGACACACCAACCCAAACTGAGGCAAGACTGTCAAGCTTTTGAAGACAGCCATCCTCAAACTCCAGTGTGTGCAAGAGAATGACATGGAGAGCTGGACAAAGCGGGGCCACAGAGCCCACCAGAGACTCAGATTTAGCGGCACTGAAGGAAGACCAGGCATCGGCCTTTTTCACTCTCCTGCGTGATTCTGACGCTGACGGAGCAAGTGGAGACACACGGCTCAGTGCCAAAAGCCTAAGACCCGCTGCCTGGCTGATGCAGAGATCAGACGTGGAGTCACACAGCAGGGAGGGTGGTCCCAGAGCCAGTGGCTGGGCACAAATCAGGTGCCGTCATGATCACCCTTGGAATGCCCTTAATCCCCCATGAAGCACAGAACTGATGGCTCAGGTGAAGTAGGTGGCTTGCAGTTCAAGGGCACAGCTCTTATTTGCTGTGTACAGAGTAAAGTGAAGTGGGTTTGAGAGGCGATGGCCATGTATTCAGTACTTCCCCCACCTGAATGTGCAGGGCCAGGCGGGCCTGGTCTAGTCCTCGAGGCCCTCTGCCGCTGGTGAGGGCAAAGCCAAAGCATCGCAGAGGCCACTCCCGAGCAGTGCGGGGACTAGCAGCCTGGCGATGCCCCGGGGGCGCCACCTGGCGCGGTTTTAAGAGAGTGTCTCCAGGGCGGGCAGACTGAGGCAACTTCAGCTGTCACGGCTTGGGAAGGAAAAGGGGACAGCAAGAGGGAGCGACTCAGGAAGAGTCACTTCCCGACTTCTTTTCTGGCCACCTTCAGTTTGGGGGTGGGGGACTGGCGAGAGAAAGGCAGGGAAAGACTGGATAGGTCATACCATTGAAGATCTCTAAAAATGGGTAGGATGTAAAGAGGTAGAATCTTGCAAATGGAACGACAGGAGCCATCTGCTGCTTTAGGGGGTTTTAGTTATTAGTGCTTGTGCTGTTTGCCTAAAGACATACTATAATCAGTTTTTTAAAATCATTTAGTTAATCTAATTAATTAAAACTACATGCAACTTTTAACATGCAATAACTAGCATAGCTCTCCCAAAACAGAACTCTCCAGCACCTGTGCCCAAATCCACCGGCAGGGCCGTGTGTGTGGGGGTGAGGCCAGTGGTCCCCTGTGATTAGGTGACTCCACAGCACTGACCCACCCTGGGATGAATCCAGGGGACCCACTCGTGTATCTATGTCTCCATCTTGCCTCGAGTGCCTCTTCCCCAAAAGGCTCAAAGAGCAGAGTTTTTCAAATTGCGGTTCATGGGCCTCCTGCATCAGAATCACCTGCTTAAGTTGCAGATCCTGGCTTCCGAGCCCGGACTCCCGGAATCTGAGCCCTGGGTGCAGGGCCCCAAATCTGCATTTTGAAGGAGCTCCCACTCACGCCACGGCCGTCAGTGACACTGCCCGTGCAGTGCACAGTGCGCCCCCCACCTGCTGTGACAGGCGTTGTTGGCAACGTGGGGAGAGGCGGATGCGCCCCACTCTGGTGTTTCCTTCTGCGTAGGGGACAACATGCATTAGCACCTCACTGGCACACTCCTGGCCCAGGAGGCAGCAGCCTGGGTAAGTGGGTCTGCTCTGAAGACCCCCAACAGGGACAGGAGAGGTTAAAATCTTGACGATCAGCCTGACTTCTATTCACTGTGCTTTCTGCCTGGAATACCCCTGCTGCCCTGACCAACCAGCAAACTCTTACTCATATGTCAAAACCCAGCTCAGGCATCTCTTGGTGAAGCCTTCTCTCTGGCACCTCTGTACCCATATGCATTTGCTGCGGCACAGACCACCCTGATTGGCAATGATCTGTCTCCTTTACTAGACCTGAGCTCCTCAAGGTCAGGAACATCATCTTATTGATCTTGGTGACCCCAAAAGACTCCAGAATATCTGGAACACAGTAGGTGCTCAGTAAATGCTGAATGGGGGAAGGGTGGGGGACCATCTCCATGAATATAAGGTAGATCAGAGCATACAAGACCAAACATAGTCAAGGAGCCAAATGCCAAATACAGCAAGTAGTGGAACAGAGCAGTTGTGAAGAGTTCAAATATTTGGAGTCCAACAGACAGACCTGGGCTTGATTCCTGGCCCTGTCACTTCCTATGAGTGGCCTTGGACAAGGCACTTACTCTCTCTGGGCCTCAGCTTCTACAACCATCAAGGCCTCCTTGCTGGATTGTTCCAGAGATTTGATGTGATAGCACATAGAAAGAGCTGAGCATGGTGCCTGGCACACAGTAAGCGCTCAACAGATGCAGGGCTAGCTGCTACTACTATTATTGTAAGGTGGTCGTTAGGAGGGGGGCTGTTATTAAAATCATTATTAAATTATACAAAGAATATTCCAAGAACGTAGGAAGGAGAGATCAGGCTGGATCCAAACAGTCATGAAAAGAGGACTTCACTGCAGGAGTTACGGGAAGGTCCAGAGAAACCAGAGCAGGAAGTGGAACGTGTGGTATTAGCTGGGTGATGTCAAGCAAATTACTTAATCTCTGTACCTCAGTTATCTCACCTGTAAAATGGGAGCGGCAATAGCACCTAAATACTTTAGTACCTACCCGTCATGGTGTCGTTAGGAACAAACAAGTAAAAAGGTAGGTAACTAACCTGGCAGTTCCCATGGATGATACAAGTGCCAGCTATTACTGTTGTTATCATTGCCTTCACTAAATAACCCCTCAAAAAAATTCTAGTAACTATGAGGAGGCCCTTACAGACAAACCCAGGGGAAGGGCAGGGTGTTAAGTCTTGAAAAGAAGATTCTAGGCACCCCCACGTGCGGTGCATGGCCTACATGCCTGGCCCTGTGTGCGGGCCTTCCTGTGACCCTCATACTCGCAGTAACCTGGGGCCGTGCACATCACTAGCACGGCACAGGCCAGGACAGGAACTGAGGGACGCTCGGCAGCTCATCTGCAGCCAAAGGGCAGAGGCTGGCTCAGAGGGCTCCAGCCAATCCCCCTCCTCGGCAGGGCTTGCTGCGCTCCGCCTTTCTCAGTGGCGCCATCTGCTGGCAGGTGGTGATGCCGCGCCGGGGTTTCACCGCAAGACCACGCATGAAGTTGGGTACCTTTTCACATGTTCAGAACCATTTAAATATCTACTTTTGTGAGGTGCCTGTGCAAGTTTTTTGCCCATTTCTCCTAGGTAGCGAACCTTTTTTCTTATTAATTTGATGGAGTTTATGCATTCTGAATACAAATCCTTTACTGGATATACCTATGGCAAACATTTTCTCTGAATGTGGCTTGCCTTTTCACTCTCTTTACAGTGGTCTTTTGATGAGCAGAAGTTCCTAATTTTAATGCGGTCCAGTTTACCAATCTTTCCCTTGGATAGTGTTTTTTGTATCAACCTTAAGACATCCTTACCTACCCCAAGGTCATGAAGAAATGCTGTTTTCTTCTTTTCGAAAGTTACTATTTTACCTTTCACATTTTGACTTAGAGTACATTTGAAACTCATTTTTGTGTATGGTGTAAGATACTGGCCAAAATTCATTTTTTCCGTATGGCTATCTAGTTGATTCAGCATCATTTACTGAAAAGGTCCTCATTTCTCCAAAGCACACCGATGTCACCATTGCCATTAATCAGGTGACCACACATGGGACTCTTTTTGGATGCTCTAGTTCCACTGATCTATTTGTTTACCTTTGTGCCAACACCATGCTGTCTGATCACTGCAGCTTTAAAATAAATCTTGCAATGTGATAATGTAAGTCTTCCAACTTCTTTCCTTCTGGTTTTTTTTTTTATTATTATATTGGCTATTCTTGGCCCTTTGAATTTCCATATAAATTTAAAAATCACCTTCTCAATTTCCACAAAAATACCTGCTAAGATTTCCTTTAAGACTGCCCTAAATCTATAGCTAAATATGGATAGAACTGACATCTTTTGGAGAGTGTAACACGATGACATTTACATTTCCTTCAAGGTTTGCTGGATAGGGGACTTGCACATCTCTTGTGAGACTTATTCCTAGGTATTTGATGGGTTTTTTGATGCTGTTGTAAATGGGAGTGTTTTAAACTACTCGTTTTCTAAATGTTTGTTGTTGGTAGATGGAAACACCCGCTAGATCTCAAGCTCTGAATTCCCACCACACTGGCCCATCTTTTTGCCCTCACGATGCCCTAGCACACCGTTTTTGGTAATCTTTTTGGAAGAGACCCTCGATATATGTTTGCTTAAATGTAGTGGGGGAAAAAAAGAAAGAAAGCTGAATGGATTAAAGATTAATATTTTAATGCTGCGTCTAACTCCAGGGCTTTGGAAGATCAAGTAATTCAACTACCTCAGAGATACTAATATAGTTTAATAACTTTTTGGTTTTAAACGTAACACTCATTTTAGAAAGGTTGGAAACCTCAACAACAACAAAAAAGAGAAATGGCAATTGTCAATCATGCCACTGCCCAGAGATGACCACTGCTGGAGTTGCAATCTATTTCCTTGGGTCTTTTTCTTTGCTATGGATATTATTGGAGTTGAGCTCATGCTGTATGTCCATTACCATGCCCACCTTTTTTCCCACCTCTGGCTAAAATAAAAGCATTTTTGTTATTGGCAACTGTTCTCAAGCATCAGTAGTGACTACGCAGTACACCACTGAAAGGACGGCACAGCAGTTCCTGGGCATTAGATTCCTAATTGTTCAGATGATCAACAAGGTTACAACAGCCATCTCTAGGTGCAAGGCTGTGTTCCCTATCTAGATAAGATTCCAAGGACAGTGACAGATTTTTCTCTTACAATGATAACTGTTACAACGATAACATTTTCTCTCAAACTCTGTGTGTGTACATTTTTACCATCATCATCATAAAAACAGTTGCAGCCTCCTGGGCTTTCCTGGTGGTGCAGTGGTTGGGTGCCCGTCTGCCAATGCAGGGGACACGGGTTCGAGCCCTGGTCTGGGAAGATCCCACATGCCACGGAGCAACTAAGCCTGTGCGCCACAACTACTAAGCCTGCACTCTAGAGCCCGCAAGCCTAGAGCCCATGCTCCACAACAAAGAGAGGTCACTGCAATGAGAAGCCCGCGCACCACAGCGAAGAGTGGCCCCCGCTTGTTGGAACTAGAGAAAGCCTGCGTGTAGCAATGAAAACCCAATGCAGCCAAAAATAAATAAATTAATTAATTTTAAAAAATAAATAAATAAAAATAAAAACAGTTGCAGTCTCCTATTGCCAGGCCCTGTTCTGAATGCTTCAGATGTGTTCACTCATTAAACCCTTACAACAATCCTGCAGGGCTGATGATCTGGGGAGCTGAGGCTCTGGGAGGCTAGGACCTGCCCAGAGTCCCAACAGAAGGACAGGGCACCCAGGCAGTAATCCCTTGCTTGTAACCATTATAGTATAGAAGATGCAAACAATGAGTTAAACACTTTTATTAGCCAAGCATTTCCATGAAGTTATGAATGCCTAGCACACAAGACAACCAAATAAACAAACTGAAAAGGCATGACAACACTATTCAGATCTGAAGATAAGTGCTTATCACTGACCCTTTTTCCACTTCATTGGAAAAGAGCCGGCATTATCATATCTCCAGAGAAAGTTCTGCAGAATGTAGAACCCCAATTTCAGACTCTTGCACATGAGCAAACTTTACTTTGAGAGACAAGCTTAGGAGCTTGAAACACCTGGAGACAGAAAAACTGCAGCCTGTTATCAACGTGCAACCAACACATTAGAGGCTCATCAGCAAGGACTACAGGCTGTAAACAAATCCCTCCTCCACAGACTCTGCTTTCTCAAGACACTCACTGATTTCACAAGTTAAACCATTACAGTTAATAATAATTATGTCCACTTCAGAGACAGACATACTAAATTCAAATTCATACAAGTTTTATGACTTGTATCATACCTCTTAGGATGCTCCCATTGGAAGATACTGAAACACGCGCAAGCTAGAGTGTGAGGAAGGATAGGGCCTAGGGGGGCTGGAAACCCACTCCCCCAAAGCACACCCCCCAAATAACAATGTCTGGGGTGAGGGGACACGGAGCCTGTGTCTGTGTGGCCTCCTCAGCACAGCACCAGGGCAGACAGCTCCCAGAGGGTCCTACTCTGTGTCCTGAAAACCCCCATTTGGTCAGGATCCAGCCCTCTGGCCAGCAGGACAAGGAGAAGCTCCAGGCAGGGTGGAATCGGACTAGAAGACTAGCAGAAGGTGTTAAAGGCGGTGCTTCTCCTGATGAATCACCCCAGAAAGATGTCAAACTGGGCCAGCGGGTGAGGCCGGGACTGAGACGCTGAGATGCCGGGGAGCCGGCAATCACGGCGAGAACGTAGCAGGGCTTTCAGCCCTAGAAAAAGTCACAGCTCTGGCACAGGCGCTGTGCCCAAACTGGCAAGAGCAAACTACTGTTAAGAAAAGTCAGGCCAGAACTCGCCTCTTTCGTTCATCCTATGACGAATTCTTGTTGATCTTTTACTGCGTGCTAGGCCCTGTACCGGCATCTGACAACTTCCACGTGAACAAGCCACCCAGGCCTCTGTCCTCACAAAGCTTACGTTCAAATCTGGGAGTAGCAAACAAACATATATTCAAGTAAGACCATTTCTGATAGCGAAAGGTCATGCCTGAGGAGCCCTGGCCAGCTTCCTGGGGATCTAACTCACAGGTGGGATAAAGCTTGACGAGCCCAGAGCACCTACCAGCTGGTCTAACTCTTTGGCGATGAGAAGACCTTATGATAACATGCTGAGTGAGACGGTGGGAGCAAGAACAGGAGAAGCTACAGATGACGGTAAAACTTCTTGTTGGCTTAAGTCACCAGGGCAGTTTTTATGAAAGAATTGTTTAGGTTTGTTTTGTTTTGTTTTGTTTTTTGTGGCCATGCCACGCAGCTTGTGGGATCTTAGTTCCCGGACCACAGATTGAACCCGGGCCACCGCAGTGAAAGTGCTGAGTCCTAACCACTGGACTGCCAGGGAATTCCCAAGAATTGGTATTTTAAGGAGACAGTTAGGCATCTGGAGAGAGCACAGGTGCAGACAGGTGAGGTGTGTGCAACAGTGAGGGAGAGAAGGACCATCAACGTGAAATGGCACAAGAAACACCCCTGGGTTACTGCAGGCACTACCCTCACGTACTATAAGACAGAAGCAGGCCCTGAGGGGATGCTCCTCCAATCCATTCTCCAAACTTCGGCCAGACCACAGCACACGGCTCCCCCACTGTTCTCAGTCTAGTGTCCAAATTCCTCAACAGGATTTACAAGGCCCAGTGGGACCTAGGCTCTGTGACCTCTCCCGCCTCATGGCTCTGCTCTCGGGCCCTACACACCCCCTTGCCCTGTGTCTCTCTCCTGCAGGCTTCTCAAACGCTGTTTCCTCTGCCTGCAGCATCCCCCCTTCCAGCCTGCCCCCTACTGCCTGTAACAACCATTCATCCTTTATGTCTCCATGTAAATGGGGGTCTGCCTACCAAGTATGCTCCTGGCTCCCCAGCTGGGGTGAGAGGGTCTTCATCTGAGCTCCCAAGCTTAGATGGGTGGGAACAGTCTGGAGCGCTCTGATGGCCTGGGGGAACTTTAGACTTGACATAATGGATGCCTCGGACTCACTATGAGTGATACGATGAATATGATACTCTAAGAAAATGAATCTGGCGATACTGTACCCCAAGCTCTAAAACTAATCAGTGCTATCTTAGGCAAAAGTTGAATATACCAAGAGTAGGTGAACGTCTGCCTGCTGGGTATACATTCCTCTTCTCCCTAATTTTCCTACGCTGAACCATCCCTTTCTCTTATTCTCTGTCCACTAGCTTGGAAGGAGCTGATGCCACCCTGACTCCAGGGAAGGGCCACTTAGAGTACCCCATGCCCCCCTGTCACAGTGACTAGCTCAGGGGCAGGCATGAGACCCCAGGCTGGTTCAATGGTGCTCATTTCTGGACTTCTGCTGGCAATATTAAGAAAAGAAGCTCTCTTTTTCCCAGGGGTTGCTAAGCTGATACGATGTAAGCCTGGAGCATGCTGAAAATGACACCAACCCAGAAGAAAGCGGAGACAAGAACTGGAAAGAAGCACATACAGACAGCTTCGTCTGAACACTGAGACTCAGCCGTGGCTTAGCTAGGACAGCCTGTTCAGTGGCAAGAGCCAATCAGTTCCATTTGGGGCTTAAGGCAATTCCAGCTGGGCTTCTGTCACTTAAAACCAAGAATCTTGACCCATACACAAAGGCGATTAGAATTAAGGCAACAACACAACCCAACACCAAGAAAGTTCTAGCAGTTTGTGGACTCGCCGTCCCTAGTGAAGGTGATGCTTCAGTAGCAATCAGCCAACTCCAGCAGTCAAGGTTTCTGCTTGTCAATGTCACAGCCTTGCCACTAGTCTGGGCAATAAACCACCCATGATGTGTAGCAAATGACCTCTTACTATTTCAATCTGCCTCAACTAAATCACTAACTCCATTCAGTAGACAGAGACCACAGTACACAGCTTTCCATTATTTAGCAAAAGTAAAACCCTGTCTTACAGGAAGATTCCTTTCCAGTTTGAAAGCCAGGAATGTTATGAATAATGTGGTTCAAAAAGGGTTTCCAGCTCTCCGTACTATCTTCTCAATTGTTCTGTAAATCTCAAACTGTTCTTAACAGTAAAGTCTATTTTAAAAAAAAAAAAGGAAGAGGGTTCCCAGATGCTTTGTGTGCCCCCCCCCAAAACTGTCAATTCTAAATTCGTTTAAATATCTTAATCTCTCCTCTCTACCCACACTGCCCTAGGTCAGGGCAACAGTGTATTAGGAACTGTCACTTGTCACTGGTGGAGTGACCAATTAGTACTGGCTGCCCAGGACTTTCCCAGTTTTAGCACTGAAAGTCCCACGTCCTGGGAAACCCCTTAGTCCCAGGCGCCCCGCAACGGTTGGTGGCCCTCCGTATCAGAGGAAGCCCAAGCCCTGTTCTACCTCCAGCCTTGTGTCCCATAACTACCAGCCCCACCTTGACACTCCACAAACCCCAGGGCCGCCCCCACATCCCGCTGCTGCACATGGCGGCTCCTGCTCGTCCTTGACAATTCTGCTCCGGCTGCCTCCCCCAGACAGCTTCCAAGAAGGGTTCCCACCGAGCCCTGAACCTACGGTGGTCCCAGCACTTGTCATACCACAGTCACTGGCTCTATGGCTATCTCCCCCACCAGCCAGCGAGCTCCCTCAGGGAATGGGCTGTTCTGTGCCCAAGCATCGGGGTGGGCACTAGCTGTTTATGGCACTCTTTCCCAAGTCGCTTTGGGGTCTTCTAAGCCCCCCTCCAACACACAAATCGCCAGGTTCTTCAGACTACAGTATGGATTCAGCTGATCCGCCAGATCCGGGGCAGGCAGCTCTGGTTTCCAAAAAGCACCCAACAGCCGTGTGACCTAAACAATGAATCTGGGCAGTTCCCAGGCTACTTCAAAGGAACCTGAGAACCTTTACCATTCCCTGGCTGGGCAGAGGGCGAAGACGGCCATTGGGCAGTGAGACTCAGCCAAGTTGAAAGTCTTCCCAAACTGACTTTTAGGAAATTTTACTCAAAAAGACAGTGTAATGAGTGCAAACACTGAAGTCAAATCCTGGCTTTGACACTTTTCAGCTGTTGTCACCTTGGACAAGTGACTGAACCTCTTTGGACCTTAATTTCCAGTCTAAAAAATGGAAACAATAATATTTCTGACAACTCCTAAGACTTGTGAGGACTAAAGGAAATAACACACAGGAATTCCTTAACAAGCACCTGGCACCGAAAATGCATTCAATAATTACTAAAGTAATTTAAAAGGGCTAGAGTCAGGCAGAGTTAGGTGAGAGCTTGCAGGTACCTGGATACTGGCAGCAGGCCCAACCTCCTTTAGATATCCCTCCTCCCCTTCTCGGCCTCATCCACCCACTCTCTAAATTCCTGAAATCTCTAAGCCTCTCCCTTTCCCGTCCAGCTGCCCTCCCTACACAGCCCCATGCTTGCCCTAGGCCTCTCTCCTCCCCATGTCCTCTCTCATCAACACCTCCCAAAACCATTCCTTATTACATAATGATCCCTCCTGCCGCCCACTCTTTGAGACCCACAAACATTTATTAAACACCTGCTCCATGCTAGAAAGGACACAGCTGAGAATTACAGCACCCCTACCCCCAGCCAAATGAGAAGCCCCCATCTAACTTCCCTCCCACCAACACTTTCCAGGGGCCCCTGTCTTCCTGCTACTGTTCCCTGCCCGCCCTCTCCATCCTTCTTTCCCATTAGTAATCCTGGGAGCTCCTTCTGGAAATCAGCCAATTTCTTACCACCAAAGGTTTGCCTACTCCCCCACTCTGTCCCCCCACCCCCCAACACTATATTTTCCTCCCTGAAGTCATTCCCTCTTCAAAGGTCTCTATTTTCCTTCACCTCCACACCCCCTCCTGCAAAAAAATCCTAGGCTCTGCCTGCATGCTCTGCACCTCTCCCCGATTCATTAATTTTTTTCATTCTTTAAGTATCTATTGAGCTCCTACTGTGTGTGAGGCTCAGAGCTAGATGCTGGGAATACAGCTTTGAGCAAAACAAGCCGTCTCTGCCCTCCTGGAAGTACCAGTTTAGTAGCAAACAGAAAAGCAGTAAAAAAAAAAAAACAAAACAGGATAATTGCAGATAGTGGAGATTAATCAAATGAATGAAATCAAGAGAAAGATCTAACAGAAAGGAATTGAGGCAGGGGAGGCACTTTAGGTAGGGTGGTCTGGGAAGGCCTTGCCCAGCTGATAAACAGTTACCATTACTGGCCACCAACTGTATAACAGACACTGGATCGATCTCTTTCCACGCACAATATTACTGAATCCTTGCACAATGTTCACCATCCCCATTTGCAGACGAGGAATCAGAGGCTCAGAGAGGTGAAACAATTTGTCCAAGGTCACACAGCCATTAAATGGTGGAATCAGGATTTGAATGCCAGTCTGACTGCAAAGCCACTCTGTGTACTCCTGCTTCCCAGGACCACCTTTGCCACCTGCCTCCCTCGGAGCTCTACTTCTGACGCTTTAGACTCCCCTAAGAAACTAGTTTGTTTTTAAATTATTGTCCTTTATTGAGCACTTGTAGAAGCTTCCAGCTTTACATACATTCTCTGACCCTACCCTCAAAACAATCGTAGAAAACAGGTGCTCTCACTATATCCATTTTACAACTGAGGAAACTGAGGCCTAAATTCATACGCTTAAGTTCAAACCCACATCTGTCTGACTCCAGGATCCAGACCTCTGACCCGTAAGCTGTCCAGCCTAAGAAGTACCACCCCGGGGAAGCTTGGTGCCCATCGTCCGGCCCCAGCAAGAACGAAGTCTGCATCCGTAAATGGCAATCTCATCCCCTTACTTTACAGATGGGGATACTGAGACTCTGAGAAGCGGAGCGACTTGCCCAAGGTCACACAGAGAGGAACTACGGGGTCAGGGTTCGAACCCAGGCGCCCTAAGTCCAGAGCCCTAGCGCTTAACCACCGCACAGCCTTTCCCGAGCGCCTCTCTCGGCCCTCCGCCTCCGCTCTCACACTTCCCAGCGCCCCCGGCCAGGGGCTATGCGCCTCCATCCCCAAGTCCAGCCCCGCGGCCTCCCCCTTCTGCCCCCAGTACACTCACTTGAGGTGGTCCAAGGAGTGGATATTGCGGGAAGACTTGCCATGGCCCCCGCCCACCCAGCTCCGCGAGCGGCCAAACATGTCGGCGGCCCCGGCCAGTCGCTTGCCTCACGGTCTCATGCCCAAGCGGCCGAGCGGCCGGGCGCCCGCGGCGGCGGCACAAGCGGAGAAGGCAGCGGCGGAGGTGCTGGAGAGACGGCCAACCACCTTCCCCCCCGGCCCACAGTCCAGCACTGACATTCAGCCGGAACCGGCCCTTCGACCGCCGCGCTTTACGGCGCCGTCAAGAGGAACGCTGGGAAATGCAGTTCTCCCGCGAGGCCCCCGCTGACAAGACTCTGCGAAGGAACTACAAGGCCCGGTGTGCATCACGAAACTTCAGGCCAGCGGCCTTGGAAAAGAGGCGGAGCGAGAAGAGGACAGTCCGCAGTATCTTAGGGATAGGCGGGAATGGGAAACCTATGGGCGGAGCCCTGAGAAATGAATCCGTGAAGATTGGGGAATAAAAGTTACCACAATATTAACAATTATTACCTTTATGATAAGAATAAGAATAGCTGTTGCTTGGCGTATGCCGCGTGCCACTGTCCTAAGCGCTTTACATATATTGTTATTTAATTCTCACAACATCCCTGTGAGGTGAGTACTACTATTATCCCCATTTTACCCAGGAGGAAACTGAATCACAGAGGGATTGACTTGCCCAAGGTCATACAGTTAATAAGTGGCAGACCCAAGGTTCAAACCCAGGCACCCTTATTTTTATGCCCCAACAAACGAAACTTCACAAAACCGGTAACGTCCTGGTTTGTCCTCACAGCCTTTTTCTTTTTCTACTTCAATTAAAAAATAAATATTGAAAGTCCTTCAAGCAACAATGTACCAAAACTGAAAGTCCTGTACTTTCAGAGGATTTCTCTGGTCTTTGCCGAAAATCCATGCCATTTCCAAAACAACCATACTTTTAAAAATAAGGAAACACCCAGCTTCCTACACCAGCCAAGAAGATGTATCTAAATTTCTCTCCTGGATCGGGAGTGGGAAGCTCCATGGAGGCGGTACTGCCCTGTTCACCATTCATTCATCCATTCATTCATTTCTACATCTCACAGTTATCTAAGGTCTACTGTGTCTCATTAACTGTGCCCAGGACAGAATTGGGCTAAGGGTCAATATTCTCCCCAGTGCCTAGCACAAGGTTTGGCATATAATAAGTGTTCAACAAATATTGACAGAGTGAATAAATGAATGAATGAAGATTTGTTTCACCTTCAGCAGTTGGAGGGTTAATGGTTTGCTGTGTAATTCACCTAAAGGGGCAAGAGACAGTCATGGAGAAAAAAGCGCCGGTTCTGGCCTCCAAACACACACAGGCCCAGCAGCTTCCAGAGTCCTCCTGTTTCTCTGGGCCTCAGTTTCCTCACTGCAAAAATGAGTAACATACACTTCCCCATCTGGCTCCAATTAAGCAATGCCTGTAGAGCACCCAGCTCAGCGTGGCCTGAGATTTAAAGGTCTGTGGACTGCTTTGGAAGGCACCTTGGGCAAAATCAGTCTCCTGAAGGACGTACAGGGGTTACCCCTGAGGAGGGGAATCAGCGAGTGGAAGAGACTCACTTTTCTGTGTACTTCTTGGTTGTATGAATGTTTAACCACGTGCACTATTATTGTTTTAAAACGTGTTTTACAAAGGAAAAACAAGAAGCAACCCTAGTGCTGCAGGTCTGACCTGTCGGGAGTTTCTTTACTCAGGTGTCACGGAACCCTATTAGGCAGATTTCCAGCTCCCAAAACCCCCGGCCCGCCCCGCCGAGGGGGCAGACCTTCCAGCAGCCAGAGTTTGGAGAGATGAAGGGGGCACCGATTGATCTTCCCCACCGTGGAAAATTGCCACTTTAGGAAAGGCCAAAATTTTCAAGGTAAGGTCCACCGCCCCTGCCCTCCCCCCCCCGCCCCCTTTTTCAGCAGGTAAACTGAGTCCCCAAAAGGCGTGACGCCAGTACTCAAGTCCAGCCGGGTGCTGATGAAGCTCGCGGTTACCTTCAGCTTTTGTAGCCTTAGGATGAGTCTAGGTTTGAATTGTGTTCTGACTCTTTCCCCTCCCCCTACTCTGTCGCGGATTCGCAGAGCGAATTGGATTCGAGATCGGCCCTGAATCCGGAACTAGTAAAGCAACTCAGAAGCCAGTGGCTCTAGGGGCGGAGCGAGGCGGTACCCGCCCCCGGACGGCTCGGGCCAGTGAGCTCGGACGTTGGGCAAGCCAATGAGCGAGGGCAGGGGGCGGTGGGCCAATGAGCGCGGGGCTGCTCCGGAGGCGGTGCTCGGAACGCTACCAGGAGGACGACGCGGCGGTCGCAGCAATGGGTGCTGGGCCTTCGGGGGTGCGCAGGGGGCTCGGGGAGCGGCCGGGCGCGGCTGAAGAGACCGTCGCCGGGACTGGCCCTTGACGCTGAGCTGCGGTGGGGTCCCCGCAGGCGCTGCGAGGGCCCGTGAGCGGGAGCCGGGAGCATCGGAGGAGCCGGGCCGCTGCCGGCCACTTCAGGGGGGCCCGCCTGACCGCTGGGCGGATCGACAGTGCCGTGTGGGCACCTCTGGGGGTGGGGTGACCCTCCTGGCACGTTTCGGGAACCGGGGCGCCTCCGCAGGGGCCGACGCGCATCCCCGGGGGTGCACCGCCGGGGCCCAGCGCTGCCTCGGCCAGCCCCGGGGCGCCCCTGGATGGCTGAGCTGCCCTCTCGCCGGCCGCCCGGGCGCCGCAGCGGCTGAGCTCGCTGGGATCGCCGGGCCGCCGCCGCCCTCGCCGCCCCCTGCATGCCCGGCGCCCGGGTCGCGGCCCACCTGGACGCGCTGGGCCCCTTGGTCCCCTCCGTGCCGCCGCCCCTGCTGCCCTCTATGTTCTACGTGGGCCTGTTCTTCGTCAATGTGCTGATCCTATACTACGCCTTCCTCATGGAGTACATCGTCCTCAACGTGGGCCTCGTATTCCTGCCCGAGGACATGGACCAGGCGCTCGTGGACCTCGGCGTGCTCTCCGACCCCGGCTCGGGCCTCTACGATGCCGACTCGGAGCTCGACGTCTTCGATGGTTACTTGGAGTAAGCCTGGCTGCTGTCCCCCGCTCTCCCCACGACCCGCAACCCTCGGCCCGGACCGGCGCACGAATTATGCCGCCGCTGCTGTTTGAGGGCACCGTCTGGCCAGGGATGGGACCCCCAGGACGAGGCCCTCTTCGGCCTCCGAGGCCTGTAAGTGCCCTCTGCGCAGGATGAGGGCGGGTTGGGGCGCTGGCGAGGAAGAGGGAGGCATCCCAAGCCGGACACACACACCCCCCCAGGCTTCTGATTTCTCCATCCACCTCTTCCAGGTCTGTTTGGATGCCAGGAATGGCTGGACTCTTCTTAGGACCTTAGTTAGGGCAGGAAAGCTTTCCCTTAGCGAAGGTGACAGCTGTTGAAGAAGGGAAGGGAGGCAGGACCTAAGTCGCTTCTTGGTTAGCTGTAGTACCAACTGTCAAAGCCTTTGCACCCAGATCCATTTGAGACAGGCCTGTCAACTCCTCCCCCCATCCTTAACCTGTCTTGGTGGTGACCTTGGCTTTTGGGGGATTCTCATTAGTCCTGGAAGGATAAAGACTTGCAGTGTTAAAAGAGGTAGGAAGCCAGGCACTGATCACCTTTGTCCTGTGGCCCCTTGGGGACTGGGTGGGGACTGAGAGCAAGGGCTCCAGGCTGATGCTGTGAGAGGAGAAACCCCCTTCAGCAGAGAACCCTGTACTTCCTTTGGCCTTGGCTTGGCTGTCGTTTTGGAGTCAGATTTCAGGGTGCCGCAGCTCAAATCTTCAGGGGCTGCCAGTTTCGCAGGCTGCTTTCACAGACCAGGCCAGCGGCGGGGGTTGGTGCTGGGGTGGCTTTGCCTGCAGTGTTTGCAAGGCAAACTCAAGGGGCTCTTGGACCAGCGGAAGAAGGGACCACAGGATCATTGCACTGAGGTGTTAAAGTCCTGCCTCTGAGCTGCCACCAGGAAGCTGTATCCAGCCCCACCTTGTGTGTTTCTGGGAGGGAAATGAAGATCCAGAAAGGAGGAAGATTTGGCCAAAGTCACAGCAAGGAAGAGAGGCAGCTGGACTAGATGAGAGAGGGCCTGGTGAGGGTTCATGGGACGGGAAGGAATTCCTCGGCTCAACCCCTCAGCTGGACCCCTCACTAGGCACAGGTCCTGAGTGGCAGTGGCGGGGGGATACTGAGGTGGTGGACAAGGGCTCCTTTTACCCTTTTTTTTTTTTTTTTGGCTGCTCGGCATGTGGGATGTGGGATCTTAGCTCCCTGACCAGGGATTGAACCCGTGCCCCCTGCAGTGGAAGCATGGAGTCTTAACCACTGGACCACCAGGGAAGTCACAAGGGCTCCTTTTGGAAAATGGACACTAATGTCACTCACCCCAAGCATGCTACGTTTACCCCCCTCTTCTTGCCTATCTTAGCCAAGATGACCATAGTCAGAGGGTGATGCAAGGTGGGCAGGACCCACTAGCAGTGTCAACCTGAGGGGCTGACAGTGAGATTTCTTTGAAGAAAGCTTCATTTGAGCTCAGGGAGACCTTAGCCAGGGCCAAGTGCCAGGTGGAGCATGTGTCAGCTGCTCTGCATACCTAACCCGTTGGCCTGCCTGCCTGCCATCCATGCATCAATTTGTTCTTTTATTAAACAGATATTTACTAAGTACCTAATGTGCTTGGTGGGTGAACACAGTGAACAAGACAGACTCAGCGCCAGCCCTCCTGGCACTTCGTGAGAAAGATAAGCAGGTTCCCAAACAAGGCAGTGAGATTTTTTGAGAGCTCTGAAGGCATGTAAGAAGGCATGGCATCCTCTATTGTGTTCATTACTATTTCGGCACTTAGAACAGCACCTGGCATCTAGTAGGTGCTCAGTAAATGCCTGGGTAAGTGAAACAGAAGACTGGAGATGGGCTGCTTCAGACAGGGGCTTCAGAGAAGGCCTCTCTGAGGAAATGACACCTTTGAGCTGAGCCCTAAATTGATGGAAGGAGCCACATGTAAAGATGTGGAGAAAAGCTATCCAGGCAGAGGGACCTGCTAGTGCCAAGTACGTGGAGGGGGAGGGGCAGGGGAGAGAGTTGGTTCTTCCAGCAACTAAAAGGAGGCCAGTGTGACAGGAGAGCAGCCCCAGGAGAAGTCAGTGGGGTGGGCAAGGCCAGATCATGCAGGACCTGGGAGGCCCGGCCACGAGCGATGGGAGGCCATCAGAAGGTTTTAGGCAGGGGATGACACAATTCCAGTCCACATTTTGCAAAGAGGACTGGCGGTTGTGGGCAAGATGAGCCGTAGGGGCAAGTGCGGAAATAGGGAAGCCAGTTAGGAGCTGGTTAGTTGCTCAGGCCAGAGATGATGCAGGCTTGGATGAGGCAAAGTTAGTGAAGGTGGAGAAACACACAGAGACCAAGAACACCTTTTGGAGGTAGAACCTATGGGATCTGTTCAGAACCTGTACTGAGTATTGAGCATATACCACACCTGGTTCTAGGCCCTTTGCATATTCACTCATTGGGTCATTCAACAAACGTTAGCCCTGCTCTTCTGCCAGGCCCTGGGGATTCTAAGATGAATCCCTGCCCCCAAGCCAAGCTCTTGACTTTCAGTCAGTGTAACTTGGTGAAGAAAGTCTTATTTTATCTCTTCACCACATCAACAGAAACACTTCCCCTTCCAAATGAAAACATTGGCATACCCTGAAGCAAAAACTGAAGCCCAAATGCTTTGGCATACTTTGCAGCAAACGCTGTTGGAGCAGAAACACCAGGAAGTGTGTCTCAGGGACAACCTTGCAAAGCTCTCAAAGTGACAGGGCCTGACTCTGGCAGGTGGGGAGGCCTGGGGCTGTGGGAAATACTTGTCCCTGGAGAAATAGTGGGAACCATGCACAGCATTTGCTCGCTCAGCCCCAGATCCAAGCCACCAGATTCGGGTCGGGGAGGGGTGGCTAGCAGCAGGAAAAGCCTGTGGGAAAGATTAAAGATGATCTGACTGCACCTCCTCTCCCGGCCCCTTTGCATAAGCAGAGGAACACTGGTAGTCAAATCTCGCTCCTTCTCGCTCTTTCTCACGTAGACACAATCTGATGTTACACACAGGCCGATCCAGGAAACACTGACTAAGGGCGTGGGCACGCCAGGCACTGGGGACTGGGGTGATCTCAAGATGAAAGCTGCACTCATTTCACTCCCTCTCTTTCTCTTTTCTCTTTTTTCCACATAATTCAGTTCCTCAAACCTTTGTTGAGCACCTATTTAAGGAGGCAGTATTAGGGTCATGATGAGGAACAAAGTCCCTAGATTCAGATGACCTAGGTTCAGATCCCAATCCTTGTTGTGACCTTGGGCATGCTACGTATCTCCCCATGTGTCAGATTCCTCTTCTATAAAAGCGGGGATAATGAAAATCTACCTCGTTCTGAGGATTGAATGAGATAGATGTAAAGCTCTTAGACCGTCCCGTGTATGTAAGTGATATATTAAAATTAACCACTATTATTATTAACAGTCAGACATAATGGAAAGTGTGTACACTGAGTCCCTTGTGAATGTATAAACCTGCACATACACTCATGCATGAATATTTATGTGCCACAATGAGCAAAAGAGGACTAGCTGCCTGAGTGCTGGGTGGGTCCCGGTCTGGACGACCAGGACAGACTTCCCACTCTGCCTTGCTGGCCTGGGACGCTCAAGAGACCTTTCCCACTGCCCTGTGGTCTCTAAAGGCCACTAGGCCTGGAGCCCAGGAAAGCTGCGGCTCTGTGGTCTTCCTAGAGTGTTCATCGTTGCCCAGGAGCAGGGAGTGGGGATCAGGGGATCCCACCTTCTCGGGAGAAGGGACCGCTGGGGCTGGCCCAGGAACTGGGGAGGGTCCTCACTTCCCAGTGGTTCCGGCGTGGAGGCAGCTCAGCTGGATTGATTTGTCCTGGTTCCTGATGAAAGCAGCTGGTGCCTGCCAGCCCTCTCTTGCCACGGAGGGAGGGCTTTGGGAGAGGAGCCTCTCTGTGCTGGAAATGGAGAGACTGGAAAGCGTTGCTGCCACAGTCAGCGTGGCCTGGTGGAGGCCAGATTTGGAGCTAAGGGTAACCAGACTAGTCTACTTACTACAGGGTTTCCCTGGCGTCAGGGTCCCGACTGGGCGCTACAGCTGCTCCTTCCTGATCTGCCTGCCCTGGTCCCTTGGTGCCAATCTGTGGCCTGTGCCATCAGCCGAACACCCAGGTTCGGCATATGGCTTCCCTGCTCAGAAACCCAAACCTCCCTTGGGGACACTGGAGCTCCCGGGGGGTGGGGTCAGCGGAGCCAGGTGGGAGGCTGTGGCTGTCGTCCAGATGGGAGACATGGTGGTAACGAGGGGAGGCATGTGCACCCCCAGGCCCAGCTGACTCTCCACCTCTGTCCTGACGTGAGGCTCCCTTGGAAGTGTGCTGGTTGCCCCTTTAGACAGGAGGAGACCCCAGTCTGTGTCTCAAGACAACTGAGATGCCAGGGCTCCTGCTCCCTTGTGCCTGAGCTATGCAAACTGGAGATTTCATCCAAGGCAAACGCTCACAGCCCTTGCATCTGTTTTATTGAACGAAGAAATGAAGGGCTCCTATCAACTTGACCATTTGTATTCCTGGTTTATCTGCTGTTGTCCCCCCTGGGACTCCTGAAAGCATAGTTTGCTTTTGGGAAACCAAGATCACAATAAAAGGGACAGGCATCCTCATCCCCATCTCTCAAATAAAGGAACTGAGGCTCAGAAAGGGACAGTGAGGGGCCAGGGGTACAAAGCGAGTGAGACAGCTGAGCCTTCTGACCCAGTGCTGAGGGGGAGGGTGCAGGGGGCCTCCAGAGAGGGACTCCCAACCTCCATCCTTGGAATACCACTCACCTGGCTCTGCCAGGCCTGCCTCATATGTACTCTTACTCCTTTTTCTGAGGTTTTTTTTTTTAAACTTTATTTTGAGATAATTTCATAATTACACAAAAGTTGCAAAGAATTCCCTTATACACTTCACAAAAAATGCACCAATTGCGTCAATTCACATTTGCCACGTTTGCTCATGTATGCAAAATGCTCACTCTGTGCGTACATGTATATATATTTTACTGAACCATTTTTGAAAATGGATTGCAGACATTATGTTCCTTTTCTCCTAAATATTTCAGTGTGTATTTCCTTAGAACAAGGACATTCACTTACATAATCACAATACAACTGTCAAAATCAGCAAATGTAGCGTTGATACAATCGTATGACCAATCTAAGCTATGACTATTCAGATTGCATCAGTTGTCCCAATAGTGTCCTTTCACAATAAAAAGGGGTGGGCAGGGGCGGGGGGGAGTTGAGGTCCAGGATCCAACCCCAGATCACGCTTTGTATCACTTGTCACGTCTCTTGTGCCGTCTTCAGTCTGAACAGTCCCTCAGTCTGAGTGTATCTTTCATGACGTTGACATTTTTGAAGAGTACAAGTCTGGTTATTTTTATTTTTTTGGTTTATTTTTTGGGTGCGCTGCACGGCATGTGGGATCTTAGTTCCCTGACCAGGGATCGAACCTGTGCCCTCTGCAGTGGAAGCACAGAGTCTTAACCACTGGACCACCAGGGAAGTCCAAGAGTACAAGTCTGGTATTTTGTAGATTTTCTCTCAGTTTGGGTTTGTCTGATGTTTACTCTTGAGATTAGATTCAGATGGTGCATTTTTGGCAGGAATACCACAGAGAAGTGAGTGTGTGTCCTTCTGAGTGCATCGTACTGGGGGACACGTGATGTCTGTCAGCCTCATTACTGGTGATGTTAATGCTGACCACTTGGCTAAGGTCTTGTCTGCCAGCTCTCTCCACTGCAAAAGTTACTGTTCTTCCCTTTATAGTTTAAGTACACTCGTTTTAGTGCTTCCTTTTTTAAAAATCTACTTTTTGTGTGTGAATTTATTTTTAAAAGAATGTTTATGTCACTGAAAAGAGAAAACCAGCATCACTTGGCATGGGTAAAAATACGAAGTGCCAAAGTCATTAGCTTCTGGCCAAATACTGAAGCCAGCTAAAGGCGCAGGGCCCCTGGTTCTTTGTTAAAAAGTCAGGTTAGCAACTGTCACGTGATAAACTCCAGCACCAAAGTGAAACTTTCTTGTCCAAGTAATCATAAAGATTGGCTAAGAACCAAAAAGCCAATCACTAGCTCACTGGGTGTGTCTCAGTGTTATCTCAGGCCATCTCCATGTACCCCCTAAGACTGGTGCTTCGAGGCTTTGAAGTCAGACAGACTTGGGTTTAAATCCCAGCTCCACCAACACCTTGGACAAGTGACTTCACCTCCCCAAGCCTCAGTTTCCTCCTCTGTAAAATGGGGAGGATAGTAGTTAGTACCTGCTGAAGGGCTCGTGCACATTAGATGAGATGCTGATGGTCGCGTAGTCGGTTCTTAATGATGCCATCAGTGTTGGTGGTGTGTCAGACCCAGAGGGGGCTTGGCCCGGGGAAGCCTTCCCCTTTCTCAGGCCCCCTTCCTCTGTGTGGGGGCCAGTTACCAAGGAGGGTGTGTCTGTGTGGGCAGCCTTCGAAGGAGCCCGAGGGCCGTGATAACTGGTGCCTGGGGGCCCAGGTGATGCTGGTACCCTCATAGCTGTCAGACCCTGCCCCAAGCCTGGGGGTGGCTGGGAGCTGGTTCCAGTTTCAGTCACCCCCAAAGGGGCAGGCTCCACTCCTGGGAGTCCTTCCTGACAGGGGACTTAGCTTCCCCTGAGCGTCACCCCACGAAACAGGCAGCACAGCGCTCATTAGCTCCATTAGACAGGGCGGAAAACTGAGGCTAGGGGAGGTTCAGGGACTTGCCCTAGATACCAAGCTGTGAGGTGGGCGAGTGGGGCCTCCTGGCCACACTCCCAGTGCTTCCCTGCGTGAGGTCCTCAGGCGTCCTCAGGTCACAGGCTTCCCCGGGAGGCAGTGAATACGCCAAAGCCTAGTGCGACCCACCTGTCGGTGTCCTGCCCTCTCTTGGGCACTTGCTACCTTTCCCTTTTGAGCAGAGAAACCAGGCCCAGGCTCCCTTTTTTGCAGGCCAGTGGTATCTGGCTAGAGTTAGTGGTTTCATTTTCATCATTTGTTTTTAGTGTTGCTTTCTGTTTATGATAAATGATACTGTTTTTTATTCATGATAGTGACATAAAGATTCCTTTTAAAATTTTGGAGTTTGAGGGAAAAAGTGCCTTGACTTAAAATACTAAATAAATAGGCGTCCAGGTGGTTCTTGGCTGTGACAGGACTCACGAAGGTGTTGGGCAGATGCTGCCCTTCAGGAGGCCTCACTGAGCGTGGGGCGCAGGCCAGCTGGAGACACGTACTGGACCAAGAACCTTCACAGAACCCACGGCTACGGAGCGTCAACAGCTGACATATAATCCGGAAACTCTGGAGAAACCGGCCAGGATGCTGGCTTCCATCAGAAACCTGGACCCAGACAGACAGGCAGCATCTCCTTTCCCACCCCTTCAGGCCACCCGCTCGTCAGCCGGACAAGGCAGAGGCGTTGGAGACAGTGGGCAGATCATATCTGGATGACATCTGTCTTTAGCCACTTTAATTGGCTGGTTGGTACGTTGAGAAAGAGCAATAGCAGTGGGCGTCCAGCAGGCAAGGTCTTTGGAGGAGGAAAGGGCTGCCCCTTTCAGAAGGCCCCCTGCACTGAGGAGACCCACCCCCGCCCCCGCCCTGTGTGTTCTCTAGCTGGGACCAGGTGGGGACACGGAGGGGAGGGGCCATGTGTGCCGGGTATTGCAGGCATTCCACCAACACAATTTCATGTAATCCTCGTAACAGACAGCCAGATGAGGTAGGCATTGTTTCAGATGGGGACGCAGCCCCAGAGAGATGAGGTGACTTGCCTGAGGTCACACAGCTAGGAAGGGGCAGAGCCAGAATGACTCGAGATGGGCCAATTCCAGACCTTGCACTGGCTACCCCATAGGAGCAGGACAGTGGGACGGCCCAACTGCAAAAAGAATCCTCTTCCGACAGGTCCAGAACGTCATCCCACCAGCACCTTTAAGACACAAGGTCATTTTCTCCCTTAAGCCAAATCAAACTAGGCAGCATCTCCACAGAGGTATCCAGCTGAGACATTGCTTCTTAAAATGGATCAAGTGCCCAACTGTCATTCAGATGACAGACCAGTCAGCCAGCCACTCCTTCGGTCCAGCTCTGGGGAGTGGCCTGGAATGAAAGGTTACAGTTTCAGAAAGAAAGAAAAAACAGCCAAAGCCAATAGCTGGTGAGTCATGCTCTAAGGATGTTAGGAGGTTGGAGAGCCCACTGCCTGGACTCTTAAGCAGCAGCCTCAGGGTGCTTCTCAGCCCTTCTGATGCCCAAGGAAACAGATGAACTAGATGCTGAGAGGAACTGAGATAGACGTTGCTCAGACCACGGAGGTTCAAACCCTGGCTCTGCCATTTATGAGCTGTGTGACATTGCTCAGTCACAAGCGTAACCTCTCTGAGCCCCATCTGAAATTCAGGGATGATGGTCCTCCTTGGCCCCGCCTCCTAGGGTTGTTTTGAGGAATAAATGAGCTAAGCCATGAGTTAAAGCAGATAGTACAAGGTAAGCACAGGTGCTTGATAAATGTCAGCTGGTTTGCTATGAGACCAGACCTGCAAGTCAAAGGAACAAAGGGATTGACCTTTAACAGCCATGGTGTGTGGCACAGAGGAGAGGACCCAGGACATCCTCCAGCCACAGATACAGAGGCCTGGGGCCACATCTCCGTCCTCAGTGTGCTGTGTCGCTTAGGGCAGGTCACCGCCCTCTCTGGGCCCCCTCAGTCTCTGTGGAGTGACCAGCTCAGATCAGGGTCTCCCAAACCTCATATGACACCATCAACAGTTTTTGCTCTATCTGCTCGTTGCCTGAACTGTTATTTATGCAGTTACTGTCTTTAAACCGGAGGCTTTTTTTAAAGTGAAATTAATGATGTGGGAAAAGAGGAACTTTATAGTATTACTATCAGAAATGGAAAACTGGCATCATTCGCCATAAATAGAAGGTGACCCTACAGATAAACCATGAGAACAAGAGGGCGTTAGTGAATTCCAGCTGGAGCCGGCACCTGCAAGGCTCTGCACCTGTTCCGATCGGAGGTTAGCACGTGTGACAGAGTCGCGCCAGCCATACTGACGCTTGCCTGGGACTCAACGCCGTTTGCTATCACGAGCATTGGGAGGGGAGTGAGTCCCTGTTCCAAGGGGTGGTCCCATGTTCTCTAACAAACAGCCCTTCCGCCCAGGTCTGAGATGGGCTCAAGTACCATCCCCTGCCTTGGAGAGTGCGCAGTGAGCCCTGGTAATGCTGTATAGGAATAAACAGTTCTGCTCCGGTTTCCTGGATGCCAGGGCTCTCGGGAGCACCACTGCTGACCCCAACAGGGAACCTCAGAGTCTCCTTGGAGGAGGGAGGTCAGCAAAAGATGGGCTCCTAGCAGGACAGGAGGGGAACCCACGAACACCTTTCTGGAGGGCCGAGCTCTCCGATGCTCTGGTTTAGCCCCAGCTTCCCCTCCTGCCTACCAGGTCCAGTGGGGAGACCGGATGGGGCCCAAGGATGAGAGGACTTGCGTGTGTCATCAGTGGGAGCCGAGGAAGATCTCTGAGTAGTGGAAGGGCATGTTCCTAGCTGACCCTAGGAGATGAATCTGGCAGAGGACACAAGAAATTTGGCCCCTGCTCACCTCTCCAGCCATGTCTCCCCCATGGCCAGCCTTCAACCCCTTACTCTCCACCCCAAACCAAACTACAGGAAGTTCCACGACCTGGTCACCAGCCCTCCCTCTACCTGGCGTGTCCTTCGTGCACAGCCTTCCCCAGACCCTGGGCTCCATCTATCTCCTGTGCTTCTTCCCGGCGTCAGTGTGTTAACTTGGGCTAAAATTGCTCACTAGATTGTGTGTCAAAGGCAGAGGCTGCACTCATCTCAGGGTCCCCAGCACTCAGCTCAGGACATGGCACACAGGAGGTATGAGATTATGTAGTGTTTAAGATCTCCAGTAGGACAAAGCCCTGGAGAGCTGAGCATCCTTAGACAAGTTTCTTACCCTCTCTGAACCTTAGTGTCTTCATCTGTAAAATGGAATCATTATAGTACCTAACTCCTGGGGTGTTAGGAGGGTTGAACGAAATGGGCTTTGTAATGCTCCATCTCAGGCGTGCTTTCCGGGGAGCAGACCCTGGGACCCTGGGACAAGGATTCAAGTGCAAATTGTTTACTTGGGAGGTGATCCCGGGAACTACTGGTGGGGAGGGGGGCAGTGAGACAGGAAAGGGATGTGTCATCTAGCAGGTTACCACCGCAGCCCTGGGCTCAGTCCTGCTCAGGACCTCTGGGAACCAGTGTAGATGGAGAATATGCCTCAGAGTCATCCCAGCTGCTGGGTGAGAGAGCTGGGGTATTGATCCACCAGCTTTCTGGCCATCACTGGTTGGAAGGCAGCCGTGGGGAGTTCTGCCTGCACTTGCAGCCTGGGGCCCAAGCAGACTCTAGAGGTGGAGAGGCCTCAGGCAAGGAGGGGTGTCCCTGCAGGTGGAAGCTGCCAGGTCAGTCTGCCTCGGGAGGGTGAGTGGAGGAAATGGGGTGAGGCGCCCATGCTCTGCCTGGGGCTTGTGGCACACAGTAAAAGCTCAGGAAGTGGTAGCTGCCCTGACTGTGACTGTTTGCATCGCTGTCACTAGTCCACTGCCAGCCCTGCTTGTCACAGTTATGCAGCCTTAGACAGGTCACTTGGCTTCTCTGAACCTCTGTTTCTTAGCCTATAAAATGGGGAGATTCATGGTTCTCAGTGGAAGCAGTTCTGCCCCGTTGGGTGGCCCCTGGAAATGGGGTGAGGGGGCATTTTTAGTTGTCACAGGGACTGGGAATGCTACTGCCACGTAGCAGTCAGCGACCAGGAATGCTGCTAAACCTCCTGCAGTGCCCAGAACGGGGTCACCCCCGCCCCCACCTCATCAGAGAATTGTCCTGCCCCAAATATCAGCAGCGCCTGATGAACAATAATACATGTTGTGCTTAATGTATAAGTTTTATCTGATGCTCGATGACATTTGCGGAAGTAGTCTGAGCTGGCAGAGGCGAGGCTCAGAACTGGGGTGGGGCTTGTGGGGGCTGTAGGGAGGTTGGGCGTGGGAATACGAGATGCTGCAAACATATTAGCACCCGGCTGGACCTAGAGAGAGAAAGGGACAGTAAGTGAGGACCTGCAGGGAGCCAGGCACTGGGGATGATGCCGTGTCCCGGGAGAACGAGCCAAGTGGGGCTGCTGAGTAGCTTGGCTGTGGCCGCAGCCTTCCTGTAGGCTGCGAAGCATTTTCCGGGCAAGGTGGGAGCTGCCGCCAAGCCCTGCCCACTCCCCAGAGCTGACTCAGCTGCCCTAGAGCTCAAGTAAGCCAGCAGAGCCCGGGTGACCCTGGAGCAGGCTGCCCTCCTTCCTCAGGTCCCAGGATCCCCCTCCTGGGGGCTATCTCCCAAGATATTGACAGTCCTTCCTCTCCCAGGTGAAATTGCACCGCTTCTCCTGCCTAGGGTACTTAGAAATCAGACACATTCATAAAAAAATTTTAGTAAAAAATTATAAGACAACACCCCCAGCCTGAGGTTTCTGGTGGTTCCCCAAATTCGAGCCTCCTATTGGGTGGTGGGGCGGTGCTTCTGTGCTGGTAACACCCCTTTGTCCCTCTTGTTAGGCCTGCTCCCCTCGAAAGCCCTGTGCCAACAGAGAGGTGCCCGTCCAGACCCAGAATGGTGGGACAGAGAGATTGAGACTGGGTGCCGAGGTCCAGAAGGCACGTGCCCCTGCCCAAAGGGTAAGGCAGGGGTGCCCGGAGACCTTGCCCACCTGCAGCGTCGCGCAAACGGCCTTGCCTTGGCTTCCGAGCTTTCGCCGTTGCAATGGATGTTTACAGGAACCCAGCCAGAGTCTGCCTCCCTGCTCTTCAACCCCGACTGCATCTGCTTCTCCCACTTAACCTTTGGAGCGGACACTTCACACACAAAAGCGACTCCCAGCTCTGTTTGATGCCAGTGGAGCTCTAAGCCCAATGGGGTTTGGCCCGAGGCCGGGCTTAGATGCAGCAACTGTTTCAGAGAGTGACTCAGAAGGAAAAGAAGAACACCTGGGGGGCTGAGGGTGGGGTTTTGACTCATTCATTTCAAATTGTTTGCTCTCCATCAAGTTGCCAGAACTGATACACTGCAACGGGGACAGCGCTCCTCCAGCCAGAAATATTTTTCGAAAATGTGAGTGGTATGAATACTTGACTTCGATAAACCTGTAAAAGCAATACTTAGGAGGCTAACTTCTTTCAATTAAAAAAATGTATGCAACTCCAACCCCTGGGGCCCTGCGGAGGTGGGGGGGTGTTTGTTTTGTTCTTTTCCTTTGAGATTCCAGAAAGGAGTCCTTACGAAGAACCTCATGGTTGACAAAGGGCAGAAGGGTCAGGGCCTCCCCAGTTGGAGATCCAGTGGGGTTTGGAGAGTCTGTCCAAGCTGCGTTGGTGTCGGAGTCCCAACTCGGCCCCCTCCCAGCTTCCACGAGCCTGACAAGCCAGGGCCCACCTTGGTTGTGGTGGGAAAGGCCTGGTGGCCAAGCTGAAAATCAGGCCTGAATCCCAGAGCAGTGGGAGGTGGGGATCCCCCATGCTGGGCACATGGTAGACCTCCCCTAAAGATGAGGGGAGTGGGCGGGTGAGGGAAGGAGCAAACGAAAGACTGAAGTTGGGTCCACGTGCAGTAATTCTCCCCAGTTTGCAGAACAGCTGATGCTTTTCAAAGTACCTTCACGTATATACTGTGTTGAACAAGGAATGGGTGGTCAGCTCCATTCTACAAGTGAGGAGACCAAGGTGTGGGAGAGGAAATGTCCGGCAGAACTCAAGAGAAGGCAGTTACATACCACCTGTCTTCATGTGATTCTAAGAAGTGTTGCTAAGAAATGTGAACGGAAGACATTCAAGAAAAAGGGGAGTGGGGGAAGGGAGACATTTCTTTGGGAGAGAGGCCTGAGGGGAAAGGCAAGGGTTTAAAAGGTGCATGGCCTTGAAGTCCACTGAACGTGGAATCATGCCATCAGTGGACAGTGTGACTCCAGACGTCATCTGCCTTGATTCCTCTGGGCATCACTTCTCCCACCCAGCAAATGGGGAGCAATTCCAGCACCCGATGCCTATGCCTGCAGAGTGACCCTCAGAAGTCAGAAGTGGAGTTTGTATCTTGACTCCCTCTTTTATAGGAGTGTGACCTTAGGCAAGTCACATCTGTGAAATGGGGACTGTCATTTACCCACCTCATGAGTTTGTGTTAATGACAAAGTTGGCCCTCTGGGCAGACACTGCTCCACACCAGGACTCACAGCTTGGCAAGCAGAGCCCAGACTGGATTGCAGCCCCCATTTGCTCCCTTGTCCAGGCGCCTTGTGCAGTGCACAGACTGCCCAACCGCACTCGACAGCCCTGCCCAGGGAGTTTTTTTAATTTACTAAAATGCAAGATTTAACAGAGCAGGGACCTTGAGCATTTTATTGAGTACACCACAGTGTCACTATATATTTGTGGCATGAATACAGCAAATAAAGAAAGCAAAGTTGTGGTGAGGATTACTTGTTCATTCCACAAACATTTATTGAGCCCTTACTATGTGCAGGCACCTTGCTGGGTGCAGAGGGTGCCTCTGCACAGCAGTGAACAAACAGACAGGTTACCTGCCCTCTTGGAGCTCACATTCTAGGACAAGAGCAGACAAATAAGTGTGAAAAAGATAAACTAGTGACAGGATAGGCCAGGGGAGGGGTGTCCGCGTTTACTACCGTCCTGAGGAGCTGTCCTTTAAACTGAGTCCTGCAGGCCGTGTGAAGAGCTGGGAGAACATTCCAGGCAGAGGTGAGAATGAAACACACGCATGTGTGTAACAATGACAGCCCACACGCAGGGAACTGGATGCCAGGCTCTTGTTCTCAGCATATTTGCTCATCAAATCTCCACGTAACCCCGTGAAGAAGGTACTGTGATTATGCCCATTTTACGCATGAGGAGACTGAGGCACAGAGAAGTAATTTGCACAAGTGAGTGGTGAGCTGGACACTGAGCTCAAGCAGTCTAGCTCTAGAGTCTGAGATGCTTGACCCTACACCGTGGTCCCTCTTGATAATGGGGGTGGGGGGGCTCAGCACGGTGCCTGGCACAAAGTAATAATACTTGCTAATGTTTATTGAGCACTTACTGTGTCCCTTGTGCTGTGATAGCACTTTACATGTATCAACTCATTTAATAAGTGGTAGCTATCATTTAAAGTCTTTACTATGAGTAATTATAGCCTCTGACCTCATTTTATCACCTCTGAACAGACCAAAAGCAGTGGGGACAGTTGTGCCCACCCCACCTGGCTGAAGGGTGCAGTAGATGCCTGGATCAGAAGGAGACTGTCTTCCTGTGGCTGCACAAGTGGGAGTTCCGGGGACTCTACAAGGTCCACAAATGCAGGCACACCCTGAGGGGTGATGGCCCAGCTACAAGGCCTGATGCTCTGAGCCACTGGACCAAGGCGGAAGGCACTACCTTTCTGCGAGGATTGCCAGCGGGGCAGCGGGGTCAGAATTCCTCTGACCCTCCCAACCCCCAACACCCACTTACTGGGAAGAGGAGGAGAGTTTGAGGAACCAGGCATCAGGGCTGGCGCACTGGGGCACAGGCAGCTCCCACAGCCACCAGCAGAGAGCCAGGTCGTCCCAGATCAGGGCTTCTGACCGAGCCAGCCGTGCCCCAGTGAAAAACAACAGCAGCCGACCTGGCAGCTCTCTGTGTAGACAGCAAAGCTGCCAAGTCCCTTCCAGGCTTGCCGTGGCCAGGGCTGGATTCCAGCTCAGCTAAGAAACGACTCCCAGGGTAGAGCAGAGGATCACAGACAGAGGAAAACACTCTGCAAGGCTCACGGTGCTTCAGCCTTGCTGACCCCCAAATAACGAATTTTCCAATGAATGGTAGGAAGCCATAGAGAAAATCCTTTCCCGAAAGACAGAACTTGAGCCGAAGTGGACTCTGCTGTGTGTGTTGGGCTGAGGGGGGTGGGGAGGGCAAGAGAGCGAGGGCCCCCGTCAACTAGCCATAGAATATGGCAGAAGTGATGCTGTGTGACAGCTTCTAAGGCTGGGTTACAGAAAGGGCAGGGCTGTTCGCCATGGCCTCGGTCTCCTCTGCCCCCACAACCTCTCTTCCTCTTGGGGTGATCACCCTTCAACGCAGCCACCATGCTGTGAGGAAGCCCAAACTAGCCCACAGGGAGCGTCCCCCCTGCCACTTCCTTAGAGGAACCAAGGCCCCAGCCACTGGGCAGCATCGGGTGCCAGACATACGCGTGACCGAGCCTCCAGACAACCCCAGCTGACACTGAGTGGGGCAGAGACAAGCCGTCCCCGCCAAGCCCTGCCCGAAGGACAGGTGTGTGAGCAGAATAAATGTGTGTGCTGTTTTCAGCCACTGCGTTTTGGGGTGGTTTGGGATGCCTTAGCTAGCCGGAAGAGTGGGCATCCAAAATGGTCATCACGGTATAAACCCAAACACAGGACCTGCCCGTGGGATTAAATGAGCCATTTAACATGTAGTGAAAAAAGACACAGGAAATGAAGGCAAAAAGGCAGATGTGCTCCAGTCCATCGCCCCGCCCCCCCTCTGTTAGTGTACCATCAGCTCTTCTCCTGCTAAGGTCCAGTGTGTCTGGCCAGGCCTAGATTTGGCCTTGGCAAACAAAGTTAGTGCAAACCAGTGAGTCCCAGAGACAGAAGGCAGCTGCCGTAGAATCCCAGCCGGTCATGGTTTGGGAAATCAGCAGGCAGGGGATGGTCGCTGGTATGCTCAGAGAGTGCCCTTTAGGAGAGCAGCGTGGAGAAGTGCTTTCTCCCCGGGCCGGCAGGGACCTGGGCAGGTGGGGGTGTGGCCGCTTCGTCCCTCTCTCCGGCCTGGCCACAGCTGTCTGCAGTGTCCTGCAGGGAATGCCTCAGGGCTCTTGGGTACACAGCAGCTGCCACCAGGCACCAGCCCATCTGCCAGGGCTGCAGTGGCTGAGCAGGGCTGACATCAACCTGCTCCCCGAAGGAGCCGAGGGCTGGGCCTGGGTCTGTTCGCAGAGCAGGCCATAGGTCCTTTCCGCAGCTGGGCGGGGGCCGACTCTGAGCCGCCTGGGCTGGGCACCAGGACGCCGAGGCTCACGGGAAACAGCCCAAGAAGAGCTGTGTCCACAAATAACCAGGTCAGGGTCCAGCACGGTCAGTGTCCTTGGAGAACAGGCTGTGAGAGGTCAGGATGGGTGGAGATCAGGCAGCTTTAGGACAGGGCAGTTCGACACATGGATAAAGTGTGGTCGAGATTGGGGATGGGAGGGATGGTAGGAATGGAGGAGGGGGATGTCCCAGGTCGCGGGAGCATGGAAGTGAGGGGACAGTCATCCGCACAGAGAGAGGCAGGAAACTGGTAGAGCAAATTCCTATGAAAACAATGCCGGGCATCGGGGCAGCCGACAGGTTGAAACAGCAGCCGGGATGGCTGGGGCGTCCTCGAAGGCAGACCTTCCCAATGCTGAGGGCTGTGGGACGTGCACGGCTGACCCACCTGTCCTTCCCTGGGTCCCACGCCTGCCCACAGGGAGGATCCTCAGAGCCCAAGTCCTCAAAGCCTTTAGAAGACACCCCACCGAGCCCAGCACAGGGGGATACGGGGTGGGCCCAGATGGCACATGGTCCAGGAGTTGTCACCCAGCTCCCACCTGCTGCCCCACCCATCTTTTATGGATTCTGACTTCACAGGACACTGTCCCCAGGGACCCCTGTGGTTCTCCCCTTCCAAGCTCACCTCAGTTACCTTGTCCCAGGCACAGCCTGGATCATCTCAGGATGATCCTTGAGTCCAGCTGCTGCAGGTGTTCCTGGACGCCAAAAGGGATGGTGGGCGTCCACATCCTGTGATGGGGGCACGGCACACAGAGGTTAGAGGAGAGGGGGTGGCCCCAACGCAAGCTGCCCCCAAATCCCTCCTCCCACCTAGCCTAGTGTGGGGTCATGGGGACACCAGAGGCCTAGGAGCCCCAAGACCCCTTTTTAAAAACTGATTCTGCCGCTGACTTGCTGTGTGATCTCAAAAAGGTTAGTTAACCTATCTATGCCTTATTCTCCTCATCTGCAAAATGGGTCTTACAAGAGCCACGTTACCCCTCCTAGAAGATATGAGTGATTATGTAGACGAAAGTGCTTTGAAAGACAATAAAGTACAGTACTGGACAGTAGACATCATAGTGATATAATAATAAATAAGTTTCAACCATATGAAATTGCCAGGTGTGTAGGTCAAAAATGGTTGAATATAAGCAATTTCATATTGTTCAGCCTAGTATATAGAACATTTTTGTGTACCAGATACTCTTCTGATTATATTGACAAATATTTATATTGATATAAATATTTAAATAGGGGGTAAATATTATTGTCACTCCCATTTTACAGATGAAGAAACTGAGGCCAGGGACTTCCCTGGCGGTCCAGTGGTTAGGACTTGGTGCTCTCACTGTTGAGGGCCCAGGTTCAATCCCTGGTCCGGGAACTAAAATCCCGCAAGCCATGCAGTGTTGCCAAAAGAAAAAAAAAAAAAAAAAAAGAAGAAACTGAGTCCAGAGGGTTGATGTGTCTGCTTGCCCAAGGTTGAACGCTGGTGAGGGGCAGAGCGGGATTTGAGCTCAGGGCTCACAAGGTGAACCACACACTGACTCTCCCTCCACCACTGGTGAGACTTACGCCAGCTTCTCCACGTGAGGGCACTTTCTCAGGCTGGCAGTGAGCTGCTGGGCCCCGGCAGCTGTGAACTTGTTGTACTGGACACTGGGAAGAGAAACCCATTGTGGATCCTGGCCCTGGGGACCAACAAGCCCCAGACCAAGGTCATCACCACGCTCTCAAAAACCAGACCTCAGCCCAGCCCTTCCCATGATGCCAGCAGGAGACCCTGGTCCTCCCAAGTCCCGGCCCCACCCCGACTGCCCAGGCTCCCACACTCACTCCAGCACCCGGAGGGACACCATGTCTGGAAGCACGTGTGCCAGGCTCTCGGCTCCCACGTCGCAGATGCAGTTATTGTACAAGCTGCCGGAGACAGCGGTCAGGGCAGGGGCCAGGGGTGCTGGGGGGTCAGGGCCCAGGCGGAGCCACACCTAGCCGGGATTACTGCCCCATTTAACAGAGGGGGAAACTGAGGCCCAGGGAGTTGAGGCTGCTTCTCTGTGGTCACTCAGTGAGTCTAGGGAAGCAGCAGGACTAAGTGGAGGTAGCTTCCCATCTGAGACAGCTCAAGTTCAAATCCCAGCTCTGTGGCTTGCTGCCTGTCTGATCTTTGGCGAGTTACTCAGCTCCCCTGTGATTCAGTTTGCTCCTCCATAAAATGGGCATGATAGAGTAATTGTGGGGAGGAGTAAATGAGTTAACGTTGGTAAAACACCCAGAACAGGGCCCGACATGTGGAATGAACTACATGTTAACTATGGTTATTATACCTCCCAAGGGGGTTTGTGAGGGTTATACAAGTTACTGTGGGGGGGTGGGGCAGCATCGGGGATAGCAGGAGAGAGAGAAACCCAGAGTCACTGGGCAGGCTCGGGTGTCTATATTATATTCAGTCACCATCAGCAGTGTCAGAAATAGCACGACAGGTGTCGCTGGTGCCAACTTAAGCTGTACCTTCCTTAACGAGCGTCCTTTTAACAAGCCAGGTGCAGCCACGGTTCTAATTTCAAGGCCGTGACTTTGCCTTGACTCAGCCTCAGAGCAACACTGCAGGGCTGCATGTAAAAGCAGCAAGTCTACACTGCAGCAAAGTGGATTCAAGCTAAACTCCAGGAGCCCCTGATGTCATAGGTCGGCCGCTACCAGGGCAGGAACCAGGTAGGGGTTTTACAATCCCTTCCTGGGATGGATCTTAGAACAAGGAGGCCCTTCCTCACCCACAGGAAGAGGATTCTTCCCATATTTCATTGATGCCAAGATGTACATGTTCACATTTGAAAATCATTGCGATCATTAACAATGGATGTCATTTAATTAGCCGCGTTTTGTCCTCTTAATGGTGTTTTACAAATGGATGGCATCTTACAGTCCATAAAATATGAGGTTTCTTTTTTTTTTGGCCGTGCTGCGCAGCTTGCAGGATCTCAGTTCCCCGACCAGGGACTGAACCCAGGCCACAGCAGTGAAAGCCCGGAATCCTAACCCCTAGGCCACCAGGGAACTCCCAGTATGAGGTTTCTTAAAGTGTCAGTCAGATCACATATCACCCCCACATGCCCCACCTGCTTCTCCATTCACAATGGAAAAGCCCCCAACCACTCTCCTGGCCTGCAAGGGTCTCCCTGCATGATCTGGCCTTCCCTGACCTCTCCCATCTTATCTCCCACCCTCTGTCCCTCATTCCCTATAGCCAGCCACAGAGGCCCCCCTTCTGGCCCTCAAAGACCCAACCTCTTTCCCACCTCAGGGGTTTTGCCTCTACTGTTTCCTCTCCCTGGAATGCTTTTCCCTGAGAACATCCCACAGAAGGGGGAGGGTCACCTCCTCAGGGGTCTCCTGACCTCCCTGGTGAATTCAGTACTCCCTATTGTACCCTCTGGGGCCTTTGTTAGTTTCCTCATTCCCAGCATGAATCAGTGTTTTAAACATTTTGTTTATGCACGTGCTTATTTATTATGCAAGGAACTTGAGAGCAAGACCCACCTTGGTTTTGTTCATAGCTGTATCTCTAGTTTCTAGCACGGGTTCTGGCCCATGGTTGATATTAGAGAATATTAGATACCCTCACAACTCTAGGGTGTGCCAATCACATAGACTACAAACTGCACAGCACACAACCTATGCAGCTGCACTCAGGGACCCTGGCTGGAAGGATAATGGGCTGGAAGGACCCATTAGCCCCGGGGAACCACCAGGCACCAGGCTGGAAGTAAGCAAAAGCAAGAATGTGCTATTCCAAGGCCCGCCAGAAGGTGACAGTGTAGGCACGGACTGCTGTGTGCGTGACAAGAGCCAGCTAAGGCTACCTGTGCATAGTCAGTATTCTAGAAACCACCCCGGACTCCAGAAAAGGCCCAGTCCTGCCATGCCCCGGGGAAAGAGGACCAAGATTTATTAAGCACCAGAGCCAGGCATTGCACCAAGCGCTTTCCATAGGCTATTGGGATGGTACCCATTTTCCAGATGAGGAAACAGAGGCTCGGGATGAGTAAGTGACTTGCCCGGAGTTTGCCAGATGCCCTTCCCCAGGGGCTGCTAATCTTGTTCAGGGCGGTGGCATCACCCAACTCCAGGAGTGTGTGTTCCTGTTGGATTTTTGGTCGGCGCCCCCCACTTCCTATCCCCACCAAGTTGTGCAACACTGATGTGGTAGAACAGCCTGTAGTGATTGCTTTCAGGGTCCCAGTGTTTGACCTTACAGCTGGCACCAAGGGGGTTCTCTGCCTGCCCTCCAGCCCACCAGCTCAGCACCTGACCAATAGAGGGCCCCACTCACCTCAGCCTGAGGAGGGACGCAGCCAGCAAGGGCAGGGCCTCGGCCAACTTGCAGGCACCCAAGTCAGTGATGTTGTTCTGGGACAAACTGCAGGAGTACAACAAGGGGAGGGCTCAGGGCCAAACCTGAATGCCTTTTCCCATCTGTGTCCATCACCCCAGGCTCCGGCAGGGCTGGGAACCCCTGCTTCCTCACAGGGCATCCCAGGGCAGCAAGCACAAGACATTCTACCTGGATGAGAGTCGTGGGTGCTGAACTGTGTGAGGGCGCTATGGGTAGACTTGGGCTAAATCAGTAAAACGATACAGTCACGTCCTGAGGCTGAGTGGGATGATGGGGGTGAGGATGCAGATGAGACAGAGATCGCGCTCCCCCCACACTTGTTTTATGATTTTATAGCAGCCATTCTTTTCCCTTTGGACCATTTCTCAGCACTGTCATTACATAAGGGTTTACATTATTTGTTTAATGACGTGAACTCCACGAGGTGAGGGGTCGAGTCTGTTTTGTTCATTACTCTATCCCTGTGCCTACAGCCGTGCCAAGCACATAGTAGGTGCTCAGAAAATGTTTAAGTGGGGTTAAAAAAGGAAGGAAAGAAAGGTAGGAGAGAGAGGGAAATAGAGGGAGGGAGGAAGGATGTAAGGAAGGACGAAGGGAGGGAAATCTAGCTTACTCACACTGTTTCCTTGAACACTATAAATTACTTAATAAGTCTCAGTGTCCTACCATCAAGGAAATCCCTAAGTGAATTCTGGTGAGTTCTGTGGCTGCCCTGGTCGTGGTTGTGGAGTAGAATGTGGGTAGATTTTGACGATCCCTCTAGGTTCAGTAAAAAATCATGTTGACCCTCCTGCATCATATCCATCTGCTATTTCCCAAACCCAGAACAGTTTTTTTTTTTAATAGAAATTCACTATTTTGATAATAATGTTTTACTGATAAATCCTAATCTATCTCTCCTCTCTCACCTCCCCAGTCTTTCTCTCACTAAACATTGCTCACATTCATTACTGTACACTTCATAATTATGGATGCTTGTTTGCTTGTTTACTGCGTCTCCTCCCTAGAAGATCCCTGAGGTCAGGGGCTTTGCTTTGTTTAAAGCTGGGTCTCCAGGGCCTTGAATGGTGTCTGCACATAGTAAGTGCTTCTTACGTATTTGTTGATTAAATGAATAAATGATTGGTTGAATGGCTGATTAAAGAAATGATTGAATGAATGAATGAATGAATGGGTGGATGATTAAACGAATGCACGATTGAATGGATGAGTGAATGAAAGAATAAAAAAGCTGGACTTTGGGGACAAATGCAGCAGGAAGGGCAGGCCCAGCGCACTCACTTGAGCGTCTCCAGGGCCTTCAGCTGAGGGAAGGTGGCCGAGAGCTGGGCGACACCCTCGTCCCCGATCTTGTTCTCGCTCAGCGAGTCCAGGCTGCAGATGGAATCAGATGGGGGGCCATCAGCCAGCACCCTGGAGGCCACCCGACCCTCCCCCACCCTCCGACCCAGCAGCGGCCTCCTCCCATGCTCCCACCCCTGAACACACCATGGCCAGATGCAGCTGCAGCTCCGAGCATTTGAGAGCAAATCTTCATCACCTGGGACTGCCAGGCCAACAAGTGGACGAGGCGCTAACTACCCATGGACCTGAGTCACTGTTTTCCTTCCTGGCGGCCCCATGAGCTGGGGCAACTTCCTTAACCTCTAGAGACCTCAGTTGTACAATGGGATCATGTTCCCCGACACTGCCTCCCCATGGGATTGCTGGGAGCAGCACATGAGAGGAAAAGAGTTTTGAAGATCACGAAAGGATTCAACCTATTTTTATTGTTGGGGATTTCCTTCTGCCATCGCTTCCCTGCAGTTGGGGCATCTGGTCACTCACACCAGCCACACTGAGGAAGCAGCAGGACACAGAGAGAGAGAGAAAGGGACAAACAAGGCCAGGGTTTGGGGTTGTCAAAGCCCGAGGTCTCCAGGAGGGATTCCGGGGTCTATACTCACTCCAGATGCTGAAGGGAAGAAAAGGCCTCAAGGATCTTCACCAGTTTGGGAAAAGCCTGAGGGCCCAAGATGGGGCCCAGCCTAGGAGGCAAAGAGCAGAGTTAAGACCCTGAAGCAGTCATGGCCCCTCTACTGGACCCCACAGAAGGCAGGCCCATCTGAGGCCTTACCTCCCCCCAGCTCCACCTGGTGGGACCCCAATCCCTTCTGCTTCAGGCACATTTCACAAAGCCCACTCAAGAGGCCAGCTGGGCTCCCAGCTGGGGGCTCCCCATCTTTCATCTCTGAGTGGGGAGCCAGTTCTTACTCCTGCCAACATCCACATGCACCCTTCTCCCACCCTGGCCTGGGGAAGTGGTTCCCAAATGCTGGCCTGAGGACCACCACCAGTGATGAGAAAGATGGTTTACTTATTTGCCATTGCTGTTTAATAACAAATAGAACCATTTCTTGAGCACTTTTTATGTGCCAGGAACACACTGGGCCCATCACTCATATCAGACCTCATTTAATCCTCACAATGACTCTGAGCTAAGAGCACTTCTTATCCCCATTTTACAGATGGGGAAACTGAGGCACAGAGAGGTTAACTAACTCATACAAGGTCACACAGCCTGGATGGACATTTAGACCAGATTTCGAGAGAATGAGAAAAATAAAGACAACAGAGGGCTATTTTGTTTTTTTTTGTTTTTCTTTTATTTATTTATTTATTTATTTTTAAAAATTTTGGCCACGCCACGCAGCATGTGAGATCTTAGTTCCCCGACCAGGGATCGAACCCACGGCCCCTGCCTTGGAAGTACGGAGTCTTAACCACTGGACCGCCAGGGAAGTCCCTGTTTTTAAAATATGGTTAAGTGTACTCAGTGTAAAGAACAGTCTTTTATTCTGAAATTATATCCTTTGAACTTTTTTGACATTAAAATGTTCATTTTTAATAAAATTATGGTGTCAGCAGCGGTTATTTCACTTGTTTAAATGAACATACTTGATACAAATTAAAAGATGGTAACTGCACATAGTCACTGAAATTCACTCTGAAATATTCTCAGTCTTTGAAACCCCAAAGTCTGGGAACTACTAGCCTCAATGAAAGGTCACAAGATGGGAATCCGTAATCTGATTTGAATCTGGGCTCTACCACTTAGCTTCTGTGGGGCTTTTTGGGCAAATCCCTTCACCTCTGAGTCTCAATCTTCTCAAATTTAGCCCCAACCTTAGGAGGTTTTTGGAAAGATTAAGGAATTCATTTATCAAATATTGATTGCTTGCCTACTGTGTGCCAGGCCCGTCAAGCCTGTCACGCAGACAGCCATGAACAAAACAGACAAAAATCATTGCCCTCGTGCAGCTGACATTCCAGGGGGCAAGACAGATAATCAAAGAAATCAGTAAACTCTCTGGTGTGGGAGATAATTGATACAGAGAAAAGCATAGTGTGAGCGGGGCAGAACTGTACTTTTAAATACAGGAGTCAGAAAAGGCCTCTCTCACTGAAAACTAGAAGAAAGTGAGGGTGTGGGCCATGCTGATACCTGGGGAAAAGTGTCCTGGGTGGAAGGCACAGCCAGTGCAAAGGCCCAGGGGTCGGACCATGCCTAGTGAGGTTGAAAACCGTCAAGAGGACCCACGTGTCTGGAAAGAGTGCAGGAGGTGAGGGTGAAGAGGTAAATGGGGGTTGAATCAGGGAAGAATCGTCTACCAGCAGAGCCCCTGCAGGGTTCTGAGCGGCTGAGGGGCCTAATCTATATGCACATGAGATCTACAGGGTGCCCGGCGTGGTGGCTGCCAGTCTCACGCCCAGAATAGTCCTTTCCTTCCTTCCTTCTTTCCTCAGAACTTTCTCAGGGCTTCTGGCCTGCAGGTGGCTACTCTCCGGGTTCTGGGCTGTTCTACCCCACGGCTGCTGTTCCCCAGAGCACAGTTCCGACCTTGAACTAGGGGCTTTTTAAGCTAAAAATAATTCAAAGCCAGAAGGGGCCCTTGGTGATTGTTTTCATACAGTTCCTCTTTTCAGCAATATTTTTCACCTCTGCACAAATTTGGCCTCTTGTCTCTGTTCAGAAGAAGAAACGCCTGGCTTTTTCTGGGGCACGGTGGGGGAGCTGTGATCAAGAAGAGCAGACAGCTTGTGGGTGACCAGCTGGGGACCTTGGACAAGTTACTTAACCTCACTAGGCCTCAGTTTCCTCATCTATCTCCCAGAGTGGCTCTTGAAATTAATAAGATTATGGCACTGAGTATACTGTAGTTGTTTAATAATTCCTTCTTAATAGTTGGATGATTTTAGATCCCTAACAAGGACCTACCACGAATTTAACTTTTTCGTTTGTTGGAGCAACAGCCAGGCTGACCTGACATTTGTGACTTTGGACAAACAATTTACACTCTCAAGGCCTCAGTGTCTGCTTCTGTACAATGGGGAGATAATATCTCCACCCAGCATGGTTCATTCCTATTTCTTTGTCAAGCTTCAATGCTTCAGTCTCCTCCTCCAGGAAGTCACCTTGACCTCCCCTAAGTCTTCACGCTCACAGCCCTTGAGTTTCTGGCCACTAATCACATCAGGTGGTAATTATCTATTTACACTGGACGGCAAGCTCATTGAGAACAGTGGCCTTGGTCATATGAGTAGGTCTGTTGAATGAGTGGATGCGAATGAGCATGTTCACCAGCAAATGGGCAAGTTAGCTTCACCCCCGAGAGCCTCCAGGACTAGCCCAGACCGGCCATGCCCCAGCTGCTGGAAGCTGGTTTCCAGAGTGGTGGGGCGAGAGGGTAAGAATGATTCTGAGGACCCATCTCCATTCTGGTGGCACAAGCTCAGCTAATGCCAGAGGAGGAACCTCGTGGGGACCCGAGACAATTTACCCCTTTGCTTACGCAAACTCCAGCTTCTTTAAGTCTCGGACGGCAGGGAGTTCCCCGGGCGTGTCTTCAGAGGAACTTCTTGTCCTGGAGAGAACGGGCAATGTTAGGGAAGAGCTGGTTCCTCACCTGTCATGGGGCCCCCTCCTAGGGGGAACGCCTGCCCCAGTGCCCAAAATTCCCCAGAAGGACTGCCTTCCCTGGGCTACTGTTGTCCCCTTGTTAAAAAGAAAAACCTCAGGACAGGATATTATTAAGGCATTACTGTGCGTTTCACGGAAAAGAGCCTCGGAGGAGGCATTACCCACACCCATCCCAGACAGCGCATAGTAGGTGCTCAAACAATGTATGATGAAGGAATGAGGGAAAGACAGTTGCTCTGTGGTCACGTTTCCTCTGCCCTCTGAACCTTAGACCTCTGCCATCTAGAAAATGGGAATGATACTGGTCCTGGCTGCCTTGAAAGGTGGCCATAGGTGTCATTTGTGTTACTAGATGCAGAAGGCAGCTTATGAACTCTTAGCAGTAGAGAATATCTCCTTGGCTTTAGCTGAGAAAGAATTTGGTACATGATGGCAAGTTCTGAAGTGGACAGAGTGATAAATCTTGGGGGCTCTGCCTGGGTGGTGACTGCAGTGAGAGATTTTGGATGGTCATTGGCTGGCGGGGAGCAGGGGAGGTCCCCCCAAAAGAGGAAGAAGTGCTAATAGAAAACTTAATATTAGGTCCTGCATGGTGTGGACCAGCTCCCATGCCCTTTGCCTCTCACCTCTGGATCTGCACAAGGTTGCCCAGGTCTTCCACATCCTTCATGGATTCAGCCTTGAAAGGCTCAATGGTGAACTTCTCCTTCACTGCTCGGAGTAGCTTGGCCTCTCCATGCTGCTGTAGGGACTCCCACAGCTCCACTGTGTCACTCAAGGCAGCCCTGTGGAGGAAGGGCCTCAGACCCAGTCATGGTGACCGGGCTAGACCATAATGCGGGGGGTGGGGGGGGCGGCTCCATGAAGGGACCTCTTACCTATTCAGATACTTTCCTTCCTCAACTTAACCCCTACTTCCTCTAGAAAGTTTTCCATGACCACTCAAGCCCTCCTCAATTCCTCCTTTTTCTCAACTCTCCCAGTGGTTTTATTTCCCTTTTTGCTTTGGCTACCAGGAAGCTCAGTGCTAAATTCTCAGTTGAATCACTACAATGGTGTAGACCTTACAGCTTGGGTAAAGTATGCTTAGGGGGAAGGTGGGAGAGATTCTCTGGAGATTAGGCTTAAATGATCAAACAGATCCCTGAAGGATTTAGATTCCTTAATTTAAATTAAGGAACTTTGACTTCATCCTGAGGGAGGTGGGGTGCCTCTGAAAGATTGTAAGGAAGGATGGAATATGATCAGATGCAATTTCTAGGGAGATGTGCGCTGATGGTTGAATATAAAGTGGAGTGGAAGAGGAGAATGGAAGCAGGGAGGTCAGGGGAGGCTATGCCTTTAATCTAACCATGAAAAAACGGTGGCTTGATCAGGGGATGGAGAAAAGAAAACGAATTCAAACCCAGGCCAGTCTTAGATTCTAGACGTGGCCCAGTGCCTGGCATAAGGCCAGCCTTCAAATACTGGTTGAAAGAATGATGCTGGCTGTGTGACCTTGGGCAAGCTACTGTACCCCTATGAGCCTTGGCTTCCTCATCTTAAAAAAGGATAGAATCACTTCTGCCCCCATCTGGCTGCCGTTCATACTAAATGAGACCCCACAGAGTCAGCACTGGGCACAGCACCAAGACTGCTGTAGGTGCCCAAGGCAAAGGAGCCCACTCTCCTGCCCCCAGACCCCACCTGAAATGGGTGACACAGCTGAGTCCCACGAGGCTCCCCAGTCCAGAGGGGTCAACGCCAGTGCTGCGGAGGTCCAGGGAGAAGTCTCGGCCCGCCGCCTCCAAGGCGCTGCCCAGCACGTGGGTGTCGGGAGGTGTGAGCCGGGTGCCCAGGAATGAGAGGTGGGCCGGGAGCCCCTGCAGCACATGCTGCCAAAGCCCAGCATCCAGCGCCTCGTGGGCGCAGTGCAGCAGCTCCAGCAGCCGGCCCGCCTTCAGCGTCCCAGGCTGCAGCCGCTTCAGGTACCTGGTGAGGACCTTCTGCTTCCTGTCTGCTGAGGTGGAGGCCGCCAGCCCTGCCAGGGCTCCCAGGCAGCGGGCACGAGGCTGGAAGACCAGCCCGACCAGAAAGCGCGGCACGCCCTCCAGCCAGTTGTCATAGGGCCTCTTCTTCCTCGGGGTCAATGCCAAATACTGCGGCAGCTCCTTGTCCTTGATTTCGCTGCTCAGAGCCAGCCACACGGCCCCCAGGAAGCATTGCAGGAGGAAGCTGGAGAAGGCCAGCTCGGTCTCCGGGGCCCCCGGCGTGGGCTGCACCAAGCCCTGGGCCACAGCCCAGGCCCTCACCTCGGCCGATGGGAACTGGCCCTCCCGCAGGCTGCTCTGGTGACCGCGGCCCAGCTCCCAGGCCAGCCTGGCCAGTCCCACCAGGGCCCCTGGGGGGCTGTCACGGGCTCCTGGGCCTAGTAAGCCAACATAGAGGCCCGTGAGCGTGGAAGGCAGCTGGGCCTCGTCACCTAGTTCCAGGAGGGCCTCCGAGAGCTGGCACACGGCCCGGCACACAGTGGGGCTATGGCTGTGACTCAGGAGAAATGGCTGGGACTGGAGGAGCGCCAGGGCTCTCTTTTGGTGCTCGGTGGCCCCCGAACACTCAAAGTAGCGCATCACATAGGTCTCGGCCTGCTGGGTGGAGAAGCCGGCCACTTCGAACAGAGCGTCGGCCTTGCTCAGGCTCTGGGCCAGGCGGCCTCGGGGCCGGGCTGTAAGCAGCAGGGTGCAGCCGCGCAGCAGCTTGCGCTGGAAGAGGCTCGCCAGCAGCCCCCGAAGGGAGCGGAATTCTGCTGACACGGGTCCGCCCGCGCTGTGCAGGAAGCCGTCTTGGGCTTCGAGCTCCTCGAAGGCATCCAGGATGAGCAGAATGCGGTCGGGCCTCCTCAAGATGTAACTGAAGACCTCGTCGTCCCCTGACAGTGGCTGTGAACCCAGGGAGAAGAGCAGATCCTGCAGGCGGTAGGTGTCCCCCGGATGGTCCAAACAGTGGCAGGGGATGCAGAAGATAAAGTCGTACTGTGGCAGCTGGCCGCAGGCCCAGGCCCAGCTCACGGCCTGGACCCAGTGACTCTTCCCCTGTCCTGCTTTGCCCAGCACGGCGATCACCTGCGTCTCACGTGGCCGCCGGTGGTTGCTAGAGGCCCGCAGCACCTCGCCCAGACCTCCTCGGGCCGGCTGCCGCTCTGCCCAGTCCAGGGTGGTCAGCTCTCTGTCCTGGCTTTTGCCGCCGCTCCTCTCCAGCCTTACCCTCACCAGGTCCACCTCCACCAGGATGCCTTCCGGGCCTGCGGGCTTAGCCTGGTACTTGTTCCGTAGCGAGCAGTAGAATTGTTCCACACTCTCTGCACAGGTCAAAGGGTGTGGGGTGGGGGAGAGGAGGATGCTAGTGGCAGGACTGGCCACTGTGAGGGCAGCAGAGTGGCCAGCCCGGCCACCATCACTAGCTTGTTCATCCATTCATCAAAGTCTTCCTCGACTGCCTTCTTGATTAGCTGCCTCCCTCAATTACCCGGACACTCATTCATTCATTCCTACACCCATTCATTCACTCATCTTCTCACTTGATTATCTGTCCACTCTTTCATTTACTCACTAACCTTCTTCTTTTGTTCACTCACCATAGGGAGGTCATGGGGGGGTGGGTGGTGGTAAGAGTTAAGATAGTGGAATCCAGGTTTCTGGTTCAAGTTCCAGCTCCACCACTTATTACTGTTATCTTGCGCATGTGATATACCCCACTAGGCCTCAGTTTCCTCATCTGTAAAATGGGGATCATACTGGGGTTGTTTATGACTTTGTTTGTTTGTTTGTTTTGGCTGCACCGGGAGGCATGCGGGATCTTAGTTCCCTGACCAGCGATTAAACCCGCGCCCCTGCAATGGAAGCGCAGAGTCTTAACCACCGGACCACCAGGGAAGTCCCTGTTTACAACTTTATTTTTTTATTTATTTATGGCTGTGTTGGGTCCTTGTTTCTGTGCGAGGGCTTTCTCTAGTTGTGGCAAGCGGGGGCCACTCTTCATCGCGGCGCGCGGGCCTCTCACCACCGCGGCCTCACTTGTTGCGGAGCACAGGCTCCAGACGCGCAGGCTCAGTAACTGTGGCTCACGGGCCCAGCCGCTCCGCGGCATGCGGGATCCTCCCAGACCAGGGCTCGAACCCGTGTCCCCTGCATTGGCAGGCAGACCCTCAACCACTGCGCCACCAGGGAAGCCCCCTGTTTACAACTTTAATGACTGACTACATCTCATGTGCCTGGAAGTGTACCTGGAACAGAGCCAGATTTAGTCATCTGGCCGTTCTCTCAGCTGCCTTTTCATTCCCACCTTCCATCCCTCCCACACCCATCATCCACTCCTGCCTTCATCCACTCTCTCAATCACCCACCCTTCCCTGTTTCATTCTCTCAGCCTCACAAACAAGATGTCAACACCTAGCATGGGCTTACGAGGGGCAGGTCCTCAGTAAATGTTGCTCTAAGTGTAGGTGTAACTGGCAGAATGAATGCTGAGATGGCGGGATCAAATGAGCACGTGAATGAATGAATGAATGAATGAGCCAACAAGTGAGGGACTGAATAAGTGTTGGGTGAATGAGTGACAGGAAGCCTCCAGCACCCGGGCAGAGGGACCCTGCCACCACTCACCAGGCCACTTGGGAAGCTTCCTGGAGGCCTTGTGAGCTGCTGGGCATTGGGTGGGGGACATCTCATCCACTGGAGAGGAAGAAGCCAGCGTCAGAGTTAGGGTGAGGGGCGCCCCAGGGACCTCCCTCCCTCTGGGGCATCAGTCCTCTGAGTATCGCAAGGTCAGAGCTGACGTGGGCTGAGTCTCCGCAAGATGGAGGTTACCAGGTGGTGACCCGAGGCTGTATCCTGCTCAAAGATGTCTTTTTTTGGCCAGCTGTACTTTAAAAATTTTCACCAGTGTTTTAAAAATCACAATATCTATGTTAAAATCAAGATCTCCAGATTCTGCTGACAATTCAGAAGATTTGGCTGCATTGAGCCTATTTTCCTGCCATGTAACAAGATGGTGAAGGCCGGTGGCCCTGTTTAGGTTTGGCATGGATTTTCCAATTGTTCCCCTCACCAACCCTCCCATGTATCCCCCTTCCCTGGAGACCCTCCCTGTCCTGTTTTACACAAACACAACTTGCCCGTGTCTGCAGGCAGCTCTGTTCGTGGATCTCATTGTCTGAGGCAATCCCTTCCCCCAGGGCCTCAGTTCTGCTTCCAGTAACTCTCACAGGCCCTGCTGGTTCTTACCTGTTAGGTTTGCACGGGAGGTCAGGGCTGGTTCAGGCATGCTGGGGAGGTCAGCTGCCGATGGGGCAAAGGGGCTGGTGGAGCCGGGCCGGTCTGGGGACTTCGGGAGGCTGTGGACAGCTGGGTTGCTGGAGGGGGGTGTTTGGCTGGCCTGGGGCACCTCACCTACATGGGGAGGGAAAGGAGTATAGAAACAACAAGGAGCCCACTTGGGTCACCCCCTCCCCAAATCAGGCTGTGGGGCTGGGAGTCTGGGGAAAGGCGAGGGGAACTTCCAGAGGAAGACATTTCAGGCCAAAGTTGAGGAAAGAGCTCTGGAGTTACAACTAGGCTCCTACAGCCTTGGTTTTCCCATCTGTGAAATGGACACAGTCAGCTCATAGGGAGCTTAGGGCAAGTGCTACTACGGCACTTTTCCCACTGTGTGGTCAGTACTCATTTTCCTGGATGCCCAGAACACTCTCTTGCTCCTGGGGCACCAATGCATTATACAAAAACTGGCATGCAACCTTCAAAAGATGCTCTTGAATTGAGTGGAAGTATCCCCTTAGCCTCATTCTCTCTCCCATCCCTGAGAGCCCAACATGCCTTCCCTTGGACAATTCACAACCTTTCAATGTGGCAGGTCAGCAGGGACCATTTTACTGACCTGGAAACAAGGCAATTCAGAGAAAGCTGTGCAAGGATGCATACCAAACTGTTCACAACAGTATACTAAAAGAGTGAGGGAGAGACTCAGTAATTCTTGTATCTCTTATTGCTTGGCTTGTTAATGAGCATGCATTGATGTTGTGCTTTTTTTTTAGAATTTTTTTTTTTGATGTGGACCATTTTTAAAGTCTTTATTGAATTTGTTACAATATTGCTTCTGTTTTTATGTTTTGGTTTTCTGGCCATGAGGCATGTGGGATATTAGCTCTGCGACCAGGGATCAAACCCACACCCCCTGCACTGGAAGGCAAAGTCTTAACCACTGGACGGCCAGGGAAGTCCCGATGCTGTGATTTTAAAATATAAGAAAGTTTAATTTTTTTTGAAAAAAAAGGAGAAACTAAGGCTTACTCGGAGGAAGTGACCCAAAAAATGCCACTTAGCCACTTGGTGTGTCACTCACCCAGACCACGTTGGGGAGCTCTGCTCCTCTGCTTTGATTTTTGGGAAACGGGGACAGAGATGGGTGTTCTGGGGAAGGAGGATCATGAGAAGGTGCTAGGCTAAAACTGCCAAATGTCTGGGGCAGGGGTGGGGTGGAGGGGGGATGGGATCAGGGGGTAGTCAGGTCACAGGCAGAGGGGGTGGGGAGCCCGGCCTCGCATACGCACCTTGGTAGATGAGTATACTGGAGACCCCTGTCCCAGCCCCTGAGATTTGCCAGAGCCCCTGGGGCAGAGTGGAGAGAGTGGGGATGATCTGGATGGGTCCAGCAGGGAGACTCAGGCAGCTCAACAAGGAACTGGAAGGGGGCGCTGCAAGAGACAAAGGCGGTGAGGTGGGATTCTCCATTAACATCTTAATTAACAGCTGACTCCCTTCTAAAGGGCTCCAGTCTTCCAGAGAGCCGCAGCTGTGTCTGCTTGCCTGTGGTGGTGTTGCTGGCACAGAGACGGTGCTCAGTTCCCAGCTGATGAAAGCACAGGGCTGGCGGGTGAATGCCCTAATTGGCGGGGATTCCCTGCTGTGTCTCCTAGGAATGTGTTTCCTTCCAGGGCATGTTCTCTGGCACAGACTGGGTTGATGGGGACACTGAGGCTGGCACTGGCTGGGACAGAAGTGGGGGACACTAGCAGGGGGAGGAATTCCTGTCCCTGGTGGCTCCTGCCTCCGGGGAGTGGGGAAGCCCACCCTCTCCAAGCCCCCTAACATACCGGTGTCTTTCCGCCGGGTCTGGCTGGATGCTGGCTCCTTGTTGAACAGAGCAGGTGGTGACGGGCAGGGCTGAGCCGAAGAGTCGCTCACTAGCCCCACCAGGAAAGCACCAGTCACCACGGGCATGGCTAGGGGCTCAGCTGTGAGGAAGGGCCAATGTTAGAGGCTGGGTGAGATCTGGGTGGGTGCCTGCAGGGGCCTTCCCAGGGTAGGGAGCGCTCCGGGAGCAGATCTCTGCTGGCAGTGGAAGGAAACTCCTGTCTTCTTCTCCGCCCTGGGTGAAGCTGGTTTCATCAGCAACTGCTCTGTGCCAGGCAGCCCTCTACCCCCAGCCTCCTCTTTGTGACGGGGCCCTGAGAGCTTCCTGCCATGGAGAGCTAGGGGTGGGATAGACCTATGAATAGGCTGTTAACCCAGGCCCCTACCAGCTTCTACAACCAGTCACTGAGCCCCCGGCCCCCTAAGAGGCCCCAAGCACTGCCCATCAGACTGGGGCAGGAGTTTATCTCCTCCATTTAATTGGGAGCCCTAGGAGGGTGGAGACTTGCCTCCCTCATCAGATTGGGAGCTCCCTGAAGACAGAGACTATTCCTCCATCATCCTGGGGTCTTCGTGGGCAGGGTCCCTGTCTTCTCCATCAGATTAGAACTTTCTGAGGGCAGGGACCAGGCTTCCTCCACTGGACTATCAGGCTTTCATTCCTCAGTCTGTTCCCCGCAGCGGGGCTGGTTGCCCAACCTTTGCAATAACAACTGAGTGGGAGGGGAGCGGAGAGGAAGGGAGGGGAGGATGGTGGGGGGATGATGAGTATGGGGGAAGAGGCTCGCTGAGGCATGGGGGCTCTACGCAGGGCGGGAGGGCACTGGGTAACCAGCTGATCCGAGGTGACTCTACACTCTGAAAGGAGACGTGTGGCCTGGAGGGGCAGTGGAACTAGGTAGTGGTGGTAGCGTGGGGTCTCAGCTCTGACTCAGAGTTAAGAGGAGGGAGGTGTTAGGGGAGAGGCTTTGTAGGAGGAGCTGAATCTCCCAGCAGTCCCTGAACTTCAGAGCATGGGCTATGGAATCATGATCTTGGTTTGAATCCCAACTCCACCTCTCACTTGCTGTGTGATCTCGGACAAGTGGCTTCACCTCTCTGAGACCCGGCTTTCAAATGCCAGTTTACATGCGGGCCTGAGGAGGCCCTGGCTTTCCTGCCCATCAATCTCCCAGGACCCACCCGCCCTGCTCACCTAGCTTCCTGTGCTTCAGATCCACAGGCAGCTCCTCTGGGAAGGCTGCAGAGAGAACACTATGATCAACAGCCCCAGGGAAGGGGTATTCCACGCCAGGAGGGGCTTGTGGACAGCAGGCCCTATAGCATTGCCTTAAATGGCTGGGAAGTGGCCTTGGGGGTTCCTTTCCCTCCCCAGCCCCCAACAATTTCTGCCCCCACTCATTTGCTTGAGCCCAAACCCCATCTTGAAGCACCCAGGACGGTGAGGCACTGGGAGAGGCAGAGCCACAGAGGGGACACAAGATGAGTTTGAGTTTAAAAAAATAATACTAAAAATTTAAAAAACCCTGCGTTTGGTCCCTTCCTAGCTGTGTGTCTGCAACACAGCCTCTCTGAGCCTTTGATCTCTCATCTGTGAAATGGGGGCAGTGATTCCCACTTCGCAGGAATGCATTGGAAATCAGTTGAGTGAGTATCAAGCACGTAACACACTGAGAAAACCCCTATGTGTCCCTTAGCAAGAGGCTGATGAACCAAATTATGGTTGATTATGTGAAATACCGCACAGCCCTAAAAATAACAAGGATGCTGAAGGACATATGGGGCAGTACTGGTGTCTGCAATTTACCTTGAAATGTTCCAAAAATAAAATCGCTGGATGGGTGGATGAATAGAGGGATGGCTAGAGATGTGTTAAGACCACTATAGCCAAACACTGAAGGTACAATGTAAGTGATGGGTATATGGTTGTTTGTAGTACAACTCTTTCATCTTTGCTGTATGTTGAAATTTTTCATAACAAAATATTAGGGAAAATGTTTATGAAACAAAAAGAAAGAAAGAAAGAAGGAAGGGAAGGAGGGAGGAAGGGAAGGAGGAAGAAGAATAAAAGAGAAAGAGAGAGGAAGAGAAAGAAAGAAAGAAAGAAGGAAAGGAAGGAAGGAAGAAAATAGAAAGGGAAATTCCCGGAGGCAGGACCATGTGTTTTCCATTAGTGCTAAGAAAATAACCTCCCAGACATGTTAAATGAAGAAAGAGTGTAGGTAAAATGTGGTCATTTGTGTGAAAAAAAATTTTTTTTAAGAGCTGGCTTTTAGACGAATAGAATATTCCTAACAAGACCAAAAGGGCACTGGCAACATAGGTTGTCTTCAGGGAGGGAAAATAAGGGACTGGGGGAAAAGGATGGGAGGGAGATTTTTTTTCACTGAATATTTTTTACACATTTTGAATTTTTATGCCATGCACCTGTTTACCTGTTCAAATTAAATAACTAGGTACAGGGCTTACACATGGTCTGGCACATAGTAAGCTCTTGATTAACTGTTAGGCCCATTTTATGGAAATTTTCATTCAGTGGATATTTATTGAGGTGCTCCTGCATGCCAGCCATGTGCCAGGTGCTGGGGATGTAGTAATAAGAAAGACAAGGTCCCTGTCCTCACAGTGGGGGAACTAAGCAAAAGGCAATAAATAAAATAAGTCCAAATTGTGACAAGTGCTACAGTGAAGGAGAGACACAAACAAGGTGAAAATAAGTGACGTAATTTATATGGAAAAAGTTGGTCAAGGAAAGCCTTCAGGAGGAGGTGACATGCTGGCCAAGACCTAACCGATTCCCAAGCCCACCATGGGAAGGGGGAGGACATTCCAGATAGAGAGAACAGCAAGTGCAAAGGCCCTGAGGCTGAAAAGGATACATGGGTTACAGGAATGGAAAGAAGCCAGTATGGCTGGAGCATGGTGGCTCATAGCGAGTTAGGAGAGGTGGGAAGAGCCAGATCAAACAGCCCTTGTGGTATGTATTTTGTAGCCATTGGAGGGTTAGCAGGGCAGCAAGATGATCTGATTTGCATTTAAAAGTCCACATTGGCTGCCGGGTAAGGACAGATTAAGGAGGCAGGGAGACGGACCAGGAGGCTCAGAGAGATGTAGGTACTCGCCCAAGTTCACATAGACTATAAGCAGCAGATCCAGGATGCAAACCCAGATCTTGCTGGGAAAAAAAACTGTGCTTGAAGAGACCTCCCTTAAATACAGAGGTGACAACTAAGGATGAAAGAGAAGCCAGAGCCCAGAGGTCCTTTTGGAAATGGCAATCAAAACAGCCAGAGGTAGAGACCCATCAGGAGAGGGGCCATTTGATCCTGGGCCGTCTGCTTCCTCCCTGGGTCACCAGGGAGCAGTGGTGAGGGAAGAGGTGGGTGGGACACCCAAGCCTGGCAGAGCAGACAGAACTTAACGAGGGAAGCAACTGGGAGCCCTGTAACAGGTTTTAGAGCCAAGGCATGGCCGGGAGTCAAGCAAGGCTAGGCCGGATAAGGGAGGGGCTCACTCACGTCTTTTCTGACTTTTCTGTCCTGCTTCCTCCAGCACCTCCACACTCTCGCTGATCATTTCTTCCAGTCCTATGTGCTCGACTTCGGGGAAAAACCAAAGACACCAACACACACAGTCAGTGGACGTCCAAGGTGAGCTCCCATTGTCCCTATGTTGGGGATGATCTGACCATCCATGAAAGGGTGGTCGTCGGGTATTACAGAACTCTCCAAGGAACAAGGAAGGAAATGCAGGCTGAGCCAAGACCCCCGCAACTTACTGAAAATGTCTTTGCTCAGGCCCTCCAGCTGGGAGTCCTGGAAGACATACTGGTCCAGTTCCGCTGCCCAGACAAGAAGAAGTGCAGTGAATCAACTAGTTCTCACCGAATGCTTATTGTATGCCCGGCCTTGGGCTGGGCATCGGGGAACCGTGACCCTCCAGGCCTAGCACACACTGGGGCTCAATTAATGTTTGCTGAATGAATGATCAAATTAATGAAGGAACACTGAAACGTCATGGGCTCTTAATCTAACTGAAGGGATGATATGTATGCATACAAATTTATCGATTGCTATAAAGTAGTGCAACACAGCTTAGTAGAGTTGTCTTGGGTTTGAGTTTAAATTCCAGTTCTACTCCCCAATTGCCCTACTAGCTGTACAATCTTGGGTCAGTTACTTAACCTCTCTGGGCCCCCATTTCCTCATCTGTGTAATGAGAATAAATAACACCTACAACCCAGGGATGGATGGTGAGGGTTAGAGGCTCGCATTTAAAGCAATCAACACAGTAGCCAGTACACAGTAGCCACTCAATCAATGGTGGTTAATTATACGAAGTGGAACATGGCTTGGAGCCAACGGGAAGACAGTTATCATGGCAAGAGGAGAGAGTGAATAGTGGGATGGGGCAATCAGGGAGGGCTTCCCAGAGGAAGGGGTCCTGAAGCCAGACCTTGAAAGATGGGGTGGGTAGAGTCTGAGAGGTGAAAAGTGTAGGGCTTTCTGGGTAGTGGGGACAGAGTGAGGAGAGGTGTTTGGGAAACTCTTAGAAATAGGTATCTTCAGTAAAAGTTTCATGTTGAGGAAAGTTAGGACTGGATTTTATAGGCCACGGGGAGCCATAAAAGGCTTCTGAGTGAGGAATGGAGTGAGGGCATAAATGGTGATAATGATGATGATGATGATAAATATAATGATGATGGTGTTGGTGGTAGAGGTGGGGTGGTACCTAACACTTATTGAATGCTTACTCTTTGCAGATTCCTGCTCTGAACACTTTATGCACAGAAACTTATTCAATCCTCACGGTCATCCCATGAGGCAGGTGTGATTATTATTCCCATTTTATACGTATGGAAGCCAATGTAATACTTCAGGGTGCCTCAGATGACTGCATGCCCAGGACCAGAGACTTGAGGAACAGACTTGGGTGAAGCTGCCTCCTCCACTTGCTCCCACTTCCTGTGTAGATGCTCCCACTTCCTGTGTAGATTCCCCTTTTTCCCTAAGGGGAAAAAGCCCCCAAATCCTAAGTGATTTGGGAAAAAGCCCAACTCATTCATTACTGCCTCCAGTTGTGAGGAAATGTGAATACTCTCAGCCCTAAACATTTCTGCTTCTCCCAAGTAAATTCCCAGGAAGGAAAGGAAGCAGGCAGGTTCTCAGTTCTGTCATCTTTGAGACACATACAGTCACTGCTCCTCCCCATCTGCTGCCCTTGTATGATGCTGGATTAACTATGTGTTGGGGAAAGTCTAGCCATCTTCATGCCAGACCTCCTAAGTGATGCGATTCTTGGGATGCCAGGAAAAGGGCCACTGAGAACATCTGTGCAGGTTGTTCACTGTACAGGGTGCCCAGCCAAAAGGGCAAATGGGGGCAGGAATCCAGCCTGCACTTTGATAGCTAAGCTCTTACATCTTAATGGGGGCTGCATCCTCTAGAAGAAGGGGCATCTTTTTCTAATTCAACAAAGCCTCTGTATGAGACAGTGGTGAACCTGGTAAGGAGGGATCCTTCACGCCCCACAAAAAACAACAGAAGCACCTCTCCCCAGAGAGTCCCAAAGAGTTCTGCCCTTGTCTGAAAACTGTAGGTCTTTTTAAAGCTGCAAACCAGCCTCTCAGCTTGAGCCTTACCAAACCGCCCCACTCTAGATACTTTCCTTCTTGTGGTGAAAAATAAGGACTTTGAATTTCAGACCTGCCCATTACTATCTCTAATGCAGCCTTGGGTAGATTCTTTATCTCTCTAAACCTCAATTTCCTCATCTGTAAAATGAAGATACTAACAGTATCTACTTCCTTTGTTTTTGTAAGGATTCAATGTGATAACACATGCACAGTGATTTGCAGGCTACAAGTGCCCCCCCAAAGGTAGTTATTACAAATACTAGAGTAGTTTACCTTAGGAGCTGAGGAGAAAGGGAGGGAGGGGCGTATGATATGGGCTTTGTGGGAAGGAAAGAAGAGCAACAAATAGAAAAAAGTATAGAAATGGAGGCAGAAGGTGGAGAAGTGAGATTTGTTTGCCTGGTTTTCATTAGTGAAGGGGTCTATTTCCCTACCTTTCTCCATCTCCCTTCTTTCCCCGATTCTCTGTCCTTTTAGCCCTCGCTCCCCATCCCCCCTTGCCCTGATTTCTGAGGGAGGACCTGGAGGCTCCTGGTGAATGGGTGAGATTAACAAAACAGATAAAAGAATCTTTTCCTTCAATTGTCCTTTTTCTAGGTTCATAATGCTTCCTCACCGATATTGGCATAAGCTTCCCTGGTCTCTTCATCACCTTCCATATCACACAACAGCCTGCTGAACTGTTCGCAGTTGATGGTGTCCGTGTCAGGTTCTGGGAGGAAAAGCCACTTGGATGAAGCAGGAAAGTTCTGGGAAGAGTGCTGGTGGGGAAGGAGGGAGAGGCAGGGCGGGCTGGGAGATGTTCCTGTTAGGAGCCAGCATGGCAGGGAGTTGGAGCTGTCCGTGGTGCTGACCGGAATTCCACAGCCAGAACTCCACCTGGCTGCCATCTCTACTGCAGGCAGAGGGGTGGGGAGGGACTTGGAAGGGGCCAGAGCGAGGAGAGCCCACCTGAGCAGAGCTCTATCTCTTCTTCTCCAGCCAGGTCCATCTGGTCATAGAGGTGGTAGAGCTGCAAAGGGTCAGCATTGCTGTTGAGAAGCTCCAGGTACCCGCCCTCTAGAGGTCCCAACTCCATGGTTGTGTGCTGTCCACTGCCTGGAAGGGAGACACACTCAGTTAGCTCATGGGGTGTTGGAAAGATGCAGGGAATTAACACCTACCACAGTCTCCAGCGGGGTCACTTGGTGAAGGCCAGTGTTGGCAGGAGCCAAAGAAAGTGAGCAAAGGTTCTCACTCGGCACCTCTTATGTGCTCAGGGCAGTGGGGAGAAGAAGCCCTATGTCCTTCCTCCACGGAACCTACAGTCACACTGGGAAGATGCCCATGATACAGAAAAGGGAACTGGAGAAGTGTAGATTCAAGACCTCTCATACCTGGGAGCCAGGAGACCTAAGTTCTGCTGCTGGCACTACCATGAATGATAACAGCTAAGATGTACAGAGCACCTACTATGTGCCAGACACATGGTCTAGCACATTTAATCCTCACATCAACAGCCATATGAGGTAGGTACTATTACTAACCTCATTTTACACATGAGTAAACTGAGGCTCGTAGAGGTGAAGTGACCTACATAAGGTAACCCAAGTCCAACCAAGATTTAGTTCATGGCAGTCTGATTCATGGACCTGCATTTAAGTGTTATGCTCTCCTGCCTTGGATGACCTCAAGCAAGTCTGTGCTCCTCTCCATGCTTCAGTTTCCTAATCTGTAAATTGAAAGAGTTGGGGCATATTTCCTCTAATATCTTTCATTATTAATTGTTGGAGGACATATCAGATACCTTAGGTTCTACCTCATTTAATTTTCAAAACAACCCTGGCTGTGTCCACACAAAAACTTGTATACAAATGTGCATAAAAGCATACTTCATAATTGCCAAAAAAATGGAAACAATTCAAATGGCCATCAATGGATAAATGGATAAACAAAATGTGGTATATCCATACAGTGGAATAGTACTCAGACATAAAAAGGAATAAAGTACTGATACATGCTTCAACATGGATGAAATTTGAAAACATCCTGATAAGTGAAAGAAGCCAGACACAAAGGCACATTTTGTATGATTCCATTTATATGAAATATACAGAACAGACAAATCTTTGGAGATAGAAAGTAAATTCGTAGTTGGCCACAGTGGAGGGAGAATTGTGGAGGGAAATGGGGAACAATTGCTAGTGGGTATGAGGTTTCTTCTGGGGGAATGATGAAGTGTTCTAAAGTTGGCTGAGGGTTGGTTGCACAACTGTGTGAATATACTAAAAAGGCCATTGAGTGGTACACTTTAAATGGGTGAATTGTCTGACATTAGAATTATATCCCAATAAAGCTGTTAAAACAAAACAAAACACTGGCACTGGGAGGTAGGCATTGTGGTCTCCCTTTTGCAGATGAGCAACGTGGGGCTCAGAGAGGCAAAGCAGCCCCCTGACGTGCGGCTCTTGCTGGTAGAGCCAGTGTGAAGCTTCATCTGCGTGGCTCCAATGACCCTGCCCTGCTCTCTAGTGCAGGGAGTCTATGATTCCATGGTCTGTTCATTTCCTATTGCTACTGCAACCAAGTACCACAAGCCTAGTAGCTTGAAGCAACTGAGTCTTATTCCCTCACAGTTCTGGAGGCCAGAAGTCTAAAATCAAGGTGCAGGCAGGGCCATGGTCCCTCTGGAGGCTCCAGGGGAGACTCCTTCTTGGCCTCTTCCACCTTTGGGAATTGATGGCATTCCTTGACTTGTGACCTTGTGGCGACATCACTCCATTCTCTGCCCTAGTGGTCACATCACCTCCTAATCTTCTGCCTTTCTCTTAAATGGACATTGATTTAGGGCCCACCCAGATAATCCAGGATATTAGTTCAAGATCCTTAACTTAATTACATCTGCAAAGACCTTTTTTTTTCCCCAAATAAGGTAGCATTCAAAGTTCCAGGGATTTGATGTGGACGTATCTTTGGCGGGGTGGCACCATTCAACCCGCTATACTTGGGATGCAGATACATGCTGACAAGAATCAAAAGAAGCTTCTTGGGGCTTCCCTGGTGGCGCAGTGGTTAAGAATCCGCCTGCCAATGCAAGGGACACGGGTTCAATCGCTGGTCTGGGAAGATCCCACATGCCATGGAGCAACTAAGCCCGTGCGCTGCAACTACTGAGCCTGCACTCTAGAACCTGCGAACCACAACTACTGAAGCCCACACACCTAGAGCCGGTGCTCTGCAACAAGAGACACCCCCGCAATGAGAAACCCACTCATCGCAACTAGAGAAAGCCCGCTCGCAGCAATGAAGACCCAATGCAGCCAAAAATAAAAAAATAAATTAAAAAAAAAAAAAAAAAAAAAAAAAAGAAGCTTCTTGGAGAAGAGAGCTGGCCAGAGGGTCCAAGACAGCCTTCTGAGTGCCCAGCCTGGGCCAGAATAAAATGAAACTGAAGCAGGGGAAGGTCGTGAGAAAACACACACGCACAACTTACCACCACCTCCCAGGTGCTTCTCCTTTCACTCATCAACAACTCTCGCTAGCTCTGGAGGGTCTCAACACAGACCCACATATCACGGGGAATGAACTTTCCAGTCCAATGAGAGGCCCTGGCCGGGGTGGACTGTTTATAATGGGTTGGGTGGGGGCTACAGGAACACAGACATAGCAGGCTTGCGTTAAAGGCCCAGCCAACCATGACTGGAGGAAGCAGAACTGAAAGATGGGGCCCCCGCCTCCCATTTCTTGGAGAGGGACCAAGGCTGGGAGGTGGGGGAAGGGTCCCACGTCTCCCAACAAGTTGTCCTGGGAGCCAACGAAGCAATCTACTGTTCTCTCCAGGGTGGTGAGAGAAGACCTCCCTACCCCAAATCTTGCCTGCTGCCTGCCTCCCGTTTTTCAGTCTGTGGTCTTTATTGCGAGCCTACATTGTAGACATCTGCCTCTTTCTCCAGACTGTGACATCTGGTGACAACAGCTAGGGACTAACCCCAGCAATTCCACGAACGAAATGTGTGACTTTAGTCAAGTCACTCAAATTCTCAGTTTTCCCACAAGGTCAGCCAGGGACCTTCAAGCTCAATCTCCTTCATCCTACAGAGGAGAAGATGAGACCCTGAGAGGGGATGTACCTTGCCCGAGGCCCAAGAGTCTGCCGGTGGTGGCGCCTGCACCAGATCCCCTAGCACAAGACTCCCAGTCGACGCTCTTTCCTGCCAATCAGAATATATCCAGTCAAATAAGCACCCCCGTTTATCTAGGCTCAGGAATAGAGACCGGGTCCCATCACAGATGGGCAATGGAGGGAAGTGGGGAAGAGCCTGAAGAAGTCTAGCTTATTGACAAGCTCAGCTTCAAACATTGGACAGCATCACCAAATGTGATCAAATACCAGGGAAATACACCGACTGCAGAGAAAGAAGGCAACTCCTTTGAGCTTTTGGAGTCAAATTGCCTGACTCTGAAACCACTCCTATCTACCAACTCACCACAACCTGGGAATTTCATTTTTTACATCTCTTGAAGCCTCAGTTTCCTCATCTTTATTTATTTTTATTTTTATTTTTTGGCCACGTGCACGGCTTGCAGGATCTCAGTTCCCTGACCAGGGATCGAAGCCAGGCCACCTGCGGTGGAAGCGCAGAGTCTTAACCACTGGACCACCAGGGAATTCCCTCAGTTTCCTCATCTATAAAATGGGAATAATAATACTTGGTAGCTCATAAGGATTAGGTGAGTTAATTCATGTAGAGCCCTTAGGAAGGTGACCATCACTTAGTAAGTGCTTAATGAATGGAAGCATAGAACAGCATCCAACACACACTTGATGAGCACAACGTGGGTGATGGTCATTATTATTATTATTATTAATTCACCTCTTACCTCTGTGAGATTGATAAAGGGATCCTTTCTCTTCCATTCCTGCGGTACCACATTGTGAAGCCAAGCTTTCTATTCTTTTGCATAAGGAGACCCCGCAACCTCCATAGGAACAAGCAAGCCCAGGAGCCAGCAGTGCAACCTGGAAAGTCTGCTCTCAGACACCCCCAACATACACCTCAGCACCTTCCTGCGTCTCCAAGACAAAGCCTGCATCTTACACGCTTCCTCTTGAATAGACAAAGATTTGCAGCTCACAACAGACTTCTGCCTCCAGCCCCCAATCTGAGCTCACAAAGAGCCCTAGGGAGAAGGCATGTGGAGTATTATGCCTATTTGACCAAGGAGGATACTCAGACACCTCGCTGAAATGGCCTGTCCAAGGTCACCTGGTTGGAGAACTTGAGTTTGAATCCTGGCTGGGAGACCTTAGGCAAGTGACTTAACCTGAGTATCAGCTTTCCCACCACTAGATTGGGATAATGATACTTACCTTGTGGGACCATCAAAAGGCCAAGAAGGGCTCTGCATGGTGTGCCAGGCACACAGGAGGCCCACGGTCAAAGGAAGTCCATTATGCTGGGAGCCTGAGAATCTAGGCTTGCAGTTTAGAGCTCCCCGAAGTGCCACAGCGCCTCCCATTCATGCCAAAATCAGCTTGGCCTGGGACCTCCCGGGGTTCCCACAACCATGTTTCCTGTGTCTCTAGATGCTTAGGAAGTGCTTCAAAGCCTCCTAACTGGACTCTTTCCTCCTCCTGCAATTCCAGAGCAGGCTGGCGGCAGAGAGCCCTGACCACCTCACTGCAGAGGAGCGAGTCCCTGTCAGCTGCCCCAGCACAGGACAGATCCTACAGCCGAGGAGCCCTTGAGTGCAAGAACCCTTCCTCTAGCTCACCTACCCCCGGGCTCCAGCATGTGGCAGGCTCTCTCCATCAGTAGGACTGATGGTGCCTAGCTAGAATTCATAGGTGCCCTCTGAGTGCCAGGCACCAAACGGCATGATTTATAGACATTATCCCGTTTAGCTGAACTCACACATTAGCTATTTGTATTTCCATTTCTCAGATGAAGAAACAGGCTCAAAGAGAAGAGTAATGAGCTGGGACCTGAAGCAGCTGCCTGGCACCGAGGCTCAGCTTCTTCCAGGCTCTGGCCCCCTGGCCACCCTGGGGAGGTGCCTGCGCCCGGAGCGAGGAGGCGTGGGTGGCAAGACCAGTCCTCCTTCTGAGGAGCTGTATGGGGTGCAGCAGAGGAGTGGGCTGTGCCTTCCTGGTAAATGGGCAGTATTTTTAGAAGGTTCTCTTTGGACCCGCCCTTCCCCCTGGGCCACCACCTTCCACATCCAACTTGAGAAAAAGTTCCTAATCCTTTTGCCACCAAAAGTCTCTTTTGGGGTTTGTTTCCATCCCCATTTCATACTACACTGCAGGTTTTGAAAGCACATACACACCAAAATCGTTTTTGAAATAAAGGTTCATTCCTCTCTCCCCTGAGAGAAATCAAGTATTACCAGAATGTTCTAGCTCAGACCCTGATATTCAGTTTCTGCAGCTTTCTGTGCTCCATCTCTGCTGGGGAGAGTCTTTTGTGTCTGGGGTTGTGCTGGATGCTCTCTATTTATTATCTTGTTTCAATTGTCACAGTAGTTCTGGGAGATTGGTATTATTGTACACATTGTACAGATGATGGCAATGAGGTTAGGCTCAGTTATCAGCTGCTTTCTTCCCAGAGAGGGGGGTATATCCTTGAAGGTCTGAGGAGGCATTGAGAGGGAGAAGGGGACTCCTTTGCTACCCCCAAGCCTTCAGCACTGCTCTGCACTGTGATGAAAGAGCATGAGAAGAAATACTTCCCTACTTGTTGACTGTGATCTCCTCCTGAGGAAGGAATGGAAAATCTCTGAACCATGTGTCTAGAGACATGGGTTTGAGTTCCAGCTCTGCCTTTGATCTTGAATACCATTCTCTACCCTTCCAAGCCTTAGTTTCACCAACTGGCTGTGGGAGCCCACTCAGATGAGGCATTTGGGGATTCTAGATTCCTCATTGCCTATCGGCTTTCCCCCCTGCCTTTCCCCCAAGGCCCCCTAACACCACTCTGCTCCCCAACTTCATGACAAGCTGCTTCCGCAGGCCACATGGTGGCCAGAAGCCAGGAGCCCAGGGTTACTTATCTACCACAACCAGCCCCCAGTCAGCATCTCTGTGGATCAGACAAGTTCCTCTTTTCTTCTTGCACCCTGTAGCCCTCCAGATAAACTCAACAAGACACCTTGCACTTTTTTTCTCTCCAAACCTGTAAAACAATGATTTACTGAGCATCCCCTGTAAGAAAGTCACTGGGCTCAGTTCTCCGGGGGCCCTAGAGAGGTTTAAAACATAGCCCCTGACAAGAAGCTTGCAGTGTAGACCCAGATGATATTTTAGAAAAGAGACAAAATGTGATGATAATGGTACAGTGGTTAAGAGTGTGAACTCTGGGTTCAAATTACAGTTCCGCACTAACTGTTAGACCTCAGGTAAGTTATTCAGCCTCTCTGAGTTGTGGAATCTATTGCCTTTAGGTGGCATAGTGTCGATCTCAGTAGGTTGCTATGACTTGCCTAAAGTGACATACCCAAGAAGTGCTACTAAGATGTAAGTTCCAAAATGAAAGCAGCAAGGTGTCACTTGCCACCGTACAACTGGCAAAAATTAGAAAGCTGGGCGACGCCAAGGGGTTGGTGGGAGTGGATGTTTGTGGCCACCTGCAGAACAACTTGGCACCACTTAGAATACCTAAGGACGCAGAGATCCTACAACCCAGTGATTCAATTCTTGGGTATATACATATCAAAGAAATGCTCCCACAGCTCCACAAGGACACCCATCAGAAGTTGCTCACTGCTGTGCTATTTGTGGTGACCAGGAGCTGGAGGCCACCTGGGTGTCTATTGCTAGGGGAAGGACAGTACAAAGTAGCTGCTGCGATCTGTAGAGGATGATGCAATAATTAGAAGCAACAGACCAAATGAACATGGAGGTGGATCTTAATAACATAGTACAGGAACTTCCCTGGCAGTCCAGTGGTTAGGACTCTGCCTTCTGGTGCAGGGGGTGGGGATACAATCCCTGGTCGGGGAGCTGGGATCCCACATGCCTCGTGGCCAAAAAACCAAAACATAAAACAGAAGCAATATTGTAACAAATTCAATAAAGATGTTAAAAATGCCACATCAAAAAAAAAAATCTTAAAAAAATAAATAACATAGTACAGAGTGAAAAAGTAAGAAGCAGAATGAGCTCTGATAACCCAATTCTAGACGTGCAGAGTGACATACAGGCACATAAAAAAAGCAACACGTATTTAAGAAGAACACATGCAAACAAAAGGATACACCCTGAGTGCATTTGAATGGGTGCCCAGAAAGAAGAAAGAGAAAGGGGGAAAGGGAAATTAATTAAGAGAGATGCCTCATGTGGACCAAAGATCATAGTGTACTGCGAACTGAGATATGAAGTTAACTGAAGATTGAAAGGCTCCTGAAGTTAAAAAGAAACAAAACAAAACAAAACCAAAAAGGATGGAAGCCTCAAGGGGCTTCTGTGTTTCTGTGGCTCACCAAAAAAGGCCTGACACCTGTAGACGCTCAAAAAGGAAGAAAACTGCACTCTTGCCACCCTGTAGACTGTCCAGGGATGGGGGGATTTGGGCCCAGGAGCCCCCAGACCTGGGGGAGGAGATGAGAACGTGCAGGACTTGGAGATGAACAGGGAAAGGTGGGCACCATCTGTAGAGGAGGAAGCCCTAGCACTCCGGTCCCCTTTGCTGGTCCAGTATGGGCAACCCAGGAAAATGAGACAGAGAGGACTTCCGGAAACTGCTGGTCTCACTCAAGACTTTCACTTCCTGGAGAGGCTTGTGGAGGTCACAAGAGACAGAGTAGAAACTAAGGTATGTGGCAATGCTGAGGGGCAATGGGGCTGCAAGGCAGCTGGAGGCTCTAGTCACTTCTCCTCCAGGAGGGGAGATTGGAAGGTGCGTGTGTGTGTGTGTGTGTGTGTGTGTGTGTGTCTCCTATTACATCTTCCAATGTAATAGGAGCCAGCAGACCCGACAAGGAGAGGTCTTGAAATATTGTAATCGGGCGGCTTTGGTGCCTGACTCTGACCTCAGGCTCCTCCTCTGCACCAAAGGGGGCTTGGCTTGGAGTACGGATTCAAAATGAAGGGTGACTCAGGCCTATAGGCCTAGGTGTTTTGTTTCCCAAGACAATTTGTGTGTGTATACGTGTGTCTTAATTACCATCGCAATGTCTCCATATAGAATATACAATTAATCGTTGCCAAAGACCCCACTACTCCCTATTGCATTCTGCTGGGTCCCATTGGGCACAGTTACGGCCCATTAGGCATTTGGGTTTGCAACCGTTGGCCTGCAGGCCTCCTAAGGTCACGTCTATCTCTGATCTGCTGGAAAGATGATGGCTTGGAATGGATGGGTGATTGGGGCAGGGAAAGGCAGGACTGAATTCTGTCCTGCCCCATGGTGGCATTGGGATGCACATGAGGGTGTCTTCCAACAGAAAGGGTTGGAGGGGACTGGCCCTGAGTGCCCAAACTGGCCAGTTCCACAAAGGAAGGAGCAGGAAGCATGGGAATTGTGGTATCTGGGGTGCTGGGTGTGTTTCCCCAGCTCTGGCACCAGCTCAGACTGAAAAGGGATTAGGAAATAAGCTGTCTGGGAACCACAGGGCACAAAGTTATTCCCCACTGGACCTAGCCTGCTGCCCCACCTCGCCCTCCTCAGCTCCAGCCCCTCAAGGATCTTGGCTCCCCAGCCATCTCTGGCTGAGACTTTCCATCATAGCTCCCCAGCCTCTCTGGGCTGAGACTAGCCTGTGCCAGGATAAAGGGGTCTCAGAGCAGGAAAGCTGGAAATGGAAGCAAGATTGGCTCCACTCCTGGCCACAGAGCTTCTCAGCAGTTGGAGTGAGGGCAGAGGAAGTGGACTGATGCAGCTATGGACCGCTGAGTTTACAACAGACTGGTGAGACAGGATCCACACAGGGAGTCATGAGACCTGAGATCTGCGCCCTGCTCTGCACCCGACAGGCTATGTGACCCTGGGCAAGCCCCTTTCCCTCTCTGGTCCCCAGTGGCCTCATCTGTTAAATAAGAATGTCATGCTAGAACAGCGGCTTTCAAATGAAATTGTACAAGGAGCCCAAATCCCAGAACAGGTGATAATGGAGCTATTCAATTAAAGGGGATGAGGGTGAGGTGGCGGGGGTGGGGGGGGGGAAGGCAGAACCCACCCCTCCCCAAAAGGGGCTGCACAGAAGACAATAAAAAAGACAACTCCAGATGACAGTTTAGGCCTTGGCCACCAGATGCTCTCTGATTTGACAATTTCAAAAAATGTAGTAGATTCTGTGGTGTGCTACAGTCCCTTAAGGAACAGCTGCTAGAGGGCAACTGGCTCACAGGTCACAGCTCAACCTCTCTGCGGGGACTTCCCTGGTGGTCCAGTGGTTAAGACTCCACGCTTGCACTGCAGGGGGCGTGGGTTCGATCCCCGGTGGGGTCACTAAGATTCTGCATGCCGCGCTGTGTGGCCGAAAAAACAAACAAACAAAAACAACTCAACCTCTCTGGGAATAGCCCAAAGTCACACCCTTTTCCAGTCACTGTACCCACATGCAGTGATTGCTGCCTGCAGGCGTGCAAAGGTCTGGTCTGGGAGTCTCAGCTTGGGATAACCCTGGCCGCCCCAGCTTCAGCCCTCCCCACGGGATCGGCTGAGACCTCTGTCGTGACTGTATCACAGCCCAACTCCTCCCTCTGCCCAATGCTGCTTCCTCCCTTTCCCCCGGGGCCCTCTCCCCAACCTGGAGACCTCTCCCCAGTAAACGTCCCGTGTGCAAAGCTCCATCTCTGAGTCTGCTTCCCGGGGAACCCCACGTGAGACAAGTTGGTTCTGTTTTTCCTCAGGTAGGGCCGGGAAATCATACAGAAGCCCACAGAAGACCCCACGGAGGCCACCTCTGAGCCCTTGGGCAAGCCACCTATCTTCTCTGGACTCCCTGGAGGACACCCATCTCATCACAACTTGGAAAATCTTGGAACTCAAACAAGGCAAGCTCGGCTGCTGCGTGTAGTGCCTGTAAATGGCACAGTTACCGGGGCTGAGGAGCCTGAGGGTCCTGGGGGGGGGGGAGCGGGAGGGGGGAGGGCGGAGACAGCTGTAAGAGCTGCAGCCAGGGGAGGAGGGGGCCCCAGTGCTTGACCAGAACGCTTGACCTCCGCGGGGCCTTCCCTTTGCAAGCCCCACCCTTCCCAGCTGCGCTCAGTGAGCCGAAAAGGAGTCCAACAAGTTTTTCCTGGAAGAAAACCTGAGCTGGGTGCTGGAGTGGGGAATGAGGAGAATGTGGCTGCAGGTAGCAAAGCCAGGCTCCCAGCTCCAGTGCTAACCCCCAACTTGGCCTAACGTGGCACCTAAGCCTGCGGCAGGCCCTTTGCTCGGTGCTGGAGACTCCGAGGTAAATAAATCACGTGCCAGCCCTGCCTGCCAGCATCTGATGACAGTTAGCAAGCTTGGCCGTGAATCAAAATTGCCTGAAGTGGGTGCTAAACACACGGCAGCCGGACCTTACCCCCTGAGGTTCTGACCGTAAGTCTGGGGTGGGGTCCAGAAATCTGTATTTTTACATGAGCATCGCCCTTGGGCACCCCCTCCTCCAACACACTCACATACACACACTTGCCTTGCAGTGACTGAGCGCTAAGGTAGGTTTTATTTCCAAGGCAGCCTGAGTTTCCACTTGCCGAGAAGACATTGCCTCTCAGTTTGCATGGTTCTATGGCTTTTCCTTCCTCCAAGGGAACCTTCTAGGCCCTGCATTTCTACCACCTTTCTACTTCTCCCCAGCTGGAAACCCCAAGACTCTGCGCTTAGGTTAGGTTGGTCCCCAATTCCTATATTTTTCCTTCCAAAAGTCACTCAGCAGCCATCCCCTTGACCTAGTAGCCCCATCCCCCAAGCCTAGATTGTTACAAGAGCTACTAGGTCTTTCGGCTAACCCAGAGTCTTCCAAACTTCAGACATTCGCCTGCCTCCTTTACAGTTTTTTTGGTCATATCTGCATACCACCTGTTGTATAATTTACCTAAGCATTTTCCTTAAATTAACTTGAAAAAAACCCAAACATATTTATTTTAAAAGAAAATTTTCTAGAATTGAAAGCAGGGATGCAAATAAATACTTGTACACAAATGTTTGTAGCAGCACTATTCACGAAAGACAAAAGATGGAAACAACCCAAGTGTCCACTGACAAATGAATGGATAAAGAAAATGTAGTCCATTCACACACTGGAATATTATTCAGCCATAAAAAGGAATGAAGACCAGAGCCTCCCATCAAGCCTCTTAGATAGCCTCAACCACCAGAGGGCAGACAGCAGAAGCAAGAAAAACTATAATCCTGCAGCCTGTGGAACAAAAACCACATTCACAGAAAGATAGACAAGATGAAAAGGCAGAGGGCTACATACCAGATGAAGGAACAAGATAAAACCCCAGAAAAACAACTAAATGAAGTGGAGATAGGCAACCTTCCAGAAAAAGAATTCAGAATAATGAGAGTGAAGATGATCCAGGACCTCGGAATAAGAATGGAGGCAAAGATTGAGAAGATGCAAGAAATGTTTAACAAAGACCTAGAAGAATTAAAGAACAAACAAACAGAGATGAACAATACAATAACTGAAATGAAAACTACACTAGAAGGAATCAATAGCAGAATAACTGAGGCAGAAGAACGGATAAATGACCTGGAAGACAGAATGGTGGAATTCACTGCTGCGGAACAGACTGAAGAAAAAAGAATGAAAAGAAATGAAGACAGCCTAAGAGACCTCTGGGACAACATTAAATGCAACAACATTCACATTATAGGGGTCCCAGAAGGAGAAGAGAGAGAGAAAGGACCAGAGAAAATATTTGAAGAGATTATAATCGAAAACTTCCCTAACATGGGAAAGGAAATAGCCACCCAAGTCCAGGAAGCGCAGCGAGTCCCATACAGGATAAACCCAAGGAGAAACACACCGAGACACATAGTAATCAAATTGGCAAAAATTAAAGACAAAGAAAAATTATTGAAAGCAGCAAGGGAAAAATGACAAATAACATACAAGGGAACTCCCATAAGGTTAACAGCTGATTTCTCAGCAGAAACTCTACAAGCCAGAAGGGAGTGGCATGATATACTTAAAGTGATGAAAGGGAAGAACCTACAACCAAGATTACTCTACCCGGCAAGGATCTCATTCAGATTTGATGGAGAAATCAAAAGCTTTACAGACAAGCAAAAGCTAAGAGAATTCAGCACCACCAAACCAGCTCTACAACAAATGCTAAAGGAACTTCTCTAAGTGGGAAACACAACAGAAGAAAAGGACCTACAAAAACAAACCCAAAACAATTAAGAAAATGGTCATAGGAACATACATATCGATAATTACCTTAAACGTGAATGGATTAAATGCTCCAACCAAAAGACACAGGCTTGCTGAATGGATACATAGACAAGACCCATATATATGCTGTCTACAAGAGACCCACTTTAGACCTAGGGACACATACAGACTGAAAGTGAGAGTATGGAAAAGATATTCCATGCAAATGGAAATCAAAAGAAAGCTGGAGTAGCTATATTCATATCAGATAAAATAGACTTTAAAATAAAGAATGTTACAAGAGACAAGGAAGGACACTACATAATGATCAAGGGATCAATCCAAGAAGAAGATATAACAATTATAAATATATATGCACCCAACATAGGAGCACCTCAATACATAAGGCAACTGCTAGCAGCTATAAAAGAAGAAATCGACAGTAACACAATAATAGTGGGGGACTTTAACACCTCACTTACACCAATGGACAGATCATCCAAAATGAAAATAAATAAGGAAACAGAAGCTTTAAATGACACAAGAGACCAGATAGATTTAATTGATACTTATAGGACATTCCATCCAAAAACAGCAGATTACACGTTCTTCTCAAGTGCGCACGGAACATTCTCCAGGATAGATCACATCTTGGGTCACAAATCAAGCCTCAGTAAATTTAAGAAAATCGAAATCATATCAAGCATCTTTTCTGACCACAACGCTATGAGATTAGAAATCAATTACAGGGAAAAAAACGTAAAAAACACAAACACATGGAGGCTAAACAATACGTTACTAAATAACCAAGAGATCACTGAAGAAATCAAAGAGGAAATCAAAAAATACCTAGAGACAAATGACAATGAACACACGATGATCCAAAACCTATGGGATGCAGCAAAAGCAGTTCTAAGAGGGAAGTTTATAGCTATACAAGCCTACCTAAAGAAACAAGAAAAATCTCAAGTAAACAATCTAACCTTACACCTAAAGGAACTAGAGAAAGAAGAACAAACAAAACCCAAAGTTAGCAGAAGGAAAGAAATCATAAAGATCAGAGCGGAAACAAATGAAATAGAAACAAAGAAAACAATAGCAAAGATCAATAAAACTAAAAGCTGGTTCTTTGAGAAGATAAACAAAATTGATAAGCCATTAGCCAGACTCATCAAGAAAAAGAGGGAGAGGACTCAAATCAATAAAATCAGAAATGAAAATGGAGAAGTTACAACAGACACCGCAGAAATACAAAACATCCTAAGAGACTATTACAAGCAACTCTATGCCAATAAAATGGACAACCTGGAAGAAATGGACAAATTCTTAGAAAGGTATAACCTTCCAAGACTGAACCAGGAAGGAACAGAAAATATGAACAGACCAATCACAAGTAATGAAATTGAAACTGTGATTAAAAATCTTCCAACAAACAAAAGTCCAGGACCAGATGGCTTCACAGGTGAATTCCATCAAACATTTAGAGAAGCGCTAACACCCATCCTTTTCAAACTCTTCCAAAAAATTGCAGAGGAAGGAACACTCCCAAACTCATTCTATGAGGCCACCATCACCCTGATACCAAAACCAGACAAAGATACTACAAAAAAAGAAAATTACACACCAATATCACTGATGAACATAGATGCAAAAATCCTCAACAAAACACCGGCAAACAGAATCCAACAACACATTAAAAAAAAAAAAAAAAAGGAATGTAGTTCTGACACATGCTACAACATGGTTGAACCTTGAAGATTATGCTAAGTGAAAAAAGCCAGACACAAAAGAACAAATGTTGTATAATTCCACTTATATGAGTCACCTAGAGTGGTCAAACTCATAGAAACAGAAAGTAGAAGGGTGATTGCCAGGGGCTGGGGGCAAGGGGAGAATGGGGAGTTAGTGCTTAATGGGGACAGAGTTTCAGCTTGGACCATGAAAAAGTTTGCGAGATGGATGGTGGTGATGGTGGCGCAACATCGTGAATGTACTTAATGCTATTGAATTGTACACTTAAAAATGATTACCTTGCTAAATTTTAGGTTTAAAAAAGATGAAAACTTTCTATCACTACCTTGCATGAAAAAAAACCCCCAAAACAAAAACTGCAGTCTCACTTGCCATTGAAAGCAAAACAATGTTATCAAATTAATGTCAGCTGCCCTCCCACTTTGTTAAAAAGAAACATTAGTATAGAGTGCTAACACGCCTACTCACAAAAAAAGGAGGATTAAAAGAGAATCAGAAAAGCACCAATGTCCTCCCTATGAGAAGCAGTGTCAACCAAGGCTTCTCTGAGAATTGTCCTTGGACCACGGATCACGTATGTGCCAAAGTCTTTGGAAACACACGGACATGTGCCCAATGACGACCTCTCAGATCTTTCTATACGATCCCTCTAGAATCTGTAAGGGTTACACCGGGCACATGTGTATTCTTTGGTGGTTTTTGCAAAGTGCTTTTGTGTAGGTCAGGAAATCATCAAGAAAGCCCTCGTGTCTTATCTTATAGATGCCCCTCGGGAGGGGAAGTCAGTTACTCAGGGTGACTGATGCCAAGTCTGAAAGCTAAGTACATAAGCTTTACCCTCTCCCTCAGGCCACTTCCCTGATTGCCCAAGACTGACCCCAGGCCTTGGAGCAGGGTCCCTGTGTTAATTTTCTGATTTTACTCTCCACAAGGTACTAGATGCCAGGTCCCTGCCATCAGACAGACTTTGCTGTATCAACAAGTCTCCCTCTGACTATCCAGGACCCGCCCTGTATTTGTGGAGGCTCACACCTCCGCCCAGGTAATGGATGGGCTCTCAGGGGACCTGGTTTCAAATCCTGATTCCGCTAATAACTTGGCTCTGTGGACTTTGACAAAACCTCCTAGGAAATCCCCAGAGGTTTTGTAACATGGAGTAGGTACCGGGGTTGGACCTCAGTGCCTTTCAATGTATGTATGACCTCTGGACCTCTGAGATAGGAATCACATACACACACACAACCCATAGCCAGTTAACCTGCCATTGGGAGCACCACCCCAGGCCCAGCCAATGGGATCTGGGGGCGGGGGCTGGGAACCTGCACTCTAAACAGCCTTCTGGGTGATTCCCACGTGTGGGAAGCCTGGGACCCCCTGGCTCAGTCGTCTCTGAGGACCCTTCCACTCCATATTCTGGGATCTTGGAGACCAGGTCCTTGCCTAAGGCAGGCTGGGATTTGGAAAGTGATGATTTGCTGGGGTCTCATCTTCTCCCCTTTCAGCTCCACCAGGCCCTAGAGCAAGAAGCACTAATTTCCTTAACCTTCTGATTGGCTGGGAATGGTATTTCTTTTTTGGGGGGGGGGGAGTGGCACATAGATGGAAGACTTCCTGCCAAATTTAGGAACTCCTGGCCGCAATTGGAGGTGGGGCACTTATGTCCCCTCCCATGTGTCACCTAGGGTGGAGAGAGATGCTGTGGGACTCAAGGGAGAACTGCGGGTTTTAAGGGTTCCAGACAGAGCTAGACATGGTGGCTCCAATTCTGACATTCTGGGACCCCGGAGAGCCCCATCCCAATCCCTTTCCGGGGGCCCTTAGTTTCTCTCCTTAGAGGATGTGGCTCAGGACCCCAACTTGCGGTAGAGATGCCGACGGTCAAACACAGTCCAGGAAAGCCCCTGCCCCCCAAGATGGTAAAAGAGAAGTGAGGATGTCTCCAATCCGACGTTTAAATGTCTCCCCATAGCCCTCCCTGCGCTGGGGACCCCACCAAGAGGGCCGGGTACCCAGACTCCAGAGTCAGAGCGGGAACGTGATTCAAGAGGGAAACTGAGGCTCAGAGAAGGGCAGCCGCGGTCCTAGGTCCCCCGGTAGAAGAAAAGCCTGTGTCTCCCTCCGCGCGCCCCTCCGCGCTTCTTCAGATTCTAGGACGCGCAGGGAGACTGTCTACCGAGCGTCTGGCCACACCGCGTCCCCGCTCTGCGTGCTCCTTCTGTGCCCCAATCTCTTTGCAGACGCGGCCGCTCCCACCGGCTCTCCCCGCCGCCTCCCCTGGGCCCCGGTGCTCTGGGCAAAGCAGCCCAGCTCTGGGTTCGCCGCTCCCAGTCCCTGCGTGGAATCCTTCCAGGGATGCTGGAAACGAGGAGTTTCTAGGGTGTGCACTCTGCGCATTGCCTTCCTCCTCCTCCCAGCCTTGCTGTGTGATCTCAGGCAAGTAGCTACCAGTCTCTGAACCTCTGTTCCCAGCCCCACTACAGGGGCTGCTAAGGGGATTTTGTTTACCTTCCGCTGTTCCCTGGACTCCCGCGCGCTGCCAGTGGCTTCTCCCTCCCGCCAGGTCTGAGGCTGCAGCGAGCAAGAGAACTTGGGGCGAGCAGTCGCCTGGCCACCCCACCTCCACCCACTGTGGCTGCCCTTTTTCTCTTTCACTTTCTCTCTGCACCAAGGGGCTTGGGCCAACCCAAGCTGGGGAGTAAGCAGGCACCCGAGCCGCCCCCTGCTGCTCCCGCCACGTGCTTTCTCAGAAGCGCCTAGGCCACCCCCCCCCCCCCCCCGCCCCACTCCCTGGAGCGGCTAATCAGCTCCTAAAAATGGCCAGTGCCCAGCTTTGGAGGAGGCAGCCTGCCCGTAGGCATATGATATACAAGCCCTGGTTTGCAGCGAGCTCATCCACACCCCTGTCTGGCCCTCAATTTCCCTCCACCTCAGCCCCACCTTGAAGCTGGCAAACCACCCCTGCAGGGCACAGGGGTTTGCTCGCTGAGCCATTCATTCCTGGGAAGCCGGATGCCCTTGGGAGGAAGAGAAAATTCCTCAAGGAACTTTCCTGGCTGGAAATTCAGCCCTGGCAACCCTGAGTTCCCATCACCACATACCTCCTGGCCGCTTTCCTCCCACCCTTCCTCTTCCAGAGGAAAGGTATAACCTTTCCTGCTCCATCCACCCTGCTTCATCCACCCTGAGACCTTGGGGAGGTCACCTCCCTTCCCAGGCTTGGATTTCCTCATCTGGTATTGAGGAAGGGGTGGGTCAAGGTGACTTCTGACCTCTCTTTCCCCCTGGAAAACTCCCCCAACAAGCTCTGGCTGCAACCAACAGAGCTGGCAAACTTGTCATCAATCTGCAGGTTCAGAGGAAGTCTCACATTTGAGCAGCATCTGAGAAGAGGAGTCCTGCAGTCTCAACCACACTAATAACGGGCTCCTATGTATGTCTTCAGATCCTACAATGCACCAGGCACTGTGCTAGACCCTTTGATTCCTCACCTTTGTCTTGTAATAAGAGTTTCCCCCTATTCCCATTCAACAGCCCAGGAAAACAGACTCAGAGTAGGTTGGGGACTTGTTCAGTGTCACTTCACAGCCAGGCAACAGTGCAGCTGCGATTCAAACCTGCCGTGCTGCCTTCAGAGCTGGTACCAGATGTCTGCTATGCTGTCTCTCATCATCTGTCCCACATTTTCCCCAAAACACCGTTTGGAAACTGGGGAGAGGGCAGCATTGGTCCAGGTGACTGTATTGCCCACCATCTGGGGCTCAACATCTAGACCAAGGGGCTGACTCTGGCTTTGGTTTCCCTGCTTCCCGGGGATGGGGTGGATCTGGCAGGGGTTCCACCCTTCAAGGGCGCGCCCCTCAGTGTTTACATGTCAGAGAGAGGACCTTGTGGTTGGCCTAGCCAGGTCATGAATGCTGAGAGCTAACGACATGCCCACTGAAAGTCAGCTCTGTAGTACCCTTCAGGCTGATAAAGCCCTCTTACATTCCAGGCATCTGGGCAGACCGAATGTCCCTCAGTGGAAGGAAATGGCAAACCGCGTCACTTCTTCCAAAAGCCCCAGCAGGACAAAGACCCCTCTCGCCACCCTCACACCCCAGTTCAGAGCAATGTCTCTGATAATTTGGGACGGTGGGACGAGCTGAGACCTCACCCTAAATCAAGAAGCGTTCTCACCCCCAACGTCCCCCACCCGCCTTTTTACCTTGGGGCTCTGGCAGGTAGGACCCGGCGGGGCGTGTAGCCAGGCAACGCATGGTGTGAGAAACAGAGTGAGGCAGCAGCTCCCGGACTCTGGCAGCCCCTCCTGTTGCCCTCAGCCCGCCCAACGATGCCTTCGGATGCCCAGCTCAGAAGCAGGCAGCCTCATCTCTGACCAGTCTCCCTACAGAAGTCTGGAGCCCGCCAAGACTAAGTAAACATGCAAAGGAAGCAAGTAAGGGACCAGCAGAAAATTCTCACCCTACCAGGTGGTCTGAGCTGTCAGATTTCTCGCATCTAGACATGCTCTAATTTGCCCATGCTCCCTTAAACACAGACTTGCGCCTGATGTTAATTTCGGTTCCTTGTTGCGGACCAGCTCGGGTGACCGACCTCAGAAGGTTATGAGTTGTCTATTGGAGGGTCTTCAACACGCTGACGTTCTGAAATAACGGCGACCACAGTGGAGCCACTCTGGTGCCAGCTGCCAATATCTGCCATCCTCTGCAGGATGGGGCCGCGGTCAGAGCCCCACAAATGCCTCAAGACAAGCTGAACTAGCTTCCAGCAAACTCCTGAGATTCCACTCCCATCCACCATCCCACCCCCACACCAAATTGCCCTGAATTTCCCTGGAGAACACGAGTGGTCCATTCATCATTTTTATTCTAAGAACATTGGACTTAAAACATAAATTACACATAAAAAAGTCTTACCCCCAAATATGGTATCCTTATAGCCGCATGGTTTGGGGGTACTGCGTAGATGAGGCGGAGAGACTGTCAGTCTCACGCAGGGAGAAAGTTAGCGCCTTTTTAACTCTCTGCCCAGGCTCCTGGAAAGCTTGAGAAGAAAGTCTCAGTCTGTGGCTAAGGAGCTTTTAACACCTCTTCTAATGCATGATCAACCCATTTCACAGAGAGCAGCCCCCAGCCTCAAGCCTTCGGTAGACATCAGTGTCTGGCTAGAATGGAATAACATTATTCTGCTCTCCTGTTTCAGTTACCTTCTATGTGTGGCATTCTTTTTCATTTATGGTGGACATAAACTTTCCTTGGGAAATAAAGGTGAATACAAAATGTGAGTAGTTTGGAAAAAAAAAACCGTCGAGCCAAGGATAGTGTAGGTGGTGAAAAGAAATCATGAGGGTGGTACCGAAATGAATGACGATTGGGAAACAATGACTTCAGCACCTCAAGCATTTTTACAGAAAGAACACTGGATTGGGAGTCTGAAGCGCTATGGTCTAGCCCCCGTGGTTATTAGCGGATGGGTGACCTTGGACCCCTCACTTCCTTTGTGTGGGCCTCAGTTTCTCCATGTGTGAAATGGGGATAATGATGCTTATATTTGTATGGTGATTATTTTTGAAGCAGTTGCTGCTGTCAGAAGTCCCAGGGGGGTAAGTAGGCAGACAAATAAGAAAGCTGAGAGTCAATTTGAAACAGTCTTGCTTAGTTAGGCTAACAAAATAGACATGATGAATATGAGAAGTCCCAAGAAGTCTCATCTTCCTCTGACCTGATGTGCCCGGGGAGAGGCACACCTGGCCATTCAGTGAGGCCAACTTCCTGTCCTCAGAGGGAGCCAGCTCTGATGGCCATGGCCAAGGCAGCTCTGAATCAGCTTCGTGGCAGGGCCGAGCTTGGAATGAGTGTCCCCTGGGCCTGGGGTGCACCTGCTTGGATGCTCTCATCTCTCACCTGGACCACAGCAGCAGTCTGCTACCTGGTCTCTCCATGTCCTCCTTCACCTGCCCCCGCCCCAGACCCACACTCCACAAGACCTAAATCTGGTCATGCCAGCGTCAACACAGGTTTCTGAGCAGGGTGACCACGTGCTAGCCGGTGTTTTAAATGATGGTAGAGCCCGTAAATCGGCACCAAGAGGGCCTCGTATATGGAGACCAGGGGGGAGCGCCATGGTGCCCTGCCAGGAGCCGATGGGGGTCTGAATTCCAGCAGAGGCAGTGGAGGTGAGGAGAGGGGTTGCTGAGTTGGAGTGACAGGCCCCCAGGACTGAGTGGGCAGGACTAAGAGGGGGCAGAGGGGTTCAGCCAACCCCAGGGTTTCTTCCTATTAAAGCATCCTGTGTGCTTGCTGATGCCCCTCTTCAAAACCCCCCTAGAGGTGGCGACCATTCTCCAGAGCCCAGGATAAAGCCAGTTCCCTTCTGACTGAGGGCCCCTCTCAGTGCTGTGGAGGCAAGCCTTGCCCTGGGCACCCACATTTCTTTGTCTCAAGTCAGGATCCAGCATGACAAAGCTACAGTCAGAAGCATTGTTAAAGTTACCAGTCTGGGGTCCCCTGCCAAGTACCAGGGAGAGGAGATGGGGGAACTTGGTCTTACAAGTAGGATTCCTGAAAGCTTGCCACCCCTTGCTGCAGCTGGGCCCTACCTATGTACTTCTGCTCAAGCAGGGTCCCCCACCCTCCCCCCAACCCCAGGACCACCCTCCTGCCTCCTCCCATCGGGCTGTAGTTTAGCCATCCTTCAAGGCCCAAGTTCCCACCTTCATCACCTTTCCAGCTAACAACAACCTCCTGCCCTACTCATTTTTAGCAAACTTGCTGCCACGGATTTGGCAATACATCGTGAACTTCCTATTTCATGAGTATACCCCCTGCTGCCTCTGATTAGGTCACAAGGTCCTTAATGTCTGTCTTACTGTGTTTGATTTTCTTATTTAAAAGACACAGGACTCCAAGATTGGTTGAGCGAATGGATGGCGTTTGGATTTGAATGATCAAGGCAGATAAGTTCCAAATGGATGGAGAGTCCTCCCTTACTAGGTTTTAAGTGTCTTTTCTTATGTTTGTTTGTGACCCCCCCCCTCATTTCTGGCAGGTGCTAAGTAAATGCTTAAGGCGGAGAGAAGAAAGGAGGTGAGAAAGAAAGGAAAAGAGATTGGTGGAGAGGTGGGTGAATAGAAAGAAAAAAACTGGTATGTAGGCAAATTAGGCAGGTAGGAAGGTGTATGAGAATGTAGGCCTGTCCGTGGGCAAAGGTACAAGTGGATTAGTAGGTAGGAAAGCAGGTAAATAAGCTGATACATAAATATACAGGCGCAGTCAGATAAATGAAAGATTGATAAATTGATAAGTAGACAGAAGTAGATAGTAGATGTAATTTGTTGAATTGATAAGTAGATATTAGTAGGTGGTTAAGTAGACCAGGTAGTTTGAGGGTAGGCGGGTAGGTGGATGGGCAGGTAGGTGGAGAGACCAATAAATGGTAAGTAAGAACACAGGTGAGCTGTTCAAGGTAACAACAAAGAACAGAAACAGTCCCTGGTTGAGTCAGGTGCCAGACTTGGAGCCAAGCTGAGTATAGAACAGGCCACTGGTCAGCCTGGGAAAACCCATGTGGACGTGCCAACTTCCGGTGCAGGTGCTTCTACTTCTGCGGCTCCTGGGAGTGAAAGTGAAGTAGGTCTGACTAGCTGGGAAGCCACTCAAGGTGAAAAAACAAGTGGTCCTTGCCAACACATCTCCTTCCAGGAGTCCACGGAGGCTCCCTGATCAGGGATCAGAGCAGGAACAGGTTTTGAGAAAGGAAGGTGTCAGAGGAAGGGAGGGCGCGGCCTCCCTCCCCTCTGAGTCCTGGCTCTGGTGACTCTCATCCTAAGAACCAAATGGGGAAGGAAGCGGGAGGAGGAGCTTAGCAGCCTGGGGTGTGTCCCTCCCTTTCCAATAAATCAGGCAACATCCTAGAAGGAGCCTTTGTTCTGTGGTTCCTAGAACGGAGTCTTCATGGGCAAAAGTACCACATCGTGGAGACATAGAGCGACAAACCAGCAAAGGAAAGCCGAAGAAAACAATAATATATAAAACCATAGCAGGGGCGTCCTACAGCCTCCGAGAAAGCTCACCCCAAAAGCACCTCTGTGCCTATATTCACAAACCAGAGGTCGGCTGGGTCTGACCTTGCCCCCAGTCATCCTTCTGTGCCCCTCGGGTCTGTGGTTACCCCAAATGCCACCCTCGAGGCTGACGAGTCAGAACGAGCTTTCCTCTTGCCAGAAATGCATGTGCCTTATTTTGGATGATGTCACTGAATTCTCAGAATAGCCACTCTGGATGCTAGTATCACCTCCATTTTACGGATGTGGAAACTGAGGCCCAGAAGGGTCCCAGGAAGGGCTCACTGTCATAGCCCTTGGAATCAGGGAGTCACAGCTGGCATGGAGGCCACAGCCCATGTGCTTAACTAATGTGCCAACTTGAGGATGGGGGGCACCTTGGCCCATTTCTCAGATGCACACAGCACCAAGCACTCAGCACTGGAGTAGCTGTCTAGATATGACATGAGGCCTCCAATGAGACTGCAGACTCAAACCCCTGGTTTATCTTCCCCCTGTCCAATATTCCTGGAGTTATCTGTCTAATGCCAAGAACCGCCTTGGATAGTTTACCAGCTTCCATCTCATTTAACCCTCACTATAACCCTGGGAGGTTTATATCATCACTCCCATTTTAGAGATGAAGAAACCGAGGGTCAGAGTGGTTCAGGCATGTGGCCAAGGTTACACAGTTTGTAAGCAGCAGCACAGCATGGCCTCAGAACCAGAGCTGTCCAGCTTCCAGCCTGGTTCTTTTTCCATCACTGCCATCCAATATCTCTCTTCTCTGGCCTCTGATCGTCCTCCAGGTGTTGTCAGCCACTGTCAGCCAAAGACTGCCTGAGTGTTTGCTTTGATTCTCCAGTCCGGCTGCTGAGTTCTGTCAGGACTCTTGGGACTCCCCCGAGCTTGCCTGGGGGCTGGATGTACATGTGCTGCTCTGTGCAGTAGAGTCAATCCCCAAGGTCACGTCCCCAGAAGTGGGCTTCCTACACAATTGCAACTGAAGCATTATAATATCTAAAGGTGACTTCTGAATCATCAGGCTGGTTTCAGTTTGAAGGTGGTCAGCCTGTTTTGGGTAGACTTACAGTATCCCTTTAGGTTATGCCGAAGAGGCAGACAAGCAGAAAGTGCAGCGAGAGCTCCAGACTCATGAGATCCAATATCTCATAGCCCCCCACTCCCAGGCCATGAGCGAGGCAAATCACTTTACCTCCCTGTGCCTCAGTGTACTTACCTGTAAAGTGAGAGTGATGGGACTACACGAGCCACCCACGCACCCACCCACCCACCTATCACCCATCCACCTAAGCATCTACCCACCTTTCCATCACCCATCCGCCTATTCACCACCCATCAACCATTCACCTATCCACCGACCCCCCTATCCACTCACCACCCACCCATCCATCCATCCATCCATCCATCTACCATCCCTCAGTCTAATATTTAACAAACACATATCACACACCTATCCTTTGCCAGGCACTGCGTTAAGCGTGTGGGATGCATCCGTGATGAAAGCATGGATCCCTGTCCACAAGGAGCTTATTTTACGGTGAGGGAGTCAGACAAGAAACAACAAACATAGGGAATTCCCTGGCAGTCTAGTGGTTAGGACTCCACAGTCTCACTGCTTAGGGCCCCGGGTTCAATCCCTGGTCGGGGAACTAAGGTCCCACAAGCCTTGTGGTGCAGCCAAAAACAAACAAACAAACAACAAACGTAATACAAAAGTAAAGTATATAGAAGGTGAATGTGTCAATGGGGGAAGGGGGCACTGCTCACAGGGTGAAGGGGGAGTTGCAATTCTAAATGGAATGATCAGGGTAGGCATCCCTGAGAAGGTTACATTTGAGCAAAGATCTGAAGGATTCAAGGATGTTGGCCAAGAGGATATCTGGAGAAAAGAGTGTTCCAGATGGAGGGAATGGCATGTGCAGAGGTCCTGTGGCAGAGAGCGTGCCTGGCCTGTCCCAGGGACAGTGAGGGTGCCAGCACGTATGGAGAAGATGAGAAGGCAGGAGTACAGGATGGGCGCAGAGCAGTGATGAAAGCCAGATCGTGAAGGGCCTTGTGGGGATCGTCCAGATTTAGCTTTCCTCTGAGTGACACGGGAAGTCGGTGCAGGGTTTAGAGCAGCGGAGGGTGAAGATCATGATAGGGTTGTGGAGAGAGTGACAGAAACTTCACACACTGATTTCCTTTTCTGAAACCCTTTTGAAACTAAAGTCGGTGCCCTTTATTTACAAACCCCACAATTCTCTTCCCCAGTTCCTCTTCTCCCCGTCTGAAGGCTGCTTCTTCTCCCTGCCCCAAAGCAGCACACCTGCTCGTACTCCTTACAGTTGAGTCTTTCATGCCTGGGGGGAGCTGGCCTGGAAGAGGGGGAGGTAAGCAACGGGGAAAGGAAGTGATTTATCCTTCCTTGTCTCCCAGCCTCTGAAGCCCACACCGCCCTGAGCCCAGTTCCCTTTCTAGAGTCACGTGGGATCAGAAATAAAAATATTACGTCCCCAGGGAGGAAATGGAGTTTAATAACAGGAACCAGCCCTCGCAGAGAGAGGAGGGCAGGGCAGAGGTGTTGGGTAGCCTGCGGTGTGAAGGAGCCTGCAGTTAGCAGGGGGCGAGTCAAGGAGAGAGGAACGCTTTGACAGCCCCGGAAGTTGGCATCTGCACCCCCATCAAGACCGCATAGGTTGTTTGCGTCGTCTTCCATTTCTTTTCATCGGTGTCTTACAGTTTTCGGAGTATAGGTTTTTGCCTCCTTAGGTAGGTTTATTCCTAGGTATTTTGTTCTTTTTGATGCGATGGTAAATGGGATTGTTTCTTTAATTTCTCTTTCTGATTTTTCGTTGTTAGTGTATAGAAATGCAATAGATTTCTGTGTACTAATTTTGTAACCTGCAACTTTACCGAATTCATTGATGAGCTCTGGTGGTTTTCTGGTAGCATCTTTAGGACTGACATGTACACACTGCTATATTTAAAACAGATAACCAACAAGGACCTACTGTATAGCACAGAGATCTCTGCTCAATATTATGTAACAACCTAAATGGGAAAAGAATTTGAAAAAGAATAGATACATGTATATGTAGAACTGAACCACTTTGCTGTGCACCTGAAACTAACACAACACTGTTAATCAACTATACTCCAATGTAAAATAAAAAGTTAAAAAAAAAAAAAGACCACAGAGGCCGCTTGCACTCCCATTAAGAAGTCAGGGAGGTCGTTCAGCTGGTAAAGATGCCCCAGCCCCCCAGGGGTCTGTTAGGAGGGGGAGAGTAAAAGATGTGTCCGAGGAACAGATAGAGACCATCTGAGTGAGTTCAGCCAGGAGGACAGCCAACCCCATGTAAACTTGTATCTTGGCAGAAGAGTTGGAGAAATACCTACACTGCCCTGGTGCCCATGGCAAAATCATCAAGGGGCTTTTTTACCCCTCAAGGTCAGATTGAGGCTAAAAGCTTGTCTGCCTTCAAATCCAGCCTCCACCACTTCCCACCTGGGGACTGGCGTTGGTCACTTCTGGGTAGCCTCTGTTTCTTCTTTCTGCATAAAATACGGTTGGAGATCATCAAAGCGTTTAGGGCGGATATGAGAACTACCTGCTGGCTTAGGCTGTGCCTGGTGCACAGTAAATACTCAATAAATGTGAATCATTGTGATTATCTTGTTTCAAGTTACTCCAGAACCATGAAAGGACCAGGAAGAACTAGAGTTTATGACACCAGCTCATAAAACTGGGAAAGCACAGATTTACATAGAGGAGACTGAAAGATGTGTGTCTTTAGGAAAACTGTTGTTTGCATTGAAGTGAGAACCTCTTTGGAACTGGGAAGGAAGACCTAAAATGTTTGGGAAGCCAAGGGTGCGAGTGGAAACGGTATGGTATAGGCTTGTTTTCCTGATTTAAGATGCATTAATTGCCATCAGTACTTTTTAAAAATAAGACACTCTCTCCCTCCAGTCTGGTTCCTCGTCTGTCTCTCTCTCTTTCCCCCACCATCTCCCTCTTTTTCTTCCTCCTTCCATCTCTCTCTTCTTTCCTCCCATCCTCCCTCCCTTCTTCCCTCCTTCTCTCCATCTCCATTTCTGTCTCTTTCTCTCCTGTCTCTCCCTCCCTTTCTCTCTCTCCCTGTCTGTCTTTCAGTTTCTGTCTCTCTCCATGACCCAGAGGCACACACACACATGTGCACACATACACACACACACACAAGTACATACACATGCAAGCATATACCCACACATACGTGCACCGGCACATACACGCACGTGCACTCTTGCATGCGTGCACACATGCGCGCACACACACAAACAAGTACATACACATGCAAGCATGTGCCCACACATACGTGCACCTGCACATACACGCATGTGCACTCTTGCACGCACGCACACACATGCACACACACACACGGCAATCTCTGCTCCCCAGCTCTTTGGCCCTTCCTCTCTGTGGCAACCTATTTTTCCACACACTGATTGTGCCTGCATCCGTCTTCCCCACTTGCAGGCAATAGCCGATTTGTCCATCTGTGCCCCTCACCAGTGCCTTGCGTCGTGCCTAAGGTATCAAGGCGGCTCGGAGAGTGACCCAAGTGGGCATCTGGCTGCGTGGACAGTTTACTCTTAAGTAGAGTGGGAAGCACACTGTTTCTCCAGTGCCCTCAGCATCACAGCCTGAGCTCTCCAAGCACTTGCCGCTCCTGCCAGCTCAACCAGAGACCTTGATTCCTGTCCAAGGCTGCCTTTCCAACTTGCGAACCGGATGATCACATTTTCAGAGAGTAGAGGGAAAATCCCTGGGTTGCCTACAGCCAGGTGTTGCTCCATGAGAAAAGGGGATGGCACTTACCCCCAGGGTCCTTGTAGCCGGAGTCCCTCTCGGCTGCCGGGGCCTGCAGCCCACTCCAGATCCACCCCAAGGGGGCCAGGTCTGGGTCTCCTTTCTCCATCAGGGTCAAGGAGATCTTCCTGGCCAGAGCCTCACCGTCAGGCTCATGGAGCAGGGCATAGTGGTACTCCCTGGAGAGAAGATCCTCTGCCAGCAGGTTGTCCAGAAGCGCCTGCACTTGGCTCGGCCGATGGCTGGAGAGCAGCATCCGGACCTGACTCAGGATGGTCTGGAAGTGATTCATGGTAGCTCTCGGATGCAGGGCAGCTGCCCGGGACAGCGCCTGGGATCTCTGCTCACCCAGCCTGCAGCATCCAAAACGTGAAGTGAGAAACAGGATGAGGGAACCTCTGCAGTTTATTGCAGTTTATTCCTGCTTAGGAGGATTTCCTCATTTGCATGTTAGGCTGGGGTTGCCTGATGAATTAATGGAAGTGGGTTCTGGGGCTGATTTAGACCCCATAGATGTTTGCTGGTACCACTCATGCGCATGTACCAGAGAAGCTCACAGCTTTGTGGACTCCTTTAGATCCAATCCAGTGTTTATTATACTAAGAGGAAGGGGGCTTGCCTCTTTGAGGACCTATAAGGTGATAGGCCTTTTTAGGTGTTGTATCATAACAAGAAGGCATTGGGGCGTAGAGGTTAAGCAGTTGGGTTTGGAGCCAATCTGTCTGTGTTCAAATCCCAGATTACTTGATATTGGGCACGTTACTTAGCCTCTTCTTGCCCCCATTTCTCCATCTGAAAAGCTGTAGGGATAATAATAGTACTTACCTCTTAGAGTTGTAGGGATGATTAAATAAGATAATGCATGTAAAGTACCTAGCACATTATCTACAACTTGTTAATAGTTCAATACATCTGAGTTCAATAAATATGAGCCATTATTGTTATTGATTAATCATGCAAACAGCTGTGTCACCTTGGGCTCAACCTCACTAAACTTCAGACTCTTCCTCTGAAAAATCTCTCAATAAAAGTAATTCAATCTCATCAAGTTGTCTTGAGGATTAAAAGAGATAATGCCTTTAAAGGGCTTAGTACTGGCCGTAGTAAGCACTTCATGAACATCGACTATATACTAATATTATCCCCAATTTACTAACACACAAAACAGAGGCTTTACATAGGAGCCAGTCTGTTGTAGGATTCTACCCTGAAAAACCCAACCCCACCTTTTCTTTAAAATCATAGTTGATTGCTCTTCCAGAAACACACTGTGACCTGGTTTCCTTTCCTGGCTTCAGCTTTACCATCTCTCAAAATGGGACCATTTGCATTGTTCATTTCAATGAGACAAACAGGGATTTCCACTTCCAGTATGGGTGAGAGCTCCTATCTGACTAACTCTACCATAAATGACAATTAAAACTCTGGTGGGGCAGGGGAGACGTTATAAAAAATGACTACCTGAAGGCCCTGGGGAGTGACCAGAGCAGGCAGACCCTGGAAGGGAGTCCATATGTGGAAGATAAGAATATCACTGGTGAATTCCCAGCTCATTAGCTTAGCTCAAAGAGGTCTCAATTAGTGCTGTGCAGGGCAACTAAAATTCTGTAAAAAATGAAAAGTTTTACTGCCCTGAATAACCAGAGGACAGAATTTGGGATAACAGTCATTGCTGGAAAGTGGGAGTAGAAATTCCAGGAAGGAGAAAGACAGAGAGAAGTTGCTCCAAATTCTGTGTATAAACTGCCCAAGTATCTGGCTGACCTCTGAACCTTGAATTCATGGCTCATTCATGTTCTTGCTCATTCATGCATTCATGGGCAGACTCCAAACAACTCAACTAAGGCTAAAGGAGCTGGGCTGAGACTTGAGTTGCAACCTACTATGGGGGTGGGGTGGGGGTAGGAGACTATGCACTTGATTCCAGCCAAGATATGAGCCTGCCAAAATAACAACAGCAACAAAATTAACCCTGTTCTGATTATAACATAATCCAGAATGTTTACAATATATCATTCATGATGGGCAGTGCACATCCAAAATTACCTGACTATATAGAGATAGGAAATAGGGACCCACTCTCAAGAGAAAAGAACAATCAATGGAAATTGACCTCAAGATGACCCAGATGTTGAAATTAGCAGGCAAGGATTTTTTTTAAAGCAGTGACTCTAACCATGAATGAAAAAGACATAAAGGATGTCAAGGAAAATATGCTCATGAAAATAAAAAGATAGGAACTTTCAGCAGAAAAACAGAAAATATTAAAAATTACCAAATGGAAATTATAAAAGTGAAAATTACAATATATGAAAATTTAAAAGTAATTGAATGGGATTAACAGCAAAATGGGGATGACAAAAGAAACTTTAAGATGCAGCAATAGAAATTACTTGATCTGAAGAACAGAGAGAAAAAGATTGAAAAAAAATGAGCTTCAAGGATATGTGGGACAATGTCAAAAGGTCCAACTTATACATATTTAGAGTCACAGAAGGAGAAGAGAGAGAATGGGGAGAAAAAAGATGAGAAAAAAGATTTGAAGAGAATGGGGAGAAAAAAGATGAGAAAAAAGATTTGAAGAAATAAACTTCTCAAATTTGGTGAAATGAAAACCATGAAACTCAGCAGGACAAATACAAGGGAATCCACACCTAGACACATCATAATCAAACTGCTGAAAACCACAGATAAGGAGAAACTCATGAAAGCAGCCAGATCAAAAGAACACATTACATTCAGTAGGGCACGTGAATAATCACCGACTTCTCATTAGAAATCATGGAGGCCAGAAGACAGTGGAACAGTATCCTGGAAAAACTGAGAAGAAAAAAAATGTCAACAGAGATTTCGAAATACAGTGAAAATATCCCTCCAGAATGCAGGAAAAATAGATATTTTCAGATTTAAAAAACTAAAAGAATGTGTTGCAACAGACCTGCACTATAAGAAATGCTAAAATAAGTTCTTTAGGTGGAAGGAAAATGATATCAGTTAGAAACTCAGCTCTAAAGGACAGATTGAGGAGCATCAGAAATAGTAATCTCTGGGTAAGTATAAAAGATTGCTTTTTTTCCTCTTAATTTATTTAAAAACATAACTGCTTAAAGCAAAAGGTAGGGTACTATCTTGTGATTTTAAATATATGTAGATATAATACATATGAAGTCTATACCATAAAGGATGGTATAGCATACAGGGTGATTATTGGACCCATATGGTAGCAAGGTTTCTATATATCAAGTGGTACAATATTACCTCTATGTAGGTTGGGAGAATGGAAGATGTATATTAAAAGCCCTTGGACAACCACTAAAACATCATGCAAAAAGGTATAGCTAAGCAGCAATTTGAAATTAATACAGAAGTTTAAATGAGACGGATTCAACTCTTGGCTTGAATAAGCAGTCCAACAAGATCATGACATTATAAATTTTATGTATAAAGGCAGAAGGTAGGGAAGTAGAAGATAGAAATTCTAAAGCTTTTCTCACCTAATAAAGTACTTGTACTTTTAAGCAAACAGAGATGTAGATGTAAATATTATCCTCCTGGCAACAAATTATCAATTAAGACAATCAAAATTGCACACTTTTTAGGCATTAAAATCATAATTCGCACGGCAAATCACTAATTTTGCAGGCTGGGTATCTTGTACTTCTTTGTGCAAATAATACTTTTAAGAATAGTTTTACAATCACAAAACAAAGTTTTACATCTTCACACAGGTCTTCCCCCATGACAAAAGAATGAGGTAGATACCTGTGCAAATGTTCCCAGTTTCATCAGAACTAACTTTGTGATGCAGAAAAGTGTCTGCTTTACTGCAGCTAGAGAGGAAGAGAAAATTTTTTACCCCTACTTCCCCTTTATTTCTGAGATTTCTTTCCCCAGCAGTTGGAAGACCACACAGTTTCTTGGACAAGGTGGTAATGCCCATCAATTATCCCTGAGAGAAAAAGAGGAGATTTGAGAGCTTAAAACTTATTAGTTAGGAAAGAAGGTGGCCAAAAGAGAATTTTAACAGAAGGAATAGATGGCATCTTCAGCCATGGTTGTGGAGAAGATGGCAGGTGGGTCAGTTGCTGAGAGGAATAAGGAAACCGTGTTCTAAAGTACCTCACCTCTGAGGCACTTGAGAGAGAGGACCAGGCCTGAGAATCCATCCCCAAGCATCCAACGTGGGGATAAGAACAAGGCCATGAGTCTCCATCAAACATCCCAAGGTGGGGATTAGAACCAGGCCATGAGAATCCATCCCCGAGCATCCAAGGTGGGGATGAGAACCAGGGCATGAGAATCCATCCCCGAGCATCCAAGGTGGGTATGAGAACCAGGGCATGAGAATCCATCCCCGAGCATCCAAGGTGGAGATGATGGATAATGAAACAGCAAACACTGGGTGCACAGAACCAGGGACTAGGGTAGCTTTTCCTAGCCATTTCCAAGGCTACCTTCCTCTTTCCTATCAATCCAGTGCACTACCAGGTCACATGCTTAGTCGGGAAAATCTGAAAGCCAGCTTCTACTTGGTCACTGACTCACTGTGCCACCACAGGCAGTACATTTCCTCTCTCTGGCCCACTATTTCATCACATGTGAAATAGTAGGTCAGATTACATGATTCCTAGAATTTCTTTCAGTGCTGAGATGCTGCTGTTTATAGGGAGGTGTCACCTTGCTGCAGAACCACTGGTCCCAGAGCTCCACAGTATTCCCTTGTGATTAGTCATGAGCACAGCATTTCCTCTGTCTACAGTGATTCAAATCTCCCTGTAAGACTTTTTTCTTATAATCACATGCAATGTGTGCTATTATTTACCTGATATTTTACTTTAATCTGGATTATTTCTTTAATATATCATAAAAGGAAATTTCATATTCCTATCACAGTTGGAAAGTCGTATCACTTGCCCAAGAATAGTGATAAACAGATGGAAAGTAAAATGATGTTTATATTCTTCTGCTTGTTGAAGTTTCTGATCCTGAGGTCCAATGTCTCTTTGTGACAAAGGGTGGTTAGCAAGTGTTACAGAAGGGTTAAAGGTAGACCAGCACCTAGCTGAAACGGTCTGCATCAGAAAACTAGTAAAAAATTTAAAAGCTACCACTAAGGATGTAGAAAAACAAGAACTCTCCTACTCGGCTGGAGAGCACTTAGAATAGTGTGATCATCTAGGGTAACCCTTTGGCAATACCTAGTGAAATGGGAGAAGTACATACCCAGTATTTCCACTCCTCACCATATAACCCAGGAAAATTCTTAACACATGTGCAAGACACACCAAGCAGCATTATTTGTGATGGCAAAAAATAAGAGATAACAATCAACATAGAATAGAGATGAATGTCTTTTATAAGCATTCTGGAACACATGCGGATTTAATGAATTGCGCATAATGGACCCAATCAGAGTGAAGGAATTTAATGGCTGTTAAAAATGGAGTCAGTCAAATCAATTACACTTTGAGATATAGTGCAAGTTTTAAAGGGTTAATGGTTGCATCTTTACAATTTCATATCCTTCTGTTTCATGATAGTATGGTGTTACACACAAAGGTGAATCCAAAAGCTGCTAAATCCATGAGGGTGTTATATTTCTAAGAAGAGAACCTTAAAACAGGTTACCAAGGGCTCTGAATTCTGATATAGGCATTCCAGAATCTTCTCACGAGCTCAGCTGATAGTATAATCTCTATCCCTTTTGTGGCATTGGTCATTCATGATTGCCTACCTGTAATTCCTTCCAGAATCATCACAGGTTATATGTCAAGAAGGCTATCTGACTGTACTTCCACGAAAAATTGATAATTTTAAAGAAAAGTGCTGTTCATCTTTATGTGTGTTGAAGGATAATGTCTTTAAATGGTTTCTGTTTGACAATCCCACAGTGGCAAAATGACCACATTAAACTTGCCTCATGGAAGGCAGCTATTTGGAGTATAGCAAGAGGTTGGAGAGTCTGAGTTCCATTCCCAATTCTGGTTGTATTTTAGGTTTTTTAAGATTATATGATTATTGTTACAAAGTTGGATGCTTTTTATGCTAATAGCAAATTTCTACATATTGTGTCTAAGGCTTAAGAATGTCTATCTCAGAGAGAAAGGCATTATAAAATTTATGAACAGCGACAAATACACTGTGCATATGTATAATTTCATCCTTGAGTGTTTGTGACTTGATTAGGTCTGTCCTGTAGAGTAGAGCGTAGAGTCAATTAGTCCTTATGATGTTCTGTGTGGCTGAAGACTCGGGAGACATGAAAATGATACGTGAAGCAAGGTTTTATGATTATAGAATCAAAGCTATTGGATTTTATTATTAAAAGTTGAAACTTAACGTGTATAAACGAAAACCAATGCAAGAAGGTAGTCATTTCATTGACCCATAAAAAATCACCCTAAGGACCTAGAAACAACCTAAATATGTTTCCAAAGTAGACTGGATAAACAAGTTGCAATATATTGCTACATATACACTAATATGTATACAATAGATAACTAATAAGAACCTGCTGTATAAAAAATATATATATATATATATATATTGCTACAATGGAATCTCACACAGTAGTTAAAATACATGAACCAGGGCTGCATACATTAACATGCCAAGCTCAACAACATAACAAGTGTAAAACCAATTGCAGTCTGCAAAGTGCTGTCTAGGGATGGGGTACATACAAGGGGAGGATGTGCATGAAAATGATCAACTGTCAATTCAGGAGACTGGTTATTTCTAGAACGAAGAGGCGTGGCCATGAGAGGGAGGAAGGGGGACAGCATCACGGAGGGATTCAAGGGGACTTAGATAAAACTTTAATGTTCTATTTCATTAGCAGAATTGCGATTACATACCTATTCCTATTCTTATTCGTTGTAACTTCTTGTGTGTCTAAAATATCCAATTAGGCTGAGGCATATGACATTGCTGATATTTGTCTGCTTTAATCTACAAAACAGCCGCATCATATGGTGTGACCAGTATAATGATGATGGCGATGATGACGAAGAATTGAAAGGTAACTCTCTTGCCATGGGATTCACTGTCGTTTAAAGCCTATAGGTGAGCCCCTCCTCTCCTGTTATCTGGTTACCAGCTGGGTGGTACAGGAGCCACACTTGGGAAACTGATTTAGTGAATGTTGTCATGGCTTTGTCATAAATCGAGACCTGTGGTCTGGCCTTGGGGATGAGAAACTTGTGGTCTGAGACTAGAAGTGGTGAAAGAGAGGGTGCTCTAGGGTCTGCAGAGAGGAGGCAGTGCAGCTGGGTCACAGGCAAGATGCTCAGGCCCTAGGCTCAGGGCTCAGGTAGTCCTTGAGGTCACCTACCTGCTGAGTGAGAGGCAATTGCCTTCTTACTATTTCCTGCTCCTCTGACTTGGAGATAGATGATGATGATGATGATGTATTAAAATATTCAGATACCATATCTTGAGTGAAAGTAGTGGGGAGCTAGACACTTTCTGTATATGGTCTCATCATCACCAAAGGCGCCGCAAGGTGTGCATAATCATCTCATCTTACAGATGAGGCTCAGAGACGTGAAGTCGCAGAACCCAGCAGGAACCTGAGGAGGAATCCCGGCTGTGGGCTTGCAAAAGGAAGAGAGGTCCTGGCTGCTTCCTCCTGAGACGCCAGGAGAGCAGCTTCCTGCGTCCACAGGTCCTGTAAGCATGGCAGGACTGGGCCCTGTGGCTGTCGTGTGTCTGCCCACAGACCAGGACAATGAGCCACTACGTCGCAGCCTGAGTCACCTTAACCACCACTCACGGATGTGGATGGTTGCTTTTGCTTCTTGGGTTTTCTCCTGGTTTGTGACTGCAGTGGTAGTGGGGAGAGTGGGTGGGGACTGACATGTAGTTTACAGGATGATGTCATGACCTGCCTAGGCTCATGGGGGCCAGAGTTGGAGTCAGGGGACCTGGGCCCAGTGGGGTGCTGGAGTCGGCTTCACCATCTCCCCCTCCACCACCGCCAGTAATCACCACCACCATTTCCTTCTCCAGCATCACTACCCTCATCTCCCTTCATCTCCTACCTCCATCGTTCCCACCACTACTTCCATGATCACAAGCACCACCATCTCTACCACCTCCATCATCACCACTACCATTGGTACCACCTCTATCATCTATATCATCTCCACCACTTCTACTACATCTATCATTTTCACCACCACCTCCATCATCTCCCCCTCCATCATCACCACCATCATCTCCCCCTCTGCCACCTCCATCATTTCCACCACCACCATCGCCTTCCCCATCGTCACCAGTACCATCTGCCCCTCCACTTCCATTACCGCCACCATCATTTCCCTCTCCACCACCTCCATCATCCCCGCCATTACTTCCACGACCACCACCACCTCCACCACCTTCATCATCTTCTTCCCACCACCTCTATCTTTGCCACCATCCCCACCACCACTTTCACCACTTTTCACCACCATCGTTCATGATCACCATCACCTCCACCAGCTCCAAACCTCCATCATGATAAGCACTGTTCCCACCACAACATTATTACCACCTCTGGTACCATGTGTCATCTTCTTCAACTCAGAAATCTGTACACCAGCCTATAAGGTGAGTTTTCTTATTATCACCATTGTACAAGGAAACTTGAAGAAGATTCAAAAGCAGGCCCTTGTGATTCCTCTTGATATTCTTAACAAGGGGGTATTGGGACCATTTGTTAACATGGAATTTGACCCAATGTGGAAATGCTATCTCTTTCTCTCAGTGGGTCAATTCTGGGGATGCAGAGAAGATCAAACGGTTTTCTATAAGTTCTCTAGACTTATGAAAGGAATTTGGGTATCACAGGGACCTGAGACTCAGAGACATTGTGTCCTGCTCAAGGTCATATAACCAGTAACTGCCAGGATTTAATCAGAGGGTGTCCGCTGTCAAAGCCTACAGGATCACAAACTTAACCACTGCCTTAGTCATGGAGCTGGGGTGATGTGAGTCCTTCGTAAACTGTCGAGGTTTTGGTAGCCCTGGAGACATGCCACTTGGCTCTCCTCAAGAGAGAACCTGCCACAGGGTGTGCAGTCAGCTGACAGCTTCCAGCCCTGGATGCCTCGGGACTCTGCCTTTGCTTGTAGGTTCACGCTAGGTGCTTCCCAGGAAGTCTGTGGCCAATGACTGAGCATGGCAGTGATACAAGGCCATTTCTGGGCAGTGTGGGGCTCTTCTATGGGCATCCTAAGTACCCAGGCTCCCTGTTGACCTGTCTGAGCCTTCTCAGAGCTGCACCACATCTGAAGCTCTTTCTACATAATCCTCCTCTCTTTTCAAACATGTCAGATCTGCTCGCCTAGTCCTGTTTTCTCTCCCCTTTATCTTTTGGAGGCCTTATCCCCTAACAGTCTCTTGAATTCCAACTCTGTCTTGGTGTCTGCTTCCTGGAGGACCTCAAATGACACAAGGGTAGAAGTTTGTACCATCATAGCAGAGGGAATTGTTTTCCATCTTTAAGATATGACTTTAGACACTCATACTCCTTAGCCTGTGGAATGAGTGTGTACTAACGTAACTGTTTCCTGTAGCAAGTATAAAATTAATATAAATCTACTGCAGTGTCATAAAACTGCACTGATGTACATCTGGCCCATGTTAACGGAAAGGAAGCCAGGGAGTGTGTGGGAATGGCTGGCTTTGTTGTTAGTATAGGTGGATTTGAATCCCTATTCTACCAGATACAAGTTTGAAGATGCCCTTTTACTTCTCTGTGCCTTACTGCCTTAATTTCCTCATGTTTGAAATGGTGTTAATCATCCCAGCCGTCCACGGAGGTTTTGAGGACATAATTCTTTATTTAAGTTATCAGAAAACATGTATACATGTCCTGACACATAATAGGCATCCAACAAATTATTTCATTTACTGAGTGCCTAACCCAAGTGTGGTACTATATTTACCAGGCATTGGGAATATAGCAGTGAACAAAAAAGACACAAATTCCTATTCTCATGGAAATTAGTCTTATCGGTTAAAGCTAAATCCGAAATATCTTGAATATCTGAACAGCTGTTGAAACCAAGTAAGATAAGCCTCTCCTTTGAGAAGGGAAAAACTTGAGAGCAGAACTAGAATTGTTATATCTTCTTGTTGAATTGAACTTGTTATCATTATGCGATGACTCTCTTGACCTCTGATAATGCTTTTACCTTAAAGTCTATTTGTCTTATACTAATATAGTGACACTAACTTTATTTTAATTATATTTATCCGGCATATCTTTTTCCCATATCATTTGACTTTTTATCTTATTTATTTATTTATTTGGCCACACTGCATGGCTTTCGGGATCTTAGTTCCCCAACCAGGGATCGAACCCGGGCCATGGCAGTGTAAGTGCCGAGTCCTAATCACTGGACCGCCAGGGAACTCCTCATTTACTTTTAATCTCTCTAGAGCTCTTAAACTTTAAATATACCTCTTATACATAATATATCCATTCTTAAAATCATTGTCTTTTTGACTAGAGAGTTTGATCCATTTACATTTCTACTCATGGTGCTGTACTTCCTTTCCTCTGTGTGGGATATTTTTACCTGTGAGCTATTCGTTTCTTTAGAAATTTATTGTAGGTGTTGTTTGAGTTCTGTTGTAAAGTTAAGTTCCATTAGTGAGTAGTCAACTTCACTTCTGCTAACCCCTGGGGACCCTACTTTCAACTTGTGACATCTTTAAATTACATATTTGCTTGAGGGTTTTTTTTTTTTAATTTTTTATTTACTACTTACGTAGCATGAATTCAGGTCACAAGCCTGAGTGAAGACCCCCTTGTGATGACAGATTCTCAGGTGAGATTTTTTCTCTCCTACACTCACCCCCATGATTGAGACAGGCAAGTTTTGTAGCTATCTCTTCTGTCTGGCAGGGTATGTTTCTCACACATCCTTACAGAGAGGGTGTAATCCTCTGGGGTTCTGCTCTATTACGGGATCTACTGTTAAATTCTCAGTTGGGGGTTCCCTAGACTGTGTCCTGCCCTTATACCTACTGCATCCTTTAAAGGTGAAGCTCAGATTATCCAGAGTTTGAAAGAAACCCTCAGGAAAGAACTGGCTTTGATGGATGCTCACCACCCAGTATCCCTGACTTTATGTCTCTGGGGACTCCGTGGATTCCTTACCTTTGTGCTAGATCAGCAAAGTGTTTAAAAGATGCATTCAAGGGCTCCCCTGGTGGCACAGTGGTTGAGAGTCTGCCTGCAAATGCAGGGGACACAGGTTCGTGCCCTGGTCTGGGAAGATCCCACATGCCACGGAGCAACTAGGCCCATGAGCCACAACTACTGAGCCTGCACGTCTGGAGCCTGTGCTCCCAACAAGAGAGGCCACGATAGTGAGAGGCCCGTGCACCGCGATGAAGAGTGGCCCCTGCTTGCCACAACTAGAGAAAGCCCTTGCACAGAAACGAAGACCCAACACAGCCAAAAATAAATAAATTAAATAAATAAATAAAAAATTTAAAAAAAAAAGAGATGCATTCAAGTATTTTATGCAGCATTTTAGTTGTTTCAGTGGGTGGAGTATTAGGGTTCTAATCCTCCATAGAGCTAGAAGTAGGAGTCTCTCCATTACTTCTAATATAAATGACTTCAGGATGTGTGAAATTTCCTAGAATTTTGTTCTTAGTCCTCTCCCTTCTTGAACAAACTATGCTTTTTTTCGGACTATAAAAGTCTGGCATAATTTCTAGTGGTTGAGGTAGCTACCATAGTTTCTCTAGTTCTTTATGGAACTATTTATGACAAACTTGCATTAAATAAAAACATTCCTGACACAAAGATAAAAATTCCTAACTATGATAGGGCATCTCATCTTTCTACGCACGCTCAAAGCCAAACCTACTGACTCTGAACTCAAAATCTGCTCCTCTTTCTTTGTTTCCTGAGTCAGTGAATGACGTTCCCTCTCCCCGGGCAGCCAGGTCAAGGACCTGAAGTACATCTTCCGCCTGAACCACATCCTTCCCCTACCTGCAATTTGTTCCTGGGTCATTTGATTATATGGCCAATGTATATCTGGAGTTTCTAATCCACCTTCATCTCTACCCAGCCTAATATAATATAATTAATATAATCTTCCCCATCATGTCTCATCTAGCCTCCAATGTGGTCCTTATCTAATAGCAGAATATCTGACAGTTAATCTTCCTGAAAATCCTATGAGGTGTGTACTGTTACTATTCCCATTATACAGATGAAGAAGCTGAGGCTTGTAAAGGTTAAGGGAGTGTCCCAGGGCTAGTCAGTGGTGGAGCCTGACTCCACACGGTGGTCTAATCTAGAGCCTATATCGTAGCCACCACTCTCTAAATGTGTTTTCCTGGTCCAGTGGTTAGGACTCCGTGCTTTCACTGCTGAGGACCAGGTTCAATCCCTGGTCGGGGGAAATAAGATCCCACAAGCCCTGCGGCACGGCCAAAAAAAAAAAAATTTGTTTTCCTACCTTCACCCTCACCTCCTCTAATTCACAGCCGCAGCAGCTAGGGGAATCTTTCTAAACTGCAACACTGATCATGTCGTGCCTCAGCTCAAAACCCTCTGCTCGAAACCCTTTATCCCCACTGCCTTGGGATAAAGCATCAGCTCTTCAATGAGGTCTCATGTGCACAGCCTCTGTGCTTTCATCTCCTACTACGAAAAACACCCCATACCCCATCCCAGTCTACTGCAGCTACATCGTGACCCACTCACAGTATCTGAAGGGAAGCCATGCTTTTCCATCCTCCTGTGACTTCAACTCACACTATTCTCTTACTGTATACATTTTCTCCTCTTCTTCACTTGGTGAACTCCTACACATTCTTCAATACCCAGCCCAAATGTTACTTAGGGGAAGACTCTCCTGACCCCCTCCAGGAAGAACTAGTCATTGTGTCCTTTGCCCTTTAATACCTTGTCAGGAAATTCTTGATCTTTGAGGATCATTTGTACCAAAAAAAGTAAAGTAAAAGCAAATTCAGTTAGAATGGAACTAAAATTTCATAGTAAATGTCAAGAGGAAAAAAAAGATTTGATTGAGACTCTACTTTTAAAAGTGAAACTAAATGAAACTAAAATTTACAGGCATTATTCTATCTTTAGCTAACAAAATTACAATTGCAATTCTGTACTAATTCTTAGACTAAACAGATGATGAAGCCAGGGCCGATATTTCTTTTTCTCTTTGACACATCTTCCTGACAAAAATTTGTTTGAAAGTTATGATATGACATCCTTTTCTGCAAGTTTCACACCATGATCATACAGAGAGTCATGCTTGTAAAAATATTATAAGATGCTGTTAGTTTCCCAGAGGCCTTTCTTAGTCTTTTCATAATGAAATTGTTCTCTTTTAAGCACCTGTCCTGTCTTCTTCTCCTCATTTTCCTCTTCTTTAGTTGTGCCTTGGTCTAAGAATCACATAGGCCGGATGCTCATTTGTCAATATCTTTGGGGGGTGTTTGAATGGTTCTCCAATATCACGTACATCAACTTCAGGAAATTCTGTAACTTTGCAAGAATGACAATTTTATTTTGCAAATGGTGGCAAACATTCAGACAAACTGACCAACACCCAAGAAAGAGGGTGATGGACAGAGTCAGATGCTGCATTCAGTAGGGAGGGTTCGACAGGTCTGTAGTCTGGTTAATTCTATTGGGCCAATGTCAGTTTCCTGGGTCTGCTAATGCACTGTAGTTATGTGAGATGTTGCCATTGGGGGAAGCTGGGTGAGAGACACACCACACTGCTTGATACTATTTTTGCAACAGCTTATGAGTCTATAATTATTTCACAGTAAAAAGTTACAAATATAGAAACAATTCACAGCCAATAGGAGCCTAAGGAAATATGGAGACTCAATGCATGAGAACTGAACTTATAAATTAAACTTATAAAGGACCAGACACGTCATTAAAATTTTCTTGTGATGATTGCTTTTGTTTTCCTAGGCATCCAGGTGGGGAGTAGGGGTTTTCACTAAATACTTGGGTTTTCACTAACTCCTTTCATGAAATTATAATTATTTACTTAACTACCTACCTTCTCCCATTGGACTGTGTACTCCTTAAAGGCAGAGAATGGACCTCATTCATCTTTCTATTTCCAGGGTCCATCATAAGGTCTGCCATAGATAAAGCCTTTGATAAAAACTTAATGAGTGAATAAATGAATGAAGACGTGAACAAAGGCACTAGAAGATCGGGTTTCTAATATGGTCCTGGCATAGCTAAGCCCTGGGAAGGGCAGCCGATTTCTTCTAGAGGTGGTTTGGTTGGAGTTTTGGATGTAACCATAATTGCCACGGGTGATGGGAAGCCTGCCCGTAGGATTTACTCCACTTGTTCTTAGCATATGCAAGCAGATGGTGTTTGCCCACATACCTCTCCTGGCCCCCCATAATCAGTGAGGAGGGCTTGGGGAATTTCAGGAGTGGTATGTTCAGGAAAGCCCAGTTTGGGTGAAGCCACCTTCACTGCCCCCTGGAAAGTGCCCCGTAGCTAAGAATCAACTCTTCCCCACACAGCTCAGCCTCAGGCTCAGTAAGGGGGGTTAGGAAGTTGGTTTTGCCTCCTGGGAAATAACAGCTCCATCTGTAAAGTGGGGGATCAATTCCTACACTGGCTTTGCCTCCTTTCTTTTCCCTGAAACTGATAAAAAATAAATCCTGCTAGCCATACTTGTCCTTGTCTTTTCTAACGTCCTACTACACATACTGCTATGCAGCTAGATCTTCAAATATTTCGTTTAATGTATTTTGGACATCATTCTATATCCATGCATGTAAATCTCTTTCCTTCTTTTTGACAGTATGATAATATTGTATGGAATGGATATGTCATTGTTTACCTAGCCAATTCCTCTTAAGAATGGGCATTGATGTTACTTTGGGTTTTTTTTACAGACAACCCTGCAATGATCACACACCTCTAAATGCCTAGAGGTTGCTGGCTAGTGCCAATCTGTCCTCCCAAAGGTTGAGGCTGTGTTCACACTCTCAGCTACAGCGTAGAACCATTAAGCCAAGCCTTTGGAAAGAAAAAGGAAATCCTGTTATATATGATGATGACACTTCCTGTACCAGAGAAGAATGGACCTCACTTTACCAGGAGCTCTCTTGGCTATTTTTGTTCTACTTTCAGTCTCCTAACAACCTTGAGGGGACAATGGGACTGGCGACTGGCATTGCTATTATAATCATTATTTATTTTACAAACGTTTAGTACCAAGCCCAGGTCGGTTGCCAAGCAGTGGGTGGGGCAGGGAGATAACAATGACCAGGAAGAGAGGTAGGTCCTCTGAGGTGCCTCTCTCTACTGCACAGGTCCTCCAGCCCCAGCCCCACCTCTCAGCTCCTTTTATTTTTCATTTTTTCCCCAACTTTATTATATCATTGACATACAACATTGTGTAAATTTAAGGGGTACAGTGTGTTGATTTGATACACTTGTATATTGCCACACGATTACCACCGCCCTGTTAGTTAACACCTCCATCATGTCACATAATTAACACTTCTTTTTGTGGTGAGAACATTTAACATCTACTCTCTGGCAACTTTCAAGTGCAAAGTGCAGTACTGTTATCTGTATTCACGGTGCTGTGCATTCCTTCCACAGAGCTTATTCATCTTATGACTGGAACCAGCATCTCCCCGCTTCCCCTGCCCCCAGCCCCTGGTAACCACCACTCTACTCTGTTTCTTTGAGTTCGGCTTTTTAAGATTCCACATACAGGTGAGGTCATACAGTATTTGTCTTTCTCTGTTTGACTTATGTCACTTAGCATAACGTCGTCAAGGATCATCCATGTTGCTACAAACGGTGGGATTTCATTCTTTCTCGTAGTTGAATAATATTCCACTGTATATGTGTACCACATCTTCTTTACCCACTCACCTGCTGACACACACTTAGCTTGCTTCCATGTCTTGGCTATTGTGAATGGTGCTGCAATGTACATGGGAGTGCAGGATCTTGAAGAAATCCTGACTTCATTTCCTTAGGATAAATTCCCAGAAGTTGGATTGCTGGATCGCATGATAGTTCTGTTTGTAAGTTTCTGAGGAATGTACATACTGTTTTCCATAATGTCTGCACCAATTTACATTCCCACCAACAGTGCACAAGTGTGCTCTTTTCTCTACATCCTCGCTGACATGTTATCTCTTGTGTTTTTATGAAAGCCATTCGAGCTGGGGTGAGGTGATATCTCTTTCAGCTCCCTTTAAAGCCAAACTCCTTGAAAGCACTATCTATATTCCTCGTCTTGAATTCTTCTCCTCCCATTCTCTCTCTCTTTGTTTCCATTTATTTAAAAATTTCGTTTCCTTCCAGTTTTATTGAGATGTACTTGACATACAGCACTGTGTAAGTTTAAGGTGTACAGCATAATGATTTGACTTAAATACCTCATGAAACAGTTACCACAAGTTTAGTGAGCATCAACATTTCATACAGATACAAAATTAAAGAAATAGGAAAACAACTTTTTTCCTTGTGATGAGAACTCCTAGGATTTACCCTTTTAACAACCTTCACTTATAGCAAGCAGCAGTGTTAATTATACTTATCATGTTGTACGTTACATCCCTAGTACTTATTTATCTTTTTTTAAAATTGAAGTATAGTTGATTTACAATATTGTGTTAGTTTCAGGTGTACAGCAAAGTGATTTGGTTATACATATATATCTATATTCTTTTTTTCTATTCTTTTCCATTAGAGTTTATTACAAGGCATTGAATACAGTTCCCTGTGCTATATAGTAAACCCTTGTTGTTTGTACTTATTTATCGTGTAACTGGAAGTTTGTACCTTTTGACTGCCCTCATCCAATCCTCCCAACCTCCCGCCAACCAGGCTTTCTCTCCTGCCATCCACCGAAATTGCTCTTGTCAAGGTTACTGTTGCCTCCATGCTGTTAAAACCAACATGTAACTTGAACAACCTGTAGTGCATGGCACAGGCCATCACTCTCTTTCTGCAATACTTTCCCCACTTGGGGTTGCTTCTCCTCCTATATCTTGTCTTGGTTGCCCCCCTCCCTCAAAGTTAGAGAACTCCAAGGCTCTGCCCTCAGACCTCTTCTCTTCTTTAGCCACACTCACCATCTGAGTGATCACATCCAGCCCCATGGTTTTAAGTGCCACCCATACGCTCTTGACTCCAATATTTATGTCCCCCTCCCAGACCTCTGCCACGAACTCTAGGCCTCCATGTCCATCTGTCTGTGCCTCATCTGTCTGTGCTCTATCCGGATGTCCAGCAGACATCTCCAATGTAACACACTCACACAGGAACAGATGCTCAAGAACATCAGTCATCAGGGAAATGCAAACCAAAACCACTCCACACTCACTGGGATGGCGAAAAAGATGAACAATAGTAAGTGTGGGCAAAAATGTGGAGAAACTGGAACCCTCATACATTGTTGGGAATGTGAAATGGTGCAGCCACTTTGGAAAACAGTTTGGCAATTCCTCAGAAAGTTACACAGGGTTATCGTGTGACCCAGCAATTCCACTCTTAGGCATATATCCAAGAGAAGTAAAAACACGTCCACACAAAAACTTGTACACGAATACTCATAGCAGCATTATTCGAAATAGCCCCAAAGTAGAGACAACCCAAACATCCCTCAGTGGAGGAGCGGATAAACAAAATGTGATATATCCACACAATGGAATATTTTTCATTCATAAAAAATGAAGTCAGTACATCGTCAGTATTCATGCTGCAACTTGGATGAACCTTGAAGGCATCATGGTGAGAGAAACCAAACACAAGAGGTTGTAAAGTATATGATTCCATTTGTATGAAATGTCCAGGATTGGCAAATCCATAGAGACAGAAAGCAGATAAGTGGTTGCCAGGGGCTGGAGGAGAAGGAATGGGGCGTGACTACTAATGGGGTTTCTTTTGGGGGTGATGAAAATTTTCTCGAGTTAGATAGTGATGATGGTTGCACAACTTTGTGAATATGCAAATCACTGCATTTTATATTATGTCAATTTATTTCAATTTAGAAAAGAAGTTAAAGTCCCTTTCAGATGAAAAAACTGTAACAAACTCACAATTTCCTTCTTCACACCTACCCAGCCACCACCTTCTTTATCTCTGTTGAGGATGATGCCATCCTTCTGGGTCCTCACACCCTCCAACCAAGCCACCAATGAAGCCTATTGGCTTTACCAATACTACCCTGAACTGGACCACTTCTTACCACTTCCACTGGAATTACTACCCTGAACTGGACCACTTCTTACTTCTTACCACTTCCACTGCCACCATCCACGTCTGAGCCACTAGCCTGTCACCTACTTTTCCCCCTAGCCACTCAGTATATTCTCCACCCAGCAGCTAGATGCTCTTCTACAAAAGCAGGTCACTCCTCTGCTTGCCCGAAGCTCCGAGGGCTCCCATCTTGCTCAGAGGAGAATCCGGCCCCTCCCTGTGCCTGTAAGACCCTGACGTTCCAACGCCCCTCTACCTCTCTGACCTCACCTCCTCCCAGCCTCCCCCTGCCCATTCTGCTCCAGCTCTGTTGACCTCCCTGCTGTTCCTCAAGTATGGCGCACCTGATCCAGCCCAGGGCCTTTGCACTTGCTGCTCTCTTTGCCTAGAATGTTCTTCCTCTCAGTTATCCACATGGCTCTCTCCTTCCCTACCCTCTTTCTCTGCTTTATTTTTCTCCATAGCATGTGTCTCTCACCTGAATGGGAGCTAACCAGGGACAGTGAGGTTTCCTGTCTTGTCCACTGTTGAATCCCCAGGGCCTGGCACCTGCTGGGTGCTCAGTAAATGCTTGTAGAATGCATGAAGGAATGAAGTGCACACAGGGCACACTCAGGGGCGCCCCCAAGAGAATGGGGACCAGGAAGCCGCAAGTATGTTTCTGGGCTTACAAGAGTTGGACACCTATTCTTTCATGTTATGAGGATTATTCCTCATAAGAGCCCTGAGAGATAGGCAACTATTTAACCTCTTTTCAGATAAGAAAACTGAAGTTTAGAGCTAAGTGTTAGTCAGAGTACCCAGTACAGAGCAAGCCTTCAATTAATACTAACACAGTTGTGGTTATAACACAATTATAATTTCCTCCCATTTATCTTTTTAACCCCACTCAGTGCGTCTCAGCCTTCTCGCCAGTACCCTCCAATCAGAGACGATCTGCTTTCCCACTGGTGCACAGAGCTTGCTAATTCCCCCCTCCCTGCCTTTGCCCCTTCAATCCACCCACCTGGAATTCCCTCACCCGTCCTCTATTTGTCAATAGCCCTAATCTTCTTCAAGACCTGACCAAATCTGCTTCCTTTAGGAAGCCGTCTCAGTTTTACCCACCCACTACTCACCACTTCTATATTCTCCTCACCTCCACTCCCTGTCCCCTTGCAATCGCTGACAACATTGTAGCTTTGTTTGAAGCTTGACATGTTATAAGCATTTTCACAGATCGACTAGCCCACATTTGAGAGCCTGGTAAACCTCTCCCAAGCTGTGTGACTCTGGGCAAGTTAATTGACTTCTCTGAGCTTCATCCGTGAAATGGATGTAGAAATTAGTCCCTACCCCTTGGAGCTGTCATGGGGCTGAAATGAGGAATGGTGAATGAAACACCTGAGCCCGGCACAGAGTAAGGGTCCAGTGCAGATTAGTATTGATTATTATGATCTCAAAATGGCTCCGAAAGGTAGATACTTTGATCTCCATTTTACAGAAGAGGAGCCCAAGGAGCACAAGGGTGGACAATTTGTGTAGCTCACAGTAATGAACTGAAACCCAACTTCTTGCCTTTCTGCTCTACTTCACCACATCTTTTTAGGGACTCCGTTTCTGATATTTCACTGGCATGCGTCTCATTCTGATTTTGAGTTTACGCCAACTGTGATGACAAAGCCCATGCTTCCCAGGCCTTCATGACTTTTGAAAGCACACTCATGTAGGTTTTCACACTTGAGTCACCTGGCAACCCTACAAGGTGGGTGAGGCTCATCCTCATTCTGAGGACAGGAAAACTGAGGCTCAGAGAGGCAAAGCCGCTTGCTTGTGATCTCACAGTAAAAAAGTCAAACAGTCATCATTAGAACTAGCTCAGCACGCACCCTTCACAAAACACATACCTTCTCATTTCTCCTCTCCCCTACCACTAAAAGGTTCTGCATTCATCAGGCACTCAATTAGTGTTTCTCTGAAGCTGCCACATCCAGGGTGGGTGTTAAGAAACGTGCGTGATGACCAGCTACAGGGACACTGAGAAGGCGGGTGAGGGTGAGGTGCTGCCTTAGACTCACTCAACCCGAAATTCCTCGTCCCCAAGCCAGGCCTGGCTGGGTTCCTCCAGGCATCATCGGGGAAGGAGGGTGGTAATTCTAAGTATCCAACGTATTTTGGGAGAAAGTGTTTCAAAAACAAGTTTTGTTTTGTTTTCATGGAACTTCCTCCCAAGATGGAGAAACCACAGGGGTGAGTTCTCCTTTCCAAATAAATGCATGAATCTGCTTCTCCAAATCTGGACAGTGCAGGGAACAGAGATCACCCCAATTCCAGCAAAGTCTGGGTTTCTCGCGTCTAGGAAGAAATGCCCACCGTTCTTCAGTCAACAAATGTGCTGCAGCAAAGCCTGCAAACAGGCAGGGGGTGAAAGTGATTGGCATGCAAAATGAATTTTTTTCTTTAATGTGAAAGGGAATCTTCTCATGGAGAATGTTGTGTGCTGAATTGGGCCCCCTCTCCAAATTCATATATTGAAGTCTTGACCCTCAGTACCTCAGAATGTGACTACATTTGGAGATGGGGTCTTTAAAGAGGTAATTAGGTTAACATGAGGTCATTGGGGTGGGGCCCTAATCCAATGTGATTGGGGTCCCTATAAGAATGTACAGAGTGAAGACACAGGGAGAAGGCAGCCATCTACAAGCCGAGGAGAGAGGACTCAGGAGAAACTAATCCTGCTGACACCTTGATCTCAGACTTCTAACCCTGGAATTGTGAGAAAATCATTTTTTTGTTATTTAAGCCACCCAGTCTATAGTACTTTGTTATGGCAGCTGTAGCAAACTAATACAGGGACAATGTCCTTCTTAGTTAGACACAATCTCTGCCACTCCCTAATGCCTGACACCCACCTGCTTTACTCATTTATGTTGCCTCTTTTCTCCTGGTGGTGTCTGAGTTATACCTACTAAAAGGCTACTTGTGGAAAGTAAAAAAAAAGTAGCTACTTTTTTTCCCCCAATTTTTTTATTGTGGTAAAATACACACAACATAAAACCTACCATCTTTACCATTTTTAAGTATACTGTTCAGTGGTATTAAATACATTCATAATCTTGTGCTACCATCACCACCATCCATCTCAGAACTCTTTTCACCTTGTAAACCTAAAACTCTACACACATTAAACAATAACCCCCCATCCCCCACTTACCCCCAGCCCCTGGCAACCACCGTTCTACTTTCCATCTCTATGAATTTGACTATTCTAAGTACTTTACATAAGTGGAGTCATACAGTATTTGTCTCTTTGTGTCTGGCTTATTTCACTTAGCATAATGTCCTCAAGGTTCATCCATATTGTAACAAGGGTCTGAATTTCCTTCCTCTTTAAGACTGAATAATATTCTGTTGTAGGTATGTATCACATTTTGCTCATTTACTCATTCGTTGATGGACACAGGTTGCTTCCATGTTTTAGCTACTGTGAATAATGCTGCTGTGAATATGGGTGTACAAATGTGTCTTTGAGACCTTACTTTCAGTTCTTTTGGGTGTATAACCAGAAGTGGAATTGCTGGATCATGTGGTAGCTCTATATTTAATTTTTTGAGGAACTGCCATACTGTCTTCCACAGTGGCTGTACCATTTTACATTCCCATCAACAATTCATAAGGGTTTTAATTTCTCCACATCATCAGCAACAGTTTTCTTTTTACATAGCAGCCATCCAGTGGGTGTGAGTTGATATCTCATTGTAGTCTTGATTTGCACTTCCTTAATGGTTAGTAATGTTGAGTTCCTTTTCATGTGTTAATTGGCCATTTGCATATACTCTTTGGAGAAATGGCTAAGTTCTTTGCCCATTTTGGATTGGGTTGTTGAGTTTCAGGAATTTTCAATATAATCTCGATATTAATCCCTTATCAGATACATGATTTGCAAATAATCTGGATATTAATCCCTTATCAGATACACTATTTGCAAGTTTTTTTCCATTCTGTGGGTTGCTTCTTACTCTGTTGACAGTGCCTTTTGATGCACAATTTAAACTTTTTTCATGAAGTTCAATTTGTCTGTTTTTTGGTTGTTGTTGCCTGTGCCTTTGTGTCATATCCAAGAAATCATTGCCAAATGCAGGGTTGTGAAGCTTTTGCCCTATGTTTTCTTCCGAGAGTTAAAACTTGTTTCAGGTCTTTGACACATTTTGAGTTAATTTTTATATATGGTGTTAGGTAAGGGTCCAACTTCATTCTTTGGCACGTGGATATTCACTTTTTCCAGCACCATTTGTTGAAAAGACTGTCTTTTCCCCATTGAATGATCTTGGCACCCTTGTCAAAATCATTTGACCATATATATGAGGGTTTATTTCTAGGTGCTTTATTCTTTTCTATTGATCTATATATCTGTCTTTATGTTGGTACCACACTTTTGATTTCTGTAGCTTTGTAGGAAGTTTTGGAGTCAAGAAGTGTGAGTCCTCCAGCTCTGTTCTTTTTCAAGATTGTCTTGACTATTTGGGATCCCTTGAGATTTCATATGAATTTTAGTATGGATTTTTCTATTTCTACAAAAAAGGCCATTGGGATTTTGATAGGGATTGCATTGACTCTGTAGATTGATTTGGGTAATATTGACAGCTTAACAATATTAAGTCTTCCAGTCTATGAACATGGGTTGTATTTCCATTTATTTACGCTCTGATTTCTTTCAGCAATGTTTTGAAGTTTTGATTGTATGCGTCGTTCACCTCCCTGGTCAAATTAATTCCTAAGTATTTTATTCATTTTGATGCTATTGTATTCTTAATTTCCTTTTTGGATCATTCATTGTTAGTATATGGAAATGCAACTGACTTCTGTGTATTGGTTTCGTAACCTGCTACTTTGCTGAATTCATTTATTAATTCTAACAAATTTTTTGGTGTGGACTCTTTAGGGCTTTCTACACATCAGATCATATCATCCATGAACAGGGATAATTTTACTTCTTCCTTCTCCAACCAGGGATGGAACCTGCGTCCCTTGCATTGGAAGGTGAATTCTTGGGACTTCCCTGGTTGTGCAGTGGTTAAGAATCACTGATTTGAGTTCAGTGGGTCTGGGGTGGGGCCTGAGATTCTGCATTTCCATCAAGCTCCCAGGTGATGCTGAGGAGGGCATTGGAGACCATTCCTAAGCGCTGGGGCCTAAAGGGGGTCACTGGGATCTCCATGACTGCTGGAGAGATGTTTCTAAATCCTTTCTCTGCCCTTTGCAATGTAAATCTACCACCCAAAACCATTTTCTCCAGGACCTGGGTATCTTCTCCTTCTCTTTGAAAAGCAAACATTCAGGTACAGAGGGATCCTCCCTCGGCCCCCCTCCCCAGGTTAGAGCAACGCCTTCTCTGTTCGTCAGAGTAAGAAGAGCCAGGCACGCTCCAAGAAGGAGGCAGGTTGCCTCACCACTGCTCACATTTTTTTCTTTTTTTTCTTTTTCATTGCCAAATGCTGCTTTTATCTGTTTGCACTGAAGAGTACAGTTTCTTTTTTTTTTTTTAATTTAATTAAATTAATTTATTTATTTATTTTGGCTGTGCTGGGTCTTTGTTGCAGCACATGGTCTTCTCTAGTTGTGGTGCGTGGGCTTGGTTGCAGTATATGGGATCTAGTTCCCTGACCAGGAATCGAACTCTGGCCCCTTGCATTAGGAGCACAGAGTCTTAACCACTGGACTTCCAGAGTATAGTTTCCGAGCCAAAAAGTGTACACGCTCTGCTCCTCACAAAACACACTTTCTCTCCTAGTCCCTATGGGAGGATAAGGACCTCACTTCACTCTGCACCACCGCCTCCTGTCGTAAAGGTAGCAGAAGTTTTTTTCCCTCCAGACAAAAGTCAGTTAACAAAGCCAGGTGACATGATCCCATGGACAAACCCCCTTCCCACCCTGCAGTGCCCTTCCCTCAGCAGACCCAGCCTTTAAAAGTCTCCAGCCTCTTATTTCAGGGAAGTTGAGTCCCATTCACACTGGTCCCCCTTCCTTATTACAAGAGCATCACTGAATAAAACCCGTCCTCGCTGCTTTAACTCGTGTCCAGGTTTGTTGATCTTTGACGGAGGCAGCTCAGTCTCCCCTACATTCTGACCTCCTGTCGGGGGCCCCCACTGGCCAGTGGAAGCTGGTGGGCTCGGGAGCTTGCCTGTTCACGTGTTGCTTAAGGGTCAGAGCCCTGTGCAGAGAGCAAGCGTGGCGGGTGATGAAGGCAGGAGGGTCCATCCAGAGGGCAACAGAAGGGCACACTCTGCGACCTCTGGGGTCCTCTCATTGCAGCCTAACAGTAGTCGTGTCATGGCTTTACTTCAGCACAGACCCTGCCGCCACCCCCGCTCCCCGGGAGACTGTGCTCCGGGTACCAGATCCCCCTCCCAACCGCTGTGTGTCTCGGCCAGGCTAAGACGTCTGGGCTCTCCGGAGGACTTCTGATGTCAAACAGATGAAGATGCTCATCCATGCCCTTAGGCCACATGAGTTCTGACTTTGAAGTTACTGTGTCTGGCCTGAGCCCTAATCTCAGACAAGAGAAGTCACAGCTCAGACCAACCCCAGCTTTCGGTTTCAGGCTGAGTGTCGGAGCTCGAGGCCAAGCCAAGATCAAGAAAATGTCTCAAGAAAAATGTCTCTTGGTTGTATAACTTCGGGAAAGCCCCTAAAACTCCCAGCAGGCTATCGCCGGGGAGGCACAGGGGCTGCATGAAGAAGGCCCATAGGCCCCATTGCCAGCCGCCCTGGCTCCAGGTTGGGGAGTGTGTTTCCCTCCTGGCATGTCCCCAGCCTGAGGTCACCCAGCCTCCTGGGCCTTCCTGCCTCCTCTTGCGAGACATGGAAACAGAAAAAAGGGTTCCTGAGAGGTGAGGCAATCTGCTTCCTTCTTGAAGCTTGCCAAGCTCTTCCCACTCTGATGAACAGAGAAGGCATTGCTCTGACCTGGTGGGAGGGGGAAGGACTCCTCTGTGCCTGGAGGGTTGAGGGTCCCCCATGCTGGAAGGGGACACGGAGTCCTGGTTATGAACATGGTCTGCCAACCCTCCGCAGGGTGGAGAATATTTTAAATCCAGAAAGGAACATGAACTTGTGCTATTACAGGACAAAACAATGGTTCCCCCTGGGGAGGGGACTGGGAGGGGACTGGGAGAGGACCGGAGGGCTGGAAACATCCTGCTCCTTGATTTTTGGGAGCTGGTGACACGGGACTGCTCAGTTTGTGAAAACACATTAAGTTGTACATTTATGATTTTGCACTGGTCTGTATATATGTTATGTTCTGCTTCCATTAAATTTTTTTTTTTAATTCAATAAAGCTTTGGAGAACAGTCTTGCAGTTCCCCAAAAGATATATAGACCTAGCAATCTCACTCCTAGGTATACGCACAAAAGAATTGAAAAAAAAATCTATCCATACAAAGATTTATGCAGGAATGTTCATAGCAGCTTATTCAGAATAGCCAAAAAGTGAAAACAACCCAAATGTCCATCCAGGGATAAATGGATAAATCAAGTGTGACCTACCCATACAATGGAATATTGTTCAGCCTTAAACAAGAGTGAAGTACTGACACATGCTACAACATGGATGAACCTTAAAAATATCATACTGAGTGAAAGAAGCCAGACACAATGGACCACATATTGTATGATTCCATTTACATGAAATGTCCAAATAGGCAAATCCATACAGACAGTAAAATAGATTACTGGGTGCCTAGGGCTGGGGAGGATGAAGGTTTGGGGAAATAGTGTATTAGATGTACAAGGTATCTTGGACCAATGAAAATGTCCTAAACTTGACCGTAGTGATGGTTAGACATCTAGTTCATATACTAAAAGCTATTGAATTGTATACTTTAAATGAATATATTGTATAGTATGGGAATTACATCTCAATAAAGCTGGTCTAACCATTCAGTGGGGCATCAGCATTAGAAAGGGCACCAGACCGTCAGAATGAGCACTAGCCAGGCACACCTGCAGGGCTACACTGGTGCCTACCAGGTGACCCCAGCCACTGGGCAAACGGGGGTGGGGGGGTGTCTGTTGGTTTCTCAGGCCCAGGAAGACTGAGATCACAAACTGGGGCTGAATATCTTGAATGCAGGAAATGGAAACAAAATGGGGCCAGGCCAGTATACTCCTCAGAAAGGGATCCTGAGAAAAGGATGTGGGTGGAAATCGTTCATTTGGGAAGGGATCCCAGGAAGGAAGGGAAGTCCCACCTCATGGCGAGGGAGCTGGGGCGTTGATCCTCCATCGCAGGGCTGCTCCTGGGGCAGGAGGAAGTCAGGAATGGCCTGGTTGTTCCCAGCTGACACGATTATCAATCTCTTACAAGCCTTTATTCATGCAACCTCTGTTGACTGAGCACCTACTATGTGCCAGGCCCTAGTAGGGAACACTGAGGAGGAAACAAACCAAGCCTGACCCCAAAAGACTCTCACAATGAGTCTGCAGTGCCCACAAACCACATGGGAAAATCCTTCTGTTAGAATCCTTAACAGAAAATTCTTCTGTTAGAATCGTGCCTGCCTGGGGGGTGGGGGGCTGGCTATCCGTCATCAGCACCTGAGTCCCAGGTCCCTGCCCCACCCCCCTACTGTCCAGCTGCGGCCCTGTCCCTCTTTTCTGATGTCCACGTGGCTAGAGCAGGCACCCATGGGCCTCTGCTCTAGATAGTAGGGATTCCTTCCTCTAAAAGCGGCTAGGATGGGGTGTGGCTGGCTGGGTGGAATATCGTTCACAAGGCTTGAGGAACACTTATACCAACTCATCCTGATTGGCTGGGATGGTTGTGGCTTTAGCACTGCAAGCCACGGTGCTTTAGCACTACATCCCTGGAACTCCCTCAGTCCAGGCAAACTGGGTTGGTGGGTCCCTCTAGAACTCTGACCCTAGCTTGTTCCCCACTCCCACCTCTACACCCCATCTAAACCAGTGCTTCCCAGCCCTGGCTGCCCATTGGCATCACCTGGAGGATTTTAAAAAAAATACTGCTGCCTGGGTCCCACCTTGGACCAGTTCATTCAGAATCTCAGGAATGGGGCTGGGCTGGGGCTTGTGAAAAAATCTCTAGGGGATTCTAATGTGCCACCAGGTTGAGAGCTCCAGGCCTAGAGAGAATGAGGCCAAGGTTAGTTGGGGATGGATATTTGTCTTCTAGATCAGGTGGGAGCTGAGGAGTGGACAAGGACCGCTAGACAGGGGTCCATTGGCTCATTCATTCATTAATCAGTTCTGTACAGAGGACCTATCATGGGTCAGGTGCAGTCCTGGGGCTGAGATACAGGGAGGGGCAAAGAGGACAGTTAGGACCTGCTTTCATTCTAGAGAGGGACACAGACAGAAAACAGGTCACCTGCATACTTTCTGATGAAGATGTTCAACTGAGTGATGTGTTGAGTGAACTGGGGTCTGTTGAATGAACTGGGGTGCAGAGCTACTTAGATATTGCCTTATTTTCCTGGAGCTGCCATAACAGATTACCACCAACTGGGTGGCTTAAAACAGCAGGAATGTGTTCTCACAGTTCTGGAGGCCAGAAGTCTGAGATCAAGGTGTTTGCAGAATTGGTTCCCTCTGGAGGGTCTAGGGGAGAATCTGTCCCGTGCCTCTCTCCTGACTTCTGGGGGCCGCCAGCGTTCCTTGGCTTGTGGGGGCGTCATTCCATTCTCTGCCTCTGACTGCACATGGCATTTTCCTCTGTGTCTGTGTCATCACATAGCCTTCTTCTTCTCTCTGTGTGTCCTCTCCTCTTCTTATAAGGACACCAGTTCCTGGATTTAGGGCCCACCTGGGTAATCCAGGATGACCTTATTTATAGATCCTTAATTACATTTGCAAATACGCCTTTTCCAAATAAGGTCACATTCTCAGGTTCTAAGGGTTCGGATGTGGACATATCTTTTCTGGGACTACAAGTCAACCTCCTACAGGTACGGTGGGCAGGGAAGGCCTCTGAGGATGTGTCTTGGTGTGAATCATTCCAGAAGCCGACCCCAAGGCCAGGTTGTAGGGCGTGGCAGGAAGCACTTCTGGGAAGCAGGGAAGAGACGCCTTGAGCATCAGGTACCTGGGGCTCTGTTCCGCTGGGGACCTCCAGGATGCCGCTCAGAGCTGGAGTCTCAGAGCTACCCGCCCACCCAGGGGGCAAGGGCACTGGGGCATTTAGACACCAACTCCGGAAAGTCATTGGTGCGGGGAGCCCCTGAGGGTTTACCGCCCCACCGCTGGGCCTGGCGACTTCTGGAGGACAGAGAAAGCCTCCAGCAAAGAATGGAAGGTGTTTTCAAGCATGGGAACCATGAGATGCCGGTGAGTCACCAACTGTGGCTGTTCCAGGAAGTGACATTTGAGGAACCACCTGTAGGATGTGACAGAGTTAGTCTGTGACAAGCATGTCAGGACATGTGGTGGGCATGCTAGGCACCGGAGAAGCAAGAGAAAACCCCCTGAGGCAGGGGCAAGCTCCCTGCGCTCTGAGAACAGCCAGGATGGCGGTGTGGCTGCCGTCGCCCTGGGAGGGGAGGTGGCAGGAGCTGGGTGGGGACCTCCTGGGCGCGTCACGCACAGCCCGGAGCTGAGATCTGATTCATGCGGACAATGGGAAGCGTTCGGAGAGTCTGAAGCAGGAGTCCAACAAGATCCAGTTACTGTGTGACAACAGTCTCACCTTGAGTGAAGTCCAGAGGGTGGGCTGCAGGAAGGGGGGTAAGAAGAGCAAAGCGGAGAAACTGAGTTATGCAGGGCCCGGCTCTGTCTCACCCGGCGGCGTGGCCCCAGGCCAACACCTTCCCTTTCCTGGGCGTGAGCTTCCCATCAGAAAAGTGAGGGCGACAAGCTGGGTCTCGTCTGCTCCAGAGGGATGTTTGGTGACTCCACTGAGGTCCCGGGAGCATTCGTACCCTGAGCACAGCTGGGTGAGGGCCTCCTGCCTGTGCTGGAAGCAGAAGGAGGGGTCTTGACACATCCCCTCAGGCAGGAGTGGTCATGCCTGGACCAGTCAAGTTCAGGGTGGGTCCTTTCTCAAGGTCTCTGCTGGGTGGCTGGGTTTTTCCAAAAGCGAACTGAGTTAACATTATGAATTAAGAATGCTGTGTCCTGGAGGCACAAAGACCAAGTGAGTCTGAGAAATGAAGACTTAGTCTTCGAGGTAACCTGGCCACGTCCAGTCAACCCTGGGGTTGGCTGGTCACCTCGTTCAGGGCTCTGGAAGGCAGGAGCTAAGGCTGATTATTCTCTGGAACTGGCAACATGGCGCTTACTCAATGTTCACATCTGAATGTGGAGAGTGTTGAACTGAATTCTGAGAAAGCTGTGTAACTGTAGACGCTTGGGTTTCCCCGGATGGAGTCCAAGTGTTGTTGGTCGTGTTTTAGTTAATGCCCCAAATCTCAATATGCCTGACCCCTCCTGCCTAGCAGGAGGTCCAGTCTTGCCCATGGTTCTCTTCCCCAAATATATCCAAGAACCCCAAGGGTGGCTACAGGTATCTGGTAATGCTGGATGCCCATTTATCAAGGATTTACCATGCGCCAGGCACCGTGCTAAGCACTTTACGTGAGGAAGGACTGTCATTCCCATTTTACAGTCAAGAAGATGGGACCCCAGAGACATTAACTCACCTTGGGGAAGATGTTATAGATATCCATTGAAAGCTGTCTTCTCCATCCTCTATAAAAGGAGGATTGTAGTCAAGCACACAACTGGACCACATTTCCCAGCCTCCCTTGCATTTAGGTGTGGTCATGTGACCAAGTTCACTCCAGTGGCATCTCTGCCTCTTCTGGGTCCTTTAAGAGAGTGAATCTACCTCCCCCCCCCCATGTCCTCTTTTCCCCTTCCACTTTCTGGGTATGGAAGACAACAAGGTCCTAGGGCATAGCAGCCATGGGATAGAAAGAGCCTGGATTCTTCCAAGTGGAGAACTGCCCTGCCAGCCTGAGCAACCACTCAGGGCCATTAAGTGAGCAGGAGACCAATTTCTATTATGTTAAGGCTCGGAAAATGTAAGGTCTATTTGTTAGAGCAGCCTAGCCCGGACTAAGTTGTGGCAGAGCTGGGATAGGAACCAGATTGTCAGACTCCAGGGGTGTCAGCTCTGACTTGCACTGGTGTATGGCCATGAGGTTTGTTCCACAAGCACTGATGCCACTGGCACGTCCAGCTTCAGTTCGTTGTCCCACATCTGCTGGCCTCGACCACCCTCAGCTGCTAGTGGGTTTAGAGTCAGGGCTACAGAGGGTGGGGTCCAGGTCAGTTCACCGCTGCCACCATGAATCCATGGAGCTGGACAAGGCACAGATATCCCTGCTGGTGCTGCTGGCCAAGCTGGGACTTCTAGCTCAAACCTTGATGTTCTCGCAGGTCAAGACTGCCATACGCCACCAGGGTACCAGATCCCCCCTGGGCACGATGTCTGTGCGCATCTCCCAGACAGCACTGCTGCCTCCTTCTTTGCGTTATGCTCCCAGCAGGTGATCCACAGCAAACTGCCTGGACCCCCCAGGCACACGGCACACAAGCACTTCAGTGCCCAGGTGGCTGGAGTGGGGACAAATCTTGTCACCTTTTCATGTGCACCCGGAGCACCACTCCTCTCTGACCCCTGCCTGCAGTGCTGAGTAAAATTCACCATCCTAGGACCCCCATTTCCTCACTGTTATCCTCATTTCTGGCACCCCTTCCTGCCTACAGATGCTGCATTTCATGAGCTGTGGTTTCAGAGCTGGGGGTCCCATTTCTCCCAGGGCTCCTCAGCCCCTCTGTAGGTGAGGCTGGCAGGTATGAGGGCTCTGCACACCTCCACCTGCCGACAATCCTTAAGTGCCAGTGGGGTCAGGGTACCCATGGATTGGGGGTTGGTGCATGTGGTCCACACCTGCCCCAGCAGCTCCGGTCCAGCTAAATGTGGACTGTATGTAGATATAGGAAGGCATGGAGGTGCCAACCTACCCCAAGCAGGTGGGTGGCAGATGTGGGCTGAAGGTTCTGCTTTCAGTGCATCCAACAGATGGTGGGCACGGCAGGTGCCCACGTCCCTCAGATCCCCTTCCCACCCTCATGCCCACCAGCCTCCTTCGAGCTTTTACTCCCAGCAGCACCGCCTGCTCCCCTTTGCTGGAGGACAGCCCTCATGCTGCTGGAACCTGCCTTGCCTGTGTGTGCCCGGAGTCGGAAGTGCCTGGGAATACCTGTCCCTGCTGGGGGCAGCCCTGAACCGATAGCTGACGCATGGGGGAGTATAAATACTTCCACTCCCTCCCCCAAGTGGAGATTGTGAGTGAGCCACAGTTACCTTCTATTATGGGCTGCATTGTTGCCCCCCCCCAAATTCATATGTTAAAGTCCTAACCCCCAGTACCTCAGAATGTGACCTTATTTGGAAATAAAGTCATGGCCAATGTAAATATTTAAGATGAGGTCATACTGGGGTAGGATGGGCCTTCAATCCAGCATGACTGGTATCCCTATAAAAAAGGGATGGGCAGAGACCCGCTGCCTGGCACATTCCTCAGGGTCATTCATCTCTTCATTCACTTACTCACCAGACACTGGTCGAATGTCCAGAGTGTGCCCGGCACTGTGCTAGGTGGACAGAAGGGGCACCTGCTCTTATGGAGATAATATTCTAGTGGGGAGATGGGGAGGAGAAAGTTTGCTTAACTAATAAGAAAACAAGATAATTAAACATCATGGAAAGTGTTAGAAACAGGGCAAAACATGTCTAGATCCCAGACCCTAGAAAAAGATTGGCTGGAACATGAGCTGGGGCTCAGGGAAGGCCTCCTGGAGAGAGAGCTCATATTTTCAGTCCTAAGAAAATCTGGAGGGGTAGGGCACTCCTGGCAGGGGAAACAGCAGGTGCAAAGGCCCTGTGGCAGGAAGGGGGATGGGGTTGCTGGAAATCTTAGAGTCTGGCCAGTGTTACCATGATGAGTGGTGGAGGGTGAGGTGGGAAAAATCAATAGGTCCCCACCAAGCAGGGCCCACTGGGGACATCTTCTCTAGTGGGGAAGGACCCAAACTGGACCTCCAGCTGCTGGGGGAGAGACCAGCCTTATGATCTTCCCTGGGCCTGTGGGAGGGACCTGCCAAGCTCTCACTGCTCCAAGAGGAGGCCAGAGCTCAAGATGAGTAACAACTTCCACCCACTCTCCCTGAAATAGCCCTGCCATGAACCTGACATTTCTGCCCTTGTCCCAGCCCTTGAGCGATAAGAGGCCTTCTCTGGCCTGTTTGCCAACTCCTCCACAGCCTGGCGAGATGTCAGATGACTTGGGAGGCCAGGTCGGATACATCAAAGCTTGGCTGTCCCTTTTGTCCCCTGATCTGGAATTCCCCTTCTCGGGGGAGTGACCAGCCGGCCATTTTTTTTTAGAGAAAAAGTTCCTTCCGAGGGACCCTTAGAACCCCTATCAGAATCACTACTTCATCCTGATGGTCTCTTCACTACGCTTGCTGGAGGGTGTCTTTGATCTGTCACTCTACGCAGGGTCAGGGATCACTGAGTTGGGGGGCGGAGTGGAGTCCCTCCTCAGCCCCATCCCTGAGGAAGGTGGCTTCCCTGGGGAGGGGGTGTTTTCACAGTCTATGCACTGCACAAATGACGCAGGTGACTGGCCTTCATCGGTGGAAATGTGCGTCTACATCCACACACACGCACGCCTGTGTGCACACACGCCTGTGTGGAGGGGCCTGTGAGTGTGGGGTTGGCACTGTCCACAGACACATGTGTCTACACATACGGCTGTGTGCTCCTGAGTCTAGATATTAGTGTGCATCTGCGTCTTTGTGTGGGCCTGTGTTTGCACTGGGGTCAGAGCGTGTGGCTTCGCTAGGCCAGCTCCCCACACCCCGCCCCCCAGGGAGGGGCAGACCAGAGCAAGGAGCAAGCTTCCGGCACACAGAGGCAGCATCACAGGGCTTCAGAGAAGGAGGCCTCAGCAAAAATGGGTGGCCAGCGGGGGCCACATGAGGGGATGCAGATTGGCAGCTGCAGGAAGGATGGTGACCGTCCAGCTCCTCTGTGCCAGGCACTCAACCCGGATCAATCTGTCAATCCTCACACCACCCTACCAGGGAGGGGCCCATATCATGAGGGCACTGCCACTGGGGAAACAGAGTCACACAGCGGATAAGTAACTTGCAGACCATACCGGGCTCTAAGCCATGCAGACTCTCTGCTCTTCATCCTGACGGTCGAGGGTGGCTGGCACAGAGGATTAAGTAGTGAGTAGGGGTAGGGTGTGCGTGATCAGACCTGGGCCTGGGAAAGGCCCTGAGCTGCCCCTGATCCCCCATCAGGCATGGGGGAAGCAACAGCCCCCAGGCCTGTCATTCCCGGGCCAGCAGCCGCTTCTCACCCTCAGCCTGGCATTCCCGCTGGTGCCTAAGGTCTGCCTGCCTGGTACCTGGCAGTGGTCCTGCATTCCCCCCAAGTCGGGTTGCCAGATCTAGCGAGTAAAAATAAGGGAGCCCGGTGAAAGTGAACTTGACGTAAACCACTTTTTAGTATAAGTATGTCCCATGCGCTATTTGGGAGATAGTTATACTAAAACATTATCAGTCGTTCATCTCAACTTTGTCCTCTATTGCATCTGGCAAACCTATGACTCCAGGCCAGGGTGCATCCAGGCCCACAAGGTTGCCCAGCTGCCCCTGTGCCTCTCACCTTCCTGCTTCCCCGCAGAAGCTGCGCTCACTTCACGGGGCTCCTCCCCCCTGAACTGGGCCCTGTCCTTCTCCACGCTGGCAGCCACAGCAGGCGTCCAGGAAGGCAGAACAGATGGCCGAGGGGGGAAAGTGGGTCCCTCCTGTGGGCTGCCCGTGGAGCACCCGTCCACCTTCCCAAGGGCAGGTGGTGCACAGGGTGAGCCCTCGATTTCTATCCAGATGGACCTCAGCTGTGCCCGGGCCTCTATTTCCCCATCTGTGAGATGGGCAGAGAGTCGCTGCCCTGCACACTCCTGGGTCCTTCACTTACCTGCTCATCCATCTCCTCTGTGCTCAAATCTAGACACAGGGCCCTACCCTCAGGGAGCTAAGATTCTAGTTCAGAGAGAATACGAATGACCAAACACAACAAGCAAAAGGAAAGAGTTAGGAGGGACATGAAAGGTCTCTCAAGAACTCAAAACAGAGAGAGCAAAGGCGTAGAGATAGTGGTTGGGTGGGAGAGTAGGCGGGAGGTCAGGAAGAGTGGCTTGGAGCCTCTATGTTATCAGCCCTGTGAAAAATCAGCGTGTGTGCTGGGAAGCATTGATGCAGAAGAAACAGCACGTGTGAAGGCCCCGAGGAAGGAAAGACCCATGTGGGTGTTCTGATGACCGGTGGGATCTGGCCGGCGTACAGTAGCAGAGTGTCTCTGAGCCAGCTGGCAGAGGGTAGCTGGTTCGGTCCTGCAAAGCCTTATGAGCCAGGGTGGGAGTTTGGGGTCCACCTGATGGGAGGGGGAAGGTGGAAGCCTCTCAGCTGAGGATGGAGACCCAGGTTTCCTGCTCCCACCTCTGCACAGGGCAGGATATAGCTCTGGCAGCAGATGTGGGAGGGGTGGAGTGCCCTGTGAAATCCGTGCTAAGTGGAAAGATAAGAAGACCCAGGAAAAGTCCTGTTCGTTGGGGAAGTCCTGGTCTCTCTGACGATATTCCTGTAGCAGTTTGCAGGCAAGGCCTAGCCCTTGCTATTTACCTGGCACCCAGCCCCTACCTTGCAGCGGTATTTCTTTGTCAAGTCAGCTGCCATAGGGGTGGGCTGGGGTGGAGTGCCCTATTTAACAGGCTGAGAATGTGGGGTTCCCCACCCCAGGGAGGCAATAGAACACAGACTGGGGGAAGACGCAGAAGACAAACGGTCTGGGTCCTTCACAAACACATTGCAAGAGAAGAGCTAGGGAGAGGAACCTTCTGGTTTTACGAGATTTATCTGTGCGTTAATCACTTGCAGGGTGTGGCCCTGGTTGGTATGTGACTGACACAAACCCTGGGAAATAAAAATATTTATGAAACACTTGGGAAATGAACCCTGATGGGATTTTGGATAAGATCTCTAACACTAGGGGTTATTATTCATTGTGTTAGGCATGGTGATGAGATTGCAACTTTTAAAAATGGACATATAATTCAAATACCATAAAATTCACCCTTTTAAAGTGTAACACGTGGTGATTTTTAGGATATTCCCAAAGCTGTGCAATCGTCACCACTATCTAATTCCAGAACACTTTCATCACCCGCAAAAGAAATTTAGTACTAATTAGCAGTCATCCCCTAACCCCTGGCAACCATTCATCTACTTTCTGTCTCTATGGATTTGCCAATTCTGGATATTTCGTGTAAATGGAATCAGGCAATATGTGCATACAGCTTCTTTCACTGAGCATGTTTGCAAGATTCATCCAGGTGTAGCAGGTATGGGCACTTCATTCCTTCTTATTGTGGAGATTATTCAATGTATGGATAGGGTACATTTTGTTTATCCCTTCATCAGCTGACAGGCATTTGGGCTGTTTCTATCTTTGGGCTACTATGAATTATGTTGCTATGAACATTCCTGTACAAGGTTTTTTGTGAACATGTTTTCAGTTCTCTTGGGGACGTAACTAGGAGTGGAATTGCTACGGCTTTGTTTTTTTCAAGAGTCCATTCTTAGAGCTATGTACCAAAATATTACAGTGAAATGATAAGATGCTGGGGTTTGCTTCAAAATCATACAGAAGAAGGAAAGAGGGAATGGATCAATGCAAAAAGGTGGGCTGTATGAGTTGGGAATTTTGAATCAGGACAAGTGCATGAGGGTTTATTATGCTATTTACTTTATATTTGTTTCAATTTGGGCATAAAAATTCTTTTTAATATCGAGGCTCAGTCCAGAGTGGCTTCCCAGTCCTCCTTTTGAATTCCCAGTCAATCACTCTCTAGAATAGAAATGTAATGCGAGCCACACGCATCATAGTAAATGTGCTGGTAGCCACATTTAAAAAAGTAAAAACAGGGCAAGTTGATTTTAATTGTACTTTAACCCAATAGAGCCAAAACAGGATCATTGTAACACGTGAGCCATTTTAAAATTATGAGAAGATATTTTACATCCTTTTTTCCTGCTAAGTCTTCAAACCTTGGTGTGTATTTTATGCTGGCAGAACACCGCCATCGGTCTCGCCCCCTTTCAACGGCTCCATAGTAACTCCTGGCTCCCAGATTGGACAGGGCAGCTTTGTTTGGGGCACTTAATGCACTTTTCAAAAAGCTCTTGTGACTTTTTTTTTACTTGGTTGTTTTTATCCATCTACAACTGGGATGTCGGCCCAAAGAGGGCAAGCACCTTATGTGTCTCACCAAGTGCTGTGTCCCTGTGTCTAGACCAGCATATCAAGCACAGAGCAGGTGAGGGCTGAGTGAGTGAAGGACCCGGGAGTGTTCAGGGCAGCGAATCTCTACCCATTTCACAGATGGGGAATCAGAGGCCCAGGCACAGCTGAGGTCCATCTGGGTAGAAATCCAGGGCTCACCACGTGCACTGCCTCCCCCTGGCAAGGTGGAAGGGGATCCCGAGGGCAGCCCCTACACACCCTCCCCCTAATTACCACTTCATCTGTGCTAGCTGCCCTTGTGCTGCAGGATAAAGAGCAGAAAGTCTGCGTGCAGAGAGCCAGCATGGTCCAGCCAGGCTGACTCCTCCCGCCTCCCCCAGCCATGCTCCGGGCTCCCACGTTCAGCCTTGTTAGTCCAATCCAAGTCTCTGCCTTCTGGTTCAGGGCTCCTGGGGTCCTGTCTGGGGGAGAGGGCCATGCACAGTCCTCTATTCCAGCTGTCATTAGTGCCGGGTACACGCAAATGCGAAATGGCCAACAGAGCTGAATGTGCAGCTCCTGTGCCCCCATGAAGGTGGTTGTCCCTCGGCAGAAGGAATGACTGTGGCCTGAGGCTCAGGTCCTGTGTGCTGCCCAGCCCACAGGGGCTCCTTGGACCTTGAGCCCCTCTGCTGATGACCACAGCCAGTGTCACCAGGGCCACTGTTTCTGAGCCCCTACTCTGAGGCAAGCTTTTCACATGTGTTTTCTCTAGTCCTTGCATCATCCTTGCCAGGTGAGGGGAGGTGCAGTCCCATTTTACAGCTGTGGAGACGAGACCAGAGAGGTGAAGCCCCCTGCCCAAGGCCACCCAGCCAGGAAATGGTGGACCCATATGCGCAGCTGGGGCTGCCTGTCTCCGGCGTTGACCTCCAAGGGCCGTCTAGAGGCCAGTGGCTGCCTGAGCCTGGAGACCCTGCCCTTGGCTTGTTCTGGCTTCAGGGCTGGAAGCCACACCGCAGGGATCAGAGATGGGGCTGCTTCTCAAAGCTCTGTTCCCCAAGCCCCTCCTGGGCCAAGACGAGCAGAGGTGACTTGAGGCAGGTTTCAGGGGCCAGGTTCAGTGGCACCAGTGTGAGGGGAGAAGGTCAGTGTTTCCTGGAAGTCTCTGAACCCAAGGATTCCCCAGGGCCCTTATTAAAAGCAGATGCCCAAGCCTGGTCCTGGAGCTTCAGAAGGCCCAGAGTGGGGCCCTGGAATCTGCATTTAACCAGCAGCCCCAGGTGAAATCACTGCAGCTGGTTTCAAAGCCAATGATGAATCCCCTGCAGAGTCCTCGGGTTCTCTGCCCACTCTCAAATTCCACAGGCTGACCCCACAGAGGGTCATCCAGGTGTATGGGGGAGGGAGGGCGCTTTCCCCTGGAGGCCCCGCTTTGGGCCCCAACATCTGCACCCTCAGCCTGTGCCCCCCTCTGAGGACAGCTCAGGAGCATGTGACCTCCACACGGTGGGAGCTGAGGCTCTTCTGAAGGTACCCCCAACCCCATGACTGAGAATGACAGTTTGTCCCCAAATGGGGCTTCCAAGGGGGCTTTCCTACCTCCCCTCCCCCTTGGGGACTCTCTAAGCCCCAACTAGACAGATACCAACAGCTGGTGATTCTCAGAGAGGAAAAGCCCCTAAATGTTCTGTAACGGCTTCTCACCTCCACCTGCCCTCTGCTATGGCCCTTTCTCACCCCTCCCCTATTACCCCTCGCGGGCAGCTGACGCCCAGAGGGGGAGGGAGCTTAGCGCACCCCAGTCTCTCAGTGTGACACTCTTTTGTGCCTGGAGCCGACTTTGAGCTGGAAGAGCCAACAGGCTTTTCTAGAAAGCCGGGCTTTGGTGGTTTAGATCCTTACGATTCAAAGGGTGGTCCAGAGGCCTCCATCAGCATCCCCTGAGCACTTGTCAGAGCTGCAGCCTCTCAGGCTCCTCGCAGGTCCCCTGACTCCTGAAGGTGGCATTCCCAGGAGAAAATACCTTCCCTCCACAGTACCTGGCAGGCCCTTCATGGGTTCAGGTTAGGGCATTGAGTGGGGTGCCTGACCAGGGCTCAGAGCTTAGGTACATTCTTGCAGCTCTGCTCCTTACCCCTCCTCCAGGGCACACCCCAGGCAGCCACCCTGGTGGGGACCAGCAGTGGGTTAATTGTGTCAGGAGCTTGTGGACCACTAGTCCTTTTCTGGGTCACCAGGGATGGGGGACAGGTACCTATTGTCCGTGGCAGGAGGGCAAAGGGCGGGACTAGGGGCCTTGGCATCTAGACTCTAGGCCCTCTGTCCCTGGGTAAGTGGCCAGGAGGAGGAGAGGGCAGAAAGGAGAGGAGTGACCTTGTCCCGGGCCAGGAAAAAGTTTCAGGTGGCAAGCCTTCTTTCCTGGGAAGGCCTGTACATCCAGAAACACTACTATTACTGCTAATAAAAATTATTTTGTGCACAATATGCGTCTGGCACCACGATGCATGCAGATGTCAACTGTGGGCAGCAGTGGTACCCAAGCCGTGGCTGCAGCAGATTCGCCCGTTACAAGGCAGAATCCCGGGATCCACTCCAGGCCTTATGAATCTGAAGGGTTGGGCCTGGGAAACTGCTTTTAATAATAGCCCTAGGGAATTCTCGGGATCCGAGAGTTTTGGGAAACACTGACCTTCTCCAAACCCTGAAAGAGGCTGCCCAACACTGACATTCATTCATTCACCCTCTCGCCCGCTCATTCGACACCTATGGACCATCCACCTCATTCACGGACCCACCCGCTCTATTCCTCCCTGGATCACTGGCCTCGGTTCCCATGTCCTCCTCTGAGCCCGTATCGTCCCCTCCCTGCCGCCGCTCTGTCTTCGCCCTCCATCCTTCCACTGGGCGCCAGCTCTTTCTTTCCTAGGCGCTGTCCCCAGCGAGCCGGGGGCCGAGGGACCCTCCCAAGCCCCGCCCCCGCCCCCGCCCCCGCCCGGGCAGCAGAGCCCACCTCCCCCGCCCGCGACTGCGCTCTGGGCCCCGCGCGCCCCGCCCCCACCGGAGACCTGAGCGGAGGCTGCACCCGGGGCCTCAGGTTCCGACCCCACCGCGCCTCTAGCCGCAGCTGCCCGCCGGGCATCCCAGCCCTTCCGCAGCGAGAGGTGGAGCCGGAGGCTGGGTTGTGGGCTCCAGGTGGGCTCTGGGAGGGATGAAGCAGGTAGGGCCGCGGGGATCTGGGGATGGGAGGGTGGTGGCGAGGACGCCAGGAGCCTGCGGGAGCGCTGGGAGAAGCGGGGAGGAGGAGGAGGGATGCGGGAGCCGGGGCTTGGGCCTGCTCTGGACCCCAAATGGGCCGAAGGCGGAGAAGGGGAGGGGTCCCGCCAGCAGAGAGGGTTGGGGCCAAAGGGCCTGTGCACCGCGTAAGGGTTTTTCACCCGCCTTTGGTGTCCCCCAGGCCCTGGTGGACGATACTGAGGATGTGTCCCTGGATTTTGGCAACGAAGAGGAGCTGGCGTTTCGGAAAGCCAAGATCAGGTATGCTGGGACTGGGCATTGGGCAAGCATCCCACAGAGCTGCAAATTCATTCATTCACATTCATTCATTCAGAATGTATTGAGCACCTGGTGTGTGCCAGGCATGGGGCAAGGGACACACCCTGGACAGATCAGACAAGGTTCTGCCCTCCTGGAGCCTGCAGTCTTGCGGGGGAGGGGACGAACATTGAACAGGCAAACAAAGATATTAACAAGATAATTAGTGTGAGAAGAGTTGGGAAGAAAATCAACCGGATGATGAAAGAGAAAGTAATTGGGGGAGGCCAGTTGCCTTAATGCAGTCAGGGAGGGCCTCTCTGAGGAGGTGATGTTTCGGCTGAGACCTGAATGATGAGAGGCAGCCAGCCATGCATGGGAGACTGCAGGAAGCCTTCCATGTAGAAGGAACAGCAGGTTCAAGGGCCCCAGGCTGTGTTTGGAAGGTCAGAGAAAAGCCACTGTGTCTGGAGGGTAGTGGGGGAGAAGACAGGGGTTGGCAGGAGGCTGGAGAGGTGGACAAGGGCTTGAATTTTTATTCTTACCCCTGCTTCAGCTCCAGCCAGCCAGACGTAGTGTTGGCTTAAAACAACAGAGATTTATTATCTCACAGTTCTGGAGGCTAGAAGTCCAAAATCAGTTTCACTGGGCTGAGACCAAAGTGTCTGCAGGACAACACTCCTTCTGGAGGTTCTAGGGGAAAATCTGTTCTTTGCCTTTTCCAGCTTCTGGTGGCCTCTGCCCTTCAAGGGCAGCAGTGTAGCATCTTCCAGTCTTTCTCTGTTCCATTTCACATCGCCTTTTCCTCTGTGTGAAATCTCCCTCTGCCTTCCTCTTACAGGGTTACTTGTGATTGCATTTACAGCCCACCTGGATAATCCAGGGTAATCTCCCCATTTGAAGAGCCTTAACTTAATCACGCCTGCAAAGCCCTTTTTGCAGTATGTGGTAACATTCACAGCTTTCAGGGATTAGGACCCTGGATTGAGGGGCAATTATTGAGCTTATCATAATGGCCAATGATTGTTTTTAAGAAAAGACACAATAAGACAACTGGAATCCTGGGGAATCTTCTAGAACATCTAAATGCATTATATGTTCAGTCTTTATTGAGCTCCTTCTGTATGCCCACCTGGGCTGGTGGCTGGGGATATACAGTCTACAGGACACACCCCCTGCCTCTGTGGAGTCGCCTGGTCTAGAGCAGGGATGGTCACCCTCGACACTGCTGACATTTGGGGCCAGATACCTCTGTGCTGTAGGGGCTGTCCTGTGCATTGCAGGATATTTAGCAGTAAAGCCATGGCCTTTACTGACCAGATGCCCAGTAGCATCCCACGAGTAGTGTCTGCAGACACTGCCAAATGTTCCCTGGGAGGCAGACTCGCCCCGGTTTGAAAACTGTCGGTGTGGGGATGTAGGGTGTAAGCATGCCCATGGCTGTTATGATTCAGTGTTTTAAATGCTGTGATTGGCAGAAGCTTGGGCACTTATGCTGGTCAGGGGAGGAAGTGACAGCTAAGCTGAGACCTGAAGGATGGGTAGCAGTTAACGAAGCAGGGGGTGGGCGGGACACATGCAAAGGCTTAGACGTGAGGTCATGAGTTTAGGGAGCTGAGACTGCTTTAGTGGAGAGTAGTCTGAGCAGAGGCTGGGGCCACACCGGGAAGGGCTTACAGGGGAAGTTCTGGAGCTGCACTGTCCACTAGAACATATGGGAATGTACTACACCTGTGCTGTTTGGTGTGGTAGCCACCAGCCACTGTGGCTGGTGAACACTTGATATGTGGCTAGTGTGACTGAGGGACAGACGTTTGGATATTTAATTTTAATAGCCACATGTGGCTACCATATTGGACAGTGCAATTCTAGAGTTGGAATTTGCACAATGCAGTGACATGATCAGAATTACACAATAGACGGTGGATTGTAAGAGAAGAAGGAATCGCGAAGCAGAAGCTGGGAGCTTGGGCCAGGGTGCGGGCAGGGGTGATGGAGGGAAGTGGAGGGGCCCAGAGGCACAGAAGAGGCAGAATCAGCCAGCCTCGGTGATGATCAAGATGTGGGTGTGGATGGGAATAGTCAAGGGTGATGCCCAGGCCTCTGGCCTAGTGACCCAGGTGAAGGAGCACTTCTGGGGGAAAGACGTTGAGCCCAGAGTCATCTTCGTTGGGTTGTGGTAGAATGTTCTAATGGCCAGGTGTGATGGGCAGCAGGGAATAGAGGCTGGGAGCTCTGGGGGCGTCATCTGGGCTGCATGCAGAGATCTGGGAGGCAGCAGCTCATGGCTGTGTGTGTGTTTGAGAGCTACCCATCCCAGAATCCTCTGTGCCTAATGCAGATTTCTGGTACAGGCCTCAACCTACGTAACCAGATTCACAGGGGATGGGCATCTCTAGTTGATTCTGATGCTCAAGAAGAATATAGAGATGGCTGTAAATCCTGAGCATAAATGAAGTCACCCAGATAGCAGGATGGAAAAGAGGTTCTTAACTGGGGTCTGTATATGGGCTTCACAGGGTTCAGGAACCCTGTGTAAACTATTATCTAAGTTTCACATGTGTGCTGCTTTAGGAAAAGGACTCAAACTTTAATTACATTGTCAAATGGGTCCATGATCCAAACATGAATCACTAGTATCAGGTGAGAATTGTTATTTGTCAATTCCATGTTGAAATGGATTCCAGGTTGACTTTGAAGGGAGGTGAAGTGATGGAAGGGGCCCTATAACAGGAGTCTGGGATTTCAGGGCCACTTCTTCCTTTACCACTTGCTGACTTTGTGATTTTGGACAGTGTTCACCTCGCCTTGTTGAGCCTTGACCCATCTGTAAAATGGGGGTACTTGTACCATCCTGACCTCACCACGTGGTGGCTATATAATTTGTTCAGTACGTACTTACCCAGCATCTGTGTACAGGTGCTAGCTAAGCCCTGGGGACAGAGACCTGGTCCCTTCCCTTCCTGTCCCTGGTTCCAGGTCAGTGAAGTGCAGTGTGGTGGGGAGAGCACCTTGCAGAATCAGTGAAGGATATGACTCCACAGCAGGTAGAGGAAATGTTAGGTATGCTGCGTGTGTTTTTCCAGTGCGCTACTTTTTTTTATTTTTTACCTTTTCTTATTGTGGAAAAAAACTCCCCATGACATAAAATTTATCATTTTAACCCTTTTTTTAAGTGTTCAGTAGTGTTAAATATATTCATGTTGTTGTAAAACAGATCTCCAGAACTTTTTCATCTTGCAAATCTGAACCTCTGTCCCCATGAAACACCACCTCTCTATCCCCCCTCCCCTCAGCCCCTGGCAACCATCATTCTTCTTTCTGTCTCTCTAAACTTGACAACTTTAGATACTTCATGTAAATGGAATCATAGAGAATGTCTTTTTGTGACTGGCTTTTTTCACTTAACATAATGTTCTCAAGGTTCATCATGTTGTATCACGTATCAGAATTTTCTTCCTTTTAAAGACTGAAAAATATTCCATTGTGTGTATAGACCACACTTTGTTCATCGATTCGTCTGTTAATGGACACTTGGGTTGCTTCCACGTTTTAGCCCTTGCGAATAGTACTGAAATGAACATAGATATGCAATTATCTCTTCAAGACCCTGCTTTCAATTCTTGATGTATACCCAGAAGTGGAACTGTTGGGTCATATGATAATTCTAGTTTTAATTTGTTTTTTCCTTTTTTTTTTCCTTTTTGGCTGCACCACACGGCATGTGGGATCCTAGTTCCCTGACCAGGGATTGAACCCACACCCCCTGCAGTGGGAGCGCAGAGTCTTTGACCACCAGGGAAGTCCCTAGTTTTAATTTTTTGAGGAACTTTCATGCTATTTTCCATAACAATTGAACCATTTTACAATCCCAAAAGCAATGCACAGGGTTCCAATTTCTCTACATCCTCACCAACAATTGTTACTTTCTGTTTTTTCAGAGTATCCATCTTGATGGATGTGAGGTGGTATCTCATTGTGGATTTGATTGCATTTCCCGAGTGATTAGTGATGTTGAGCATCTCTTCATGTGCATGTTTGCCATTTGTGTATCATCTTAGGAGAAATGTCTATCCAAAGTCCTTTGCCTAGTTTTTAATCAGGTTATTGGATTTTTTGTTGTTGTTCAGTTGTAGGAGTTCTTTATATATTCTGGATATTAAGCCCTTATGAAATGTATGATTTGCAAGTATTTTCTCCCATTTCATGGGTTGCCTTTCCACTCTGTTGATGGTGTCCTCTGATGCACAAAAGTTTTTAAATTTTATATAGTTCCATTTATCTATTTTTACTTTTGTTGTCTCTGCTTTTGGTGTCATATTGTATGTGTGAGTGTATGTTTTTACTGAAATATAATTCACATATCATAAATTCACACTTTAAAATATACAATTCAGTGTGGTTTTTAGTCTATTCACAAGGTTGTGCAATCATCATCACTATCTAGTTCCAGAATTTTTGATCACCCCAGATGGAAGCCCTGTACCCATTAAGCTGTCATTTCCCATTTCTCCCCTCCCCCAGCCCCTGGAAACCACTAATCTACTTTCTGTCCCTTTGAATTGGCCTATTCTGGACATTTCATGTAAATGGGATCATACAGTATGTGGCCTTGTATCTGGCTTTTTTCACTGAGCAAAATGTTTGCAAGGCTCACCCACGTGTTGGCGTGAACTTCATTACTTTTTACTGCTGAATAATATTTCACTGTATGGATAGAGTACATTTTTCTTATCCTTCGTAAGTTGATGGGCATTTGAGTTGTTTCTGCTTTTTGGTTCCTGTGAATAACGCTGCTGTGAACATCCATGTACAAGTTTATGTATGAACATATGTTTTCAGTTCTCTTGGGCATCAACTTAGAAGCAAAACTGCTTGGCCAAATGGTAACTCTGTGTTTTAGCCATGCTGTGTTACAGACCAACTTTTAGTGAGTACTCTGGGCTTCCAGCTGCCTTGGGGAGCAGGAGAAGCCTGGACTCGAGGTCAGACAGACCCAGCTTTGGATCTTGGTTCCGCCATTCCCCAGCCAACTAACTGCGGCTGTGGGTTAGATTGGCAGACAGCCTCCCCAGACACAGACAGGCTTTCATATACACCTGTTTACTTGGCTCTCGAGAAGGATACGAGGCAGAGACACAGGGTCTTCATCTCATCGAGGGACTCAGCTGCTTCTGCTCTGTCGCTACGGGGGCTCTGCTGGGCTAGCAGCGACAAGAGCCAGACACTGTGGGTCACCTTGAGGCATAACAGCTTCAGTTCTGTTTCCTGCCAACCTTTTCTAGGATTCTGTTCACCGAGGTCCAAGGCCTGCTTGCCAGCTCACAGATCCTCCAGCCCAGGGGCAGTTCCACGCCACGAGCAGGCACATAGGACACTGCCATGGGAGACCCAGATCATTCCCAGGCAGGCGGTCTTGATGTTAACCCTTCACTCACAGTGACCTTGAACAAATCAGGGCACCTCCGGATCCCCCATTTTCTCATCTGTAAAATGTGAATGATGTTAGCTCCATCATAGGGTTGTGTAAAGAGGACTCAATTGGGTGACGAATGTATGCAACAAATCCAGCGGGACCCCTGACACCTTGTATGTCCTTCATAAATGGTACTTGCTATCATAAGTGTACTTCAGTGTCTTGACTCTGTGGGCAGGGCTGGGGCAGAGGCAGGTCCTCAGTTGCAACAGGACATCACACTGGGGTTGTCCCTGGAGCTGGAGACTGTCTCTCATGTGGAAAGATTGGTTTATGCTTTCAAGGCACTGTCTTCACAAAATTCATTTGGACCCAAAAGTCGTGGTTTCCAATGGATTCCCACCCAAAGTAGGATGATGTCCTCTTGCCCCAGGCAGAGTTATTGGATCTGATTTTGGTCTCAGTTGTCAGGGCTGGTTTATTGGCAGGGTTTGGTCAGTGTTCTGTGGTTGGTCCTCATTCAGCACAGTGGGCATTAAATTGAGGGGAATCTCACTCTTTGGTGTCAGGTGCCACTGGGAGTCACATGTTAGTGGGGCCAGGACCCAAGGCAGAAATCACATAAAATCAAAACTGCCCCTGCAAATCCCCATCTAGCCTGTCGAGTAGAATAACATTTTGTCTTTCAGGAAGTCTCCTACCGTCCATTCATCTTCCCATGTTGGATACCAAAGCTGTTCCTCAAAACGAGCTGCAGATGAAATTGTTGGCTGCTTTTTAGGGGAAGTTAGATTGAATGAAAAACAATAGCAAACACTTACTTACCTAGCACTTACTATACGCAGGCACTGTTCTCAGTGTTTTACTCCTAAAATTCATTTAAGCTGTATTACAAACCTATGAAGTCGATACTATGATTTTTATCAATTTCAAGATGAAAGAAATTGAGGGAAAGAGTTGAGGGATTGGCCCGACATCACACAGCTGTGAAATTGTGGGGTGGGGATTTGAACCCTTAGATCCGGCTCTGGAGTTGCATCTTAGGTTATGCTGTGCTTAGGGGCACAGATGCTCACGCAGGGAGGGACGCTCGGGGACAGGCTCTGCCCTGGGAACGGCATTCTCAGGCCTTCCATCGTGTGCTTCCTCTGGGGAGTACTTTATATTTTCCTTGTGTACGTGAGAATGTGGAATTGCCCACTCTTTAGATCAGGCTTTCTGAACGCTCGGCACTGTGATACTTGACGCTGGGTAATTCTTTGTGGAGGCTATCCTGTGTATTGTAGGACTTTAGCGGCATCCCTGGACTTCACCCACTAGATGCCAGTAACACTGCCTTCTACAGTCGTGACAACCAAAGAAGACTCCAGACATTGCCAAGTGAAGTCCCCTAGGGGCAAAATTGCCCCCGGTTGAGAACCCTGATTTAGATTATTCTCTTGCTCTCTCTGGGGTCTGGATTTGGAGAAATTAAATTTGCATTTGAGGGAACTGAGAGGTCTGAGACCTCTGTGTTTGACATTGACCCAAGAGAAGCTGCTGGGGCGGGGGCCAAGGAAGGAGGGGGGCAGGTGATGGTACAGATGCACCTTGGTGGCCGTCCATTATGCCCAGAAATCAACACAGGCACATCTCTAATTGCTACACACACACACACGCATTGTGCTACAACACACAGATAAGAATAATTTTGGTTTTTCTTTGTTGTTAGGAAGTCTGATTGCCTTGATAAGTCTGATTGCCTCTGGACCTCTCGCCCAGACCCCTGTCCCCGGTGACTTTGGGCAACAAGTCACGCCACCCCTCTTCCCACTCTAAAATCTATTTTTAAAATATAGAAATAATGACACATAAGCAGGTCTCACCAATGGCTGATGGTTTAAATTTAAGGAAGGTTCATGATTACCAAGGAAAATAACCCGCAGAATCAAGGAACTAGACAGATTTCAGTTCTCTTTGATTAGGGCGAGGGATTACATGTTTTGAAGTTAACCCCTTACATCTCCAGCTGCTTTACTTCCCCTTATTTATATTTCTTGTTAACATGAAATTGATTGCATAAGCAGTGCCAACAATAAAGTCACCAAAGGGAGATTTCTTCTAAACTATGACCCACACAATTGGGGAAGGCATTTGGGACCAGAAGAATACTTTGGTCAGAAGTTGGTTCCTTGATGTTCAGTATTGGAGAACAGCTGGACCGTGTGGACCTGGAGTGTTTCACTCACTCACTCATTTATTCCAGGGTTGACGCTATTGACATTTGGGGCTGGACATCCTTTGCTGTGGGGGCCCGTCCTGTGCACTGTAGGATGTTTAGCAGCGTCCTGGCCTCCACCCACTAGATGCCAGGAGCACCCCCTCCCCAAGTTGTGACAACCAAAAATGTTCCCAGACATTGCTGGTGGGGGACCCCGAATCACTTCCATTTGAGAAGCACTGATTTATTCTTTCACTCATTCATTTATGCATTAAGTCAACAAAACCTTTCAAGGACCTTTGCGTGCCAAACACTGTTCTAAGGGCCACAGGGAAAACCAGACAGGCCTGGTCCTTGCCTTCATGGAGCTGACTTTCTCCTGTCATGGAGAGACAGTGAACACATAAGCAAATATCTAAACAAAGTGACATCGGAGAGTGGTAAGTGCCATGAAAAAGGGGGCCAGGGCTGGGGGCCCCTTTACGTTCTAGAGGGGTCAGAGGAGGCCTGAGGAGATGCATTATTCGGTCTGAGACCCAAATATGAAGGAGGAGCCAGGCATGGGAAGATGCACAGGAAGAGACTTCTGGCAGAGGAAACAGCAAGTGCAAAGGCCCTGAGGTGGGAGTATATTCTAGGGATTGTTGGAACCGGGCTAGGGTGTAGAAAGTGGGATAGTAGGAGGAGGAGACCTTTGGAGATTTGTTAGGGAAAGGATGTGGGGACTTTGAAAATTCTGATGGGAATTTGGAATTTTGTCTGCTTTGATGGGCAGTCTTTGGAGAGGTTTGAGCAGGGGAGAGGTATGATCTGATTGACACTTGAGAAAACTGCCCGCGACTGCCAGGTGGCCTGTAGGGGAAGAACAGCAGCAGGGAGATCTGTTACGGGCTGGTGGAGGGGTCGGTGAAAGATGCTGGTGGCCCGGACTGGCTGCACTCCAGGGACACACGTGGGAACTTGGCTCAAACTGGTCTTTGTCCAAATTCTGCCAGCTGCTGGGACTTCTGAGATCGGACGGAGATGGTTGAAGGCAGTGGGTTCCAAATGCAGGTTGTGGGACGTGCATTCCCAGGAGATCTCAACTTCATCAGCATCCCTCAGGAACTCAGCAAACAAGGGGCCAAAACTTCAGGGTCTCCATTCCTGAAGATTTGACTCAGTAGGTGTTGAGATGGGTGTGAAAGGCTCCTGCAGTGTGATTCTGCTCTGCTCCGAGTGACTTGGCATATTTTTCTAGGTTGTCTATTTCTGGATTAAGTAGGGAGTGTGTGTGTGTGTGTGTGTGTGTGTGTGTTCACCTTCATTGGAGTGGGGTTTGGTGTTGATACAAGGCTCAGCTATATATTCTGGCAAGTGATGCCGATGACGTTTCCTCAGTAAAGACCAGCTCAATAAATTCGGGTTGGAATCCAAGGAGAAAGGCCTGGGGCTCGCCCTACTCCAGCCCTAAGGAAATTCTCTTCACACAGGGGCTCAGCCTTGGGTGTTCCACGGCCAGTGACTCACTCCTCACTCATTACAGGAGTAATGAGGCTTCCAGAATGACTCAGAAGCAGCCAGAGATCGTGTTAATGGATCCTTATGTTTTTCTGGCATTACAGTACAGATGTATCTCCCCCCCGGATCGTAAAATACTTTAGAATAGAAAGTGCAAAGGGACAGTCAGCCAACTGACTCCAAGCCTCAGACATACTCTCTTGGGCCAGGGAGGTATTTTAAATGAATGTGAATTTATATTTAAAAATTGGAACAGATCACATTAGCAATGTGACTTGCTCAGAGTAGATGAGCCACAGAGACAGAAGGCAGATTGGTGGTTGCCAGGGGCTGTGGAGAGGAAAAAATGGGGAGAAACTGCCCAATTGATATGGGGTTTTACTTTGGAATGATGGAAATGTTTGGGAACAACAGTGTGAAGTACTAAATGCCACTGAATTCTTCACTTTAAAATGGTTAATTTTATGCGATGTGAATTTCACCTCGATACATTTTTTGCTGTATTATTTTTAAATATTACATTTAAATATTTAACATATTAAATTTAAATATTTTTAAGTACTTTTAAAAATACTTTAGACCTTATTTTTTTGGAACAGTTTTAAGTTCACAGCAAAATTAAGGGGTATGTATAGAGATTTCTCATATACCCCCCTGCCCCGCTCCCACAAATAGCCTCCCTCGTTATCAACATCCCCTGCCAGAGGAAAAATTTGCTACAATTGATGAACCTATATTGACACGTCATCATCACCCAAAGTCCATAGTTTACATTAGGGTTCACTCTTGGTGTTGTACCTTCTATAGGTTTGGACAAACATAATGACATGTATCCACCATCACAGTATCATACAGAATAGTTTCACTGCCCCCCGAAAACCTGTTCACTCCCTCCCTCCACCCTAATCCCTGATCTTTTTACTGCTGCCATAGTTTTGCCTTTTCTAGAATGGCATATAGTTGGAATCATACAGTATGCAGCTTTTTCAGGGTGGCTTCTTTCACTTAGTAATATGCAATTAAATTTTTTTTTTTTTAAATTTTACTCTGGATTGCTGACTTCTTGTGAATGGCGGTTAGATTTGGAAGGGTGGACCTGTCCCTTCAGGGTGAGCCCCAGCTCTCACCCAACAAGCTGACTTATTTCCTACCCCAGCTCAGCCCTCTACCTGATTTTGCAGCACCCCCATCGCCACCCCTCAAGGACAATGGGGAAGAAACATTACTCCAACAATAGCATTTCTACTACACTTTCCAGAGGTGCAAGAAGGTTTGAGTTGGATTTCTAATGCTGTAGTTTTCTCCGCAAACCTCTTGAAGCTGATTGAGGGTCCTGTTTGCAGTAGCCCGGCCTCCGGGGTCAGGCTGTACATGGCCATCCTAGCCCACTTACCCTGAGCCCCCGTGTTCCATATATAAGGCTCATCCCCTGGCCTTATATATGCTTCACTCTCTGCTGCCTAAATTTGTCCTTTAGATCTTAAAATATTTTTTGTGTGTGTCCAAATCCCTATTATCTTTTTAAAAAATTTAAAAAAAATTTTTATTGAAGTATAGTTGGTTTACAACATTGTGTTAGTTTCAGGTGTACAGCAAAGTGATTCAGTTATACTATATATATGTGTGTGTGTGTATATATGTGTGTGTGTATATATATATATGTATATTCTTTTTCAGATTTTTTTCCCTTATAGGTTATTACAAAATACTGAGTATAGTTCCCTGTGCTATACAGTAGATTCTTATTAGTTATCTATTTTATATATAGTAGTGTGTATATGTTGATCCCAAACTCCTAATTTAACCCTGATCTTAAAATATTTTTTAAAAATTCATTTATTCTTTTTTTTAAAATTTTTTTATTGATTTGTTTTTGTTGTTGTTTGTTTGTTTCTAGCTTTTTTTAAAAAATTTATTTATTTATTTCTGGCTGTGTTGGGTCTTTGTTTCTGTGCGAGGGCTTTCTCCAGTTGCGGCGAGTGGGGGCCACTCTTCATCGCGGTGCGCGGGCCTCTCACTATCGTGGCGTCTCGTTGAGGAGCACAGGCTCCAGACGCGCAGGCTCAGTAGTTATGGCGCACGGGCTTAGTTGCTCCGCGGCATGTGGGATCTTCCCAGACCAGGGCTCGAACCCGTGTCCCCTGCATCGGCAGGCAGATTCTCAACCACTGCGCCACCAGGGAAGCCCTAAAAATTCATTTATTCTTAATTGAGATATAATAATACATATACCATAACATTCACCCGTTTAAAGGCTACAACTCAGTGGCCTTTAGTATATTCCAAAGGTTGTGCAACCATCATTACTGTCTAATTCCAGAACGTTTTCATCGCCTGCAAAAGAAACCCCATGTCCTTTGGATCTTCATCCTCATCTCTAAGAACCATCCCCTACTCTGAGCTAGGTGCCCCTCCTCTCAGCCCCAAGTGCCCCCGTGTCTACCCCAGCCTGGTGGCCAGCTGTTGTGTCCACCTCTTGGGTTTGCTAAAATGTCACTAAATAGCCAAGAGCCTTATGGATACCCTGCCCTCATAACTAAAGGATTAGCACCTGGAATAGCAGGGGCAGCTGGGGGCACCCTGCACCACTGTCCATTCTGACTGGATAGTGGCCATGCCATGTTGAATATTTTGATCATGACTCTGCTTACCCCATTAATGACACCTTTCAGACTGAGTTGAAATTGCCCATTGGCACATATATACAATGGAATATTACTCAGCCATAAAAAGAAACAAAATTGAGTTATTTGTAGTGAGGTGGATGGACCTAGAGTCTGTCGTACAGAGTGAAGTAAGTCAGAAAGAGAAAAACAAATACCGTATGCTAACACATATATATGGAATCTAAAAAAAAAAAAAAGGTTCTGATGAACCTAGGGGCAGGACAGGAATAAAGACGCAGACGTAGAGAATGGACTTGAGGACACAGGGAGGGGGAAGGGTAAGCTGGGACGAAGTGAGAGAGTGGCATGGACATATATACACTACCAAATGTAAGATAGATAGCTAGTGGGAAGCAGCCGCATAGCACAGGGAGATCAGCTCGGTGCTTTGTGTCCCCCTAGAGGGGTGGGATAGGGAGGGTGGAAACGCAAGAGGGAGGGGATATGGGGATATATGTATATGTATAGCTGATTCACTTTGTGATACAGCAGAAACTAACGCACCATTGTAAAGCAATTATGCTCCAATAAGATGTTGAAAGAAAAAAAAAAGAAATTGCCCATTTGCTTCTTTGCTTCCCTCCCCCGCATGCCCCCCACCCCAGTGATGTCCATGAGGGCAGGACTTGGTGCATCTGGTTCACTGTACTTCGCTTGGATCTGGCATGGTGCTTGGTAAATAATAGGTGTTCAATAAATGTGGTGCCGTTGCTCTAGGCCCAATCTCTCAAACTGCCTTATTTCTTAAGCAATTTTGAAAATCAATTTAAAGCATCTATAATTAAGTTGACTATGAACTTAATTTTATGTTGTTGGACAATTTAAACTGCAATTTCCATTTTAGTCATCATTTTGAATATCGAATTATCCTGCAAACGATAAATACACATGCACGGCAATTACAAAACTTACTGCTTTCAGGGTGATGGGGAATTTTTTTAAAAAAATATTATTATTATTTTTCTTTTTTTAATTTTTAATTTAATTTAATTTATTTATTTATGGCTGTGTTGGGTCTTCGTTTCTGTGTGAGGGCTTTCTCTAATTGCGGCAAGTGGGGGCCACTCTTCATCGCGGTACGCGGGCCTCTCACTATCGCGGCCTCTCTTGTTGCGGAGCACAGGCTCCAGACGCGCAGGCTCAGCAATTGTGGCTCACAGGCCTATTTGCTCCGCGGCATGTGGGATCTTCCCAGACCAGGGCTCGAACCCGTGTCGCCTGCATTGGCAGGCAGACTCTCAACCACCGCGCCACCAGGGAAGCCCGTGATGGGGAATTTTAGTGGTTGATGAGACCCCAGATGAAAGAATTGTAAAATATAGCAACAAAATATGTTAAATTGGAAAAAATGTTTGGAAGCAATGTCCTTAAAAGGACTTAAAAAACTTTTTACTGGGCTTCCCTGGTGGCGCAGTGGTTGAGAATCTGCCTGCCAATGCAGGGGACACAGGTTCGAGCCCTGGTCTGGGAAGATCCCACATGCCGCGGAGCAACTAGGCCTGTGAGCCACAACTACTGAGCCTGCGCGTCTGGAGCCTGTGCTCCGCAACAAGAGAGGCCGCGATAGTGAGAGGCCCGCGCACCGCGATGAAGAGTGGCCCCCGCTTGCCGCAACTAGAGAAAGCCCTTGCACAGAAACGAAGACCCAATGCAGCCATAAATTAATTAATTAATTAATTAATTTTAAAAAAAAAACTTTTTACTTCGAAATAATTTCAAACTTACAGGAAAGTAGCAAGAATAGTACAAAGAACTGAGACGTGTCCTTTACCTTGATTCAGCTATTGTTAACACTTTGCCGTGTGTGTTTATTTTATGAAGTGTTTAAGAGTAAAATGCACGTATAATGCTCCCTTCCTCCTGAATCCTTCAATGTGTATTCTACGAACAGGATATTCTCTTACATAAACATAGGACAATGATTCAAAATGAGACACTTACCTAATCTTCAGTCCATATTCCCATGTCTTTCATTGTAACTTTTTTTTTTCCCAGTTCAAGATCCAATTGGGATCATCCATTGCATTTAGTTATTCTTTTTTTTTTTTTGGCCACACTGCGTGGCATGTGGTATCTTAGTTCCCTGACCAGGGATTGAACCCGCGCCCACTGCAGTGGAAGCGTGGTGTCTTAACCACTGAACCGCCAGGGAAGTCCCTGCAGTTAGTTATTCTTGAACTTTTCTCAGCCTTTTTCTGTCTTTTCGTGACATGGACAGTTTTGAGGAGTAAAGGTCAGCTATTTTGTGGAATGTACCTGAACTTGGGTCTGTCTCATATTACTCATGATTAGATCCAGGTCATGATTTTTGGCAGAAATGCTGCAGAAATGATGTTGTGTTCTAAAAGGCCTTTTTTTTTCAAGCTCTGTCGCTACTAAAGGTGGCCCAGATGTGGTACTTTTTTTGCCCTCCACCACCTCTTACCTGCATTTTGCTGCTCAGAGAACCCAGGCTCCTTAGACAGGAGCCAATTCCAAATCTTGAGGCAGAAACCAGTCAGACTGCATCTGGAACATCCTTTTGTTGCCAGCAAACACAGATATTTTTTATATTTTTTAAAGTGTCACAGGCTGTTCTAAAGAAGAAAAACTAGTTTAATGAGGCTCCCACAGTGTTTGCTAAATGAATTAATATGATTTTATTCAATTCTCTCATTAAATAACTTGTAAGGCTCTTTGTTTCTAAGATGCTATCATTTTTAAAAATTTATTTTATTGACATATAGTTGATTTACAACGTTGTGTTAATTTCTGCTGTGTAGCAAAGTGATTCAGTTATACATGTATGTGTATATATATACACATTCTTTTTCATATTCTTTTCCATTATAGTTTATCACAGGATAATATTGAATGTAGTTCCCTGTGCTATACAGTAGGACCTTATTGTTTATCTATTCTATGTATAATAGTTTGCATAAGATGCTATCATTTGAAGGTACACTGGTTCCGTTATAGCTCTTGGGGGTGGGGAATAAATACCATATTAATATTTGCATCCTTTAGTGGATGCATCCTGATTCCAGACACATTAAAATGGTCGAAAAAGGGACTTCCCTGGTAGTCCAGTGGTAAAGAATCCGCCTTCCAATGCAGGGGACATGGGTTTGATCCCTGGTCAGGGAACCAAGATCCCACATGCCGCTGGGCAGCTAAGCCCGTATGCCACAACTATTGAGCTCACGCACCTCAACGAGAGAGCGTGTGTGCTGCAAACTACAGAGCCCACGTGCTCTGGAGCCCACGCGCCACAACTACAGAGCCCACGTGCCCTGGAGCCCGGCGCCTCAACGAAGATCTCATGTGCTGCAACTAAGAACCGACGCAGCCAAAAAAATAAGGAAAATAAATAAATATTTTTAAAAATTTTTAAATGGTCAAAAATAAAAATGCAGGGAAAGACAGGATTCTATTTTGCAGATGAGGAAACCGATGCTCCCAAGAGCCAGATTACAGACCCAACCTCACTTAAGGGTCAGAATTTGATGACTTCAGATCCTGCCCACTTTTGAGCAGAATCTAGTAGCTAAAGCACATTAAGTAGGTGAATTCTACTCTCTGCTTCCAGTGCAAAAAAAAAAAAAAAGCATCTCACTCAGAGTGAGGGTGAAGACAAACAGGAATGCAGGTTTCTTACCTCCTTCAACCTCCCCGAGGTACCACCTGCTCTAAGTGCCTTCCTGCTGGCTGACTTCTGCTCTGACCTTCTGGAAAAATCAGTCCTTGGCCTCTCTGCTTTTTTCTCGCCCTCAGTTAATAACTCCGAGTCTCCTGTTTAAAAGAGATGAGTGTAACTGCAGCTGCCCTCATGATCTCCCCCCACCACCAGCTGTCTTCCAAGTAAGACTGCAACCCTTCATTTTACCACCCGGATTCTTGGAGGAATCTGACTCTCCTTGCCCTTTCTGCCCTTTGAAACCACCTGACAAAACATAATGTGGATTATACAGAGTTTAAACTCTTCAACATTAGAGCCTGTATGCGTTAGCTACTGCTGTATAACAAGTTACGCCAAACTTAGCAACTTCAGACAACAAACATTTATGATCTCACACTGTGTCTGAAGCTCAGGAAACTGGGGGCAGCTTAGCTGGGTGGTTCTGTCTCAGGGTCTCATGAGGCTGCTGTCATATTAAGGCTTGACTGGGGCAGGAGGAGCTGCTTCCAAGAGAGCTCCCTCATGTGGCTGTTGGCTGGAGGCCTCAGTTTCTTAGACATATGGCCCTCTCTGTAGGGCTGCTCCCAACGTGGCAGCTGGTTTCCCCCAGGGAAAGCAAGGGAGAGAGCAAAAGAGAGTGACCAAGACAGAAGCCACAGTGTCTTTTATGGCCTAATATCAGGTATGATATACAATTACTTCTAATGTGTCCTATCAGTCATGCAGACCAGCCCCAGTGATTCATTGTTGGAGGGGACTGTACAAGGGTATAAATACCAGGAGGTTGGGATCATGGGGCCCAATTCAGAGGCTGGCTACTTACAGATCTCAGCCCAAAAAAGGAGCAAATGCATGTGTGTCTACAGAGTACCCACTGTACTCCAGGCCCTGATATTGGGTAGATGTAATTATCCCCATTTTACAGGTGAGGAAACTGAACCAGAAAGGTTGAGTCACAGGTCTAAGGTCACACAGTAAGTGACAGAACTGGAATTTGAAAGGCAGTAGTCTGCTTCCTTAAAAAAAAAAATTATTAAAGAGTTCCAAATGTATACCAAATAGAATAATATAAATGAGCCCCATGTGGCCATCACACAGCTTCAGAAATGATCAACTCCTGAACAATCTTCTTTCATTTATACCCTGCCTCTCCCCCGCCCCCTGATTATTTTGAAACAAACCCCAGACATTACATCACTTCAAACATAAATATTGTGATGTTATCTCTAAAAGACAAGAATTTGTTTTTAAAAGCAAAACCACAATAGCATTTTCTCACTTTAAAAATGGTTAACAATTCCCATGATATTTCAATCAAGAAATATCCAGGGTCCAAATTCCCTTGATCGTCTCATAACTTTATCATTTGTTGGAACCACAATTGAATATCTTCCACATTTTGCAATTGGTGGCTGGATTTCTTAGGTCCCTTTTCATCTGTAGATTTCCCAGTCCTCTCCTTGCTCTCTCTCATTTTTTTCCCCCTTTGCAATTGATTTGTTGTTCTGTAGAGCTTCTCACAGTCTGGAAAATTGCTGATTGCAACCCTGATGTGTCCTTTAATCTTTGCCTTTGTTCCCTATGTTTCCTGAGCTTGATGAGATTCAGGTGTGATATTTTGGGGCACAGCTGACTTCAAAGGAGGGGGTGAGTTCTTCCATCAGGGGCTCCCAATGCCTGGTTGTCCTCAGCCACTGCTCTTGAATGCATTAGGGGCTGCAGCATGGTGGCATTCTAACGCTATCATTCTGTCTCCGTTTGTAAGCCGAAGGCATCCAGAACGAGAAACTCCCCCTCTTCAAATATTTAGTCATTGCAAGATACACTTTACAGGGAAAAGACATAATAAACGTTTGATGCTTGCTCTTCATTTTTCTGTTTTCTAGTGATGAGTTTTTTCCCCAGCATCCCTCATAAGTGACCACTGAGGGTTTTGATTAAGTATCACATGACTCACGGATTACAGCATTCTTATTGCTGCTCAAGTTGTTCCATCTTTGGCCAGTGGGAGGCTCTACCCGTTGGCCTCTGAGTCTTTTGACCTGGCTCTCATGGTCTTTGACAGCTTCCTTGCAACCTGGGATGTTCCGATATGCCAGCCTCATCAGGCTGGGATGGCCTGGAATTGCCATTTCTCCAAGGAGCCCTGGCTCCTCTGGACAATGGAGTTTAGAAGCCACAGTCTGGGTTCGTCTCCTGTGCCAGCTCTCTGGCTCTGTGGCTAGGAAGTGCATCAAGCAGGGCTGATAGCATCTCTTAGTGGACGTATTTTGGGGATTCACTGTTGTCACCAAGCATGTGTCCCTTTCATTTGATCTGCAGTCCATCAGGGCAGCCGACAGTGGGGCAGCTATGAAACTCTGGGCTGAGATTGAGTGTGGCTGATTCTGCCACTCAGAGCAGCTGCTCGTCCATAGGGCGCCTCCGTGCAAATCAGAAAGGATGGCCCTTCCACGGGCAGACAGTTCCCTCCAGGCCTGCAACTGGAGAGCAGAGCATGCACCTGATTCCAGCAGCGCATCACCTGGGCAATTGCTTCTTTGCTCTGACCCTGGGGCAGTTCACTTCACCTCCCTGAGCTCCCGACTCCTCATCTGCAAAATGGCTCTCTGTCCCTTTCCAACCTCGCTTATTTTCTTTGGGCTCATTTGTCCCCAGGCGGGTGTTATGGGTTGACTTGTATCCTCCCCAAAAGAGATAATATGGACGTCCTAACCTGCAGTACCTCAAAACGTGACTTCATTTGGAAATAGGGTTTTTGCAGATGTAATTAGTTAAGATGAGGTCATCCTGGAGTAGGGTGGGCCCCTAGTCCTATATGACTGGTGTCCTTACAAAAAGATGGCCATGTGAAGACAAACACGTGGAGAAGGCCATGTGACAACGCAGGCAGAGGTTGGAGTGATGCAGCTACAAGCTAAGGAAGGCCAAGGGTGCCAGCTGTCATCAGAAGGTAGGAGAGAGTCCTGGCATAGATTATCCCCCAGAAGGAACCAACCCTGCAGACAGAGATTTTGGTGTTTGTTTCGTTTTGCTTTGTTTTTTTGAGCACAGTGAAAAGGCAGGTTTTAAGACAACGTGATTTTGGTGTTTTAAGTTGCCCAGTTTGCTGTGCTTTGTTACAGCAGCCCTGGGAAATGGATACAGCCGTGACTGCTTTCCCCTGTTCCCTGCTACTCCGAGGGTGGTCCATGGACCCACAGCCTCAGGATCATCTAGGTGCTCATTAAAATGCACTCTCAGGCCCCATCCCAGACCTCCTGAATCAGAGTCTGCATTTAACAAGAGAGCCAGGTGGTTTGTATGTGAGGAAGCACTGCATTATATAATAGGAGGGTGGCGGAATGATTAGCCCCCAGGGCAAATGCACAATTATTTCTGTTCATAGTTGGTATTGAACTCTCACTGCCCACCAGGCAGTATCCCAAGCCCTTTATGTACATTATGATTCTCATGTAATCTTCCTGGCAGCTCCGTGCAGTTGGTACTTCCCGATGTGTGCACTGCACTACTCCAGGGAACACGATTCACACCGACTATGATTGAATGACGCCCCCTGGTGTTGTGCAACTCAGCAGCCCTGACTCTTATTATCCCATTTTATAGATGAGGAAACTGGGACACACAGCAAGGTTAAGTCACTTGCTCAAGGTCACACAGGTCCTCAGTGGTGGAGCTGGGATTTGAATCTGCTAATTTGTCTCTGAACTTGTACCCGGGACCCTCTACTCACAGCCCAACCCCTCTCTCTAAAGGAGAGCCAGTGAAGGCAGCGTCTTTTCTCCCGCCATTTCTTCTCTCTTTTAAATTGTAAAATACACATAGCGTCAAAGTGACGTTTTTAACCATTTTATTTTATTTATTTATTTTTTGGCTGCGTCGCGCGGCTTGTGGGATCTTAGTTCCCCGACCACGGATCGAACCTGGGCCCTTGGCAGTGAAAGCGTTGAGTCCTAAACACTGGACCGCTGGGAAGTCCCTTAACCATTTTAAAGTGAACGATTCAATGGCATTTAGGACATTCACAATGTTATGCAACCATCATCACTATTCCATTCCAGACTATTTTTATCACCCCAAAAGGAAACCCCATAGCTATTAAGCAGTCACTCCCTGTTCCCCCAAGCCCCCGGCAACCACTATTCTGCTTTCTGTCTCTATGAACTGGCCTATTCTGGATATCTTAAGAATGGAATCCTACAATATGGGACCTTTTATGTCTGGCTTCTTTCACTTAGTATGTTTTCAAGGTTCCTCCATGTTGTCGCACGCATCAGTACTCCAATAATTTTTTTCATGTTTTTTTTTTAGCTGTGGTTAAATATGCATAGCAAAAAAAATCTACCATTTTAGCCATTTTCAACTCAGTGGCAATAAGTCCATTCACGCTGTTGTGTCACCGTCACCACCATCCATCTCTAGAACCCCTTCGTCACCCTAAACTGAGAGCTTGTGTCCATGGAGCAATCACTCCCCATTTCCTCCTCCCACCAGCCTCCAGTAGCCTCTATTCTACTTTCTGTCTCTATGATTTTGCCTTTTCTGGGTAGCTTAGGTGAGTGGAATCATACAGTATCTGTGCTTTTGTATCTGGCTTCTTTCCCTGAGCCTAAGGTTTTCAAGGTTCGCCCACATTGTAGCAGGTATCAGTGCTTCATTCCTTTTTATGGCTGAGTGACATCCCATTGCTTGGACAGGCCACGTTTTGCTCATCTGCTTGTCCACTGATGGACGTCTGGGTGGTTTCCACCTTTTGGTGATGGTGAATGTTGCTGCCGTGGACATGCGTGTACATGTTTTTGTTTGAAGGCTTGTTTTCAGCTCTTTTGTTTTCCCATTTCTTTTGAAAACTCTGGGTCTTTAAGGAATTCGGTCCGTGGTTCCAGTAGCAGCAGCAGGGGGCAGTGCGCAGTAGCTGGGGTGGAGGTAGGGGAATTGGCCTGGGTGCTCCCAGGGGAGAGGTGAGGGTCCTTGCACAGGGCCCATCCAGGGCCGAGCAGCCAGGGGCCCGCTGGCATTTTGCTGCCACGCATACCCAGCCAATAAAGTTGGGATGTCTCTCTAAAAAGAAATAAAGAACAGAAGCTAGAGGGAAGACTTAGTGACCAGAGGGAAGTCTGTTCTTTTATTTGCTTCCACACTCAAACCTCTATTGTGCTGACCTTTGAATCAAAGCTATGAGGACTTAGCAATCAGCATCTGCTCAGACATCCAACAGCCTTAACCCTGCCCGTCCCGGGCCCAGATGTCGGGGGAGGAGGAGGATGTGCTGTCGTTTGAAGCAAGAAGTTGGAGCCTGAAGGCTGACGGAGCTAATGTAGCATCTGGAGCATTCTAGAGAAGAACAGTCCAGCCCCCACGGCGCACGCCCTGGGTTAGCCAGGCCCACACGGTTTCTGAAGGCTCATAGGGTCCTCTGCTTTATTTAGTTGTGGTTTCCTTCCTTCCTGCTTTGTTCCCCGAACTGAGTTTACCTTGAAAATGGAACAAAGGAGGGCTGCTGGATGGCAGCGGGCACACAGATCAGCTGGGGTCTTGTTAAAATGGAGATTCAGGCTCAGGGGGCCTGGGGTGGGGCTGCTGATCCTGTGCTTCTAACGAGCTCCAGGGCACGTGGGGGGCAGGTGGACGGGCCGAGGGCTGGGCAGATGTGGTCTTAGCTGCCTCTCTGTCACACCTCGGGGTCCCCTTCCTCCCACGTCTTCCTGGTGGTACGCTGCGGTTAGCAGAAGAGCCACCTGACTCTAAGTGGGTGTCGGGGCTGAAGAAATAAATAGCAGCATCCTACTTCTTTTCAACAACAGGGAAAAACATCTAACGGAAGATATCCAAAAAGATCATCGCCTGCCGAGGCTTTTTCTCACTTTCTCCTGTTCTCAAAAATCTCGATCATGAAGGAGTCAAACAATAAATAGAGTGATATTAATCACAGGGACCTGAGGCCCCGCCCTGGTCTGGCATCATAGGTATTTTTCATCCCAGAAGCCTTGGACGTCTGAGGTTAAATGTTACTCTCCCATTTTACAGATGAGTAAACTGAGGCTCTGAGTGGTTTAGTGCCCTGTCCAGGACCATGTATGCAGCAAGGATTGAGCATGAATGTGGGTCAGGGCTCTCTGGCTTTCACTGTACCCCTGTCCAGGTAGGGGCCAGAGTGGGCATTTTTACTCCGCAGAGAGTGGTGGCCCTTTTTTTTGCATAGGGATTGGTAAGCCCAGACGAAAGGACTTGCTTTCTGGAATTTTCTCACACATCCAACTGTAATGGCCAATTACTCAACTGGGGATTTTTAGGTCTGAATATTTTTTTTATTTGGACCACGGATGGCCCCCAGAATATCAATGGGCTTGTTTTTTTCTGAAACGCATCTTGCCTCAATGCAAAGTTGAGGCTGCCTCTGATCATTTCTTTGTTTTTCTATTTTTTAATTCAAATTTACATAAAAGTACAGAGAACAGTGACACTGGTATTCCCTTTGCCCTGCTCAGTCATGATCAGCACGTGGCCAGCCTGTTTCATCTTCATCCCCATGCACTCCCCACCCCCGGATTATCTTGAAGCAAATTCTAGACATCATCCCAGATGCTATTTTCGTAGCAAAGTGAAGCAAGGAGAAAAGATACCATCTTTCCTCAGACCTTTGCCACAGTGAAAAGCAGAAGGCTTTGCAGAGTGTCTGAAAGAGAATTTAAAATAGGACGTCTGATGAGGAATTCAGTCTTCAAAGTATTTGAAACCAATAAAGGGCAACTTTTTTTTTTTTTTAAGATTGATTGATTGATTGATTGATTGATTGCTATGTTGGGTCTTCGTTTCTGTGCTAGGGCTTTCTCTAGTTGCGGCAAGCGGAGGCCACTCTTCATCGCAGTGCGCGGGCCTCTCACTATTGTGGCCTCTCTTGTTGCAGAGCACAGGCTCCAGACGCGCAGGCTCAGTAGTTGTGGCTCACGGGCCTAGTTGCTCCGCAGCATGTGGGATCTTCCCAGACCAGGGCTCGAACCCGTGTCCCCTGCATTAGCAGGCAGATTCTCAACCACTGCGCCACCAGGGAAGCCCAAGGGCAACTTTTAAAGAGACTGTTTGATCACTGCTGAATTGAGGATTAAATCAACCTTCCCCCACCCGGCCCCAAATCAAACGTGCTTTAGAAGTTTGTGGGAAGGGGGATGCGTATGGTGCCTGTGGGATGCAGTCCTCCCCACGCCCACCACCGACTTTACTCTGTCTAGACAGAGCACTGCCCCCAACCTGTGTCCATTTTTTAGAGCGGTTTTAGGTTTACAGAAAAACTGAGCAAAAAGTATAGAGAATTCCCATAAGCCCCTCCCCACCACAAAGCTCCCCCTATTATTAACATCTTGCATTAGTGTCATCCATTTGTTATGATGAACCAGTACATTATTATTAACTAAAGTCCATAGTTTCCATCAGGGTCCACTCTTGGTATTGTACCTTCCACAGGCTTTGACAAATGTATAATGACATGTATCCACCATTACAGTATCATACAGACTAGTTTCACTGCCCTAAACATCCCCTGGGCTCCAACTATTCATCCTCCCTCTCCCCTAACCCCTGGCAACCACTGACCTTTTTACTATCTCTATAGCTAAGTCTTTTCCAAAATGTCATAGAGTTAGAATCATGCAGTATGTAGTCTTTTCAGCCCGGCTTCTTTTACTGTGTAATATGCATTAAGGTTCCTCCATGTCTTTTCATGGCTTGGGAGCTCATTACTTTTTTGCGCTGAATAATATTCCATTGTGTGGATGTACTGTGATGTATCCATTCACCTATTGAAGGACATCTTAGTTGGTTCCGATCTGGGGCAATTATGACTAAAGGTGCTAGAAGCATCTGTGTGCTGGTTTTTGTGAGGACGTAAGTTTTCAACTCATTTGGGTAAATAGGAGTGCAGTTGCTGGGCTGTAGCTCATGTAGAAATTTTAGGGTGACTTGCAGAGATTTTTCTTTGGTCAATGGCTTCAATCAGAATTTTTATTGAGGTGTAGCATACATACAGTAAAGTGCACTAATCCTAAATGTACAGTTGGATGAATTTTTATACACATGCCCACACAGGTCAAGATGCAGAGCATCTCCAGTATTGGAAGCCCCCTTGTGTGCCTTCCCAGTTGCTGGCCCTCTACCATCCCCAGAGATAACACTGCTCTGACCTCTAGCACAATCCATTGTTTCTGCCACTTGGGCAGCTCCCACCCTGCAGCTTTGGAAAGGGGATTTTTTGGGGGTGCGGGTGGGGAGAAGAGGCCGTTAGTGACAGTTTGCTTCATTTTGGTTTGTTTTGAATGGAGCCTAATTTTATCACCAAATTCTTCTTGCCCATCCAGAGCAGGGATTGGCACAAGTTCTGGGTAAATATTTTCAACTTTGCCAGGGATTGAGTGAGCGTGGCTACGTTCTAATAAAACTTTATTTACAGAAACAGGAAGTGGGCAAGATTTGGCCCTTGGGCTGGAGTTTGTGAATCCAGGGTAGAACAGTGCTTTTCCTTTGCAAAGTTCATGTCCAGGCCCCACTCCAAATCTGAATCCGCATGTCCCGGGACCAGGGCAGCGTTGCGTGCATTTTAAGGCCTCCTCGGGTAACTTTCAAGCACATTCCATGAGAACCTACTGGGTTTCCCTCCAAGGGGGCGGGGGGAACAAGGCATGTCCTGGGCCCAGAACTGTGAAAGTGGATTTAAATTTAAACAAAAGCCCAGCTAGACCCTCCCCACCTTGACTTAGGTAATCTCATTTCTCCTTTCACCATCAGTCATTCTCTCCTCCTCCTCTTGAGACAAGAGGCTTCTGCCTGGCGGGTGGAGGGACCATGATGGATACTGACCAGAAAATACTCCCGTTGAGGATAAGGAAGTTTCCTTGGTGAAAGTGGAGGGGCTGGGGGAATATGGGGAGATCAGGAGTCTTGGGGGATCCCTGCACAGATGAAAAGTCAGCCCCTGGGGAGTGAGAGAGAAAAAGTTGTGGTCAGAGGAGGAATTTTACAGTTTGGCTCCTTGGAACAGTTTTGAGTGACAGTGAGATTGTCAGCTGTTCACAATGACTGAGCGTGGTGTGTTTCAGGCACTATATACCTGCTACCTTCACTTGATCTTTTTAATCGAATACCCTCGGCAGTGGCTCCTGTGGGCATTCCCATTTTACAGAAGTGGAGACTGAGGCGGTGAGAGGTTCCGTAGCTTAGGGACAGCCGAGGAGCTACTCAGAGGTTGGAGCCAGGATTTGGACCCTGGCAGTCAGGCGCCTCTGTACTGTTTGTCTCTCAAGGGGGTGACCAGGTAGGTGCCTGGGAGGGGGGAGTTGGAAGCCGGTGGCACTGAGAGGTGGAGGCGACTGTTGGCGCGTGTGTGCTCCGTGGCTGCGGAGGTGGCAGGAGAGAAGGCTGGGGGGATGGAGGACCCCATGTCAGGGAAGGGTGGGCAGGCTCAAGCCATGGCCTTCAAAACTCTCCAAACTAGAAAGCTGATCTGAGACCACATTCATGTTAGTGGCGGGGGTGGGGCACAGACTGGGCAAACTGCAGAGGTGGACAGAGTGAGGGTTTGGAGGGTTGCCCAGAGAACAACCCATGTAAAACAGGAGAAAAACAATGTTTGGAAGTATAATGGGCATCTTTTTCTACTTGCTTTGGATAATTATAACAACAGCAACAACAACAATAATAATACCTTCCATTCAAGTTAAGGAAACAGTCAACCAGGACTCAACTAGATAAACAGAACCTTCCAACAAGTGGAATTTTTCCTGCATTTTATTTCAGGAAACCACAATCAAAAATAGAAAAACAGTGGGTCAGCAGGGGATTTATTTGAATGCATAACTTCCAGGTTTCACCCTGGATCAGTGCACACTTGGGTCTCTTGTAAACCTTTTAAGCCTGTATTGTCCTACAACAGAGGTCCCCAACCCCCAGGCCACAGACCGGTACCAGTCCGTGGCCTGTTAGGAACCAGGCCACACAGCAGCAGGTGAGCGAGCAAAGCTTCATCTGCCGCTCGCGCCCCATCACTCGCATTACTGCCCGAACCATTCCCCCACCCAGCACACCCCACCCCCGCCTCGTCCACGGAAAAATTGTCTTCCGTGAAATCTGTCCCTGGTGCCAAAAAGGTTGGGAACCGCTGTTCTACAAAAAGGACAGATGTCCCCAGTGAGCCTGAAGGGACTGGATTATAAGGTTCAACACGACAAATATTTGCCGAGAATCTTAATGCCAGGTGCTCTTGGGGATATAAAATTATTGAAAACATGGTCTCTGCCCTCGAAGGATGTTCAGTTATTGGAAGAGGACTCATTTATCTTGGAGTGAAGGGGGCAAAATTGTACTAAGACAATTAGTTGAAAGATCCTCAATAAGGTTTAAGGCGAAAAGGGTATAAGAGACTCCCAAGGGTCTTATCTTCTGGAACATTCCAGGTTTGGAAGTGCTACGTGATCATGTCTAATTCTTAAAGGCCAGGTACGGTCGCCAGGAGAGCTCAGCATCTGAAAGACACAGGTGAGAACATTCTGGAGGACAGCTGGGGTTCGGGCACAGCCCCTTCTTCCTTTGGAATGTGAGGAGTAAATGCAGATGTCATTACACATCCTGCCTCTGAATCTTAGCTGATGCTCCCTTGGGCGTCAGAAGCCCACGGTTCTATAGGAGCCTCCCGGGTGCTTACCCTGACCACCTTCCTTCTCGGAAGGTCAAGCAGGCTTGTCCCCCACAGGCCTGCTGGCTACCTTTGCTCCCCCCGATGTGGCAAGCTGGCGGCTCACAGGCCAGTGTGCAACACAGCCTGTGGCATTTTGTTAACATAATGAGTGGCCTTTGTGTAAAAATCTCATTTCCCATAAAAAGTCTGGGTTTCTGGCTTCCCATGAAGATATCGGATCTGGCAGTACCAGGTGAGGTTTGCTGAGTAGAGTCGCCTGCCCTCCCCGCCCAGCAATGAATTGCCACCCGTCATGGGGCTCGCAGGGTTGCTTTTTTTTTTTTTTTTAAAGATAGTTTCTTTTTAATTGTATAGAAGTTTTAAAAAAAAAATTTTATTAGAGTATAGTTGATTTACAATGTTGTGTTAATTACTGCTGTACAGCAGAGTGACTCAGTTATACATATATATACATTCTTTATTTTTAATGATGATTTTTAAAAATTCTTATTATTTTATTTTTATTTTTTGGCTGCATCGGGTCTTAGTTGCGGCGCTCGGGCTCCTCGTTGTGGTGCGCGGGCTTCTCTCTAGTTGAGGCGCGAGGGCTCAGTAGTTGGGCACACGGGCTTAGTTGCCCCGTGGCATGTGGGATCTTAGTTCCCCAACCAGGGATGGAACCAGTGTCCTCTGCATTGGAAGGCAGATTCTTAACCACTGGACCACCAGGGAAGTCCCTATATACATTCTCTTTCATATTGTTTTCCATTATGGTCTATCACAGGATATTGAATACAGTTCCCTGTGCTGTACAGTAGGAACTTGTTGTTGATCCATCCTGTATATAATAGTTTGCACCTGCTAATCCCAAACTCCCAGTCCCTCCCTCCCCCACCCCCTCCTCCTTGCGCACGGCTGCTTTCTGGCTCCAGCGCTGAAATGCAGCTCCTCACAAGCGGCCGGGAGCTGGCGCCGACCTGTGCACGTCGTGCTCGCTTCCCTCCATCAGGAGCACGAGGGCCCGGCCGATGTGAGGCTTCTGCACCCGTGGGCTGCACGTGGCCGCGCTGTTCAGTTACTGGCGGAATAACCCAACATTTCCCTTTGGGGAATTGGTCACTGTCGCTGCTAGGTGGGAAGGTGGTGATCACTGTCACCGACACAATTCACTTCAAAGGTGACCCATTTTCAAAGAGGGCAAGTGATATTTGGAGTCACATTAGGGGAAAGTACTGGATTCTTCAAGAGGGTGGGGAAAAAATGCTGGTGTGATGAGGACTGTTTCGAGCCTTCTAGGTTAGAGCTGCAGCCTGAATGAGTTTGGGTTTAAATGCATGGGGAACACGTGGGATGTGGAAACCACAGAGTGAGTTCAGCCACTGCCCTTTGGGCCCTGGAGTGAGGGGGCTCTGGGTTCTTTCCTAGGCACCCGGTGGCCACGTTTTTCCACCTGTTTTTCCGAGTAAGTGCCATCATCACCTACGTGGGCTGTGACTGGTTCAGCAGAAGCTTCGTGGGCTGTTTTGTCACCGTGCTTCTCCTCCTGTCCTTCGACTTCTGGTCTGTGAAGGTAAGGCCCCCTCACCTGTGGCAGCCTCGCTCCTGAAACACGTGGCTGCGTTTCCAGATGCTCACAGTTGTGATGTATGTGGCTGATCTGGGCTCAGAGGCACTTTGCTTTAAACTGCTGATATGCACTTAAGAATACTGAGCCGAATACTGTCACTTAAAATTAGAGAAAAAATACATTGCTTAGTTGAATAAATGGCTTCTGTCATGCTTGCAAACATATAGTATATGAGGGTGACAACTCCATAGGGCTTTGGATTTTTTGTAAATTTTACATATGACACAATATTATAAATAATATATTTTAAAATTCTACATAATATGAATATATATGTGTGTGTGTGTGTGTCTGGGGAGTCCTTTTATTTCATGAATGAAACTTTGTTTTTAAAATTTTTATTGGAGTATAGTTGATTTACAATGTTGTGTTACTTTCTGCTGTATAGCAAAGTGAGTCAGTTATACATATACATATATCCACTCTTTTTTAGATTCTTTTCCCATATAGGTCATTACAGAATATTGAGTAGAGTTCCTTGTGCTATACAGTAGGTCCTTATTAATTATCTATTTTATATATAGTAGTGTGTATATGTCAATCCTAATCTCCCAATTTATCCCTCCCTCCCCTTCCCCACTGGTAACCATAAGATAGTTTTCTACATCTGTGACTCTATTTCTGTTTCATTAATAAGTTCATTTGTACCACATTTTTAGATTCCACATATAAGCAATATCATATGATATTTGTCCTTCTCTTTCTGACTTACTTCACTCAGTATGACAATCTCTAGGTCCATCCATGTTGCTGCAAATGGCATTATTTCATTCTTTTTTATGGCTGAGTAATATTCCATTTTATATATGTACATCTTCTTTGTCCATTCTTCTGTCGATGGACATTTAGGTTGCTTTTTAAGGTAAGCTTAGTTAAGAATTAGAGGCCTCAAAACTGATTTTGAGAAAGCCCCACAGTTCAGTTCCCCTCTCCTCCTTCTCACGGTGCAAGTTTGGCATGAATTGGTGACTTTTATTCATCAATGAATGACCCGTGGCCTGCTTGGAGACATTCTGTCCATTTTCCTCAGAATGTAACCGGACGACTCATGGTGGGCCTTCGCTGGTGGAACCAGATCGACGAAGATGGGAAAAGCCACTGGATTTTTGAAGCCAGAAAGGTACTCTCCAATACGTGTCAAGCTAGAACCGGGAAAACGGCCATGGAAAGTTCCCATGGGTTCCTTTTGAGCTTTGTGGGATCTGATCCCCGCCGTACACAAAGCCCACTGCTGCTGGCGCTCCGTTCAGAGTCACATGTGGCAGAAGCACGTGTGACATGAACAAAAATCATAGCACACTCCTTTGCAACCATTTTTGCTAGTATTGAAATCGAATCACTTTCCCGCCACAGGTCTCTCCAAATACCGTGGCTGCCACAGAGGCGGAAGCTCGGGTCTTCTGGCTCGGCCTCATCATCTGCCCCATGATTTGGATCGTGTTCTTTTTTAGCTCCTTATTTTCCTTGAAGCTCAAGTGGCTGGTAAGGCAACATTTGCTGAAACATCTGTATAGAACCGGTGGTTGCAGGAGTGGGTTTTTGCTATTGATCGACCGATCAATCGAAACAGCTTTGAGATAGAATTCACATACCAGGCAGTGCACCCGTTAGCGTGTACAATTCAGAGGCTTCTAGTCTATTCACAGGGTTGTGCAACCATCACCACAATCAGTTTTAGGGTATTTTCATCACCCCAGAAGAAAACCTTGAGCCCTTCAGCCATCACCCTCCCCATACACCTGTCCCCCCAGCCCCTGCCACCCACTGATTTCTCTGTTTCTACAGATTTGGCTATTCTGGACATTTTCTGTAAAAGAATCATATAATATGTGGTCTTGTGTGACTGAGCCCTTTCACTTAACATTGTTTTCAGGGTTCATCCCTGTTGTAGCAGGTTTCAGTACTGCTTTCTTTCTTATGGATGAATACTATTCCATGGTATTAGACCACATTTTGTTTATCCATTTATCCATCAGTGAGATAATCAATGGTTATTTGTTTCCAGCTTTTGGCTCTGAATAATGCTGCTGAGAGAGGAGCTTTTAGAAAAAGTGGATGACATCCTACCTTGGATAGGGAACCCTTCCTCAGTAGGAATAAGCTAGCCTCGGGGTTCTGCAGTTTTATTTCAGAGTTATCATGTTGCATTGCCATGATCTGATTCATTCAGTGAGGAAACAAAATATCTATGGACAGTCTGAGCAACAGCATAAAGAAGTGTGGGTTCTGGAGTCTGGATCCCGGCTCAGCCTCACTCCAGCTCTGCGACCTCAGGCAACTTTAGCTTCCCTGGGCTTCCATGTCCTCCCTATAAAATGGGATGATAACGGCCCCAACCTCTCGGGTTCCTGGTGATTAAAAGGTGTCCATGAGTATTTGTAAGCACTCCATAGAGGTTGGCTATTACTAGCAGGTGTGGGCCAGAGCCAGTCCTACTTGCTTTGGGAGGAACATTTCAGTACATGCTCTTAGGAGAATTACATTTGCTTTATCTGAGCGCAGGCCCTCGTGATAGCTGGGATTTCTCTCCAAGCCGCTAACCTGTATGGCTACGTCCTTTGTAAGATGGGAGGCGAGAGTGACATCAGCAAAGTCACAGCCAGTTTTCTGTCCCAGACGGTGTTCCAGACGGTGAGTTACTGAAGTCTGATTCCTGGACCCCTGATCTCCAAACACTTAAAAGTCAAGGAGGCCTGTTGGCAACGGCAGGTTTTGATGTTTTCCATATCAGCCAGGCCGCCACGGTTAGTTGTTTTCTTGTGTGTGTGGTTAAAACATACCCAACAAAATTTACCCTTTTAACCATTTTTAAGTGTACAGTTCAGGGCTTCCCTGGTGGCGCAGTGGTTAAGAATCCGCCTGCCAATGCAGGGGGCACGGGTTCAAGCCCTGGTCCAGGAAGATCCCACATGCCGCGGAGCAACTAAGCCCGTGCGTCACAACTACTGAGCCTGCACTCTAGAGCCCGCGTGCCACAACTACTGAAGCACGCGTGCCTAGAGCCCGTGCTCCGCAACAAGAGAAGCCACCGCAATAAGAAGCCTGCGCGTCGCAATGAAGAGTAGCCCCTGCTCGCCGCAACTAGAGAAAACCCGCGCGCAGCAACGAAGACCCAACACAGCCAAAAAAAAAAAAAAAAAAAAGATGGCAGAGCCCTTTAAAAAAAAGTGTAGTTTACCCACATCATCATGTCACCACAACTCTGATCTTCACAAACCGAAACTCTGTACCCACTAAATGTTTAACTCCCCATTCCCCACCCTGCCCCCCCGACAAGCTCCTGGCAACCACCTACTTCCTGTCCCCATGCATCTGACGAATCTAGGGACCTCACGTAAGTGGAATCATACAGCACTTGTCTTTTTGCGACTGCCATTGTCGGTTTTGAGTGATTTCTTTAAACGACAGAATTAAGAACCATAACGTATTTTTTTCTTTAAACCTAGCCTTAGTTCTAGGAGAGAAATAGATCTTCTAAATTTGACCAGGCTCTTCCTGAAATGGTCTGAACCATCTTAAATGTGAACAGTGCAGCTTCACACCAAGACCTTGAGCAACCAGCCCTACAGGTTTTCAGTTCACTGTGGGTTTGCTCTGGCCTTGAATCAGCAGGATCAGGCCACACACATGTGAGACACAAAGCCAGGGCAGCCTCTTCCCCTTGCAGGCCTGTCCAAGAGACTTCCAGAAGCCTGGCCTTGAGGGGCTGGAGATTCACAAGTACTAGGTAAGAGGTGGGATCGAGGTGGCGGCCTGGATGGTGCGGGGCCGGGGGCTCCCGTGGAAGCGCAGCTCTCCTGGGCTCAGCTGGGCCTGTGGTCTGGGTGGGCCCTTTAGAGGGGTCCCACCTTCCTCACCTTGAACAGGTGCAGATTTGACCCTATGCAGGCAAGCGGGGCGGGTGACGAGAGAAGGGGAGGGAAGGAACAAGGGGACTTGCCCCCCTTCCACTTCCACGCCTGGAGGAAGATGGGAACTGGGAATTCACTCTTCCCTCAGCTGTGCTCAGCTCCTGTGTGTCTTTCAGAGTGAGCGTCTCATGGCAACGAGGATCTTCTTGGAGTCTGCATCTCTCTCCTTTTTATGTAATGTTAAAAAACCCTGTAAATTGTCTGACACTGGAAATTGCTGGATATAGTGAACACACATTCCTATACAGGGTGTCGACACTGACCCCCAAATCTGTTCTCCTATGGGTGATCCGAGGGTTTTTTGACTACGCCCAGCCGTGTGGTGTGCACTGACCTCAGGACAAGCCCCAGCAGGAGGGTCTATCAATCACTGCTGTAATTTTTTCTCCGCCTGAGGAACAGCGTTTGCACTATGCTGTCTGAAACTGTGACTGAATATCTGCAGCGAAGCCACACATTCACCCCTTTATCCCTTTGGTTCTTTTTCAGGCTTATTTTCCGAGGCAGCGAAGGCTCAAGTGAGAGCTTCTGTAATGGAACAGCTTCCGACAGAGAAGAAAATTCCATGACCCACAAGCCGCTGGTTTTTTACATGAAGCAGGCCTCGGGGCAGAGGCTTGAGGAGATGTTTTTATTTTTCAAACAGCACATCTGTAAAGAATGCCCTTTACATATGTTCTAAAGAAAAGTGTACAAGTGTTAGACGATTAAAGTGTCTCTGAAAAAGGGACTTCCCACCATGCCTGGGGCTGGTCCCTCTCTGCCTGTGACCCCTGCTCTGTCACCCAGCTGGTCAGGTGTGATGGGACGTGCCGCCTGTGTCCCTAACGTCCTCCTGTTTCAGGAGCCGACGAGGTTCTCCCCTTTTGGCTGACGCAGACTACAGGACTCCTGGATTCCTGGAAAACAGACGGCAGGCGAGGAAGCAGTGGCGGCTCTTGGTGGCCCTGCCCTGTGCTGGCGAGGCCGTGTCTAGATGGGGTGGAGTCCCCAGGTGTTTTAATTCTCCCAATAGTCCCATTTCGGCTGATGCCCTGAAGCTCTGAAAGTGAGCCCAATACTGCCCACTGCCCATCTGTGGTTATAACCACGGCTGAAGGCCTCACGCCGGCCCATTCTACAGATCAAGAATCCCGGAAATGACGTGATTTACCCTCAACACCATTTCACCAGGTCAAAAGAACTCAGCCACAAGCCGGGAGCCTAAAGCTTTAAAACTACTGACGACACCTCTGCCTTAAATTCAACGCCTCTGACAGCTACCTGTTGACTGAATCAGGCCTGCACATGGGTTTGGTTTGGCTCACTGTGCTTTTTTTTTCTTAATTTCTTTTTACAGCTTTATTGAGGTGTATTTCCTATACCATAAACTTCACCGTGTTTTTTAAACTATGACTTAGTTCACAACACTGATGTACCGGAAGATTTTTCAAGACTCCTGGCTTCCTGGGCTGACGGGGTCATCCCAGACCTCACTACCCCAGTGTCCCCACTGAAGCTGTGTGGCCACTTATGGCTGCAGTGACCATTTATGATCCTGAATGGGACCTTCTCACACCCAGCCCACTCTGCTCATTTATGTCACTTCCTGGCCCCGTGCCATCTGGAGTCTCAAGATTCACTTAAACACTTACTCTGAATTATACTTCTGTAGGCTAAAGTGGCTGGTGAATCCGGTACTTCAGCAAAAAAAGACTCTCCTTTGTCGCAACTCTTACCTTAAAGAAACAAAAGAAAGAAAATCCATGAAGGAAGCACAGCGGTGATGTGAACCTGGGGCTCTTTCTGTGCCCATGACACTGAAGATCGAGCCCACCTCACTTGTAATGAAGATCAAAGCTGAGACAGAATGTCGGGGTCTCGAGGACCTCGCCTTGCCCACCTCCATCCAGCAGGGACCCTGGCTAGCGTTTCCTCGCAGCTCTGACCCGTACCTGGCCGATGGTGTTTAGTGTGTGTGCCTGCGAGTCATCTGGGTCATGTGCAGCAAATGCAGGTTCCGGGGCCCCCATTATGATCAGATACAGCAGCTCCTAGGCAGGCCCAGGAACCTGCATTTAAAAGACCAATTCGTTCTTTCAGTAAAAAGATAGTAAAGGCACACAGTAAGAGTATGGAATACAAAAGGTTATACCACGAAGAATGAGTTCAAAGGAGGCTACCAGTGTTTCAAGTATCCTTCTAGAAATATATGCATATAAACGTGGCATATACACACTCATGTATTTTAAAAAAATGCTTGGGAGTGTATGACACATATTCTGCCCATTGCTTTCTCCATGTGTACTTTATCTTGAAGGTCACTCCAGGTTGGTATCAGTCCACCTGCTCTGTGTGCTGCAGCGCCTCCTCGGGACACACAGGTGGTCTCGCCTCCAGGTGAGCACGGGGCGGGACCTTGGGCAGGCGGCGTGCTCCCCTCCCGTCTGGTCCTGGGTAGACCCCGCTGCCAGCTCCTCTGCCCCCGCCCCCCCTGCCGGAGAAGCAGGGTCAGTGGTTCCACGACCCACAGCCGCTCCCCAGCCTCCTGGGGGGGGATCCTGGCCAGGCCAACCGTGGAGCAGTCGTCGCCTCAGCTCCCCAGCATGTTGCCCGGTGGGACAGGGAAACCCGAGATGGGGGGCAGAGTGGGCCCCCACGTGGCCCGGGCACCGTGAACTGTGGCGGAAGCAGCTCGGGTAGCCTCCGCGTTCACGGCCACTGGGCTGGGCCTGGGAAGTCACACATCCCACAACAGGCTCGTGGGGCCACTTCCTTCTGATTCTCACCCCGCGTCCTCACTCCTCGTCCTCCCTTCCCCAGAGGACCCGCCTGTCCCCTTACGGATGCGCTCTGGTCGGTTCCCCATCTCCACAAACCTCCCCCTCCCCTGCCTGTCGCCTGCAGGCGGCACCCCTTGGGCACCGCCCTGTCCAAGGCGCCCCTCGTGACCCTCCTTCCATCCGCGCAGCCCCCGGCAGTGGCCCCATCACCGTCGCCACCTCGCAGCTGCGGCCTGAGGCCCAGCGCCCGGCAAGGACCCGCCGGAGCCCGCAGCCAGCGCTGGGGCAGTGCGGATCCAGGCCCGGGCGCCCGGCCCCAGAGGTGCTTCCGCGTGACCCTCAGGCGTGCGGGGCTGGGGAGGCCGAGCATCACGGCGCCAGAGCCCGGCCGCTCCTCTGCCGCACGTTCCCACAGGGGCTGAGCGCGTCCTTCACGGCCTTGTCTGTTCCTGGTAACGCGGCTGTTCCCTCACCGGACAAAAGCGGCTCCGGAAGGTCACAGTGACCTCACTTGGCCCTGCCCGCCTCGCCGCAGCGCGTCACGGCATTAACCGCCTGTCCTTCCCGGCGCTGGCCCAGCTCTCTGCAGCTACAACCGGAGGTGAGGTCTGGGGACATGTACCTTGTCACACAGGACCGTGCCCGCACCGGGCCCCCTCCTGTGAGCTGCCCTGAGCGCAGCCGGGAGCGGGTGGCGGTGACTGCTCAGGCTGCCACGGCTCACCGTCCCCCACGGGGCCACGTGGGCCGCCCGCCTCCGGAGGCCTTTGAGGGGAGGCACCTGCTCCTACGGCCCAGAGGGAAGCCCCGGTCAACGCGAAGACAGTTTACAGCGCTGGGGAAGGCTGGAAAAGCAGCCGAGTCCTCTGTTTCTCGGGGAAACCACATGCCAGGAGCGCTGCTGGGCGTGGAAACGGGCGAGGTGCGGTCTCAGGAGCTGCCCTCGGGTCCCCGGGCTTCTCTGGGGCTCTCCCCGTCCACCTCCTCAGGGCAGGCCTCCAAGCTGCGCTCTCGGCCCCGCCTCTCTGCACCTCCCACCCGGTCGCGGGCGCGTCCCCTTCCAGCCCTGACCCCTCTCCCCGCCCGCTGACAAAGCCAAGGCCTCGGCCGCCTCCACACAGCACCGGGGGGGAGCCGCCGGTCCCTGGATGGCGCCTCCTGCGCTCGCCGGCTCCGGGGGCTGTCCCCGTCTCCCCGTGGCTCACGCTGGGCAGCACGGACGTGCGTGACACCTCTCAAATCCTGGCACTTCCCCTCCGTGTGTCCCCCTCTCCCTGGCAACGCCCAGGCCCCAGTCCAGCCCTAACCACCTCCCGGTTCTCCTGCCAGCGCAGCCGCCGCGGCCTCGGCCTCTAAGCGCACACGGCGCCCACCCTCCCAAGGCTCTCACTTCCGAACAACTGGGGCCCGAGCCCCGTCAGTCTGTCGGCTTCCCTCAGGCCCGGGCACCCCTGCGTAACCTAACTGTCCCACTTCCTCGTGGTGGGGGGGTCACACCTGACTTCAGCAAGGTCAGCTCCTGCTACTGTGGGGAAGCAAATCTGGTGGCGGCTGTCCTTGCCGCGCCACCCAGCGAGCCGACGCCCCGGAGTGAGTGTGGGGTGGAGGTGGGCTCCCTGGAGGACTCTGGTACCCAGAGAGGAGCGCGAGTCCTGGAGGCAGGCCAGCGACTTCCCCTCGCGCTCGCCGAGAGAAGCCGGGCGCAAGGAGGGCTGCGCCGCGCTTCCCTGTGGACGGGACATGCGGGGCACCTTCCTCGGGAGTTTTCATGGCTAATTCTGTACCTGACTTTCAGTCAGAACCTAATTCCTGGGTAAGAGAAGGCTCGAAGGCACGCCCCTGGCCGCCTCCCCAGGTTACGCTGGCCTGGCCCCTCCCCTCAGTGACTTTCTTTCCTCCTGCCCCCTGCTCTCTTCTCCTCTTCCAGGCCCCTCCCGCCCCCCCAAAGTTCCCCTGCTCCCTCGGCCACGGGTCTCACTGCTCCTCTCGGCTGGAGGGCGTGCAGGCTCCGGGGACTCACCCACCTATGCGTGGATCCAGAGGCACTTTGCCGAGAAGCGGGACCTTCAGGTCCTGGCACATGACCTCCGCACCCCCAGTCGTTGGCGGGAATATCTGAGACTCCTTCTGGGAGGCAAATTAAAGGGGGAGGAATCCTGATTTCGTTTCAGAATCATACGAATGGACCACATTTTAAAGCAACTTTAAAAAATGGCTATTTTGAATGTGAAAAGAATTTTCATTAAATCAGCAACAGAGGGTTTTAACTGATTCCACTTCCCGAAACCATGGGGAAAACAGAAACGGTTTCCCAGAGACCCACCCCTACGACTTCCTCAGGCAGGAGGATGGGACCTGGTTGGACGTGCTCTCACCTGGCACTTGGGGCAGGTGAAGCTGCTCATGTTCTCCACCACCCCGATGATGGGCAGCTTCACCTTGTGGCAGAAGCTGATCTCTTTCCGGACGTCCTGGAGCGACACCTCCTGCCAAGGTTCAAGAAGTCCAGTTATGTCAAAGTCAAAGCATAAAAAGAGAACATCCGCGTGGTGGAGGGATGGCTGCAGGGCCGTGGCATCACCACCGTGAAGCATTAGAGACTGTGCTCCGTGTTCCGTATTTGTTTCATGCCGACCACGTGTGAGCCCTGTTCCAGGTGCTACTTCCCACAAAGCTCAAAGGATAAACCTGAATAGGCAAATGTCCAATGTACAACGAATCTACAGGAAAGTGACCCTTTAACCCACCTCCGTGTTCCACTTTCCCGTCAGTGTACTAGGCTGAGCCCGAGTGGGCACAGCTTTCCAGGTCAGGGGCAGCCTGTGGGCTCGTCTGGCTGCCTAGTTTCATAAATAAAGTTCTTCTGGAACACAGCCCGGCCCACTCTTCTGCACAGTATCTCGGGCCGCTTTCGCCCCACAATGGTACAGCTAAAGGGCCGTGACAGAGACCGTGTGACCCGAAAAGCCTGAAACAGTTACTCTCCAGTCCTTCACAGAAAAAGTACACCAACCTCTGATCCTGGGTATCGTGAACCCAAACAACTTTATGCACAAAAAGAAAATAAGGACTATTACCAGGTTTGGATCCCTTCAGATTCACTTCTGGACTCTGAATGTGTATCTTACAGCGTGAGGACTGTGGATAATCCAGGCTTAGTACCCACCCCAGTCCCCCATTTAATTTTACTGCAGACACGTGTCCAAGGGTCATGTGCTGTCAAATACGGCTACTCCTGAACATCTGTGGCTTTAACGGTCACAGGCCTCCAAAGGGTCCTGGCTTTGAGTCCTCTATTCTCCTGAGGCCCACGTTTGGCCCTCGAGCCCTCTGAGGCTGGGGTACAGACAGAAGGGCATTTAGCTAGAAAGTAAACCGGCTGTTACTAAGCGTCTCACCTCAGTGCAGCCGTGGTTCTCTCCCTGGTATCCTCTACAAGCCCTGCTTTGTCAAAAATGACCCCCAGAAACTTACACACCACTGTAAAGCAATTATACTCCAATAAAGATGTTAAAATAAATAAATTAATTAATTTTTAAAAAATGCAGTTCTCACAAAAAAAAAAAAAAAAGAAATTAAAAAAAGAAAAATGACCCCTAAAGAAAGGCAGCTGCTGGATGTGCAGGGCTCCGAGAAAGTGGGCGTCCCCAGCCTGAAGCCACGTTTTCTAGAGAAGTTACATACAGAGGTGCACAAACACGGGGCGTCCCCCCCAGGCTTCCTGGAGAAGGGCCGGCATCTGCTCGGTCCACTCCCCTCCTCCTGAACCCAAGCGGACTCTCTTTCCTTCACAGTAAATATGGTATCGGAGAGGCCATCCTTGTGTCAACTCGATTGTTGCTGTTGCTTTAGACTTGACTTTTAGAGCGGTTTTAGCTTCATAGAAAGCACAGAGTTCCCATGTGCCCCTGCCCCACGTGGAGAGCCCCGCCCACCGTCAGCACCCGCATCGGAGCGGACGTCCCCACGCCACTGTTCTCATGGGTCATTTCTTTGGGACCTACTCTTGAGAGCACTGCTGGTCTAAGGGTGGGCCCCAGCCTCTCTTTAAAAATTCAGTAGGAAACATCCCTAACGACAAATTCGTCTTCTCTCCAGCGCCATCCTCGGGCCAGGCGCCCCTCACCCAGGCCCACCCCCGCCCCCGCCACCTAATGTCTCCCTGTCCGCTGACAATGGTTGGACCGAAGGTCAACGTAAGGCTTCTGCGGATCCCAGTCAGGGTGTGCTGCAGAGCCCAGGGTCTCGGGCTGTCGGAGAAAGAGGCCCTCCGGGTGGGGGGCCCTGGCTCACCTGCGGCGTGGTGATGATAACCGCCCCATCGATGTGCGCTGCGGCCAGGTACTGCACGGCCGACAGGTGTTCATCCGACGTCCCGGGCGGGGTGTCCACGATGAGGTAGTCCACCTCGCCCCAGTCGACGTCTCGGAGGAACTGCTTGATCATGCCTGCAAGGAGGAGCCGCGGGGATGCCTCCTCGCTCCCGTCCTTCTGACTCTCTTTACAGAGCACAGCTCGTGACCTTTACGTACGGGTCACCTGTGCTCTCAATCAGTGGTGTTTGGCAACGTCTGGGGACACGTCTGCTTGTCAGTGACTAGGGTGGGAGTTCTACTCGCCTCTGGCGCACAGACGCCAGGGTACTGCTAACCCCCTGTGATGCGGAGGACAGCCCACCCTCCCCAAACAAGGAATTATCTGGCTCAGAACGCCAACAGCACCGAGGATGAGGAACCTTGCCCAGATGGGCACTTTCCCATCATTACCTGCAGCCTCAGTGCCTAGTCAACCTGCTACTGATTTGACCTCACATACTTCTCTCTCTGACACAAATAAGAACACAGACCACCTTAGGAATAATTTCAGGGTTAGGTAGATTTTCAGGAGAGAAAAACCCCCAATAGATTTTTAAAATTATAACATTTCGTTAAATAAAATTGGTATTTCTATTGGCTCTCTTCAACCAGTGAAGAGGCAACCAGATGCATAAAAATAATACTCTATGAAGCCCATCAGGATGAGCCTGAGGCCATCCTGACAGAACGGGATGCAATTCTGCCCTTGGAAGGACGTGATAAGAGACAGAAAGCAGAGTGGCAAACCATTTTTCTTTGGTCCCCTCCAGATAACGGCATCATCGGGGCTGCTGAGCAAGAAACCCACGGACATCACCCCCAAGTTGTCTTCCAGGAACTAGAAAGGATGATGCAAGAAACATTTTACTTAAAACCACAGTGCAAGGCACTTCCCTATGTCTTTTGTCTGAGCTCTGGCTGAAAAAATTGGGGGGACAAAATTACTATGTGATCTGTGAGTATATTCACTCTTTGAATCCTTAAATCTTTTCTTTTCTTTTTTTCGAAAAAAATCATTTAAAAAAAAGGTTACTTGGGGCTTCCCTGGTGGTGCAGTGGTTGAGAATCTGCCTGCCAATGCAGGGGACACGGGTTCGAGCCCTGGTCTGGGAAGATCCCACATGCCGCGGAGCAACTAAGCCCGTGTGCCACAACTACTGAGCCTGCGCATCTGGAGCCTGTGCTCCGCAACAAGAGAGGCCGCGATAGTGAGAGGCCCACGCACCGCGATGAAGAGTGGCCCCCACTTGCCGCAACTAGAGAAAGCCCTTGCACAGAAACGAAGACCCAACACAGCCAAAAATAAATAAATAAATAAATAAATAAATAAAAGGTTACCATATTGGGGGGATTGAAAGAGTCACCATACGGCCCTATGCGGCAATGACAGCGAACTCAGCTGAAATAAACAAACCTCGTCTCCTTTACTATCTTAACCTGGGTTGGCAAACTATGGCCCCACTTCTGGTTTTGCATAAAGTGTTATTGGAAAACGGCCACGGTCATTCATTTGCTTATCACTACTTTCCAGCTATGACGGTGGCAACTGCATGGCCCACAAACTAGAAATATTTACTCTCTGAGCCTTTACAGAAAAAGTGTGCCAATCCCAGGTTGGAACTGGATTCCCTGTGCCTAGGAAAGTGCCTCAATAAATATCTGTTGACGATAAACAGTTACAACCCTTTATGTACACATATGACAAGAGACCCTGAAGAAAAGGGGGTTAGCACTCACCACTGGAGACCAGCCCGAGCCACTCTGGTGAACCTGCAGGAACAGAAGCCCATACTTATTTGTGAGAAATTATACACCCTGGTCACGCTTCTCTTGCAGACAAAGTTTACACAGTAAGAAGGCAGTTTTATAAATTACAATTCATTGTCTTAAATGCTACCGCTAAATTCTTAATAGGGAGTGAACAGAGCAGGGTCAGAGGCTGGGTTATGGATGATAGAATTCATTTGCTCTTTCCCTCCCAGGTTGGGTTATTTGGAAACTGCTTAGATATCTGGTCAGGGGACCGATGTTACTGGAGTCCAAATATAATTTGGGATATTTTAAAAGTGTGACAGAAATCAGTTGGGGGTTGCTGAGAAGATGCAGGTAACTGTGGAGCAGCGAGGCGGTCTCTGTACCAGTCCAGGAGTGGAGGGATGACCTTTGGTGAAACAGTAGACACAGAACCCTCCCCTCAGTGGTGTGAACTTCGGGGCTGAGCTGCTGCCCCCAGGGGACAACGATGGGGAAGCGGTGTCGTGTCGGCGGGAAGCTCGGGCTACTTCAAGACCCAGACCCTTTCCTCGCAGTAGGTGTTCACTAACTGCCAGGGCTCAAGTCCGCATCGACGCTTTACTGTGAAACGGGAACTTACGCAACTTCCAACCACACATCAATCTTAGCTTTACGCTTCAAGTAACGTTGGACCCAAAACAGAAAGCCCGTTTTTCCTGATGAATTCTTACTTTTTTAAACAGTCTTTTGAGATATAATTCACATACCACACAACTCACCCATTTAAAGCGTACAATTAAATGGCTTCAGGATATTCACAGAATTGTACCTCCATCACCACAATCAACGTTAGAACACTTTCGCTACTCTTGGAAGATACCCTGCACCCCTTAAGTGTCACCCCGACCCCCACGCTTCCCCCAAGTCCTAGCTGACCACGGATCTACTCTGTCTGCAGATGCGCCTGCTGCCGGCGTTTCACAGAACTGCAATCGGATAACATGGGGTCCTTTGTCACCGGCTTTGAAGTCATACTTAAAAAAAAAACCCATTGATTCCTATTAATACTAATTCTCTAAGTCACTGGTTTTGAAAGAGGGGTAAACACGATGATCCAGTAGCACAGGAGGAGAAAATAGTAGAACTGCTGTTTTATCTCACCATTTAAAATTTTCAATTTTTGTAACTACTTGTGTCCTGGCCCAGTGAGTAGTACATGCATGTGACTGACGGTAATGGACCCCCGTGCCGGGGGGCATGTGCTCCAGAGCTTGCTGCTTACCGGTACGTGGTCAGAGCTGTGATTCCTGCTGCTTCCCAGCACGGCAGAAGCAAGTCCCAAGCCCTGCGCAGAGTCCCCAGGGACCGGCTCCATCTGCCTCTGGCTACTCTCTGCCGCCCCGTCACTCTGCCCCATCCCCGTGGGCCACTTTGCAGAGGACACGAGGACACCCCTGCATCCGGGCTCCTGCATGTGCTCCCCATCCCAGCGCACCCTTCTCTGGGTTCTCTGAGCAGGGCACCCTTGACCACCCCCTCCCGAAGAGCAGCTCCCCTGGCCGCCCTGCCCTGCCATGTCTGTCCCCTTACCCTGCTTAGTGTCCTATTATCACCTGCCCCTCCCACAAAGGTGGGGTCTTTATCTGCCTTGTTCGCCTCTGAACCCCAGCACCCGGCGCTTCAGTAAAGAATGTACCGATCCCAACAGCCCAGGAAAAGCCTAGTCCTCCAGCCTGGCTTCAATGCACCCCCCAGGGGAACCCTTTCTTGGATGGCTCTGTGCCACCTAGAAGGGAGGGGGCAGCACCTGCTGCCCCACCCCCGCCCCCGCCCGCATTCTTCGCTGGCCTCGCAGTCTCACTTCCCCTCTGGTGACCACAGGAGCAGAGATATTCCCTTGCTTCCAGAGTACAGAACCCTAGCCAGCCCTGGTCTAGCTTTCCCAGCCAGGGCTAAGTTTCTGTGTCTGACTTCTGCATTTGACGTATTGTTTCCCTTCCCCTCTAAGAAGGCATCGAAACTAACACTTCTCAGAAGGTTTGGATGAACTTAAATATAATCCACACCGCCCCCAAACTCACGGCTGTTGTTAAAAGCAGACAGGCGGTCTAGTGAACATTTACCTGATCTCGTCACGTCCAGGTAAAAATGCATGGGCTCCGCTGACCCCCTGGCTTAGGTTTAGCAGCTTGGCGCTATAGTTTACCGTAAGAAAATACTTCCCTGCGTTTTGTCTTGTCACTATTACCTGTTCTCCTTCCAATCCCATGATCTTGGGAATTGACGGCCCGCATATATCAATGTCTAGAAGAGCCACCTGGGGAAAAGAGGAGACGTGATGTAAGCCGATGTACAATCCTCCAGATGTGCACAATCGGGAGGGGACGGGCTTCCAGGAAAAGGAGGGAGGGGAGAAGGTGAAGAAAAACTGGGTTGAACTTGGACCGAGCGGAATCTCACGAGGGAGAGTTACAACATTTATCTTCCGGGCCACAGAGACACAGACGAAACTCCTAACAAGAACCTGCAAAGTACACCAACACCCCCGTGCTCCGCCCACGCCCCTGCCGCACCCCAGCCACCCTCAGTGTGGCCTATTTTCAGGCTGAGCTTATGGTCCAGGGCATCAGGCCGCTTGAAGATTCAGGCCCAGCCACTGTTTTCGTGGCCCTTACCATGTATTGGGGTGTGTGTGTGTGTGTGTGTGTGTGTGTGTGCGCGCTTGTCTGTGTGTTAGGGGCCATTATCTCTGCTTTACAGAAGAGGAAACAGAGATTCAGAGAGGCCCACAGACTTGTTCAACGAGCAAGAAGCACAGCTGGGACATGAACTGAGGTCTCTGGACTCCAACGCCAGGGCTCTTCCCACCACCCCGGGGGCCTGGCGAGGAGGGCCAGAGTGGACCCTCTAGCTGAGCTCTGACCAAGCGCCGTTTTCCTGTGATGCTGAAGGTTAATGATGGCTTAGGCTCAACTTCTAAAAAAGAAAGTGAAAATAAGGAAATCTACAGAAGTTCTTTGCTAGTGATACCTGCAGCCTTGGAGGACTCCTTGTACCCCAAACGCCCTGCTTTCCCCATCTGATTCGTGAAAAGGTCTGAGACAGCCCTCAGAAACCTTCTAAAGAGCAGGGCCGTGTTCATCTTGAAAGCTCTCACATCTTAGATCCAAAGTAGAGCACCTCTGGGTAACTTTGTAACTTGCCCCGAATTCGTTTCTTGCTTTCCTCTTCAATCCTCTCGACAACCTCCTACGATCCTCACATGACTTCACACCAGGTCAGGAGCGCGGTTCGTTCATACACTGGATAGCTGCTTGCCTCACGCGCCCTCTGCTGGACCTCAAGAAGAACGCAACAGAACAACGCTCACCCTGAAGACCCATCAGGGTGAAGACCTCATCCTGAAGACCTGACTTCCTTGGCCTTCTTGATGCTTCACGCTGATGTGTGGTTAATGATCCAGACGTTTTACATCAGAGCCTCACGACTTGGGAAATTATACCATCGCTACGACCCTAACGGAGACTTTCGTCAATAATCTTGAGTTTCTAGCCACTTGGTCTAGAAAATCTCGCTCTCTTTTGGGAACAGTTTAATCAGTTTCCTTTTGAGGCATTACACCCCCTCTTCCCCACAACCAAGTGGGTATCCTGAGTGAAATGATACAAGGAAGAGATCACGTGCACTCCCTCTGCGGTGGTACCCGGAAAGGCTGTGGCACTCTCCTGCTAGCCAGCTCTCCAGTGGCGCGTCCTGCCCACTTCAGACATCCTGCTGACCCTGCCGCTACCCCCACAGCCCTCCAATTAATCCCCTTTCTGCCCCAGTTACACCAGAGAACCCCAGCTGGAAGAAACACGCCTGCATTAATCCTCACAGGGTCTGTGGAAGGTGCTAGAAGGCTGATGGGAAGAGGAGGCTTTGCCACAGCTCTCCCAGCTAGGAAGTGGTGGAGTGGGCGCTGCAGGGCTGTCAGGATCCACAGCGTTCCCGACCCAGCGCCCCACACTTAAGAAGAGGTCACGGGAAGCGGGCTCAGTCCTAACTCCTGGCACTCTGAGGCCGTGTCGCCTCGCACAAGCTGCTTCTCCTCCCCGATCTGTCTGAGCTTCTGATCTGCAAAACCAGTGTTTCGGGAGATCATTAGGCTCCTTCCAGCCCTCGAGTCTACAAGCCGCCGAGAGGGCCTCAGACACTATAGCCTGGGCCTTTTAATGACACAGTTTGCCTTTCAGATCACAAGGCAGGATGAAGAGCTGGTGACTGACGGGAGCTGCTGACTCTTGCGGTGGAAAGAAGGCACGTGATACTTGGATGTCTCGCGGCTCAGGTCTGCACCACAGAGGCTCCTCCTCCTCCCTTCACCCCAACCTGCACATTCCCCGGCCCACCTGTGATTAGTCAGGGGCTACCCCGCGATTCAAGGCCCTCTGCAAACCATCAGACACCTGCCTGCCCAAGTGCTATCACGGAACAGCCTTGCTCGCAGTCAGTAACGAGCTGCCACCAGGCGGCAGGCAGAAAAGGACAGGGCGGTCCTCACCATCCTGCTGAATTTAGGGCAGGGAGGGGTGTGAGCTACTTGACTTTAGTCAACAAGACACTCGGTGTGTACTCTGTGCCCACGCCGGGCACCCTTTGGAGACAGTGATGTTTTCTGCCACCAGTAGGTCTGCCTGAGGGGAGACAGACTTTCTTAAGTGCTGACTTTTTTTTTTTAAGCACCACTGCAAGAAAAAAATCCAGCTCATCTAGCCATGTTTCCACACAGCTGGTGAGCTTCCCTTCAGTCTACTGCAAAGTTTCAACGTGTGCGCAGTGGGACTTCAGAACGTAACAACACGGAAGCGTGATTCTATGTAAACAGCTGTCTATTCACAAGTGGTTCCTTGTAGCTGGCCTGGTTAAAGCACATTTCCAGACAGTTGTTTAAGAAGATGCCTGACAGCTTCTGAAAGCAAAGATTATTCTGGGCAACATGGATCATCACAGAAAACAGATTTCTTGGCTGGCCAACTGGCCAATACAAACTTGACCCTCAGACAGCAAGAGACTGTTGACTAACAGAAATACAGATGGGCGAGTATATTTGAACCTGCTTGGCACTTGACTCTGGGTGGGCTACAAACTCATTATCACCAAAGCAGAGATAGTCTTCTCCCCTCCATATTCTATCAGGGACATTTATTGAGCACTTCCTATGCATCAGGCATCGTGTTAAGCATTTTACGGTTACGTGCATCATCTCACTCGGTCCTGAGTCCCATTTTACAGATGAGAAAACTGAGGCAGAGACAGTCTGATAACCTGCCCAAGGCCACAGCAGTGGTATCGGCGGCACTGGGATGTGATCGTGGGCAGACCGACTCCAGAGCCTGTGTTCTTGGCCACCACACTAGGCTGCACCCACCTCCTGCCCCAAACGCTCAGCTAGACTTCTGACCCTCCCTCTTCTCCAAGTGTTGGAGGCCCTGCTGCTCCGTTTGTTCCTGCCGTTGGTTCCAGCACTGCCCCGGTTGTGTCCTCGTGGCCTCTCATGGAGACAAGAGCAACACCTCCCGCTGGTTTACCGTCACCCTCTGACGACACTCGATCACACACTCGGCTGCTGCTATAGCAACCCTCAAACCATGCCTCTTTCCCGCTGGAACATCCTCCCAGGGCGTTAAAGCCTCCCAGGTCTGGCTCAGGCTGAGCCTCACCCTCGGCCCCTCTGCTGCAGCAGCACCAGCCCTGCCTGCCCAGCCTGTCTGCCCCGGCGGTCCCAGCTCTGCGCCTCTGCCTCCACCTCCTCCCGCCACATCCCATCAGCCGCCATCAGAGTCCAAGGCCGCCTTCTCCCACGAGCCTGCCCAGTTGTCCCCTGCCAGTCACTTCTCCCTTTCCCCAGATGCCTAGAGCACATCTTGGGTGACAGATACCAGATTCCAGAGAAGCCCACGTCAGTCATGTAGGCCAACAAAAGCAGCTCCACACATCATAAAATGATCCGAAGAGAAATGAGTTATAAGCAGGATTCAGAGCCCTAGTGAGAGAAACACCAAGCTTTACAGGTCCCCTAGTCCAGCCTCTGCACTGTCCCAAGAAGGCCACGGCCTCCCCAAGGTTTCAATCCTCCCCCAAAGAAGTTCTTCCCCAGCCAGCGCTAGTGCTTCTGGAGCTACAAACCAAACCAGGGGCTGGCAAACTACAACCCAGGGGCCAAACCCAGAATGCCACCTGTTTCTGTACAGCCCATAGCTAAGAATGGCTATTATGTTTTTAGAGTTGGGGGGGAAAAAAAATCAGAAGTATACATTTATTTCACGACAGCGTGAAAATTATGAAATTCAAAGTTTTATTAGAACACAGCCACACTCATTTGTTCACAGGTTGTCTACGGCTGCTTTCATGTTCAAGGGCAGAAGTGAATAGCTGCTACAGAAACTGTATAGCCTACAAAGCCTAAAATATTTACCATCTGGCTCTTTATATAAAAAGTCTGCTGACCCCTGAAGTAAACTCTACTTTCTTAACCCAATGATTTAAAAAAATATATTCCTGGAGCCTTCGGTGAGGTATCTGAGAGGCCACTGTTTATCTGTGTGTGTGTGTGTGTGTGTGTGTGCGCGTGTGTGTGCATGCGTGCATGTGCGCGCGCGTGTGTGTGTGCGCGCACGCACGCTCTCGAGCATACTGAGGGCAGGTCGGAATGGTGGGCTTGATCCCCCTGCCCACGGTAGCTACCTTTACTGGGTTTTTCTGTGGAGGAAATAAAGCCTTTATTTTATTAAGAACTTAGGGTGCTATTTCATACTGGAATAGAATGGTTTATCTCACACAAGTAGAAAGTATGAAATTTATCCAGTTATTAGAGTTTAAAAAAAATAACTGGCAATATGTGGCAGTTTTGAAATGTCAATATTAAATTAAACATACCTTTACACTCCCCACTAGCACTATCTTTAAAAAAAAAAAAAAGCCAAACAAAAGTGAAAGGTCATTTGCCAGTTACAAAAGAAATGTGAACTGAAAGTTAGTTAGCCCTTGTTTATATAAAAATAAATTTCAACATTCAAAATGCACAAAGACAAAACTGATTTTCAAAAATATATCAGTGTATGGAAAGAAGGCACGCACCAAGACCAAGGAAAGAACTGGAATGGTTGGGAATGGCTTTCAACATGAACACAATAAAATTGTTTCCATGTTACACGGAACTCCTCTGCAGGCCCCAAACAGCGCTCTGACGGAAAAACAGCAGAGTTGGTGATCCACACAGAGTGTGTAGTGGGCTCTCTCACCCAGTGCACACACAGCACCAACACACAAGTCCTCACCACGGCTCTTGTTTCAGGGCTCAACGTGTTGGGCAGTGGTGTCTAAGAGACACCGATGCTTCTCTAGCAGTTCTGGCATGTATATATATATATTTTTCAATTAGAATTTTGAACATAATTTCATTTTGGCAAAACCAAATGGTGGAACGTGTTCTGTGTTAAAAAAATAAAAATAAATAACCCCGCAGCATTCATGGTTTCATTAGGTATAAAATTGTAATCAAAGTGAATATTGGGATCATTTCCTAAGATCAGTGCAAAACCATCATGAGTCCCAATGAATAACCTGTATTTTTTAAATCACAGGTACTGCAAATTTCCATTTGATCTTTTTGGTAAAAGTAATTTTTTTCTTCCTCACCCTACCACACCTTTTATTAAAGCTGAAATCCTGAGAGCAGTACTGGGGAATTTGAGTTTTCAAGCTCCTCTGTGTTCGTGGGTGTAAGTGAATGGCCTAGTGTAGGGGTTGGCAAGCGTTTTCTTCAAGGGCCAAACGGAAAGTATTTTAGGCTTTGTGGGCAAAATCAAGGATTCAGAAGTACTAATGTAACACTGTAAAAGCAACCATTTATAAATGTAAAAAACATTCAGAGCTCACAGGCCATAAAAAGACAGGAGATGGGCTGGATTTGACCACAGGCTATCGTTGGTAGACCCCTGACCTAGAAAAAGGCAGAAGGAGTTCATAAAGAGAAAGAAGCCTGAACTTAACATAATAAATAATCAGCAAGCCAAGAGAAATGTACACCTGCTAGCCATGTTCATGGCTAGAGAATCCAATGAAATATTCATTTCATTGCTCGACTGCCTTGCATTTCCTCATTCTCTCTGCAGGGATCTAGATTCCAAAGAGGCCAGATAAACTGACATTAACGAATCAGCTCCCTACGAGCCGTCATGAGCCCTCAGACATGAGCCTCTCCCAGTTTTTCCTTAAGGTCCCACCTGTGTGTTTTCATCTTCTGCTAGGCCGTGGGCCAGGTGGGCACTGAATGTGCTTTTCCCAACGCCGCCTTTCCCAGACAACACCAAGATCTTGTGTTTCACGGTCTTCATTCTTTCTTTGATTTCCTCTATGGCTGCAAAGAAAGCAATTCAGATGACCAAGCCCCTGACTCAATCTTTTTTTATTTTTTTAAAAATTTTTATTGGAGTATAGTTGATTTACAATGTTGTGTTAGTTTCAGGTGTACAGCAAAGTGAATCAGTTATACATATATCCACTCTTTTTTAGATTATTTTCCCACATAGGCCATAACAGAGTATTGAGTCGAGTTCTCTGTGCTATACAGTGGGTCCTTATTAGTCATCTATTTTATATATAGTAGTGTGTATATGTCAATCCCAATCTCCCAATTTATCCTTCCCCCTATGGTAACCATAAGTTTGTTTTCTCTATTTCTCATTTGTGACTCTATTTCTGTTTTGTAAATAAGTTCATTTGTACCATTTTTTAAGATTCTACATAGAAGCGATATCATATGATATTTGTCCCTCTCTGAATGTCACTCTTCCAATGGGCTGGAGGAAGCTAAGTCCTTGGGCTATTTCAAGGGATCGTGAGTGAAACAGCACCTCAGCAATGGTAGTAATAAGTGCTACTAAAAAACCCCAAACCAAAACCAAACAAAAAAAAATCCAAGGCTACGAGTACATCTGACATTTCCTTATTTATCGGTTTACTTGTTTGTCTCCCCTACTAGAATATAAAGTCCATGAAGGGGGGAACTCTGAAGTGTTCACACTATATTCCCAGTTCCAGAACAGAGCTTTCAATACAGCAATGATTCCCAATCTGCGGGCAAACCCCACCAGGGCACATCTGGCAATGTCTCGGGACATTTTTGGTTGTCACAGGAAGGAGTGTTGCTGACATGTAGTGTGTAGAGGTCAGGGATGCTGCTAAATGTTCAGGGCAGAGAAACAGGGCAGACATCCCCACCACAAAGAATTATCCAACCCTGAGGGTCAGTAGTGCCAAGAGTGAGAAACTGACAAACTGCAGGCACTTAGTTACCTGTCACTGATAACTATCACTAGTACACATTTACTATGCTTTCAATATTTCATCCTAGTTCAAATCCCTAAAACAACACTGTAACTATTTTTCCCCCATTTTTGATGAGGAAACGGAGGCTCAGAGAGGTTAAGGTTTTTTAATCACCTAATCTGTCTCATTCATAGCTGTATCCCCAGCACAGAGCACTGTGCCTGCAAGTGATCAATACATACTTCTGTTGAATTAACGGGAGAATCGCTCCTCAAAAGGAAGGAAATTTTGTCCAAAGAAAACAGCTGGCGGAGCTAGGATTTAAGCCTAAGCTCCCTGACTTCAAAGTTTATACCCTATTCCCTCTGGTGCCCGCCTCCTCCCAACCACTTCCAGTTACTGTCACTCAAACCGCTGGTCCCACCCCTCACCTCCCACGACTTTCTCCCATGCCCCGCCCCTCCTGAGACCCCTTTTGACTCCACGCCAGTCTCGGGTTCAGGCTCCGCCCCCACCCCGCCAATTTTCTCTTCTCCTAGCCTTTTAAAAGCCCTGCCCCTCTGGGCCCCGCTCCTGTCACTCATCCCTCAAGCCCCGCCCCTTATCCTGAAGACGACTCCACGACCCGCCTCCTCTGGGCCCCTGCCCCTCCTCCTTAAGGCCCCTATCACAACACCATCCACACCCCGCCCACGTCCCGCCTCTTCCAGGACAGCGCTTCTCACTTCCCGTTGAAGCCTTGCCCCTTCCTCACCCGGGTCCGGAGCGGCACCAGCTCCAGAAGCGCAGATCCCCTGGTTGGGGCACCCCTGACATGAGGCCCCTCGACCTGCTTGGGCGCTGCTGACCCCGGGACAGTCTGCGCGGAGACAAGATCACAGTTAGAGTGGCTCCTGTCCTTTCAGGCCCGCCCCCCACGCCCCCTCCGCGCGCTCACCGTGAGGCACCTCCTCCATCCCGCTGCCTTGGACGCGTACGCGGTCACCGGAAACCGCCGTTACGTATTTCCGCCTCGTGGCGCCCAATCTGACCCTCCAGCTGCGCGAAATCGTGTCTCCGAAAGAGGGCTGTGCGCACGCGCGAACCTTGTGGTGGGAGTTTCAGGCTGTTCTCTTTCTGTTCCTTTTAAAACTGAGTTGCAGATATCTATCATAAATACTTCAGCATGTATCTCCTAGGATCAAAGACTTTGTCCTACATGACTTCAATACCATTTTCATATCCGAGATTTAACATTAATGCAAAACTGTTAGCTAATATTCACTTTATATTCAGGTTAAGGAAGAGCTCCCTGTTCCCCCAACCCCCCTTGATTAGATTCAAGGTTTTTTAAAATTAATTAATTAATTTTATTTTGGGCTCCTTTGGGTCTTCGTTGCTGTGCACGGGCTTTCTTTAGTTGCGGTGAGCGGGGGCTACTCTTTGTTGCGGTGCGCGGGCTTCGCATTGCAGTGGCTTCTCTTGTTGCAGAGCCTGGGCTCTAGGTGCGCGGGCTTCAGTAGTTGTGGCACATGGGCTTAGTTGCTCCGTGCCTAAACCCTGGTCCGGGAAGATGTGGGATCTTCCCGGACCAGGGCTCAAACCTGTGTCCCCTGCAGTGGCAGGCAGATTCTTAACCACTGCACCACCAGGTAAGTCCCCAGGTTAAAGTTTTTAGCAGAATGCACTTACCGTTGTCACAGCAGGAAGCACGTAATGCCAGTTGGTTCCATTATTGGTGATGTGAGAGCTTGATCACTTGATAAAGATGGTGTGTGTCCTGTTTCTCTAGGGAATAGCACCATTTTCCATTTGTAATTAATACAGACTCTCTGGGGAGACACATTGAGATCATATGGATATCCTGTTCTCGATCAGCCTTCACTCAGTGGTTTTAACATCCTTCTTGCCTGGATCAGTTACATAAGTGTTCGCAAAATTGCGCTTTTTCCCAGTCCTTTATCCTTATCTCAATTAATTAATTGGCATTCCTCAGTAAATAAGTTTCCCTCCCGCCCTTTTTTTGAGAATCACTATGGACTCATGGGTTTTTAAAAAATTCTGTATTTAATAATAAATTATCATTATTCTTTCTGATCAATTTTTCCCCAAAATGTGGCCATTGAAGGCTCGTCAAGCTTCTGTGTCTTGGACATTAATCAAACCCCTTTGAGCACTTTCTTGCTTTCTGACAATAGGATGTTCCAGGCTCTCCTCCTATTTTCTTTGCTACAGCTATTTCTCCAAGAACCCCTGGTTGCTTTTCCTAGAGAATTGTCTTTAGAAACCATCCAAGATGTGGACGCCATTTGCTTATTGCTACTGGAGTATCATTGCTTACAGGTTTGGGACAAATTTTAATGAGTGAACAAACTTTCCCCAGCCTCAGGCACTAAGTATATAGAAACTCATTAAAAATAATGTATCAGTTGCCTATCCCTGCCACCAATTATAGCTAGCATTTGTGGAATGCTTACTATTCGCCAGCTATTACCTGGTGCTTTTATGTGAATTACCTAATTTATGCTCTTCATCAATCCTGTCCTCTAGGTCCTACTATCCCTATTTTTGGATGAGAAAACTGCCTTTCACAAGGATTAAACTACTTTCCTAAGGTCACACAGATAATAGCGAGGGAGCCAGACTGATGAACTTCGGCTGTCTGGCCCCGGAGCCTGAACTCTCATCCATAACATATGGTGCTAGCGATACCAAACTGATCTAGTTCCTGTCTTCCTGGAGCCCAACTTGGTTGGGACAACAGATGCTGAAGCACGTAATTGCGGTGTGATAAGCGCTACGACAGAAGAGGATCAGAGTGATAGGGGTCAGGAAAGAATTCCTGAGTAGGAGACACCCAGATTGGGGCAGGGTAGGGTGGAGGCAAGTAGCAGTTTCAAACTGAGCAAACAGCTTGAGCAAAGCCTGGAGGTCAGAGGAGTTCCCTTATGAGGCAGGGAGTATTGTGATTTCTGTTTTGCAGGTCAGAAGACTGGGTCACAGAGAATGACTTGCCCAGGGTCTTGGGGCCAGTAAGTGGCAGAGCTGGGACTCCAACAAAGTCTGGTATAGGGCCTGGGCTTTTAACCACTCTGCTGTACACTGGGAGGCAGGATGCAAATTATGCTCCTTTCACTGAGGCTCAGAGAGCCTTGCCTGGGGTCTCACAGCCAGCAGGCTCCACTGAATTCTTCTGAGCACAGGCTCTTTTTCTCCCAGTCACACTGCAGAAGCCTCAGGCCAGCCCACTTCAGGTGTTCCTTCCTGATGTCCCCTAAGACATATCATGCACGTTCCCCTTAGCTGTTCTCAGCGGCAGGGCCACTTCAGAGCTCTTTTGTCCCTAATTGCACAGGGCTCTCCCACTCAGCACTCAGTGGGTCTTTGCTCAGTGGCAGGGAGGAAAAAGTCTACTGTTCTTCAGCCTTCCCCTCTCGACTCGCTCCTCCCCACAAGGCTGTAAGAATGATGGTGAAATCAAACAAAGTCAAACAAACCTCTCAACTTTGCTCCAGGTCTCTCTCCTACTCTCCCAGCCAAACTCCTGTCTCACCTGGGATGGAACTTTCCACCTGTTGTATTTGGGAGCAGAAGGGTGGGAGCCAGGTGGCAAAGCAGATTCCGAGGCCCATCCCTGACCTCCTGACTCAGAAACTGGAGGGCTGGGCCAGGGAATCTGTATCTTCACATTCTCACAGGATAGTAATTACATCCACTAAAGTTTGAGAACCACTTCTTACGATGAGCACTCCTCAAGACTGTTCTTGGCCCACTTTTAGTCACACTTTCCACATCCTCCCCACCATGAGCAGCATTATGTCCACGGCATCCTCCGTTATTCCATATGAAACATTCCCCAGTCTCCAGCCCCTATCTCTCCCTAAGTTCAGACACATGTATCTCAGTCAATGCTTATTGGGTTTTACTGCACTGATGTCCTATGAGCATAAAACTCATGTCCACAACTTTCTCCTCAAACCAGTTCCTGCCTCTGGAGTTCTCATCTCAGAGACTGACACCACCACTGCCGAAGAACTCAAGTCATCAATCTGAGCACCAGCCTTGCTTAGTTGTCTCCATCTCCCCTGTATCAGTTATCAATTGCTGTGTAACAAATTACCCCGATACCTAGTAGTTAAGACAACAATGGTTTATTATTTCTCATGACTCCTCTGGTTTTATCCAGGCTCACTCATGTGGCTTCATTCAGGCAGGAGTTGACTAGAAGATCTAAGATTCTCACTTGTGTCTGCCTGCATTTCCCTCCACATGACCTCTCCCCACCATGTGGCCTCTCATCATTCAGTGGTCCAGCCTGAGCAGCTTTCCATTGCAGCTGGGCACGGCTGAGAACTGACACAGGGTCACTCTCTCACATTCTGTTGGTCAGAGCAAGTCACAAGAGCAGCCCAGGTTCAAGGGGTGGGGAAACAGACACCATATCTTGATGGGTGGAGTGGCAGGCGGGTACAGACATGGGGGTAAGCGTTGGTGGCCACTGTTGGAGACATCCGCGGTATCTCCCTTTACAGCCAATCATCAAGTCCTCTAGCTTCCCCAATGGGGGCTGTGGGGGCCTGGCTGCACAAGTGGCCTGATTCTTCGCCCCCCTCTTTATCTGTGCTCTTTGCTATCTAGCTTTGCAGTACATTCTGTTCTACCCTTGACTCTGGGCTCAGGCATGTGACTTATTTTGCTAATGAAATGTTAGCAAACGGGATCTAAGAAAAACCTCATAAAAGCCCTTGCCTGTTTTCACTTCCCTCTCCTGCCCCTCTGCCATGGCTGTGAGGATATCTCTGGCCTAGCCTCATCAAGGTAAGACATGGAGATGGGCCGAGCACCCCCTCCCCAGTGGTCCCAGCCAAGGCCATCCCAAACCAGTGACCCTGAGACACACAGGACCAAGAGCTGCAGACCCACAGATGACAACAGGTGTATGAGTGAGTCCAGCCGAGTCCACAAGAGCCACCCAGCCAACCCAAAGACTCATGAGCTAAATAAACACTGCTTTAAACCACTGTGTTTGGGGGCGATATACAAGTCCCAGGCCACAACTTCCATCATCCCTACTGACTTGGCTCAGGCCTTTGTCCTCCTGGGCCTGCAATAGTTTCTGTGTCAGGCCAGGCTATGCTGCCAGACAAACATCCCCCAGGCTGCACAGGCTCAAGGCAGCAAGGTCTATTTTTTGCTCCTGCTCATATACAGCTTCGTCGGCAGAGGCCCCTGCTCACTGTAGCTCAGGGATACAGACAGAGGCACTGTCATCTTACGTCACAGCCATCTGAACACAGGGCTTCAAAGGTGGAGAGCGTGAATTGTACGCTGACGCTTAAATGCGTCCCCCCAGACGTGACACCTATTTGCTCACTTTCCCCTGGCGAGATTGAGTCCCATGGTCACACCCAGAGAGGCATAGGGAGTGGGCTCTGGACTGTCCCCTGTAGTTCCTCGCAGGGTTTCTCTGCTCCTGACCTTTCCCCACGCAGATCACACGGTGTTGCTCCGCTGCTCTTAAACCTTCAATGTCTCCCTATGGCCCACGGGCTAACATTCAATCTTTGCATGGTTTTCAGTGGCCTCGGTGACCACCTGACCACTCCAGGCTCATTTCTTTCTTTTCTTTTTTTTTTTTTAAACGTCTTTATTGGAGTATAATTGCTTTACAATGGTGTGCTAGTTTCTGCTGTATAACAAAGTGAATCAGCTATACATAAACATATATCCCCATCCAGGCTCCTTTCTTGCCCTGGGCCAGTGTGAAGGCTGGGCCCTAACCACTGAACAGCTGGCACTTCCCCGGGGACCCCAGCCCATTACTCTGTTGCTCACAGAGGTCCTTCTGCCAGGAATGTCCCCGCTGCCCGCCCCTCCCCCAGCCCTTGCCTGTCCCCCGTGGGAGACCCCTGAGCACCATCTTCTCACAGATGCTGTTCCTGGCCTGTGGAAGCAACTGGTTCTCCTTTCTCGAGTACAGCGTGTTCCAAAAGTCTGAGCCCAGTTTTCTCCTTTAGGAACTTTTGAAGCATGAACAAACTTACAAAAACCGGCATTTGAAAGTTTACATTTCCTTTACACTTGTTTCGCTTCCTGAGTTTGAAACAATAGACTTAAAATTTTTTATTTCAGTCCCTCTGATGGTAGATGGCCATGATGACTAAAACAACAAAATGAAAATTTAGGGAGTTCCCTGGTGGCCGAGTAGTGAGGATTCTGGGCTCTCACTGCCGGGGCCTGGTTTCAATCCCTGTTCGGGGAACTGAGATCCTGCAAACTATGTGGCACGGCCAAAAAGAAACAACAAAATTAAAGTTGAAAAACGTGTTGCTGTAGATTCAAATAGCTAAATTTTTAAATGATTTGAAAAATAAGTTTGTAAAAACTAGAGACAGTGAAAAGATTAGTGATTGCCAGGATTTGGGGGAGGGGTTAGGAGTGGGAGGGATGAAAAGCACAGGGGACTTCAGGGCAGTAAAACTATTCTGTGGGATACTGTAATGGTGGCCACAGGACATTACGTTATGCATTTATCAAATCTCATAGAAAGTACAACATTAAGAGTGAACCCTAACTTAAACTATGGACTTTAGTTAATAATAATGTATCAATATTGGTTCACCAATGACAACAAATATACCACACCAATGCAAGATGTTAATAATAATGGGGGCAACGGGGTGGGGGGAATATATCAGAACTCTCTGAACTTTCTGAAAGTTTTTTTTCTGTACGCCTAAAACTGCTCTAGAAACAAAATTTGTTTATACTTCTGAAATTATTAGAGCTTAAATCTGCACTGAGACTGATGGGACACTAGATATATTCTTTCGACAGCAGGGTTTCTCAGCCTGGCTACACATTATAATCACCTGGGGTATTTTATGAGCCGGTTCTCCTCCTCCACATCAATTAAATCAGAAACTTGTGCATGGGGCCTGGGCCTATAAAGAGGTTCTGAACCCAGTTTCCAATGTAGGTGGGAGGTGTGTGTGTGGGGTTCCCCATGCCAACGAAAAATGCCCTGGACACCACATGGGTGTCCTAAAATTCAACAATTTTGACGCTATTGGAGTTAGCGTCAGATTCCACAGGTTAAGGGCTCAATCTTACAAGACTGCCCTCCACCCCAAGATGCCAGTTGCAAGCCCAGGTTGTTACCTGTGCTTCTGACTGACTGACTGACTATAAATCAGAGGTACCCATGACCTCCTCCTGCTTAGGATTCAATTAATTTGCTAGAGTAGCTCACAGAAATCAGAGAAACATTTTACTTACTGGACACCGGTTTATCCTAAAAGAATATAACTCAGGAACAGCCAGATGGAAGAGATGCACAGGGCAAGGCATGAGGAAAGGGCTCAGAGAGTCCAAACCCTCTCCAGGCGCACCTCTCTCCCCAAATCTCCCAAGTTTTCACTGAAACCTGTCCTTTTAATGGAGGCTTCATTACCCCGTCACGATTGAGTAAGTCATCAGCGATTGGTTCAGCCCCAAGCTGGGGAGGTGGGACTGAAAGTTCCAACCCTCCAATCGCTAGGTTGGTTCCCCTGGCAACCAGCCCCCATCCTTAAGTGAGGTCCATTAACATAACAAGAGACACCTTTATTGCTCTCCGCCCTTAGGAAATTCCAAGGATTTTAGGAGCTCTGTGCCAGACATGGGAAAAAAGACCAAATATATGTTTCTTATTATAAATCATAATATCACCGCATGTTTAAAAAACTCCTCAGGGTTTCTAGCGATGGCACTACAGACTTCCATGGTTGGGATGTGTGAGATGGGTGAGGGCAGATGACACAGGGGTTTACAGCTCGTGTTCTGAAGTCAGATGACATGTGTTTAAATCCTGACTCTAAAGAGCTGAATAACACTGGGCACGTCCCTTCTGGTCTCCAGCCTCAGCCCGCTCATCTGTAAAATGGGGATAATAAGAGCAATTTCCACACCTGGAATTCCCTGGCGGTCCAGTGGTTAGGACACTGCACTTTCAATGCCGTGGCCCAGGTTCGATCCCTGGTCAGGGAACTAAGAGCCCACAAGTCGCGAGGCACGGCCAAAAAAAAAAAAAAGAGCAATTGCCCAATGATGTTGCTGTGGGGATAAAATAATTTCATTCATGCAAAGCACCAAGCACAGAGCAAAGGTCCAATACACAGTTGTGTTTAAGTAAACTTGGGGTTGTAGGTGAGAGTTGCAGAGGTGAGATCCCGTACCCTTGTTTACAGATGGGGGAACTGAGGCCTAGACAGAGAAAATTGTCCCTAATCACATAGCAGGTTAGTGAATGAAACAAGACTAGCACCTGGGTCAAACAGGTTAAGAATTTAGATGGTGATCTAGCTGGAGGACTGGAGCATCTTAAACACACTGCAGGTGGTGAAAACGCTACTCTGTGAAATGCACAGGAGATGCATGAAGTTCCACGTTGTACCACCAGGTGGCGCTCCTACCCCATCTATGACCAAAGTCAGGACGTGGAAAAAATTTTAAGTTCTGGAGTAGAGAATTTCCTACCTCTTCCCTTGGACCCAGCAAAAATATCTAACGAAGATATTAGATATCAGATATCAGTTATATATCAAGCGCCTGCAGTGTATACAGGCACTTGATATATAAATGAGTCGAATACACTGCAGGTGCTTGATATATAACTGAGTCGAAAAATAAGGTTCAGATCCATTATATATGGAGAAGTTGACTCGTTTGCTGGTTAAGAACGTGAATTTTTGAATGCCAGCCGTCTGAGTTCAAATTCCAGCTCCCCATTTACCAGCTTTCAAATCTTTTCTTCATGCCTTAGTTTCCTCCCCTGTAAAATGGCGACGATAATATTAACTCCCTCAGAGAATTATTGTTGGAAGGATTAAATAAGTTAATATGAGTAAAACAAGTTTTAAAAAAATTCCTCACACATTTGTGCAGTATATAGGTGTTAGCAATTGTTAATTTCTTAAACAAACATCTTTATTGACAGATAACTGATAAACAGACTGCACATATTTAAAGCGTACAGTTGATAAGTTTTGACTTATATATACTGTACCTGTGAAACCATCACCGCAATCAAGATAGTGAACACACAGATCATCCCCCAAAGTTTCCTCATGACCTTTGCAAACCTACCCCTGATCCCCGCCGGCAGTCACTGCCCTGTTTCCTGCCTCCATAAATGAGTGTGGATTTTCTAGAATTTTTTATCAGTGGAATCATACGGTGTGTGCTCCTTTTCATCTGGCTTCTTTCAGCATGTTTATTTCAGGTTCATCCATGTTGTTGAGTGTGTGAAGTTCATTTCTTCTGGCTTCGGTGAAGTATTTCATTGTATGAGTACACCACAGCTCGTTAATCCATTTACCTGTAGATGGACATTTGGATTGCTTCCAGCCTGCGGGTGTTACAAATAAAGCTGCTGCGAGCATTGTTGTACAAGACTTCATAATGACACACACTGTCATTTCTCTGGAGTTAACACCTAGGAGTGGGATGGTAGGAAACTGGTGAAGTGTTCTCCAGAGTGGCTGTCCATCCCCACCTGCAGCGTCTGAGCGTTTTAGTTGCCCCATATTCTTGCCAACAGCGAGTGTAACCCGTCTTTTGGGTTTTTGGCATTCTAATAGGTGTATAGTGGTATCTTATTGCGGTTTTAATTTGCATTTCCCTAGTGAGAAATTATGTTGCCATCTTTTCAGGTGTTCATTTGCCATCAGCATATCTTCTTTGCCAAAGTGTTCAAATTTTAAGCCCGTTTAAAAAAATTTTGATTGCTTGAGTTTTTTTAAATTTTTATTTATTTATGGCTGTGTTGGGTCTTCGTTTCTGTGCGAGGGCTTTCTCTAGTTGCGGCAAGTGGGGGCCACTCTTCATCGCGGTGCGCGGGCCTCTCACTACCGCGCCCTCTCTTGCTGCCGAGCTGCTCGGCAGCATGTGGGATCTTCCCAGACCAGGGCTCGAACCCGTGTGCCCTGAATTGACAGGCAGATTCTCAACCACTGCGCCACCAAGGAAACCCAAGTATTGAGTTTTGAGAATACTGTATATGTTCTGGATACAGGTTCCTTATCAGTTATATGTTTGGCAAATATTTCTCCTAGTCTGTGGCTTGAGATTGAAAATTCTCTTGCGAGTGTCTTTTGAAGAGCCGCTCTTAATTTTGATGAGGTCCAGTTTATCAAGTTTTTTCTTTTATGTATTGTGTTTTAGAAAACATACCCAAGAAATCTGCCTTACACAAGGTCACAAATATTTTCTCCTATGTTTCTTCCTAGAATTTTTATAGTTTTAGACCTTAAATTTAGGTCTATGACTCATTTGGAGTTAATTATTTTTGTATGTAATTTTTGTATATAGTGCAAGGTATGGGTTGAGATATATATAGATTTAGATATAGATATAGATATGGATATATATATATATATATATATATATATACACACATATATATCTCCAATTGTTCCAGCATCTCTTTTTGAAAATACTATTTTTTCTCCGCACAATTAACTTTGTACCTTTGCTGAAAGTCAACTGAGCATGAATATGTGGATATATTTCTGGGTTATTTATTCAGAATAAGATCTTTGTCTGTCTTTGTGCCAATACCATACTGTAGCTTTATAATAAGTCCTGAAGTCAGAGACCTCAAATCCTCCAACTTTGTTTTTCTTTTTAAAGTTGTTTTGGCTATTTAGGTCCTTTGAATTTCCATTTGAATTTTAGAATCGGTTAATTAATTTCTACCCCAAAAAGCCTGCTGGGATTTTGGTTGGATTTGCATTGAATCTAACCTTCAGTTTGGGAAGAACTGACCTCTTAACAATATTGAGTCTCCTAGTCCACACACATGATTTATCTCTCTATTTAGATCCTTCTAGATTTCTCTCAGCACTATTCTATAGTTCTGTTTCTTGGTCTTTTTTTTTTTTCTCTCTGTTTCATTTTGGGTAGTCTCTGTTGCTCTATCTTCAACTTCACTAATCTTTTCTTCTGCAGTATTTAATCTGCCTTATTATAGACTGAATGTTTGTGTTACCCCACTCTGCACACCCCAATTCATATGTTGAAGCCCTAACTCCCAATGTGATGGTATTGGAAGGTGGGCCTTTGGGAGGTGATGAGGTCATGGAGAGGAGAGGGAGTCCTCATGATGGGATTAGTGTCTTTATAAGAGGAGACACTTAGCTTGCTCTCTCTCCACACAAGGAAAGGCCATGTGGGAACACAGTGAGTGAGAAGGCGGCCGTCTATAAGCCAACTAGAGAGACCTCACCAGAACCTGACCGTGCTGGCCCCAATCTCGGACTTCCAGCTTCCAGAACAGTGAGACATAAATTTCTAGTACTTAGAGTATTTTGTGTCAGTTTATGGTATTTTGTATGGCAGCCTTGGTCGACTAAAACATACCTTTAATCTCATCTTGTATATTTTTCATCTCAGACATTGTGCTTTTTCTCTCTAGAAGTTCAATTCAGGTATTTTGTTTTGTTTTTTAATATCCTCCAAGTCTCCACTTAATGCAGCCAATTTTTCCTCTGTCTTCTTGAACACACTGATGTAGTTATGATAACTTTTTAAATGTTCTTGTCTACTAATTCTATTATCTGTATCATTTCTGGTTTGCGTTCATTAGATTGATCCACCCCCCCCCCACCTCCCATTATGGGTCTTAGTTTCCTACTTTGCAGTTTTTTTTAATCGCGATCCAATTCTTTATTGGATGCCAGATATTGTGAATTTTACCTTACTGAGTGCTGAAAATGTTTGTATTTTTACAAATATTCTCGATTTTTTTCTGGGACACCAGCAAACGGACTGAAAACATTTTAATCTTTGGGGTACTGCTTTTAAGCTTTGTTAGGCAGGACCAGAGTGGTAATGAGTCTGGGACTAATTTTGCCCTAATACTTAGGCAAAACCCTCTGGCTATTTGACTTGATGCTGCACAGATGATGAAATCTACTGTGGTTGGTGGGATGGGGAACTTTTCCCAGCCTGGGGGGGCTCTGGGATTGTTCCCTCTGATGCTTTGGGGTGGTTCTTCCCCAGCCAGGGGTCATTTCCTCACTGACCCTGCTCAGCTGGACACCAAGGGAACCATCTGCAAGTCTACAGAGCTCTCTCTGGGCAGCTCCGTCCTCCTTCGAGCTCTGCCCTTCAGACTCTAGACACATTGGTGTCCCACCTGCCCGGCTCCCTTAACTGGAGACAGTCCCCCTCCCTGCACCATGGCCTGGAAACTCTGTCCAGGCAGTGAGCTGTGGTGGTTGGAGGACTCACCTCATTTGTTTCCCGTCTCACAGGGAGGACTGTCCTTCATGCCTGATGTCCAGTGTCTTGAAAATCATCATTTCATATATTTTGAGTGTTTTTTGAGTAGTTTCAGTTGGGAGGGTACAGCTAATCCCTATTACCCAATCTTGGCGGGAAGTAGATGTCCTATTAGGTTATACATGTGAATATATTACATATATAGTATGCTACTTATACTATATATATTGCATATATTACATATATACTAAGAAAAATTACAGTTGCCCCTTGAACAACATGGGTTTGAACTGCACGTGTCCACTTATACCTGGATTTTTTTCAATAATAAATACAACATTTCTACACAATCTACAGTTGGCTGAGATGTGGAATGGTGGATAAGGAGGGCCGACTATAAATTATACTCGGATTTTCGGCCGTGTTGAGGGTCGGCGCCCCTACCCCCCACGTTGTTCCAGGGTCGACTGTGTATATAGAGCAGTATGGAAGGCTTAATCAAAAAATAAAAGTCTCCCCCTGTGCCTCGGTTCCATTCCTGTCCTTGTCCAAAGGTAATCACTCAGGCACTGGTTCCTGTGTATCTTTCCAGAAGTGTTTGTTTGTATACAATTACCTACATATCTGCTCAAGTGGTACCATAGGGTATATACTCTTCTATACCTTGCTTTCTTCACTTACATTGATATCTCAGAAATCTTTTCATATCGGCAAATATAGGCCTAACTTCTTTTTATGCTGCAGAGTTCTCCATAGAATAGGTGTCGTGTATTTTATTTAGCCATCCTGTACTGAGGGACATTTGGTTAGCTGCACTTTTTCCTTGCTACAATCAATGCAGCAGTGAGCACATATACGTGTGTGTTTTAGCACACATGTATGTGTGTATCCGCAGGTAGATTTCCAAAAAGATTGCTGAGTCGTTGGACACCAGCCAGGGCCAGTGCTCTAAGCACCAAAAAGATATCTTCCGAAATTCAAAGTGAAAAAAAAAAAAAGCTATATTGTAAAATATAACTTTAGTTTTTGAATGATACAAACTGACACGGATGTTGAATTGAAAGCAGCTTCTTCCTGGATTTTTTTCTCTCTTTCCTGTGTGTGACCCTATTTTTCCAGTTTTCTAAGCACTCCTTGGAGTCACCTCCAGTCACAGATATTGGCTGCAGGGAAGGACAAGTGACAGATTCCTAGCTACCTGCAGGGGGCGCCCAAGGAACGCTTGCTGACTTGTTGAGTTGCTCGCTGCAGAAAGTTCTATCACTGGACAGCGCTGCTCCAGCCTTCACCTAAGACAGTCTCTCCAGGCCTTTCTTCTGCAGGCGGATGGATTTCACATTAAATTCACAGACGTGGAGCTGTCCCTTCACAGCCTGTGGAAGTCAGGCAGCCATCTCAATGCCGCAGCTGCAGGCAGAGATGGCAATAAAATAGAGTTAGTGCGATACTGGGCCGGGGGTCCCCAGTGATCGGGAGGCAGAGCTGGGGTGGAGGATTGCGAACCCCATTCCGGGGGTCAGTCGGGTCTCCTCTCCCCCATCTCCCCAGCCTCTCCAAGTCCATTGCCATAGGGATTTCAGAAATTGAATGAGTTTTCCATCAGCCGGAAAGAGATTGAAAGAATCTCTTTTACAAGAGATTGAAAAAAGCATCTTTTAGTGGTGGATGAGGGATCTCTAAGCAGTGGCGTGCGTGGTATATTCAACACCCAGAGTAGACAATTTTTTTTAACACCTTCCTCCTCTATACAATAATATTCCCAGTAATAATTATATTCCTGGTTACTTTCTTAGTTTTGATACAGTTGACAGCTAAAAAGATTACATTTCAGTTTTAAAGATACTGAGTTCAGTAAAAGATTTCATGCATGAACTAAAATGTCCACGTTCCAAACAAAAATATTACACCTTGCAGGTCACACTCTGTTTCACTGTTTTACATCCTAGACACAAATAAAAACTACCAGGGTCACATAGAATGACAGAATGGAAGCAGTCCGTGTTCCGGTTTCATCTTCCCATCACGGCTAACCTTGTGTGTGTTGAGTCTACTGTCTGGATGCAGGGGTGCAAAGCACCCCAAGGGCTTGGAGACACTAACTGAGCCCAAAGAGATAGTCAACGATTCCCAGGCGTTAGGAACTTACTGTCCAACCAAACACGTGTGGCCCAGCCTGTGTGTGCGGTGGCTGACTGTGTAGTTGGGAGTTCCTTGAATTAACTTCTATGGATAATACTTTATTTATCTAAAAACTAAGTAACAAAATGTGCTGATTTACATTTTATTAAAACTCAACAGTAATCAAAACAGAATTACCATAGGGCCCAGCAATTCAACTCTTTGGGAACTATTCAAGAAAATTGAAAACTTATGTCCACACAAAAACTTGTACAGAAATGTTCACGGCAATATTATTCATAACAGCCAAAAAGTGGAAACAACCCAAATGTTCATCAACGGATGAATGGCTAAACGAAATGTGGTCTAGACATGTGATTGGGATAGTATTCAGCCATAAAAGGGAACGAAGTACTGACACCTGCTTCACCATGGATGAACCCTAAAAACTCCACTGCCCCATGCTTTGGAAGGCACTGATCAGGAGTTCTCTAACAGTCACACACCAAGTATTTGAGTATTTTCACTTTCTAAATTTTTAGAAAGTGATTCCTTGAGTCTTTTGGACTGAGTTGTCAGGTTTTACTATTCCTTTTTGCTGAGTTTTGGTTGAACCATGTCCAACTGTTTTGAATTTACCTTTCTCATTTAATGGCATCTGAAATTCTGTCACTTCATCTATCCATCCATCCATCCATCCATCCATCCATCCATCTACCCACCTAGCCATACACCCATCCATCTATCCATCCATTTTTTTATTCATTTAACAAACGCAAATTGTGCACCTACTATATTCCAGGTATTATTCTCAGTGCTGTGGATACAAATACAAGCAAAATCAAATAAGGTCCTTTCCCTCATAGAACTTATTTCAGGGCCCCATTACCCCAGGTGTGGTCTGTGGACCAGCCTCACCTGGGAGCTTGTAGGAAAAGCAGCACCTCCAGCCCTGCCCCCAGCTCTACTCAATCAGAATATGCATTTTAATCCAATCCTCAGGTGATTTGTGGACACATTCACGTGTGAGAGGTGCAGATTGAAAGGACTAGATGGGAACTAGAGTCCAGGTGAGACACACACAGTATTGTTTTCAGAACTTAGAACAAATGCATCATAAATAAACAAGACCTTGGGAAAAGCAATTCTCCGGGCAGAAGAGGCCTTTCCCTTGAGTGGAATCCCAGCTCCGACCCCTCTCCCAGCCTGGAAAAGGCCGGGGATTGTGCCTCCCTCGGACGCTGTGAGAATCAAGTAAAGGCAGAACAAGGTACTTAGCACCTAGTGGGTGATCAACAGTTGTTATTGGTGTTACTATTATTATTAGACTACACTTTGCCACATCATTTCATGTAATCCTTTTGCTCACTCCTGGAGGTGGGCGTTATTCGAGCCCTCATTTTACGGGGGGGCAAACTGAGGCTCAGAGAGGTGCAGATTAGCACCTGTTAGCACAAGTTTGTGTGCCCCATGCACAGTGAGGCCAAACAAACCGAAACGTTGGAGTTTGGAGCAGAGAAAGGTTTATTGCAGGGCCATTCAAGGAGACAGGTGGCTCAGGCCCCAAAAAAAACCCCGAGCTCTCCGAAAATTTCCGGCAAAGAATTTTTAAAAGCCAGATGAGGGAGGGGGTTCGCAAGGTATGTGATCAGCTCGTGCACAATTCTCTGGTTGATGGTGAGCTAGCAGGGTGGTGTCACAGGGGTCAACATTATCAGTCCTTAGGCTCCAGGAGGCCTGGGGGCTGTGTGCTCGTGGTCATCAAGTACTGTAGTCAATATCTTTCATTTGGTGGGGGGTTTTCACATCTGTGAAACAACTCAGAAAATGTGCATCAAACTGTTATCTAGGTACTTCAGAGAGGAGCTGAAGCAGAGGATGTGGGGGAAGGCTGTCCCGGGAAGGCCCCATAGGGTCCTGCTCGGTTACGCCCTGACATAGATTCTTCTATCTCGTTATAGCAGAAAAAATGCACATGGGTCATATATATACGATAATATAGATATATTCAAGGAGCCCCGCCTTGCTTAGGAAAATCAAGCCAGAGCCCCAAATGGCTGAAAGGCAGGCGGGTCAGTTTCTCTGGTGACAGTTTCACTTTGTGGATTTTCATCGGGGTTTGTCCTGGAACATCTCCCCAGATCATTCAAGCAACTGACCTGGAGCCCAGGTGAGCAGGACCCCAGAGGACCCCAGCCTGCAGCGAGCTGTCCAGCCCGGAGATCACCAAGGGATTTTTGGCCGCCCTCTGGGTTTTCCTAAGGCCCCACCCCCTTCCACAGCAGCCCTGTAACCGGTGGCAGGCGGGGGGCTGTGGCATTCATGCCTGGGCTTCCTCACACCTACAGCACCAGGCTCCTAGAACAGGAGTTTCTTTTCTTTTCTTTTCTTTTTTTTTAAACATCTTTACTGGAGTGTAATTGTTTTACATTGTTGTGTTAGTTTCTGCTGTATAACAAAGTGAATCAGCTATATATATCCCCATATCCCCTCCCTCTTGCGTCTCCCTCCCACCCTCCCTAACCCACCCCTCTAGGTGGTCACAAAGCACCAAGCTGATCTCCCTGTGCTATGTGGCTGCTTCCCACTAGCTATCTATTTTACATTTGGTAGTGTATATAAGTCCATGCCACGCTCTTACATCGTCCCAGCTTACCCTTCCCCCTCCCTGTGTCCTCAAGTCTGTTCTCAACATCTGCATCTTTATTCCTGTCCTGCCCCTAGGTTCTTCAGAAATACTTTTTTTTTTTTTTTTTTTTTAGATTTCATATATATGTGTTAGCATATGGTATTTGTTTTTCTCTTTCTGACTTACTTCACCCTGTATGACAGCCTCTAGGTCCATCCACCTCACGACAAATAACTCAATTTTGTTTCTGTTTATGGCTGAGTAATATTCCATCATATATATGTGCCACATCTTCTTTATCCATTCCTCTGTCGATGGACACTTAGGTTGCTTCCATGTCCTGGCTATTGTAAATAGAGCTGCAATGGACATTGCGGTACATGACTCTTTTTGAATTATGGTTTTCTCAGGGTATATGTCCAGTAGTGGGATAGCTGGGTCGTATGGTAGTTCTAGTTTTAGTTTTTTAAGGAACCTCCATACTGTTCTCCATAGTGGCTGTATCAATTTACATTCCCACCAACAGTGCAGGAGGGTTCCCTTTTCTCCATACCCTCTCCAGCATTTATTGTTTGTAGATTTTTTCATGATGGCCATTTTGACTGGTGTGAGGTGATACCTCACTGTAATTTTGATTTGCATTTCTCTAATGATTAGTGATGTTGAGCATCCTTTCATGTGTTTGTTGGCAATCTGTATATCTCCTTTGGAGAAATGTCTATTTAGGTCTTCTGCCCATTTTGAATTGGGTTGTTTGTTTTTTTGATATTGAGCTGCATGAGATACTTGTAAATTTTGGAGATTAATCCTTTGTCAGTTGCTTCATTTGCAAATATTTTCTCCCCTTCTGAGGGCTGTCTTTTCATCTTGTTTATGGTTTCCTTTGCTGTGCAAAAGCTTTTACGTTTCATTAGGTCTCATTTGTTTATTTTTGTTTTTATTTCCATTTCTCTAGGAGGTGGATCAAAAAGGATCTTGCTGTGATTTATGTCATAGAGTGTTCTGCCTATGTTTTCCTCTAAGAGTTTTATAGTGTCTGGCCTTACATTTAGGTCTTTGATCCATTTTGAGTTTATTTTTGTGTATGGTGTTAGGGAGTGTTCTAATTTCATTCTTTTACGTGTAGCTGTCCAGTTTTCCCAGCACCACTTATTGAAGAGGCTATCTTTTCTCCATTGTATATTCTTCCCTCCTTTATCAAAGATAAGGTGACCATAAGTGCGTGGGTTTATCTCTGGGCTTTCTATCCTGTTCCATTGATCTATATTTCTGTTTTTGCGGCAGTACCATACTGTCTTGATTACTGTAGCTTTGTAGTATAGTCTGAAGTCAGGGAGCCTGATTCCTCCAGCTCCGTTTTTCTTTCTCAAGACTGCTTTGGCTATTCAGGGTCTTTTGTGTTTCCATACAAATTGTGAAATTTTTTGTTCTAGTCCTGTGAAAAATGCCATTGGTAGTTTGATAGGGATTGCAGTGAATCTGTAGATTGCTTTGGGTAGTATAGTCATTTTCACAGTATTGATTCTTCCAATCCAAGAACATGGTATATCTCTCCATCTGTTTGTATCATCTTTAATTGCTTTCATCAGTGTCTTATAGTTTTCTGCATACAAGTCTTTTGTCTCCTTGGGTAGGTTTATTCCTAGGTATTTTATTCTTTTTGTTGCAATGGTAAATGGGAATGTTTCCTTAATTTCTCTTTCAGATTTTTCATCATTAGTGTATAGGAATGCAAGAGATTTCTGTGCATTAATATTGTATCCTGCTACTTTACCAAATTCATTGATTAGCTCCAGTAGTTTTCTGGTAGCATCTTTAGGATTCTCTATGTATAGTATCATGTCATCTGCAAACAGTGACAGTTTTACTTCTTTTCTGATTTGGATTCCATTTATTTCCTTTTTGTCTCTAATTGCTGTTGCTAAATCTTCCAAAACTATGTTGAATAACAGTGGTGAGAGTGGGCAACCTTGTCTCGTTCCTGATCTTAGTGGAAATGCTTTCAGTTTTTCACCATTGAGAACGATGTTGGCTGTGGGTTTGTCCTATATAGCCTTTGTTACGTTGAGGTAAGTTCCCTCTATGCCTACTTTCTGGAGAGTTTTTATCATAAGTTGGTGTTAAATTTTGTCAAAAGCTTTTTCTGCATCTATTGAGATGATCATATGGTTTTTATCCTTCAATTTGTTAATATGGTGTATCACATTGATTGATTTGTGTATATTGAAGAATCCTTGCATTCCTGGGATAAACTCCACTTGATCATGGTGCATGATCCTTTTAATGTGCTGTTAGATCCTGTTTGCTAGTATTTTGTTGAGGATTTTTGCATCTATGTTCATCATTGATATTGGCCTGTAGTTTTCTTTTTTTGTGACATCTTTGTCTGGTTTTGGTATCAGGGTGATGGTGGCCTCGCAGAATGAGTTTGGGAGTGTTCCTACCTCTGCTATATTTTGGAAGAGTTTGAGAAGGATGGGTGTTAGTTCTTCTCTAAATGTTTGATCGAATTCGCTTGTGAATCTATCTGGTCCTGGGATTTTGCTTGTTGGAAGATTTTTAATCACAGTTTCAATTTCAGTGCTTGTGATTGGTCTGTTTATATTTTCTATTTCTTCCCGGTTCAGTCTCGGAAGGTTGTGCTTTTCTAAGATTTGTCCATTTCTTCCAGGTTGTCCATTTTATTGGCATGGAGTTGCTTGTAGTAATCTCTCATGATCCTTTGTATTTCTGCAGTGCCAGTTGTTACTTCTCCTTTTTCATTTCTAATTCTGTTGATTTGAGTCTTCTCCCATTTTTTCTTGATGAGTCTGGCTAATGGTCTATCAATTTTGTTTACTTTTCAAAGAACCAGCTTTTAGTTTTACTGATCTTTGCTATCATTTCCTTCATTTCTTTTTCATTGATTTCTGATCTGATCTTTATGATTTCTTTCCTTCTGTTAACTTTGGGGTTTGTTTGTTCTTCTTTCTCTAATTACTTTAGGTGTAAAGTTAGGTTGTTTATTTGAGATTTTTCTTGTTTCTTGAGGTAGGTTGTATTGCTATAAACTTCCCTCTTAGAACTGCTTTTGCTGCATCCCATAGGTTTTGGGTCATCGTGTTTTCATTGTTATTTGTTTCTAGGTATTTTTAGATTTCCTCTTTGATTTCTTCAGTGATCTCTTGGTTATGTAGTAGCACATTGTTTAGCCTCCATGTGTTTGTATTTTTTACAGTATTTTTCCTGTAATTGATATCTAGTCTTACAGCATTGTGGTCAGAAAAGATACTTGATATGATTTCAATTTTCTTAAATTTACCAAGGCTTGATTTGTGACCCAAGATATGATCTATCCTGGTAAATATTCCATGAGCACTTCGGAAGAAAGTGTATTCTGTTGTTTTTGGATGGAATGTCCTATAAATATCAATTAAGTCCATCTTAATTTCATTTTGGTTGATCTGTCCATTGGTGAAAGTGGGGTGTTAAAGTCCTCTACTATTATTTTGTTACTGTCGTTTTCCCCTTTTATGGCTGTTAGCATTTGCCTTATGTATTGAGGTGCTCCTATGCTGGGTGCATAAATATTTACAATCGCTGTATTTTCTTCTTGGATTGATCCCTTGATCATTATGTAGTGTCCTTCTTTGTCTCTTGTAATAGTCTTTATTTTAAAGTCTATTTTGTCTGATATGAGAATTGCTATTCCAGCTTTCTTCTGATTTCCATTTGCATAGAATATCATTTTCCATCTCCTCAGTTTCAGTCTGTATGTGTCCCTAGGTCTGAAGTGGGTCTCTTGTTGACAGCATATATATGGGTCTTGTTTTTGTATCCATTCAGCTAGTCTATGTCTTTTGGCTGGAGCATTTAATCCATTTACATTTAAGGTAATTATTGATATGTATGTTCCTATTACCATTTTCTTAATTGTTTTGGGTTTGTTATTGTAGGTCTTTTCCTTCTCTTGTGTCTTCTGCCTAGAGAAGTTCCTTTAACATTTGTTGTAAAGCTGGTTTGGTGGTGCTGAATTCTCTTAGCTTTTGCTTGTCTGTAAGGGTTTTTATTTCTCCATTGAATCTGAATGAGATCCTTGCTGGGTAGAGTAATCTTGGTTGTAGGTTTTTCCCTTTCATCACTGTAAATATGTCCTGCCACTCCTTTCTGGCTTGCAGAGTTTCTGCTGAACGATCAGCTGTTAACCTTATGGGGATTCTCTTGTATGTTATTTGTTGCTTTCCCCTTGCTGCTTTTAATATTTTTTCTTTGTATTTAATTTTTGATAGTTTGATTAATTTGTGTCTTGACGTGTTTCTCCTTGGACTTATCCTGTATGGGACTCTCTGCACTTCCTGGACTTGATTGACTATTTCCTTTTCCATATTAAGGAAGTTTTCAACTATAATCTCTTCAAATATTTTCTCAGTCCCTTTCTTTTTCTCTTCTTCTTCTGGGACCCTTATAATTTGAATGTTGGCGCATTTAATGTTATCCCAGAGGTCTCTGAGACTGTCCTCAATTCTTTTCATTCTTTTTTCTTTATTCTGCTCTGCAGTAGTTATTTCCACTATTTTATCTTCCAGGTCACTTATCCATTCTTCTGCCTCAGTTATTCTGCTATTGATTCCTTCTAGAGAATTTTAAATTTCATTTATTGTGTTGTTCATCATTGTTTGTTTGCTCTTTAGTTCTTCTAGGTCCTTGTTAAACGTTTTTTGTATTGTCTCCATTCTATTTCCAAGATTTTAGATCATCTTTACTAACATTACTCTGAATTCTTTTTCAGGTAGACTGCCTATTTCCTCTTCATTTGTTTGGTCTGGTGGGTTTTTACCTTGCTCCTTCATCTGCTGCGTATTTCTCTGTCTTCTCATTTTGCTTAACCTACTGTGTTTGGGGTCTCCTTTTCACAGGCTGCAGGTTCGTAGTTCCTGTTGTTTTTGGTGTCTGCCCCGAGTGGGTATGGTTGGGTGGGCTAGTGGGTTGTGTAGGCTTCCTGGTAGAGGGGACTGGTGCCTGTGTTCTGGTGGATGAGGCTGGATCTTGTCTTTCTGGTGGGCAGGACCACATCCAGTGGTATGTTTCGGGGTGTCTGTGAACTTATTATGATTTTAGGCAGCCTCTCTGCTAATGGGTGGGGTTGTGTTCCTGTCTTGCTAGTTGTGTGGCATGGGGTGTCCAGCACTGTAACTTGCTGGTCGTTGAGTGGAGCTGGATCTTAGCGTTGAGACGGAGATCTCTGGGAGAGCTCTCGCCAATTGATATTATGTGGGGCCTGGAGGTCTCTGGTGGTCCAATGTCCTGAACTCGACTCTACCAATAACAGGAGTTTCTGACTGATGTCCATTGGTGTCTGAATCGGAAGCCATGGCCTCAGAGCCCCACGGTTGGGAAAATCTTCAGGACAATATACATGCATATAAATAATATATATAAAGTATATATCCAGAGGCCCACGGGAGGCGGAAAGCCTTCAAGACAATATATATTCAAGTAAAAAAATGGATGCTCTTCCATCCTGTAACTTCATCTAGAAGTTATGCTCAGACATGCCCAGAAATATACGTGGAAAGATGCTGATTGCATTTATGCAGAACTACTAAGGGAGAGAGGCCGGGCTTAAAGGACTGTGTTCTACGTGACCTTGTTTGTATGGCATTCTGTGGGGACAGAGGGCCCGCTGGTGGTTGCCGGGTTAGAGGCAGAAGGAAGAGCACAGAGGCCTTCCTGGGTGATGGGGATGATCTCATCCTGGTGGTGGCGGCGGGCCTGTGTGCCTTCATCAGCACGCACAGGACTGCACCGAGAGGGTTAATTCCACTGTGTGAAAATTGTACCTCTGCGAACCTGACTTAAATAAATGCAAGTGGCAAGACATTTATTGCAGCGATGTTTGTACTAACAAAAGACTGGAAACAACTTAAATGCCCAGTCGTAGAGAATGATCAAATAAATAATACACCTCCATATAATGCAGCACTGCACAGCTACTAAATGGAAGAGAGAGATGTTTATGGACCGAAATGAGATGATCTCCAAGAGTTACAGTTATGTGGAAAATGGTGGGTATAGTGTTTACCATTTATGTAAAAAAGATATAGATTGATATAAGCTTGTATGTGCATAGAATGTCTCTAGAAAAATACAAAAACCTGTTCATTGGAGTTATGTCTGGGAAGACTGGAAGTAGCTAGGAGTAACGAGAAAATCTAAATTTTACTTTATACCCTTAGATACCACATTAATATTTTTACTATGAACATTTAGTGCTTAAGAAATACCCTGAGTCTTTCCGGACCATTTCTTGGCTGCTCCAATGTGCAAGCACTTCCTGTGTAGGATGTCCCATCTTCAATGATCCAGCAAGGTGAGCATGTAGGTACAGAGGGACCCAGAGCCCACCCTATAAGGTGGGGAGGTCAAGCTTTCTTTATAGGTTTGCTGTGGAAATTAAATAAATGAGTATAGGTAAAGCCTCGGGTATACAGAAGGTGCTTAATACATGTTATTTCTCTCTGCCTTATCCCCCTCATACCCACTCCATTTTGCAGCCCTGGTTTTAGGCAACTGGGGAGAAAATTCACATTAGTCATCTCGCTCCACTAAAAAGGACCATTTGAGGGTTAGAGTATTTTCTTTGCCATTTCAAAAAGGGGGAAAGGAGCCCACAAATCAAGCATCCCACTTGTTGAATACCTTGAGACTTTGTTGCCACTCCCACCAGCCAAGGAGGGGAGGAAGTTTCTTGTTGGGTTAAAAATATTGGTATAGAATAGAGGGTTGAACACTTTTTCCGGAATAATGAAACCCTCAGTCTAGACACCTGTTCACCCCTTCAGTACTGTGCCGGGTGCTGGGACTTAACGGTGAAGCCAAATGGACACAGTGGAGCCCCACATGGAGCTCACAATTCCCCCACCCTGCTTCCTTATTACATTCAGCTTCATTGAAGTATGGTTTATGTACAGTAAACGTCCCCCTTTTAGTGGACAGTTCTATGGGTTTTGACAAATACAGATAGTTGTGTAACCCCTGCAACCATCAAGACACAGAGCAGTGCTGTCGCCATTCCCAAATTTTCTCCTGCTCCTTTGTGGTCAATCTTTCCCCTACCCCCAGCCCTGGCAACCACTGACCTGCCTTCTGGCCATATGGATCTGCCTGAAAGTCATCCAGATGACATCCAGAATGTCACCTAGATGGACTCATACAGGATGTACGAGTCTAGCTGCTTCCATTTAGCTTAATGCATTTGAGATTCATTCCCGCTGTTTCGCGTGCCAAGAGCTCATCCTTCTTTACTGCTGAGTAGTAGCCCATGCTGTGCATGGACCACTTGGGTGCCATCCTGGGGACAAAGAGAGAAGGAAAACAACTAACCTTGACCAAATTGGCCCTGAGCTGATTGGGTTTACTGCAGTGGACCACATTAAATTTTCTCCCACAGGCAGAGTTAAGTTTGGAAAGGCAGATTCGATTATTATGAGAAATACATAAATGCCATTTCTTGCACCTCCAACTCTGTAGATTGAAAAACTCATTCATGCTGTTGATTTTTTTGGTCTGTGTTTTGATTGTGATGCTATGGCCCCAGCTGGGGCAAGTGAGCAGGGGTCCCAGTAAGGCCCCACTCCCCCAGGCTTTATGACAACAGTGCCGAGTCATAGAGGTCCTGCCCGTCCCTCAGAGAAGCCCCTTCCCCTTCCTGTGGTGCCTTGGCCCCCTTAGGCACAGTTTTGCCCTAGCGGAGCTGACGGGGGAAGATGGAGTTCCTTGGAACCACTCAGACTGCCAGTTACTGTGGCCCCAAGAAAGCCTGCGGCATCAGCGCGCGGCCCCCGGTTGCGCCGGCCCCGGTGATCCAGGAGTGTTACCAGCCCTATTACCTGCCTGGGTACCGCTACCTGAACTCATGGAGACCCAGCCTCTTCTACAAGGTCTCCAACACCCAGACCTGCCCGGACGAGGGAGTCACGTGCCGCAGCGCCCTGCGGCCGCCCACCATCCTGCCGGCCGTCCGCTCGGCGCTCTTCTGTCGCTACAGCCCCCATGACTGGGACCAGTCCAACCAGCTGCAGATCCGCGCGGCCGAGGCCTCGCGGCTGTGGGCCGGCCGGCTGATGGGCGACTCCATGCGGCTCATGCAGGACAAGGACCAGCTGACGCGCCAGATGCAGGAGGGGACCCGCCGGAACCTGGGCCAGAGGCTGTCGGACATCGGCTTCTGGAAGTCGGAGCTGAGCTATGAGCTGGAGAGGCTTCTGAACGAGAACCACAGCCTGGATGCAGTCAAGAGGCGGCTGGAGTGCATGGCCGAGGAACTGAACTGTCCACTGCAGGTGAGGGTGGCGTGCGGAGGGGGGGCCCGACGGCCGCTGGGATACCACCCCTGCAGCGCAGCCCCCCACACTCCCCTTGAGTGAAGGTCAAGGTGACGGGTGCCGTGCAGCTCAGTTTGAGCTGCATTATCATCTATAATCAGCTTTAAGCTAAAAAAAAAAAAATATATATATATATATATATATATATATATATATATATATATATATATGTATATATATATATATAACTTAGTCAATTGACAATAATCCCAGTCCAATCAGGGTTCCTCAGACTGAATGGAATTTCCTTTTCTCCTTGGGGTTACATCGAAATCACAGGGATTTCATAAAGACATCACAAGCGTGTGTGTGCATGTGATGGTCTTTAGAAGATGTGCTTTAAATAAGTGGTCTATTTTTCTCTGTAGCCCTCAAGACCTGCTAACATACTGTACAATTTACTTATTGTTTTGCTCCCCACACTAGAATATAGGCACCATGAGGGTTAGGATTTCTGTCTGCTTTTTCACCAAGGACTGCTATGCAGCTGTGGGGACCAGTATGTCTATGCTGGTCCTCAACGAGCGGTGTCTGTGCTGATTGCCCGTCATCTAGACCAATGTTCTGAGTGTCTTCCCATCCTGGCACAGTGTGTGGTACACAGCAGGCACTCAAGAAGTATTTGCTGAATAAATGAATAAATATCTGGATGTGGACATCCTCCACACTTTGGTTTCCCAGTCTCCAGCCATATCCTGGAGCAGTTAGGATAGCTTTAGGCTGCGTGTAAACAGCTATCTGACTACAGCAGCTCAGCCAAATAGGAGTTTCATTTTCTGTTATGAGAATTCCAGAGGAAAAGAGAGGAGGACGCTGCAGCCTCCACGTGATACCAGAAGGGACCCAGCCTCCTGTCTGCTTGGCCATCCTTAACACGGGGCTTTTGTCCTACTACTTTCAAGGACGTTTCAGATCTCATATTGCAAACTCCCGCTTGCCAGGAGCATTTGGATATTCTCAGTCGAGGCAGGAGGATGGGGAAGGGAAGGGGCAAAATGCCAACTGTGTCTGTCCCTTTTTATCAGGGAATATCACTTTTCCAGAAGGTCCGTTGTGTGAGTCCATTTTTAGCCCATGTGCCAGAACTCACATGGGCTCCCTGGGTGCAAAGGAGTCTGGGTAAGTGAGCATTTTTCACTGGGTCCTGGAGTGGACCCTGGGTGAGGAACTGGCATTATCTGCCTTTGCTGTGGGAGATCATCGTGGCCACACAACATGATGTTCTGCTGCTCCCTGGAGTGGGTGCGAATGCAGAAACCCTGCCTGCAAACCTCCTGCAGCCGTGCCTGCTCCGTGGCAGGCGTGGGGGCTTCTGTAGGAGAGGCCCTGCCTCCATGTTTCCCCCGGAGACAAGGCACAGGTTCTGACCACTATGGGATGGGGGTCCCTACTGTTTCCCTATGCCCCCAGGTTCCCCCCCGGAAGGACAGTGGGCAGGGCTGCTGCTCAGAGACCCAAAGCAGAATCTGAAATCTAGTGCTCCTCCCCTCTCCCAGACTCTCTCCTCACTCCCCCAGCCTGTCTGGAAAGCCCAGCTCTGCCCCATCACGTGGCCCCCCTGTGACAGACACATGGGGGCACAGGGACCAGAGGCATCTCACTTCCATCCACTTGTCTCCAACTCCAAGGTTACCACCTGAGTCCAGGTGCCTCTCAGTGGACAATGGTGACGGCCTCCTTCCTGGCCTCCTGACCTCTGGCCCCTCCAACGCATTTTCCAGACAGCAGCCAGAGGGATGGTTTTAAATATTAAACTAGATCTCTGCACCTCCCCGCTAAAACCCCCTCAATGGCTTCCTAATGCATCCTAGTTGACATCTGAGTTCCTTGTCACAGGCCCAATGGCTTCCTGTCTGCTGCTTCTCCTACCCCAGGGCCTTTGCACTGGCTGTTCCCTCTTCCTGGTGCATTATTCCCATTCATTTCTGCTGCTTCTCATAATTCAGGTCTCGGTCTGCCACGTCCTTAGAGAAGTCCTCCCGGACCACCCTGCTGGTTATTCCCCACCCACCCACAGCTCGCTATTTTCATCACAGCCCTTATCACAGTCAGAAACGATTGGGTTTCTTTCTATGTTCATTTGTGTGTGTTCTCTCTCTTCTGTTAGAACTCCGTAAGAGCAGGGACCATTTAGTTCACTGCAGTGTCCCCAGTGCCTTGATGGAGTGTGACACAGAGAAGGGGGCAGTGAATTCTTGTGGCATCAAGTGCTCCCCCTCCTTTCTGAGTTCCCAGATACATTTGTGTCCCAACACCAGGTGCCGTGCTCCCCTGCCTCCTTCTCACTGCCGCTGCTCCTTGTGAGATCACAGGCCAGTGACCCATCACAATTCTTTGACAGTCTGCTGCTGCAGGAGCTCCACTGAGCAGCCACTCCCCTGGCTCCTGTTCTGCTCTGTTCATGTCCCCATGACGGTTGTAAGGTCCATGTGGCAGGGTTGCCTGGGTCTCACTTGGCCTATGTCCCTTTCCAAAGCTCTTCCCCCATTTAGAGATCTCCAAAAAAGGGTGTTCATATATATTCACAGGTAATTCTTATAGACAGTATTCTAAGCGCTTTACATTTGTCAAACTGACTTAACTAGCATGGCCAGCTTGAGATGTGCACCGATTTTGCACCCATCTACCATCTCAGCATCCCACAGCCCTCACTGATGGAGAAGGGGAGGCAGAAGCCCACCCAAACGCACAGTGATGGGGCCACGTGAAGCATCCAGGTTTCCCAGGAATGAAACAGACCACGGCAGAGGTAGATGTGAGTCAGTTCTGCTCAGGGTCTACATACAGCTGCAGGGAGAATACATGATTCCCCACGCCCCCTACAGGTGGCCCTGGAGTGTCAGTACCAGCGAGAGAAAAGGATCGGGATTGACTTGGTCCATGACAACGTGGAGAAAAATCTTATCCAGGTAAGATGCCCCCTGGGTCTGGCCAGCCCCCTGAGGGAGGAGGCAAGTCCAGCTGGTCAGAGAGGTTTCTGAGCTGCCTGTCAGGAGCAGAAGCCACATGTATCACCCGATGCAAAATTAGGGCTCAGAAAGCGTGGGTGGGGGCCTAGGTTGCAATTTAGAACCAGTGAGAAAGGAGATCATTTGACCCTCAGTCTTTTCCTCTCCAAAATGGGCATCATAATAGTAATACCAATAAATAACAAAAGTAACAGCCAGTGTTTATTGAGCACCTGCTATATGCCACACACTGTATCACTTCATATGCATTATTTAATTCAATGATAAAATATGAATGTATCATATTTTATGATAAAGGGTCTATGAATGAACCCTTGGTGCATAGTAGGTGCTGCATTTTCTTTCACTCTGGAAGTATATAAAAAGAAAGGACAGTAGGGCAAAGAATGTGCAGCTTCCACAGTCGACCCTCAGGTGCCTGGCCCGGGGATCATGCTGGTCGAGTCAGGAGATGGACCCCACCCTGACATTTCACCTTGTGGGATGGAGGGTGGGCAGTGAGAGGTGAGGGGTGGAGCTCTGGCCTGGGAGACAGGAGGCTGTGAGTTTCTAAGGGGCCCCTGCTCTTTCTGACATCTTTCATTGCAGGAAGTAGATTTGCTAAAATGTTGCCAAGAACAGATGAGAAAACTAGCTCAAAGGATTGACATCCAGATGAGGTAAGAGCTGCTTTCTCTCCCTTTTCTTGGAGTTTGTTTTGGGTCTCCCAGGTTTCAGGGGTCCCGTGTCTCCAGGTGGTTCTTTTGATCAGTGGTGTACTGGTAAGCTTTTAACAACCAGGAAAGGAAAGAAGTCCTGATCTGTCGCGTTTGTCAGTTTCAGCGATGTAAGTGCTACCACCATGGCTGATCTCAGTCTATCAATATGATGTTACTGACATGCACACGATTGATTTTCATGAGTCAGCACAGCATCCGTGGTTCTTGTTTGCGGTGAGAGCCTTGGCAAAAGAAATTGGCCTCACTGAGGCTCCTCTTAGCCTGTGACTTCCCCATGCGAGTCCTGAACTTCGGGACATGGCAGAGAGTGGGTGGCATTGGGCATCAAGGTGAGAGGCCCGGGCCTCTCCAGAGGGGAGCTGGTGGACACCTTGAGCCACTGTTCCTTTTAGTCTTCAAAGGAATCAGCTTTTTTTTTTTTTTTTTTTTTTTTTTTTTATTGATTAACTGATTGATTGATTGCTATGTTGGGTCTTCGTTTCTGTGTGAGGGCTTTCTCCAGTTGTGGCAAGCGGGGGCCACCCTTCATCACGGTGCGCGGGCCTCTCACTGTCACGGCCTCTCCCGCTGCGGAGCACAGGCTCCAGACGCGCAGGCTCAGCAATTGTGGCCCACGGGCCCAGCCGCTCCGCGGCATGCGGGATCCTCCCAGACCAGGGCTCGAACCCGCGTCCCCCGCATCAGCAGGCAGACTCTCAACCACTGCGCCACCAGGGAAGCCCAGGAATCAGCTTTTTGTTCTTGGAAGATTATGTAACTGGTATCATGACAAGGCAGGAGACTCCCCCATAATTAAAGGGAGGCTTGAGTTTTACCGGGCTTGGGACCCATAGATGAGCCCTTGGCACCCAGCTCCCCCGGAGGCAGCAGCCTTCCCGCCTGGCCCTTGAGCTGGGCACTTGCCTTTAACTCTTGCAGGCAGGCTGCTCTGCTGGTTACTCCTTCTTGTTTACTCAGATATAGCTAACAAGAGACGGGCTGGCAACCTGGCCAGGGCTGACCCTTCCCGCTGTGTGGAGGACGTAGGCAGCTTGCATGGGATGCTAAGGGGTGAGGAAGCTTGCAGAGAGGGTCTGGGGGCTTGGTGCCCTGGTTTGTTCTACCCCAGAAACAGCAGTCGCCCCTACCTCACACACACACACACACACACACACACACACACACACACACACAGCAGCCCCTCAACTCCACTGAGGCTGTAAGAATGGGTGGCAGAGGTAGGAGAGAATTATCCTGTAAAAATAAAATAAATAGCATCCAGGACAGTGTTGAAAAGCTGCCTGCAGACCTAAGGGTGTGGTCAGGGGCAGACGAGTTGGGAAAACCCAGGGAGACATCAGAGGTGGAGAAAAGTCGAAATGAGATGCAAATACAGCAGTGACTGAGGTGACAGTTGAATGGATGAAAGCACGGTTGAATTCCGTCATTATGTGCCTCTGGCTTGACTTCTGACATTTCGACCTACTACTTGGACTATGTTTGCCTAATATTCGTCTATACATTAATCCACTTAAAAAAAACCTTCGATACTTGTACTTAAACAGGAACGTTTTAACAAAGGGAGTTCTTCGGGCAGGCAAATGCCTTTATTGTATTTTTCTTGCCCTGTGTTTACAATCACCTATGTTTTGGCAAAAGAGCATGGTTTTCCATTTGTGGTTGACATGGGGCTGTGACAAAACTTGGTGTTAGAGTGACAGGAGGGCTGACAGTTTGAAATGGGACAGTTTGAGCCAGAAGAGTGAACAAAAGCCCAGACTTGAAATTGGGGAGCTGGACCCCGGAAGGGAAATCTTGAAACTGGGGTGGGTGGAGCACTGCTTGTGCAGGAAAAGTAGAAAGACCAAGACGGTCTCATCGACTGGGAGACACAGAATAAGAGACACAGTGAATTCTGATGTCAGAGGGAAAAAGAGACAGAAAGAGAAAGACCCGAAGCCGTAAACAGAGAGAGATGAGCAGAGAGACAGAGGGACAGAGAGGGACACAGACATGCCAGACAGAGAGAGAAATCAAGAGGTGAGAGAGATGAAGAGATGGAAAGGGACAGACACAGAGAAAGAGGAAAAGAGAGCAGGAGAGGCTGGGAGGAAAGCAGCGGAGGCAGTGTGGGTGGGGAGGGGATGAGAGCGGGTGGAAGGGACTCTCCTCTTTGCCAGGACCAGAGGCCCAGTCACCCTGGAGAGAGGCCCTTTGACCTTGGGCAGCGGCCCCTTTTCAGAGGACACCTGTCATCTTGCAGGGAGGAAGCCGGGGCAGCCTAATTAACCTAGAACTGGCCAGAGCCTCATCAACAGGGCAGAACTCAGTGTGACCTTGCCCTTGGGGAAGCTCTGCCGCTCACCTGCTAGGGCGGCTGCCCCGGCCCCGGGCAGCTGATGGGCTGTTGACTCGAGGTTTTCTAGGCGAGGCCTGAGGCCTGCATCTGCGTAGAGCCGAGTCCTCACCTCACCAGGTGCCCCAGCAAAGCAGAAAAGGCTTTCCTGACTGTGCAGGAGCCAGGTTCAGGATTTTCCTTGTTGGCTGACAGCTGGGCGAGTCTTAACACTGGCCAGGCTCTCCATCTGGGGGAGATGGGGCTGTCGTCTCCCTCCCCGGGCCTCATTAGCCAGGGCCAGGAGGCTGGACCAGCTGCCCCGGGATTCTGAGGCCCCAGGTTCCCCTCTGATGCTCTGGCACGTTTCTCTTCTGCATTCTGGTCTTTCTTCACACTCCACCTCATGAGGCAGGATGGGGCCCCATTTCCCCATGGCTCTGCCAATTCCAAAGGCCATAAGGGCCCCAGGATGGCTCTCCTTGCTCCAACATGACCCTCTGTGCATCCTGATGGGTGCAGACCCAGCATGAGGATTTTATTTCTTTGCTCCTGGCCTGTTTGAAACCTCTCACCAGCTTTCAGTATCCATTGCAGAAAAAGAACGTGGCAGAAAGATAGAGACAGACAGGAGAGAGGTAGAGAGAGACACACACTGAGGCCCCGAGACAGAGAGAAACCAAGCAAGAGGAGGCAGAAGGAGATAAAGATGAGAGAGATAGAGGGACAGAGACAGGGAGAGGAAGGGAGAGAAAGGGAGGGAGAAAATTAGATGAAGGAGGGGAAAGAGAGATACCGATGTGAGACATGCACCAATCACTTTAGTTGCGTCTGGACATCAAACTGCTCAAAGTTACTCCCTTATCCAGTCTCTTTCAATTCCTTTAAGACATCAAGGGAATCTAAAAAAATGGTACAGGTCTTCCCTGGTGGCGCAATGGTTAAGAATCCTTCTGCCAATGCAAGGGACATGGGTTCGAGCCCTGGTCCGGGAAGATCCCACATGCCACAGAGCAACTAAGCCCGTGCACCACAACTACTGAGCCTGCGCTCTAGAGCCCGCGAGCCACAACTACTGAGCCTGTGTGCCACAACTATGGAAGCCCCCGCGCCTACAGCCCATGCTCTGCAACAAGAGAAACCCCTGCAATGAGAAGCCTGCACACCGCAACGAAGAGTAGCCCCCGCTCGCTGCAACTAGAGAAAGCTCGCGCGTAGCAATGAAGACCCAATGCAGCCAAAAATAAAATAAATTAAAAAATTAAAAAATTTTTAAAAAAGAAAGTAAGAGAAAAACCAGAGCCTAATAAAAATAAATAAATAAATAAATTGTACAAATGAACTTATTTACAAAACAGAAATAGAGTCACAGATGTAAAACAAACTTATGGTTACCGGGGGGAAAGGGAGGGAGGGATAAATTGGGAGATTGGGACTGACATATACACAGTGCTATATATAAACTAGATAACTAGTAAAGACCTACTGTATAGCACAGGGAACTCTTCTCAATACTCTGTAATGACCTATATGGGAAAAGAATTTTAAAAAGAGCGGATATATCTATATGTGTAACTGATTCACTTTGCTGTATAGCAGAAACTAATACAACATTGTAAATCATCTACACTCCAATAAAAATTTTAAAAAAATAATAAATTTTTAAAAAAAAGAAAAAAGACATCAAGGCAAAACTCCCAATCAATGCTTATGTGTCTTTAATTTCCTTTTTTCAACCAAAAAAGAAACAGAAAAAGTTTCAGGCTTAGAACCTACTGGAGACAACAGATTCTAGCTAGCATTCTGTTAGTGTTTACTTTGCATTTAGGTTTGGAAACAGTTACTGGTTTTCTTTTAAAGACAGTGATGTAGATTTTTCCTTTTGAAATACATTTATTTATTTATTTTTAAACATCTTTATTGGAGTATAATTGCTTTACAATGGTGTGTTAGTTTCTGCTTTATAACAAAGTGAATCAGCTATATGTATACATATATCCCCATATCTCCTCCCTCTTGCATCTCCCTCCCACCCTCCCTATCCCACCCCTCTAGGTGGTCACAAAGCACCAAGCTGATCTCCCTGTGCTATGCGGCTGCTTCCCACTAGCTATCTATTTTACATTTGGTAGTGTATATATGTCCATGCCACTCTCTCACTTCTTCCCAGCTTACCCTTCCCCCTCCCCGTGTCCTCAAGTCCATTCTCTACGTCTGCATCTTTATTCCTGTCTTGTCCCTAGGTTCTTCAGAACCATTTTTTTTTTAGATTCCATATATATGTGTTAGCATACGGTATTTGTTTTTCTCTTTCTGACTTACTTCACTCTGTATGACAGACTCTAGGTCCATCCACCTCACTACAAATAACTCAATTTCGTTTCGTTTTATGGCTGAATAATATTCCATTGTATATACGTGCCACATCTTCTTTATCCATTCATCTGTTGGTAGACACTTAGGTTGCTTCCATGTCCTGGCTACTGTAAATAGAGCTGCAATGAGCATTGTGGCACATGACTCTTTTTGAATTAGAAATACATTCACTTATGTATTTTATTTATTTATGATTGAAAAAAGAAAATTAGCAGTTAATTAATAGTACAGGTACTTTGGGAATATGCCAAGAATCGTGAAAGTGGGTCTCCAATGTCTGGAGCCTTGGCAAACAGTGATATTTAAGTCTAAACTTCTCAGCCAAGATACCAGCCCTTCAGGCTCAAGTCCTGGCCCCGCCCCATTGTGTTCTCCTCACCTGGCTCAGTCCCAGACTCCACCCACTCCCTGGCTCCGCCCACTCCTTGACCCTGCCCAGGCCATGACTCTGCCCAGTCCCTGTCTCCACCCATTCCCTGATTCTGCCAGCCTTTTGAGCTGCTTATGGGTCCCTAAATACCTGGATGTCTCCAGTTTCTCTGCTTTTGCACATGTGGTATCCTCAGCTTGGAATTCTCATCCCCCCAACCCAACTTTGTCCATAATATCTACTCCTATTGTTATGAAAACCCAGCTCAGACACTTTCTGGGGAAGCCTTCCCTGACCACCCCTCACCCAGAATTAATGGCTTCCTCCTCTGTGTTACTGTGTATCCTTTCTGAACCTGCACTGTTGCTCTTCTCATTCTTTCTTTATTTTTTACTGTATTTATTTACACAAATCCGTGAGCAACTTGAAGGTAGTGACTTATTGAAGGTAGTGAGGCTTATTCATGTCTTTTCCCTTTGTGCCTGGCATAGCATCAGACACAAGGATTTGTGAACCAATTTAAATTGAAACCTGGCTTTGTCCAAAGTGTGAATTCATATCTACTATATTAGGTCAGCAAACTACAGCTGGAGGGCCAAATCTGGCCCACCACCTATTTTTGTAAATAAAGTTTTTTGGAACACAGCCACAACCATTCATTTACACATTATCTATGCCTGTTTTCCTACGTAGTTCAATAGTTGCAAGAGAGACCATATGACCCACAAAACCTAAAATATGTAGTATTTGACCCTTTACAGTAAATGTTTTCTAAGTGACAACAGGTCTGCTTGGTTTGCGGGGCGGGTGGGGTAGTGCAGGGTGGCCCTGGGTGTGCGGGGGGGGGGGCATCAAGGTGGGAAGAGGGCTGGAAGCCACGGGGGGTGGGCAGAGCACCCTCCTGGGGGTCCAGAGACTTGGCTTCCAGCAGGGGCTCTGCACCGACCTCCCCTGTGACCTTGGGTGAGGGTCGCTGGGTGCGTGCACAATTTGGGGCCATGTCCTTGCCCCCACAGGGATAACCGGGATGCTCAGCATGCCCTGGAGAGGGACCTCGAGGACAAAAACTCAGCCGAGTTCATCGATGGGAAGTGCCTTAACCTACGGAACACATCAGATTGCATCAGCTTCTTCCACGGCGTGGAGCAAATTGATGGCACGTAAGTACCGGGCTGTCAGTCCTCACCTGGCCGTGCCCGAGGGCAGCAGGGGTTTCGGGGTCTGATCCTGCTAAGGACACGTAAAGGGGCGTCGTGCACCAGTCAAGTGTGAGGCCGTGTGGTTGAGTGGGGATCCTGGGTGGCAAGCTACAGAATCCGATTCTGGCTAACTTAAGATGGAATTTACTGGAAGGCTGTTGGGCAGGCACAGGCTCCAGGGGAAGGCTGGAGGGGAGGTTCTGGCAGCCTGAAGGAGCCAGCGAGAGAGAGCTCGTCGGCCTTGTTGTTGGAGCGCCACTGCCTTTCCACGCTGGCCCCGCTTCACCCAAGGTCCAAATTCCAGCAAGATATTGGCTTGTGAGGGTCCCACAGCTGCTGCTGCTGAGGCACCTGGATTGGCAAGTCCACCAAACAAATTCCAGAACACAATGGCTGTAGCCAGAAGGAGGAGGAATTCAAGTTTGGCTGGGAGAGCCAACTGATGCCTGCCCATGCTGGCAGTGGCTTAAGAGTGGATTCTGGAACCAGGCTCTCTGGCTTCCAATCCAGCCTCCACATTAACCCTCGGGACAAAGGACTTAATTTCTCTGGGCCCCGTTTCATCACCTCCACCACTGGGATAAAAATAGCACCCACCTCCCAGAGTCGCTGTGAGTGTGGAAAGGTGGGCGTGTGAAGTGCTAGGCACAGAGCCTCGTGTCGGGGAATGACGAAGGCTAACGTTTATTGAGTGCTTGCTGTGCGACCTCATTTTCTCGTCACACCAGCTATGAGGGTGGCGCCTCCTGTCTGCCTGGCACTGCCATGGGCACGTCCTAGCATCACGGAATTGCGTGCAGAACGAAGGCATGCTTTTCCCATCGGCAGTCCGAGGTCTGGGATAATGAGGGCTGGAGAGAGATGCTCTGGGTACATGCAGAGGGTGGGGTCTATCTTGGTCCCTTAAAAAAAATCTCTAGCGCATAACATTGTGCTTGGTACATAGTAGGTGTGCAATAAATATTTGTTGAATGAAAGAATGAATGAAAGGGGGAAGGGAGGGAGAGGAGAGAAGGAAAGGGAAGGTCTTCTTGGCCCACACCAGGGTCACTTTCTGGATCGTAGTAAATATGCAGGTGTTGAAAGGACCCTTTGGGGTTTCCTGCAGTGACAGCTCCTGGGGACCCTTCTCCTCCTCCTGACAAGGTTGACTGCCCACGGCACTGGCAAAGTGAGCAAGACCTCCAGGGGGCCTAGTCCTCTCAGCCACGGCTGCCCACCTGGACAGGGAGTCTGGAAGCTTCCCTTCCCAAACAGATGCCTTCCTGAAAGCCGGGCAGCCAGGCTGGCTGGCAGAGACTCCGATTTCCGTGCCCAGGAGGGGTCTGCAGTTTACAGTCCTCCATCCAGCGAGTCCAGCTGGAAAGCCAGAGCTGCCATTTGTGACTAATTGCTCCCCAGATGTGCTAGCTCAGGGCTTTGCATGTGAGGTTTTCTTAAAGCGGGGCCATGGCTGAGCAGGTAACAGGACGTTTGGAGACTGCGTTGCCGTATCTCTGTTCACCGAAGGTCTCATTGCCACGGATTAACCACTGATGATGAGGATGAGGATGAGAGCTGATGCCTTTTACCTGCTGTTTGCTATAGGCTGGGCACTGTGCTGAGTGTTTCCACGGTCTCGTGAATAATAAACATTTATCAAGTGCTTACTATGGTCAGGTGCCGCGATAGGGGTTTCACAGTTGGTCAACAACCCTGGGGGTAGGTACCATTTTTAGCCCCATTTTACAGAGGAGACTAAGACTCGGAGAGGTGCAGTGACTGGTCCAAGCTCACACAGCGAGTGGCAGAGCCACAATCTGAGCCCACGTTGGACACTGGGCCTGTGTTTTACCATAGCGCCTTCCTGCCTCCCCAGCAAAGCCTGCTGGGTCCTATGTTTTTAGAGGACACAGGCTCCAGAAAGCACGTTCCCCCTACTGAAGGCACATCACCTGCGAGGAGACAGGCTGCCTCGGCAAATTCCCCCAGGGAGAGTGTGATTAAGCAGGTTATTTTCCCTGGGGAGCTCAGCTGTCTGCTCCAGGGGAGGGCTTAGCGGCTGCTGCCCTTGACACTGACAGTGTCCCATTGAGCAGTGGGAGGTACCCTCAGAGTAAATCTGCAGGTCACTCTCTGCTGTCCTTGGTGCTTCCTCCTTCCTCTATTGATGGTGAGTAGCTGTGTGACCTTGGAAAAGAAGACACTTCACCTCCCTGAGCCTCAGGTCTTCGTTGGATGAAAGCTCTGGATCAGACTCAGTGCCCTCTCACATCTTTAGAAGCCCAAGACCTCTCCAGAGGCTTGATTTTAACTCCTGCAAAAGCCAGACAAAACAACCACATTTTGTATGTTTTTAAAAATATTTCTATTCACTATGCAATCTAAGTGTGCTTTAAAATGTCCTAAAAGAGACTTCTATTTCAGATGATTGAATCTCTTTTTTTCCTACTGCCTGAGAATAAAAATCTGCTTTATTTTAAGAACTGGAGACTTCCCGGCTAGAAAAGACCTTGAAAAGTTATCTAATCTGGTTTATCCGGAGACTGAAGTCAGCTCAGAGAAGCATGTGTCTCTGTTTCTCAAAGGGTTCCCAGAGGAGAAAACTCCTGTCCAATAGTTGATTGCTTATTGCCTGAATTTATATACTCGGCCAGGAAGAACTTTCTGTTCCCTAAACTGAATCCCTTATGTGTCACTGCCTCCAAGAAGCCTTCCCAGTCTGCCCTTTCCCTAGTTTGCCCTTTCCAATATAGCCTGAGCTCCATTTGCCCTCCCAGATCCATTCTGTAGCTGCCCTGCTGTGAGTCCTATAGAGGAGGCTGCCCTCTACAAACTGCCCCTCCTGGGTCTTTGCCATCTGGTTCCCAGGTGGGTTCAGCCAATAGGAGGGTCACCAACAGGAGATGGAGGAGAAAGACGTTGGGGATTTATTCGACATGGCTCTCTCTCTTGCTTTTCACACCTGGGGTGGTGACAACTTCGTGCATTTGCTAGTCCATGAGCACCTCGGTGCTATCTGAGAATAAATTCCATTTATTTCCTTTTATGGCCCTGACTGACACGTAATGACCCACTCCATTTGTCTCGCTTCCAACATCCTGCGTCTAAATTCTTTCATAGAACATCACACAACGTGTGAACATCTTCTTTATTTATTGTCTATCTTCCCCGCCTCCCCCGGAAATTTATCACTGTGAGGACGGGGATGTTGCCGGCTCCATCCCAAGTGCCTAGAACAAGGCTCGGCATGTGGCAGGTGTTCAGAGAACATTTGTTGAAGGAATAAGTGCAAGCAGCATGGCCACAGGCTCGTCCCTGAATTGAAGGAGCCCTGCGGCCAGCATCATGCCCGATGCCCGCTTCTTGGCCTGTCTCTGTGTTTTTGGTGATGGTGGAGGGAGTGTTAGAGAAAAGAGCTCTTTTGGGGAATCTCTCCTCTCCTACAACTCAGCAAGTGCCCTTTCGGGAAACCAGCTAGTCTGCAGTTGCCTCATCTGTAAATGGGGTGTTTGGATCAGCTCAGTGGCTCTCAACTGGGGGCAATTGTGCCCCCTCCCCCAAGGGACATTTGGTAATGTCTAGAGACATTTTTGATTGTCACAACTGGAGAAGCGTTACTAATGGCATCTAGTGGGTAGAGGCCAGGGATGCTGTTAAACATCCTACAGTGCACAGGACAGCCCCCTGCAACAGAGAATTATCCTGACCCAAATGTCAGAAGTGCCAAGGTTGGGAACCCCTGGATTCAGAGATCTCCAAGCCTGCCAGAGACCCCCGACTCCTCGCCTGGTAAGTTCGCTCTCGTGCCTCTTGCAGGATCTCCGTGCCCGAGACATGGGCCAAGTTCAGTAACGACAACATCAGGCACTCGCAGAACATGCGGGCCAACTCTGTCCGGCTGCGGGAGGAGGCCCAGAACCTCTTCGACGTGTTGTTGGATCAGATGTGGAAGCAGTTTACCAACACCAATATGGCCTTCAATGCCCGCATCGCCGAGGTGACAGACGTGAAGAACAAGCTGCAGACGCAGCTGGCTAAGGTAAGTGAGGTGCCTGTGGGGACCACCGTCCATGAGGCCCCCGGCCCTCGCCCTTGGGTCTCAGCAGCTTCTGGTCAAGCTGCCCGCCCCGCTGCTGCTGCTGAAATGGTCCCAGCAACCCACGGTCTATGAGCCTGTCCACCCAAAAGGGGGCAGAGGCTGTGAGCTTCCTTTGGGGGATTCCAGCACCTTGGGGGTAAATCTTCCTTGCTCACTAGATGATGGAGCTTGGAGCTTGGCCTGGCTGTCACAGCAACACCCAAAGGTGTTGCCGATGGCCCCCAGGTCTCTTTTCTCCATCTGAGCGCATGTGGCCAAGCGTGACCGACGAGGGTGGGTGCCATTATCGGAGCCCCAGGAAACGGGTCTGAGCAGGTCTTATGCGCCCACATCAGCATCTTTGGAAATGTAACCTCTTGACCTTCAGAGGCTTCAAGAGCATCAGGAGGGGTGGGGTGCTTTTTGAATTTGAGGAGCGGGAAGGACAGCCTAATCCTGCCACCATCTCCTGCTGTTCCCACACTGACATGCCCTTTTCCTGCTCCTGTATTTGAACACGTCGTGCTGTTTCCCACCCCTGGGGGAGTCCTCTCCGCATGCAATTTATACTCTCTGCTCAATTGAGAGCACCTACTGGGTGCCAGATGCTGTGCTAGGGACTGGAATGAAAAGAGGAGTCACACAAACCGTCCCCTGGTCCCTGTCCTCAGGGGATTTATGTTCTGGTCGGGGAGCAGTGGTGGCTGCAAAATTTATACGCAGGAAGGACTTAGGGGTGACAATCTGGTTGGAAGCGGGTGGGGAGACAGGGGACTAGTCTTGAACCTGAACTTGCAAAACAGTACCCCTTTTTACTGTATATATATTTGGGGAGGTTTAGTGGGCTGCAGGCAGGGTTTAATGGAAGTTACAGGGGCAGTCTAAGCCCACCCACATAGGCCACCCTTTGGCCTGGGGTATGGAGAAACAGATAAGACAGAAGTTTCTCTAAAATAATTGCAAGGTTGTGATAAGTGTTAATGAGAGAGGAAGCAAGGAGATTCGCCAGGGATTCTCCTGGAGTTCTTACACCAGGTAGATCAGACAGGCAGGTGACATTTACATTAAGAGCTGATGGATAAGGAGTTAGGCAGCCAGAGGATGGGATGGGGCGAGTGTTCGCAAGAGGATGAATGTGGGAGGAGGCTGGAGGAAGGAGCAAGCACAGGGACCTCCTGCGGGTTCTTTCTTTCTTCCCTCCTTCCTTCCTTCCTTTCTTTCTCTCTCTCTCTCTCCCTCCCTCCCTCCCTTCCTTCCTTCCTTTCCTTCCTTCCATCCTTTCCTCCCTTCCCTTCTCTCCTTCCCTTTCCTTCCTTCCTTCTTTCTTTCTTCCTTTCCTTGAAAAAATCATTCTATTATTGTGATAAAATATACATAACAAAACATTTGCCATTTCTTAGTCCGTTTGTGCTGCTATAACAAAAATACCATAGACTGGGTGACTTATAAACAACAGAAATTTATTTCTCACACTTCTGAGGACTGGGAAGTCCAGGATCGAGGTGCTGGGAGATGTGGTGTCTGGTGAGAACCCGCTTCTTGGTTCATGGATGCTGTCCTCTCCCTGTGTCCTCACATGGCAGAGAGGTGTGGGAGATCTCTGAGGTCTCTTTCATAAGGGCACTAATCCCATTGATGAGCTGATGACCTAATCACCTCCCTTAGACCCCCACCTCCTAATACTGTCACAATGGGGATTGGGTGTCAGTATCTGAATTTGGGGGGACACGGACATCCAGTCCATAGCAACCATTATTAAGTGTAGAGTTCTGTGTTATGTATCTTCACATGTGGCGCAAATGTCACCACCATCCATCTCTAGAACAATTTTTCATCTTCCCAAAGTGAAAAGAACCCTGTGTTTAAACTTTGTACCCATTAAACAATGACTTCCCATTCCCCTCTCCCCTGGCAACCACCAGTTCTACTTTCTGTCTCTATGAATTGACTAGGTACCTCATATAAGTGGAATCATACAGTATTTGTCCTTTTGTATCTGGCTTATTTTACTTAGCACAATGTCTTTAAGGTTCATCCGTGTTGTAGATTGCATCAGAATGTCCTTCCTTTGTAAGGCTGAACGATATTCCGTGGATGTATATACCGTGTATCCATTCATTCCTCGATAGACGCTTGGATTGCTTTCGCCTTTTGGCTGTTGTGCAAGTGTTTTCTTTTAATGAGGCATTTCCTATAGTGGATCAAATACAGTTCATTGTCAGGTTTTACCACATGAGTCTGAGGCCTGGAGGTGACTTGGGAACTCCTTTGCAAGTCCTTTGGTGGGACTTGGTGGCTGGTTTCTCATCTGTGAAACAAGGAGTAAGAATTCCTACTTGGTGATGATAGTGTAAGGATTAGTGAGTTGATCTCTGTGGAGTGCTTGGCACACAGTAAACACTCAATAAAAGGTAACTGTAAGTATTAATATTATTGATGGAGAGAAAATGGATCTTCTGGGTGGGGTGGGGTGCATACCCTTTTCCCTATCCACATTTCTCCACGAATTATTATGCTAGAATATTATGCTAAATATTATGCTAGAATTATTACTACCAGCTTCATCACTGCTGATCACAGAGTTTTTGCTACCACATGGATTTTTATTAATAGTCATTATTTAATAACCAGCTGCTTTGCAAATAAGTGAGCACCCATTTGAAATACACCAGACCTCAACATGACACGACTGACATTTCACTTGTCTTCTGGTTGGTGATCATCTCACATAGTGTTTTTCTAAGATAGTAAAGGAAAGAGTTGATATAATGAAAATAAATATATAGCAACCATTTCACCTTTCAACAGTTTGCCTTAGCTGGAGGATTTGAAATGCTCTCTTTAAAATTTCAACTGTTAATTGTTGAGCTTGGCCTGATTCCCCTTGGCAAGAGGCATTTCTGGAAAATTCTAGGCCCCCATCCCTACCTGTGCTGCAAAGCAATTATTGCCCAGGTGGTCATAGGAATCCACTTTGAAAGGCCAGGTCTCCACAGTTCCCCATGCAGACTTTGAATGCCCCAGTGGTTTAGGGCTGCGTAGACAGCCTTGGCTGTCTTGGTCATATTCACCATGATCCTGGGGTTCTATCCCCAAGGCCATGCCCCAAGCCTTGTAACTTGTCCTGTGTCCTCACACTTTGGGGCCTTGAGGTATCGACCAGTCATATTGACCACCGCTTAAAGAAGGGCTGGTGACCTCTTTGGGCTGAAGCAGTTGATGGCCACAGAGTGGGTGGTTCCTGAGAACCAGGGGCCCAGTGGGGGGGTGGGAGGTGGGGGACGGACGTGTCTCCAGATAAGCATAAGTACCCTGCATCCAATTGCCCAGGCCAAGGTGCCTTTTAGCGGAAGACTCAATGTGGAGGGCAAGATGCAAGGACCTGGGGGGAGGGGGCATGGGGGCAGGGACGCTGCTATAGCACAGCGCTTATTCTACACTTGTGGCAACGAGGCCCCAGCAGGGGAAATGACAGTAGGTGTGTTACACGGACGCAGCGTTAATATCACCGAATCACACAGTGAGAAAGTTATTCCTTCTTCAGTCCTTTTTCAATACTTGTGATGCTCTCAAGAGGAAAGTCTTGATCGGATACTAGACTGCCTTCCTCACCTCTTTAACCCTGTCTGCTCTCCCTTTTAAACAGAGAGCGCCGGCCTCAGGCTGAGAGCTTTGGGCAGGCAGCTGTATCCAGCCAGAGTTTCAATCACATGGTTTTACTTTCATCTTGTTCGTGCATTTTTATGGTTATTTCCATTATGGCAAATGATGCTGATTTTCCACTGATAATAGTGATATAAAGTTTTATTTTTAAACAAATGCATTTAAGGTTTTTTTTTTTTTTTTAAAAAGCCAATTGACTTGAAAAGATTGTTAATCATGTCACAAGTGGTGTGAGGGGATATGGCCATAATGGTAAGGATGGTAGGTGAAAACCTGACTGTTGGAGAAGAGCAAAGTAGACCTGTGCATCTCAAATATTACTTTGTGTGCAGTAATCACCCATGTTACCTGGAGATTGCATCGAAATGCAGATTCTGATTGAGCAGGTCTGTGGTTGGGCCTGAGCATATGCACGTTGAACAGCCTCAGGAAGTTGCCAATACCACCGGTGGGAGGTAAGGCAGAGTGCAGGTTGTAAAGCGAGTTGGCTTTGACAAAGAAGCTGTCTCCTTCTCTTCTTTCCCTCCTTCTTCCTGCCTCTCTCTTCCAAACTCAAAATACTGGGGGAACCAAATCCTTCAAAAAGGCAAGCCACAGTCATCCAATTCTAATCAGATTTTCTCTAATTGCATTTTGCTTCCAAGCTTCCCAGCCAAGCCCAGCCATTCCTCCCTCGAGGGATCAGGCCCGCTCGGCCCATTGCACAGATCTTTCCCCGACTTCGAAGATGCAAACACCCCTCTGGAATTTCTGCCGCCCCTCCCGGATGCGTGCCCTTGAATCAAAGTCTCATTTTTCCATCTTGGTTATTAATGTGGTCGGGGCAAATGACGTTAGGAGCTGGGGAAGATAAGCCAGAAGCGCGGCCTCGACTGGGTTGTTGGAGAGATGAGTCGGATTTCTCTTCTTCCTCTCAACAGCACACCGCCCCCTGCAAGCTGTAGGCTTTCTTGTAGCAAACAGGAGCCAACTTTCACCCTCCTGCCTCCTCCACCTGGAGCTCCACCCCCATCTCAGCTGGTGGCTCTCACTTCCAGATGCTTCCAGAAGCTTCCAGGGGCTCAATCCCAAATTCTGGAGTCCACTTGGATGTTCCTCTTTCTCTCCCACCTCACATCTCCTCCACCAGCAAATCCTGTTGGTTCTTTCAGAATCTCCTCACTCCCCATTCCCTCCTCTGCTTCTGCGCTGCCCCAGGCCTCCACCATCTCTTGCCTGGACCATTGCTGTGTTCTCCTAATGGCTCTGTTTGCTTTTGATGTAGCCAACTGTTTAGCTGGCAGCTTGTTGAGAGGGCATTCGATACTTGAATAGGCTGACTAGATTGACAGAGAGAAAAAGTTCAATTGCTTTAGATTTTTCAGAAAACCTTGAGAGTTTAGCTGGAGAATGCAGGTGACAGGGTCTCTCTGCTGGTGTCCCTGGGTCACCATCTTCACCGTGGCCAGGCCTGTCTGCACCACTGCTGTCATGAGAATTTCTCGGCACCCCTCACCTTTGCAGTGGCAGCGCCTCCCGAAATGCATGGTGCTCAGTGAAGTCTAAGGTAATGCAGACGGACTGGTTTTTAAATCAGGGGATAAACACTTGTAGTCCAGGGGTTAAACTTGACCCACATATTATTTGGCCTCTCACATTTTTCTTTTAACAGCTCTGTTTTTACTTGACACATAATTAACTGTACGTATTTCAAGTGTAGAATCTGAGAAGCTTTAACACATATATGTCGTGAAGCCACCACCTCAATCAAGGTAGTGAACATATGAAAAGATTTCCTTATGTCTTTTGTCATCTCTCCCTCCCTCATTTCCAACACAACCGCTGATCTGCTGTCACTGCAGATTAGTTTGCATTTTCTAGAATAATTACATAAAGGGCACCATACCCTAGCCATTCTTTTTTCATTAGTCTTCTTTCACTCAGCGTAGTCGAGATTCCTAGTTTGTTCCTTCTTATTCCTGTGTCTTGTATGTCTTGTATGGATACCGTATTGTATGTATACACCCCTGGTATGTATCGTATCCACACACCACAATTTGTTTATCCATTCACTTGTCGATGGACATTAGGGTTGTTTCCAGTTTGGGGCTGTTACCAATAAAGCTACTATGAACATTCACATACATACCTCTCTATGCATTCTCAGGGTTTTTTTTTAATATCTTGGTAAAAAAATGGAGATTTTGTGTAGAAGTTCAGATTTCTAGAATCTCTGGAAACATGGGTGGCTCTAGCAACTCCGAGCCCACTTTCCTACAGGGGAGCAGCAAACAGGAGTTGAATGGCCACAGCCCCTCATTGGACAGGGCCCGGGCTCTCCGATTGGCTCAGTCCCCACCGTCTTCCCTCACGGCCCCCTTTGCACATTTGCATCACCTGCCTGGTCCCAGCAGGCTTGTACCTTGGCACGTTCTGCTCTGTGCATCGGAGGAAATGCAAGAAAGCAGCCAGGCCTGGAAAGGATTGTAGAGAACCCAGAGGGGCTCTGAATTTTCCCCTTGAAATGTTTTGCTTTTACTCTGAAGTTTCTTTGGGGTTTCGACTTCCAATTGGTCATTAACACCAGCAGAACCTCTCCTGCCCCAGGAGGCAGCGCCAGGGCAGGAAGGCGTGTGTCTGTGGGGTGAGGGCCCGCAGTCGCCATCTGAGGGCCCCAGCGCCTGCCGCCAGCCCCCCTCTGTTTGTCCAGCGAGGCCTGGAACCCGTGGTGGAGTGGGAAAAGCTTTTGTGCTTTGCAAGCAGCCGGATCCCTTCCAGCGCCAGTGCCCGCAGACAAGCTCCTGACGGCTCGTTTCTAAAACCAGCCCAGCCCAGGGGATGTGGGGCCAGCCTGCCTGTCTCTGGTGAGGAGGGGCCGGGCCAGGGCTTAAACACCATTGCATCCTAGTGAGAAAGTTCTCGTTTCAAGTTCCCTCCATCAATCTTTCCACTAGTGTCGAGGAACAAGGCTTGATGTGACACTAATCTGTCTTTGCCATCTCTCTTTTGTTTGGGAATCCCCCTTTCCGGCCAGGCCTCAAGCCTCAAGCTGGCACTGAACCTTTGAAAGACAACAGAACTTAGAATCAAGGTCTTTCTTTCCATCTTCTCTACTGTGATGGTACTTTCTATCAATGGCAAGAGATACTCATTTTCCACGTGTGGCAATGATATAAAGATGCCATTTCAAATACATTTGTTCAAGGCTGAAAAGGGAGTTGATTTAAAGAAGTAGACTAAATAATTGTTCAGACATGCTTGGGTATGTGGGTATGGAGAGGGTTTCCAAGGTAACCTTCAGGAAAGGCCTCGGGGCTGTGTTCAGTAGGTCTCTCTGCCTGATGCTCACCTTAGTACCAAGAGGAATCAAAGGCTCCCTGGTGTCATGTGGGCTCAGGTCTCATCACTGTACTTGGGAGGTATGGGCCTGGGGACACCCGGTTGAGGGGTCCACGAGAGCTCAGATACGGGCAGTTCTGAGGGCTGTGAAATGGCGAGATGATGGGGCGGGGGTGCTGGGTCACCGCTGTCTGTCCGCGGTGACACTGTGCCGAATGAGAGAGGAACGGCTGGGGTCAGGGAAACAGGGCCAAGGTCCAGAGCTGGGAAGGCAGCCAACAAATGCAGGATGCTGGAGGGACCAGACGGCAGAGGGGGCCGAAAATGAGCGTGGGTCAGCATGGCCCGGGTAGGAGCTGAGGACAGTGCAAATGAGGTAGTTTGGAGCTCACTTTGTGAACCACTGATACTCAAGGAAGCTATTACTGCCCTCTGCAGTTGGTGTTAGCCAATCATATGCTTTGGAAGCCCTGGGTGGGGCAATCGCCGGGACTGGTTGCTGCTGAGACAAGAAGAATATAAGATGCAAGCCTGGCGGAGGCAGAGGGTTGCCTTGGCACCTCCTGGGTATGGGTGTGTCCCAGCAGTCTCCTAGTTTCTTCCAATTTGTGACTTGTTCACTTTTGGGTCCTCAGCTCCTTGCCTACTCAGGACCTGCTGCCCAGCCTCACCTATACTCCTGGCTTTCACATATGCTTGCCTCATCCTGGTCCAGATTCCTCTTCCATCTTGACACTCTTCTCCCACATGTGAGCCCCATAGTGCAGTGCAGATGGCTGGGTTCAATTCTGGCTCTAGCATTTCCTGGCCATGTGACCAAGATCAGATTGCCCCACCTCTCTGTACCTCAGTTTCTCCCTCTGTCAAATGGGAGCAATAATGGTTGGCAAATATTTGCTCTGAGAATAAGAGCATCCACACTGGACTGGTCACCTTGTAAGTGCTCAATGACTATTAACTATAAAAATGGTAAAAAAAAAAATCAAACCAACAACAACAACAACCACCCAAAAAACAAAACTGTGGTCTGATTTATAACCTGCTGATGGGGAGGGACAAGCAAAGTGACTGAAAGAATATGGCCTCTGGAATCAAAAGACCAGGGTTGAATTTGGTAAAGTAACTCCTCTGATTCTTGGTTTCCTAATCTCTGAGAGAGGAATAATCCTGCAAGGATTGAAAGAAAAGGTACAGCTAAGCAGTTCTCAACCCTCGCACATTGGAATCACCCCGATCTCTAGGGATTCTGATTTAATTGGTTGGGGTGTGGCCTGGGCATCCAACCTTTTAAACTCCCCAGCCAAGGTTGAGAACTAAAGGTTCAGAGTTCAGACCAGTGGTTCTCGAGGTGTGGTCCCTGGTCTCAAGCAGCGTCAGCATCACCTGGGAACTTGTTAGAAGTGCACGTTCTTGGGCCCCATCCTGGACCTTCTGAATCAGAAACCCTGGGGTCCAGCCATCCGAATTTTAACCAGTTCTCCGGATGTGCCTCCCAGGTGTAGACGTGCAACAAATGTTTTCTAATCTCCTCCCTCCTCCCTCCCTCCCTGAGAGGTATTTACTAAGCACATCCTGTGTGCTAGACTCTGAATTAGGAGCTGGGGGTACAATGATCCCTGCCCTCAGGGGGGCTTATGTTCTAGTGGGAGAGACCAATTTTAAAAAAAATAAGTAAATACATGATTAATTAAAAATTGTGATAAGCATTAAGAAGGAGAGCCTCGGGGGGCCTGAGCTAGTGGATTTCCATGAATTTTCACAGAATCATACAAGTGTCCTCTCTAGCAGGGAGCCCCCACCCCTCAAGGACTTTCCAGAGCCCTCCAGGACTTTCAGGACCCCTGACCCCAGATGGCCTCTGAGCGGCTGATGTTTGTATTGGCCCTGCCTTGTCTGAAGGCAGCTGGCCGCCTCTGGACGGAAACAACTGCGAGCAGGGTTGACTCAACATCTCTCCTCCAGAGCTGTAATCCTCACCCGGGCTGAATTTACTCCCCGGTGGCACTTGCCGATGTCTGGAGACATTTTGTTTGTTACAGCTTGCAGGGGGCAGCGTGCTGCTACCAGATAGATAGTGGGTAGAGCCCAGGGAGGCTGCTAAACACCGCAATACACGAGACAGCCTCCCGCAACAAAGAAGTTGTGGCCCCAAATGTCAGGAGTGTGCCGAGTTTGACTATTAACTATGAAAATGGTAAAAAAAAAATGCTCTGGCACTCTCACGCCCTGCATTTCTGGCCAAGTCCCTCTGGAGCCCTCCTCAACTAGTTCTTGCCCCTGGGCTTGGCTGCGCTTGAAAATCTTCCACCGTTTGACCAAAAAAAAGGATTCCAAGCTGCCTTCCTAAGCTGGGGGAGCCACACTGAGCCAGGCATCTCCTTGGAAACCCCTTGGCTTCATGCAATTTGCAAAACAATAAATTTGCAAGGTTGCACAAAGCATCCAGAAGCCCAAAGCCGGCTGGAACTGCTAAATCTGTTTTTTCCCTCCACATCAAAAATAATTTCCTGGCCCTAGAGAAAGCCTTAGAAGCTTTCTCTACTGTCACAAGACAAGATGCAGGCAGATAGTTTTACACAGCCAACAACTCTGCCAAACACATTCCCCCTTTCAAAGGCTTCGGGTGGATTTCTACTCCAGCCAGGAATATCGGCGCCCTTTTCCACTGAGCTGACGTTGGTTTCGTCCGAGGCAGACCTGGCAAGTGCTTTTCACACCCAATTCAAGACCAGAGACCATTTCCAGCTCAGACCCTACCCTTTCCCCACACTGGGGACCCCAACAAGGTCTGAGGATGGATGATCATGGTCTAGTTTGCCATCCGATTACAAGTAGCAGGAGAGAGAAAAAAAATTCGCCATCACCACAAAAGACACATTAACCTTACTCTGTGCAGGCAGAGTTCTAAGTGCTTTTCGAACATTAACTCATCTTCCCTCCTACAACCCCATGAAGAAGGGATTACTATTAGCCCCATTTTGCATGAGGCACAGAGAGGTTAAGTGACCCATTGAAGGTCACACAGCGGGGACAAGCACGAGCTGGAATTTGAACCTAGATCTGTGTGATCACGGAGGGACTCAGTGAGCTGAAGTGACCTGCCCTCCCCGCCCCCCGATGCATGGCATGTGGGAGGCTTAGAACAGTCTCGCAACCTTGACTGGCAGGCAGCCTGCAGCACACAGGGCCCAGAGCTAAGGCCTGGGGAGGGGAGTGAGGTGACCCTTCCACTCCCACCCCCTCCTTCCCAACCGAGTTCCAGCTTCCGGCCAAGGCTGCTGAGACTCCTCCCATTGACCCCCGGGCCAATCCCACAGCTGCCCGCTCAGCTGCTCCGGTGAGCTGGCCTGCGCCCTGCCCCAGGAGCCGCTTTCCCCCTACTTCCTTGGTTTTGTGGGAGCAGAAAGGCTAACATCGCTGGGGACTCTGGGAGAGGGGGCTTCTGGGGCTCAGGGCAGCCCTTCCCCAGCTTAGGGACTGGGGAGAGAGGAAGAGAGGGAAGGAGGGAAAGAGATCTCCAGCTGGCCAAGGAAAGATGGGAGAAGGGACAGGATGACTTCCTCGTGGCACTTTCCAGGGTGTGTTTGTGGGAGAAACACAAACACACAGGTACACGCTTGCTTTGGGAAGAGCAGGACTTGGTACCAATGCTTTTCAAGTTACTGCAAATGAGTGTGAGTGTCACCAGCTTTGTGTGCCCGCAGTGAAGGGGTTTATACACTTGCTAAGAGCTCCTTCTCCCAGGCCTGGCACTAATGGCCTCACCTCTACTCTATGGAGTGGGAATGGCTATGATCCCCGTTTTATTAGAAAGGCTCAGAGAGCCTAGGACACTTGCCTAAGGTCACCCAGCTTGGATGTGCTGGGGCTGGGATTTGGAGAGACTCAGGCCGTCTAGTGCCAACGTCTGTGCTCTCTTCTTAACCAAACACCCCGTGGTGTGTACTGGTCCATCCAGGGAAGAAGTGTTCATTAAGCACCTACTAATTGGTCGATATTCGCAAAGCCCTTAGCAAAATGCCTGGCACACAGTAAACACTATTTTAAGTGTTAGATGATATTGTTGTTGTTGTTGCTATTATTATTATTATTATTACTGTGTCCCAGGCATTGATAGGTTTAGGCACTGGGGATTCAGCAGTGAGTAAAACAAAAATCCCTCCCCACGTGGAGCTTACTCTCTGGTGGGGGATGATGAACAACATTAATGAGTAAAGCTCAGTATGTCAGAAGGTGTAAAGACTATAAAGAAAATAAAGCAGGGTTTGGACAATTGGGAGTGCTGGCCGGTTTGGGGGTTGTAATTTTAGGGTTTTTTTTGGCCGCACCACGAGGCTTGTGGGATCTTACTTCCCCGACCAGGGATTAAACCCGGGCCCTTGGGAATGAAAGCGTGGAGTCCTAACCACTGGACTGCCAGGGAACTCCTGGGGGTTATAATTTTAAAGGAAATGATCAGGGAAGGCCTTCTGAGCATTTTAGCCACAACTGGAAGGGAGTGAAGGAATGAGCCTGACACCCAGGCTGCACCCCAGACCAATGAAATCTGAACCTTTTGCAGGGGGCAGGCATCCACAGTTTTAAAAACTCTCAAGGTAATGCTAATGCGCAAACAAATTTAAGAATTAATACCCTTTACTATTAGATAGTATTTTGTCCTTAATTGAATTTCTCCCTTAAAAAAAACTTGAAAAGTTATTTTAAAAGGAAACCTTAGATCTGGTAGGATTGTGGGGATTTTCTTCCCTTTTGACCCTGTTGAAGAGAGGTGAGCTTATCATACTCCTTGGTTCCTGGCACATATGTTTGTACAAAGCCCCTCGTTTCTTTATTCCCTTTTATCCCCGCTCTTTGTGGTCACTCCTGTTCTCCCATAGATGACTTTCCATAGATGACCATTTTAATGAATGGTCATTAAAGGAGTGAATATGACCTCTTTAATTGAATGAATATGGACCTGTTGATTTAAATGTGTTCTTACAAAATGTGAATGACCGTTGTATGTGCATGGATTTTTAGTTTTCTCAAAAGGGATTGTATAAAATAGCTCATTGTTTCCTGGCTTTCTCACCTTGCATCATTTTAAAGACCCACCGTTGTTCCCATGTGAGGTTAATGCTCTCCATCTGTTGGCTGCCGAAATCCTCCATCTGTTCATTTACCGTTTTATAATGTGTCTGTCTCCATGGTCATGGGCACCCAGATGCTGCCCGCTCACTGAACCTTCTTGACATGTGTATTCTTTAGTGGTCCTGGGCTCCTACAGTATATACCGGGAGTGGACATGCTAGGATGTGTGGGTGACCCTCTTAGACTTCAGGCTCTTCTCCTAGGGGCTGTCATGGAATTTGGGGTCTAGGGACCAGGCTGTCCTGGAGCTCAGAGTTCGGTGTTGGCACTTTAGCTTCCTCCTGAGCGTGAGGGTCAAGGCTATTCTGTCTCCAGCCCCTGCCTCTGGTCAGCCCACGTGGTCTCTGCCTCCTGACCCTTGGGGGTCACACTCCTCAAACTTCTGGAGGCTGACTCACTGCCCCCAGGGCTTTTGGAGGTTCACAGGCTGGCAGGACTGAGGTGGGCATCAGGGGCTGCCGCCATGATGGAGTGTGTGTGTGTGTGTGTGTGTGTGTGTGTGTGTGTCTTTTTTCTCCCTTCCAGTGAAGAGGACCCTGACAGTGAGTGACAGAGGCTGGACAGGAGGTTCCGGAGAACCTTTATGTCAGAGTATAGACCCACCTGGGCAGATTTGCTTTGGGTGTGAGTCATCAGTGGGTTCTAGAGCAGCCAATTCTGGAAAACCCCTACTGTTCTGGAAAATCCACAGGCAGGCCCGCCCAAGAAATGCCAGTGGGGACAGGGGGTGGTGAAGAATAACCAAGAGTTAGTTCCAGCCACCCCGCCTCCCCCAGCACCTCCAGAAGCCAGCCCCGAGGAGGAGATGGGGGGCAGGGGGCTGCACAGTGGGCCCTGCCCCTTACCACCCTCCTTCCACCATCACCGCCCCCGAGCTCCGCAGCTCCCTCTCAATTCTCTCACCTGCTGTATCTAGGTGCCCAGGGGGGGACACACAGTATGATACAGGGTTTTCCAAATTCAGTCACTCCTAGGCGGCCTTCCCGATTTTACCCCCGTGCCACCTGGGCTGTTGTTTACTTTATACTTCTGTTTCAATCAAGTCGTTTAAAATGTATATTACTTCTACAGCTGGAAAACCAACAGCACTTGCCAGAAGTAGAGGGTGGCTAGAAAGATACATATAAGGAAGGCAGAGCAGGCTTGTTCAAATGTAACTGGAGCCTGTGGCCGGCAGAAGTCTCTGGATTTCCCAGCTGCTCTTTGTCAATCAAGGGGGATGAGCAAGTGCTGGGAGGCGGTGCTCACGCTCCTGGAAGTGGTCAGTAGGTTTGGAAAATAATTAGTAGGTTTTAGTGCTCCAGGAGCTGCCGTTTGTTGTGTTGCTGTGTCCCTGTCCCTCTGCTGTGCTCACACGAGCGTTCCCAGGACACTGAAATGTATTGGAAGCCTAATGTCCTGCACGCTAAAGGCATCCAGTACGTGTTTTTAACAGACAGGAAGGAACTTGAACTTCTGTGGTGGTAAAGATGGTTGCAGTTGTACAACAGTAAGGGCTTGTGGGTGCTGAGTAAATGTTGCATACAGGAGCAAAGGAATGGGTGAATAATCCACTGGGATGTAACTCCGTGAAGATGGGTTTTTCTGCCTGTTCTGTGCACTGCTGTGTCCATTGCCTAGAACAGCGCTTAGCACCCAGTAGGTGCCTAGTCAGCAGTGAAGTCAACAAGCGAATCAATGAATCTGTAAATTAATGAGTGAATGAAGAAATGATTGAGCGTGGGAATGAATGTCAGCCCCTTTTTTAGACTCAAGAGATAGACCTTTTCATCATTAAAAAGTCTACAAGTAATACATGCTGGAGAGTGTGTGGAGAAAAGGGAACCCTCCTGCACTGTTGGTGGGAATGTAAATTGGTGCAGTCACTGTGGAGAACAGTATGGAGGTTCCTTAAAAAACTAAAAATGGAGTTACCATATGATCCAGCAATCCCACTCCTGGGCATATACCCGGAGAAAACTCTAATTCAAAAAGACACATGCACCCCTATGTTCATAGCAGCACTATTCGCAATAGTCAAGACAGGGAAACAACCTAAATGTCCATCAACAGATGAATGGATAAAGAAGATGTGGTACATACATACAGTGGAATACTACTCAGCCATAAAAAAGAATGAAATAATGCCATTTGCAGCAACATGGATGGACCTAGAGATTATCATACTAAGTGAAGTAGGCCAGACAGAGAAAGACAAATACCATATGATATCACTTATATGTGGAATCTAAAATATGACACAAATGAACTTATTTACAAAAGAGAAACCGGCTCATAGGCATAGAAAACAAACTTACGGTTACCAAAGGGGAAAGGGAGTGGGGGGAGGGATAAATAAGGAGTTTGGGATTAGCGGATACACACTACTATATGTAAAATAGATAAACAACAAGGTCCTATTGTATGCACAGGACACTATATTCAATATCCTGTAATAAACCATAATGGAAAAGAATATACTTAACTAAATCGCTTTGCTGCAGACCTGAAACTAACACAACATTGTAAATCAACTGTACTTCAACACAATTTTTTTTAAAGAACAGAGAGGTAGGCCTTTGGTAACATTTCAGGCCCCGAGCTATGGGCCAGAGGGGCAGCGGAGAGAACAAACAGGAGAAGCCAAGGTAGGCACAGCCACAGGCCACTGGCTTCGGTTCCACCGGCAGCAGCCTTACTGGCGAGAAAAAGAGAAGCATCCTGGGCTGGGCACCACCAGCAGCCCAAACCTCAGTAATGTCCCCCTCACTGAACCCCAGCAGTCGGTACCCCCCAATAGGGCCATCGAGGTAGTAGGTCGGGGGGCTGTTTCCACGCGGGGCAGTGTGGTGCTGAGAAGCATTTCTCCTGTTTAGAAGGCTCAATTTTCTTCCACAGTACGATAGGGTGGTGTTTTCTGAGCTCTGCATAGCTGCATACCCAAAGGGCAGGTTTCTGAGGGAAATCCCCAGGGCTTCTAAGAGAGGTGTCCCCCCCCCCCCCCCCCCCCCCCCCCCCCCCCCCCCCGCTCACTGGAGTGTTTACCTTCCCACGTGTCGGGCACAGAACGTTCTCATGGGATAATGTTTAACCAGCGTGTGGCTGGCCTCGCTCTGGTCTGGGTGGCTCACTGAGGACCAGGTGAGGGGTCAGCCTTCCTCCTCGGTGGGCTTCGAAAGAGGCAGTGCAGCCCCCTGCCCTCAGGTAAATCTGCCTCCATCTCACCCCCAGGAGGAAAAGGACATCCTTTTGTTCTCTTGAAGTAGAGAAATGCTCTCCTTGTAGGCTTTTTTTCTTAAGGTAATAGGGAAGCCAGGACTTTAATTCTTTGGAAAAAATCATCTTTTAAGCAATTTTCTTGTTGCCCGTAGAATATGGGCCCTACCCAGCTAAAATAGGCATCCCAGTACCTGTTATGATTTGTGAATATTTCATAGCTCATGGCAAAGAGAAAAACAACATGACTGTAAAGTCCCTGAAGGTGAGACAGGGTCTTAGACCTGCAGTGCCCACTCCATTCAGGAGCGCTGGCATACTCACGTGTAAACACTGCTCCCCGTATTAAAATCTGAGATGGACAGGACCATATAAGATTCAGGGCACACTGTTCCCAAACTTCAGTGTGCATAAGGACCATTGGGGAGCTAGCTAAAAATCTAGACTTCTGGATCCCACTGTGATTCATTCATTCATTCATTCATTCATTCAATGAATATTTATTGAGCTCCTACTATGAGTTGCCAGATTTAGCAAATAAAAATGCAGGATGTCCAGCTAAACTTGAATTTCAAATCAACGACAAATGATTTTTTAGTGTAACTATGTCTCAGGCAGTAGTTGAGACATACTATAAAAAAGGCTTTGTTGTGAGTCTGAAATTCACGTTTAACTGGGCGTCCTGTATTTTATCTGATAGCCCTCACTCTACACCAAGCTCTGTTCCTGGCAATGGGGGATACAGCAATGGACGAGGCAAAGCCCCTGACCTCTGGGAGCTTACATGCTAGTGAGGGAAACAGACAGCAAACGAATAGATTAGCCAAAGGAAGGATGTTGGGGGGCACCATAGCAGGGTACAGCTTCTAGGCTTGTCAGGAACAGAGCACATGTTCTGCTGAGATTGGGCCCTGCCACTGGGCCCTGCTGAGTCTGAGAGGGGTGTTAGCACAGCCCACCCACAAAGAGCCTTCTCGCAGGGGAGGGGCACCATGAAAACTAGAACTGCTCACAGATCTAGGGCATCCAGTGATGAGAGGGAGGAGAACGCATGTTTCACCCACAGTGAGGTGACATCTGTTGAGAACACTCGGCTCTGGGGGTACTTATGGTTGGCTGAGTTCAAGATCAGGTTCCTTCTGATACCCCAAATGTTCTCTGCAGACGCTGCAGGAGATCTTCCAGACGGAGAACACCATCATGCTGCTGGAAAGGTCCATCATGGCCAAGGAGTGCCCACTGAAGGTGGCGCAGACGAGGCTGGAGTGCCGGACCCGGCGGCCCAGCGTGGAGCTGTGCAGGGACATGCCCCAGTTCAAGTGAGTGGTGGAGGCCGGCGGGGGAGGCGTGGGTCTCTGGAGCTGCCAGGAAGCCTGGGTCTGGAAAACGGACCCTCCACCAATCAGGACGTCCAGGCCGACAACGCCACAGGGCACTGGGTGGGGGCCTGGGGCTCTGGGGGTGCCCTTGATGGCCCCCCCACCGCGGAGACCGCCCCCCTGAACTGCAGCCCTCTCATCTAAGTGAGGATGGTTTCGTAGCTCTGTTCTGCTCCGGGAACCCTCCAGCTGTCCCCTAAAAGCAGCAAGAGGGAGCCGCCCAGCCCAGAGATGTGGCCCTTGACCTTGCGGGCGTCACCCTCTCTCTCTCCAGGCTCCCATGAAAGCGGCGCCCAGCCCACACCTCAGTCAGCCTCCGCCGCCCTTTCTGTGACGTTCTCAGCTGAGAACCCTCGGAATAGCCTAACCCTGCCTGTCCTGCTTAGCTAAGGAGGGCTGCTTCTGTTGACAAAGGGCCTCCTCACAGGAGAGGGGCGGCAAAACACTCACGCAGCCCCAGAGACAGGATTTGTGAGTCTGGGGGAGGGGTTTGGAATGGGATGGTGACCGGGCAAGGAAGGAAGTGGTCGTTGGACATGGGGGATTAGCTTCCCATGAACATGCTGTGTGACTTGGGGCTGGTCACTTGGCTGCTCTGTTCCCTCCATGCTGGGGACACTGTCTTCATTCACTCTTGCTGCATAACAAATCCCCCCACAACTCAGTGGCTTGTCTTCCTTCTGAGCTGAGATGTGGAGAAGAGCGCTGGAGAAGTAAGGAGGAGGGAAAGTATTTGGAGAGAAGACGCCAGGTGGTTCCACCCGCTGAGGTTTGCACGGCCTCGGTTACTGCCTGAGATAATCTTGTGGGACACAGAAAAGCCGGTTGTGTCGGGGGTGGGGTGCAAAGCGACACCTGGCTTCGAGCTTGAAGGCCTGGCTACCTGCTCAGCCCGCTGCTGCCCTGGAAGGTCTTCACCCCAGAAGTGCCGTGTGGCCAGGGTCCTGCCCCACGTGGGCTGGGTGGGATCCAGGTCCTGGGTGAGGGGTTGGGGAAGCTCTCCTGACCCCTCCTCCACCTGCCCCTGCGTCTTAGATGCTCAGGTTGGGCTCCAACAACCCTGGGGCAGAGGCTCTGATCACCCATTTGTCCACCCCAGGGAGGCTTACACACAACCGAGCTTTAAGGGGAGGGACCAGATGTTGTCCTGGGGGACTTCCTGCTCTGGGACGTGCTCCCTGCCTCCCCGTCTACCAACTGTGCCACCAAGGGCTGCAGACAGAGAGCATGGGTGAGGCGTGTTTGTCTCAAGAGTCCTGGGCAGTGTATGTGTATGTGTGTGTGTGCGCATGTGTGTGTACTACGTGTGTGTATGTGTGCACAACTATATGTACGTGTGTTGGGAACCGAGCGGACAACAGCACTCAAGCTGTCTGCCTTCTGCAGCAGCTGAATTGCCCCGTCCATGCATTACGTTCTTTGTCCCTCCATCCCCTCCCTTACCACCTCTGGGTCCTTCTCCTCTTCCTCCTACAGGTGGCCCCTCTTCTCCTGACCCTCTCTGAGCATGCAGGTCCCTTCCATGTCCAGTCCTCCATTCCTCAGAATGAAAGTCCTTATAGATTTGCATTTAAATTAGTTCAAATGAAATAAAATTAAAAATTCATGTCCTAATTCACACAAACTGCATATTAAGTGGTCAGGAGCCACGTGTGGCTGGGGGCACAGAACAGAATATTTCCATTGCCGGACAGCGCGGCTCAAGAGAGCCCCAAGGGAAGAAGTGTCTCCAGGCTGCTTCTGTCGCCTCTCTCTAGCTCAGGCGTGTCGTGGGGATGCTCATCCTTGGGATATCAACCCAAGTCCTCCCAGCAGCGTGTCCTTCAGTCCTGAGCACAGTTTCACTGTCCCCCAGTGGGTCCCAGGGCACAGCCCCCAAACCAACCCACCGTCACAGCTCACCAGGTATACTCCTGTCTTAGGGCTGCTGTGACCAATTACCAAAACTGGGTGGCTTACAGCAACAGAAATTTATTCTCTCAAACTTGCGGAGGCCAAGCATCTGAAATCAAGGTACCAGCAGGGTTGGTTCTCTCTGGGGGCTCTGAGAGAGCATCCTTTCCCGGCCCCTCTCCTGGCTTCTGGTGGTGGCTGGCGGTCCTTGGCTTGTAGCTGCATCACTGCATCTGCCTCCGTCTTCACATGGCCTTCGTCCCTGTGTGTCTCTGTGTCTCAAATCTCCCCCTCCTTTCTCTTACAAGACCAGTCATTGGATTTAGGGCCCATCCTAAATCGAAGATGATTTCTTCTCAAGATCCTTAACTCAGTTACATCTACAAAAACCCCTTCTTCCAAAGAGCATCACGTTCACAGGTACTGGGGTTCAGACTTGGACATATCTTTTGGGGGACACTCTTCAACCCACTCAATCTGGAGATTGAAATAACCCTAATCTCTCTCCCGCCTCCACTCTTATCCCCGTCCAATCTAATCTTTACCCAGCAGCCTGGAGGTTATCCCAAATCTGAATCAGCACATCATTCCCCATTTCAGCGCCCACTGCCCCACCAACGCCTTCCCATCGCACTGAGAACAAAATCCAGACCAATCGATTTTGCATGTGCTCTTCTCTGTAGAGCCACACTGTCCAATTCAGTAGCCATCAGCTGGGGGTGGCTCTTCCATTTACATTTAAATTATTTAAAATGAAAAACGATGAAAAATCCAGCTCCTCAGTTGATCTTGCTGCATTGCAATTACTCATGAGCGCCACGTGGCTAGTGGCCGCCGGATCCAGCAGTGCGGATATAGAATGTTACCAGCATCGCACAGAGTTCTCTAGATCACCGGCTGTAGAGTGCTTCCCTCTTGATCTTTACACAGCCAGCTCACTCGCATCTTTTTTCTCAGTTCGAACGTTCCCTCGGATATAGAATGTTACCAGCATCGCACAGAGTTCTCTAGATCACCGGCTGTAGAGTGCTTCCCTCTTGATCTTTACACAGCCAGCTCACTCGCATCTTTTTTCTCAGTTCGAACGTTCCCTCCTCAGAAAGGCTTTTCCTGGTGCCTTGGGAAGGGCCCACAGAAGCAGAGCTTCAGGATAGGGGAGCCCTGCTTCAGCCTGATCCCACGGGGAACTCTGGAGCATGAATTACACCACGGAGCTGGTTCCGCCCTGAGGCAGGGGATGGCCTTTTGTACCCACCCCCCCTTGGTGAGCCATTGGCTTCCCTGGAGACGTGTGGCCCTAGGAGCCATCAGCAGCCAACACTCCCAGCAGCCGGGGCACAGGTGAGACCTGAGATGGGTGCCAAGAGCAGACATCACACCTGACCATCTTAGCTACATGAGGCGGGCCCTGTTATCTGGGTTTTTAAAAAAATTGTGATAAAATACGTACAACATAAAATCACATACCATTAGTGACACCTAGTGCATTTACAATGTGCAGCTAGCTCCAGAACATTTTCATTCATTTGACCCAAAAGGAAGTCCTATCCTCATTAGCAGTCACTCCGTGTCCCTCTCCCTTCAGCCCCTGGCAACCCCTAATCTACTACCTCTTTTTATGGATTTGCCTATTCTGGACATTTCATATAAATGGAATCGGACAATATATAAGCTTTGGTGTCGGTATCTTTCACTCAGCATCGTGTCTTCAAGGTCCATCCATGTTGGAGCACGTACCGCTGCTCCATTCCTTTTCATTACATCTCAGTAATATCCTAGTGTGGGGATAGACCATATTTTGTGTATCCATTCCTCTGTCGATGGACATGTGGGCTGTGTCTACCTGTTGACTCTTGTTATTAGTGCCCCACGAGTATTTGTGCAAGTATTTGAGTGTCTGTTTTTAGTTCTTGTGGGTACCTACCCAGGAGTGGAATTGCTGGGTCCTTTGGCGAGTCTATGTTTAACTGAGGAACTGCCAGATTGTTTTCCTGAACATCCCGTCTACTTCTCCCTTTGCACTTATCGCCCTCAGCAGCTCTGCTGTGTGTTCACCTGTCTGCTTGCTCCGCCTCTGTCTTCCCTGCCAGCCGAGCCCCGCGCACCTGGCTCCTGGCTCAAGGGAGACCTGTGCTGCCCGGCTGGCTGAACCGTGCCTTCCCCTCTGCTCTCTCCCCAGGCTCGTGAACGAGGTGGTCACCATCGACGACACCCTGCAGACCCTCAAGCTGAGGCTGCGGGAGACGCAGGACACGCTGCAGCTGCTGGTCATGACCAAGTGCCGACTGGAGCACGAGCTGGCCGTGAAGGCCAACACCCTGTGCATTGACAAGGAGAAGTGCATGGGCATGAGGAAGACCTTCCCCAGCACTGCCTGCCTGGGGACCTGCCCCTGAGCCGCCGCTGCCCCTGGTGCCCCTGGTGCCCTGCTCCATGCACGTTCCTTACACAGCATAGAATTTGCAAAGTCAGAAAAACAAAATAAAAGAGTCATTTTCTTCCTTTCCTCCTATCATGGAAAAAAAATATATATATACATATATATATATAAAGAGCTTAAATAAATGTGCCGTACCAGAGATCCTGGAGCTCGTTCCTTGTTGCAGAACCAGCTTCCTGGCTGATCCCAGGAGGAGACAGACTGTGACCCCTCTCGGTGACGGAGCATCGTAAGGTTGTCAGACTCCCCAGCAATGGAAGAGGCCACCTTTTCTAAACCTGTTTGTCCATTTAGGAGCACGGTAGAGACCATGGTGTCCAAAGATTGGACATCGGAGCTGAGAGTCCAGAGACCAGCTGTCACTCAGGAGCCAAGTGGCCTTGAACAAGCTCCCAGCCTGAACCTGTTCTATAAAACGTGGTCAGTCTGAGGTGGAAGTGACTGTCAGCCATGTGGGGCAGTGCAAAAAAAAAATAGGATTTGAAGTCAAAAGTCCTGGGTTTGAATCCTGGCCTTGCTAGACATTTTTAGAAATTGCAGTGGGAGAAGGGGGCAGCAAAATTCATTCCGTGGTGGGGCAGGAGGAAGCAGGTCAGGGTTGAGGGAAAGCTCTGTGAAGAAGGGACATTGCTTCAGAAAGTTAAACACCATACGACCCAGCAATTCTACTCCCGGTTATACAACCAAGAGCATTGAAAACAGATAAATACTTGTCCACGAAAGTTCATAGCAGCACTAATCACAATAGTTACAAAGCAGAAACAACCCAAATGTACATCAGTGGGTTCATAGATAAACAAAATGTGGTCTACCCACACAATAGAATATTATTCAGCCATTAAAAATGAACAAAGCACTGATACCTGCTACAACCCGGATAAACCCTGAAGACATCATACTCAGTGAAAGAAACCAGACACAAAAGGCCACATATTGTATGATTCCATTGATATGAAATGCCCAGAATAGGCACCTCCATAGAAATAGCAGATGGACGGTTGCCAGGAAGAGGGGATTAAAGTGACTGCTTAGTGGGTACAGAGTTTTATTTTGGGGTGGCGAGAACGTTTGGGACTAGGTAGAAGTGGCTGGACAACATTGTCAATGGGCTAAATGCCATAGAAGGGTTCACTTTAGGTGGTTAACTTTATGTTATGTGAAATTCATCTCAAACAACAGAAAAAAGAACTTACTATTAGAGCTGAGTCCTGAATGATAAGGTTGAGGCAGAAGAGGGCAGTATTTCCGGTGAGAGGAATAGCGCAGGTTAAGGCAGGAAGTTGCACCCTGGATGGAGAAGCCCTTGGAGAGGCTGTGAATCGTCTAGAAGGACTGGATGAGGCCAGATCGTGAAGGACAAATAGCTTTGACTTTTTCCTGAGGTCAGTGTTTCCCAGGCTTCATTATTCACATCGGTGCTTCCCAACCCTTAAAAAGCATGTGCGGATCACCTGGCGATCCTGTTAAAATGCAGATTCTGAGTCAGTAGGTCTCGGGTGGAGCCTGAGATCCTGAACTTCTAACAAGCTCCCTGACAATGCTGATAGTCTAGGGACCAGACTCTGAGCAGCAAATAACACCTCCACAACTTTTGCCATGACCAAGTACAGGCATCCCTTGTTTTATTACACTTTGCTTTATTGTGGTTCGCCGATAATACGTTTTTTATAAATCGAGGGTTTGTGGCCACCCTGCATTGAGCAAGTCTATTGGTGCCATTTTTCCAATAGCATTCGCTCACTTTGTGTCTCTGTGTCACATTGTAGTAATTCTCACAATACTTCAAACTTTTTCATTATTATTATATTTGTCATGGTGACCTGTGATCAGTGATCTTTGACGTTACTACTACGGCTTGCTGAAGGCTCAGATGATGGTTAGCATTTTTTAGCAATAAGGTGTTTTTAAAATAAGGTATATACTTTTTTTTTTGGTTTAAAATTTATTTATTTATTTATTTATTTTTGGCTGTGTTGGGTCTTCGTTTCTGTGCGAGGGCTTTCTCTAGTTGCGGCAAGTGGGGGCCCCTCTTCATCGCGGTGCGCGGGCCTCTCACTATCGCGGCCTCTCTTGTTGCGGAGCACAGGCTCCAGACGCGCAGGCTCAGCAGTTGTGGCTCACGGGTCTAGTTGCTCCGCGGCATGTGGGATCTTCCCAGACCAGGGCTTGAACCCGTGTCCCCTGCATTGGCAGGCAGATTCTTAACCACTGTGCCACCAGGGAAGCCCAAGGTATATACTTTTTAAAAGACATAGCACTCACACACTTAATAAACTACAGTATAATGTGAACATAACTTTGATATGCACTGGGAAACCAAAAAAATTCACATGACTCGCGTTATTGCGATATTGGCTTTATTGCAATGGTCTGGAACTGAACCCATGGTATCTCCGAGGTATGTCTATACCATCTTTACTATTATTCACTCAATCTTTTAGATTGTTGCACTTTAAAAAAAAGACAAATTTATTTTAAAAGGCAGATTTATAGCGTGACTGCAAACAGGAAACCTGATTTGCCAGGAGTTGAAAAAAAATATATTGCTAATGGTGTCTGTTTAGGTAATATTGTCTGCCCAAGGTAATATTGTCTGAAGTCTTCTTTGGTTCAAAAGGGAGATCAGAGAGTCTTAAAGAGGTGTTAAAGGCTACTTAGCATCCAATAGAAACTCTGTGCTTGAGGAAATTTCGCTTGAAAGAGGATAGAAGAGTCAGTTTTCCTACAAATGAGTGGCAATGCTATTGGGTGACTTGAATGCATTGCACCCAAGGAGTCATGCCGATGGGCAGTAGGGGGCCCATAGGATCTTTAAAGTGGGGATGTGAAAATGACCAGGTTAGTGTTTCAGAAATAATTCCTCATGAGGAGCAGAGGGATGCTGGAGGGAGGTGGGGAGACCAAGCTGTTAGAATTTCAGGCACAGGATGCAGAGGGTCTGGATCAGGACAGGCGCGTGAGGAACACTCATGTGGTTGAGTATGGACTGGAAAGGGCAAGTGGGAGACTGGGATGGGGCAGAGATGGCTGGCTTGATGCTTGGGGATGCTGTGCCCTTGAGCAGTGGAGCGAGGGGGGTGATGGATAGAGGCAGAGGAAATGTAGACAACTTCCCTTTCATGCATGGAGTTTGAATCATCGCCTAAGGGATGTCCTGGTGGAACTATCTGAAAGGAGAGTGGAAATGTGAACTGAGAGCTCAAGAGAGAGGCTAGTGAGGCTGTGCCTGGGGATGCAGGAGATACCCGAAGCCTCAGGAATAGATGGACTGGTGCAGGAGATGCTGAAGCATGAAAGAGGTTCACTGGAGGAATGTGATGCTGGGGTGAACAGAGGACCAAGGAGGGAACAGAGAGAGCACAGAGAGAGGCAAACAGCCCAGAAGAAGCAACGTCAAGGGGACTGCAGAAAGAGGTGCAAGAGTGAGGATATTCAGATGAAGAATAAGGAAAGCCCTTTGGAAGCAGGCATCCTAAACACACCATGGACCTGGATACCCATGGGTGTACACTTTTGTAAAGCAAATTGGCAATAAGTGTCAAGAGCCTTAAAAATATCCACACCCTTCAACTTATAAATGTCTTCCTTAAGACTCTGTCATTAGAAAACTATCCCAAATGCAGACTCAGATTAAGCACTAAAGAGTTAGTTATCATAGGAGACCTCTGAAAGTTATGTCCAACAGCAGAGAGAACAGCTAAGTAAAATTATAGCACGACCAAGTCATGGAATATTAAGTAGCTACCAAAATGATGCTCGCCAAATGCTTGAGTGCTGAAGGAATATGCTTGCAAGGCTAAAAGTGCAGAGTACATCAGGCATAAAAGAGAACGAAATAATGCCATTTGCAGCAACATGGATGGACCTAGAGATTATCATACTACGTGAAGTAAGTCAGAAAGAGAAAGACAAATACCATATGATATCACTTATATGAGGAATCTAAAATATGGCACAAATGAACTTAACTTATCTACAAAACAAAGACTGACTCACATAGAGAAAACAGACCTGTGGTTGTCAAGGGGTAGGGGGATGGAGGAGGGATGGAGTGGGAATTTGGGGTTAGCAGATGCAAACTAGTATATATAGAATGGATAAACAACAAGGTCCTACTGTATATTCCATATCCTGTGATAAACCATAATGGAAAAGACTATTAAAAAGAATGTACATACCTGTATAACTGAATCACTTTGCTATACAACAGAAATTAGCACCACATTGTAAATCAACTATACTTCAATTAAAAAAAAAAAGTGCAGAGAACAAAATTGGGCACAGGAAAAAAGATTGCATTGAAATACACCGGAATGTTAACAGAGTTGATGGTAAGTAACTGCTGGTTTCTTATTTGTTTATATTATGAATTATCTACAGTGAACCTGTGTTCCTTTTTAATCAGGAGGAAATGCTTTTTTAAATAGACTTTTTATTGTGCAATAGGTTTAGATTCACAGAAAAGTTGCAAAGACAACATGGAGAGTTCCCATGTACCCTTCACCCACCTCCCCCTAATGTTAACATCTTATATAACTGCTTGTTATGGTACATTTGTCAAAACTAAGAAATTAACATTTGTGCATTACTATTAACTAAACTCCAGAATTTGTTTGTTTTTCCTGTTTACTTTTATCTGTTCTAAGATCCAATCCAGGGTACCACGCTGCACTTAGCGATCAGCCTCCTCTGTCTATGACCATTTCTCCATCTTCCCTTGTTTCTCATGACTTTGACAGTTTTGAGTCTCTGTATTTGTTGGTGTTTGTTAAATGTCCCTGAACTTGGGTTTGTCTGATGTTTTTCTCATGACTAGTCTGGGGTTACAGTTTTGGCAGGGAAGACCAGAGGTGCAGTACCCTTCTCGTCCCTTCCTATGAGGGCATTCATGATGCCAGCATGACATCCCTGCTGGTGTAAAACTGATCACGTGGTTAATGTGGCATCTGCGAGGCTTCTCCTTTGTACAGCTATTGCTCTTCTCTTTCCATACTCCATTCTTTAGAAGTGAGTCATTAGTCTAGCCCACACTCGAGGATAGGGGGATTAAGCTCCACCTCTTAGAAGGGGAGTATTTTGTAATTCTTCTCTAAGAAAAATATGTCTCTTCACCCTTATTTATTCTATCATTTATTTGCATCAATATTACTCATGGATATATATTTTATACTTTGGATTATAATCCAATACTACATTATTTATTGTGTTACTCAAATTGTTCCAGCTTTGGGCATTGGGAGCTCTTTTGGGTTGGTTCCTGTGTCTCTTTGACACCCCCTCATCCTTTTGTTTTTTGAGTACTTCCTTACTTTCTGGCCCTATAAGATGCCAGATAAAATTCAAGCCTCATCTTGAATTTTTTTTCTGCTCCAGCCTTAGAATCAGCCATTTCTCCAAAGAGCCCTGTTTCCTTTTATTGGAGAATGGTATTTAGAAACCGAAGTCTGGGTGCTGGGGGTGCTCATTATTAAGATTTTTTTTCAGTTTTTCTTATTGTGGTAAAATCCACGTAATGTAAAATTTATCATCTTAACCATTTTTACGTGTACAGTTCATTGGTAATAAATACATTCATAATATTGTGCAGCCATCACCACCATCCATCACCATAATTCTTTTCATCTTATAAAACTAAAAGTCTGTATCCATTAAACAATAACTCCCCATATTTCCCCATGCCAACTCCATTCTACTTTCTGTCTCTATGATTTTTGAGTATTCTAAGTACCTCATATAAGTGGAATCACACAGTATTTGTCTCTTCTCTTTGTGACTGGCTTATTTCACTTAGCATAATGTCCTCAAGGCTCATCCATGTTGTAGTATATTGCAAAACTCTTTCCCTTTTTAAAGCTGAATAATATTGCACTGTACTGCATTTTGCTTATCCATTCACCTATCAATGGGCACTCAGTTTGCTTCCACATTTTAGCTATTATGAATAATGTTACAATGAACACAGGCATACAAATATCTCTTTGAGACGCTACTTTCAAATATTTTGAGCATATACCCAGAAGAGGAATTGCTAGATAATATGATAATTCTGTTTGTAATTTTTTGAGGAACCACCATACTATTCCCACCAAAAAGAGGTCCTATTTCTTTATATGCTCGTCAAAACTTGTTATTTTCTGTTTTTTCTTTTTTATAGTAGCCATCCTAATGGGTGTGAGATGGTGTCTGTGAGATGGTAGTTTTGATTTGCATTTCCCTAGTGATATTGGATGTGCTCATTGTTAAGAAAAAATTTTAATAAGAAAAACAGATTATTGGGTTTAGTCCCCAGGAGGCTTTGGATGAACTGTAAGAATTGGTTTTGGCAGAGTGATGGGGGAAGAAAGCAAAGTGGAGGGAATGGGGATGCCCTGAGATTTTAGTCAGCTCTGTACCCTCAGTCCCTGTACACAGTGGGTGTCCCATAAACACTTTATTGGGCACATAGTAAATAGACAAACAAATATATACAAAATGCATGTATATCCATCTTGGACAGGAGGGATGATTTCTGAGTTTTAGGAGGAAAAGGGTGTAGTTGCATTATGATGTGGGGAAGGTAAGCCTCCTATCTGCTGTTTACAACTGAGGGACCAGTGTGTGATTCCCACTGTGGCTCTCAGAAGCTGGCACGCTGACCACAGCCTTACAGGATGTCTCCCCTGCTGCAGCCCAGGCAGGAAATCCTAGAGACAACCCCAAGTGCTGGTTCCCTGCCAGGCCTGAGAACAAATTGGGAGAAGTTGGAGGATCTCCCAGTTGACTTGCTTTCCCTGTGGGCTCACGAGGGATGCTGTCCAGCTGGCTCCAGGGAACACACCACGCCCTAAGCAGGGTGCGTGTGTGTGTGTGTGTGTGTGTGCACGCACAAACATGTGCTTACACTTGTATCCTTTCCTGCCTCCATGGCCTCACCCAGCATTTTAGCATTTCTCAGAAGACCAGACCTGCGCTAGAAATCCAGCAGGCTTTGGAGAAAAAGTGAGAAACCACAAGAAAGGAGATAGAGTTGAAAATGTAAGGCTGATGGGCATGGACCTGAGTCTTGACTAGTAGGAAGCCTTCAAAAATGTATTGAATTGAATTAATTGCTAACAACTAAATAATACATTCTGTGCACACACACACATTTGGCTTCTCTTAAAGATGGGATTATCTGGCTACCCTGCGTGCACACTCCCCCTATAGCTGATATACTGAGCTTGCAGCATTCATTTTGCCACAGTCCCCACCACTCCCTATTGTCTCACACTAGTCCTGCTTCATTCACAAATAACGCCTGCTGACCCTTTAGGCAGCTGATTTTGTCACTCTGCCTTGTTGAGGCTCCTGAAAGACCCTCTAGAAGATCCAGCTTAGAAAATTGAGGCCCAGGGGTTGTGGAGGAGAAGGGGTCGCATTTCAAGTGGGGTCACATGACTACAGAGCAGGCAGATTTGGGGTGGGGACCAGTTTGCTTGACTCCTCTCTGGTTGACTTCCTATGACCCCAGGCTTCTCCTTGTGTGAATTGTTCAGAATTTATTATCATACCTAACACCAAAAGTGACTCTCTGACCTTGCTGTCAGTCTACTCCCCAGTAGGGGTGCACTAAAACAAGGGGCAAAAACAAAAAATTTAAAATTTAAAAATTTAAAAAAAAAATAAAAGAAGGGGCATAGGGTCTGAGACATAAAGGCTGGAGCCATTGGGGGCCAGGACACTTATTAATTTGAATGCTATTGCATTCTCTTTCCCAATTCCATTTCACTAATTCAGCAAAACTGAGTCCAGGAAAAGTATAGTAAAATCTCAACGGCAATGCTCTAGAAATGTGAAAGCATTGGGGATTTTTCACTTTCTGGTTAACAAGGGTGATCTGGAGGTCCTTTTTTTGGTTTTAACCTTTAGAATCACAGTATGTTTCTTGAGTGAATGGGTGAAGGAATAGATGGAGCTCATGAGGGCCTCAGAAGGTGATACTTTCAGCCCCCCATTTTTTCAGAAGAGAAGGCCCAGAGAGGCACAGTGACTTGCTCACAGTCACACAGCTAGTTAAAGGTGGAGCCGGTACCCTGTTCTCTTCAGAACTTCCAGATCTGTTGCAGGAAACCCTCAGGCCACTTTCTCCCCCTGGTTAAGGAGAGCTGAGGGGTCACACTGAGCCTGTCTTTGCTGTTGATGACTTTGAAGGGCCGAGAGCTGTACGATCTGGTCTGGGAATGAAGGCGGCTATGGATTAGGACACACAGGAGGGTTGCCCTTTGAAGCTGCCTTACTCGATATAAGCTTTCATTCATTCATTCATGTCTTCATTTGAAATATTCACCGAGCACCGGGCACATGCCAACTCCTGTGCTGGGCACTGTGGCCCCAGCAGGGACTCTGCCTGACTGAGTCCTGCCTTCACAGAACTCACAGCCACAGCTGTCTGTCAGACAACCCAGGGAAAACAATTCTGTTTCACTGAGGAGTCAAATGAGATTTTAATAAATGGGGTTCAAATGTTTACTCATCTCTTGAAAAGGTGAATTTGCAAGGTCTTCTTTTACTCAACAGCTGGATCAGAAGAGGTACCGGGGTCTGAATTCCCTGAAGCTGAGCTCCGCCTGCTCCACGGGGACCCCCTCCACCCTCCTGTCTGCCTGAGCGGCTTCCCCAGGCCCTGCTGCAACCCAGGCTTCTGCCCCAGGTCTGTTCGCTGAACCACATCATGTCCCCTCACCGCTGAAATCCACTAGCGGCTTCCCACGCAATCTTTCTCAGCTTCACTGACATGTAAGTGACATATTTAAGAAGTACGGTATGATCAGTTTTAACATTTGTGTCCACCCAAGAAACCACAGCCACTAAGCAAGATAGTGAATGAATCCATCACCCCCAAAAGTTTCCTCGCCCCCTTGGTCATCCCTCCCTCAACCAGGCAAACACTGATTAGTTCGTGGTTTCTAGAATTTCATATAAATGGAATCATACACCCTGCACCCCTTTTTTTGTCTTGCTTCTTACACTCAGCATATTTGTTCTGAGACTTGTCCATGTTGTCGCATGCATCAATAGTTGGTTCCTTTGATTGTTGAGTAGCCCACTGTCTTTCCCATTGTGATCTGAATAAAACCCAGGCCTCTGACTGGCGTTGCACAAGCCTGCACCGTCTGCCCTCTGCTCCCCTCTGCAGCCTCAGCTCCTCCTCATTTCTCCACTCACTATGCGCTGACCGTCCTCTATTTTTCTCCATTCCTCAACACACCCAGCTCTGCCTGCCCCAGGGCCTTTGCACTTACTGTCCCCACTTCCTGGAATACTCTGTGTGTGTGTGGTTCCAGCTTGTTGTTCAGGTCTGAACCCAAATACCACCTCCTCCGTGAAGCCTGCCGTGACTACTCTACCTCACCTGCCATCTCTGTGACTGTCCCGTTACCTTGTTTTACATACTTCACAGAACTTATCGCCACCTGAAATCCACAAGAGCAGGATGAATGAATGAATGAAACTATAAACAACCCATTTCTGTCATGATGCTTAGGTGTAGGTTAAAAACTCCAGACAAAGACGAAATTATCCATCAACTACAGAGTTTGAAGAAACCTCAGAACATCTACTTAGATGTCCAGACTTGAACCAGGTAGTGCATTTAATTCCCACTTCAGGAAGCAATAACTAAAGAGCAGAACCCTCCCCAGACTCAAACCCAGCTCTAGGGCTTTATTCACTCCCACTGCTTGCCGTCTTATACTCCAAAGGCCTGGCTTCATTCCATTGAGATGATTCCAGAAATGCGACCCTTGTGCCTCCAGGATCCGTTTCCTTGGACCCTCACCCCCCACCTCCACATTCTCCCTCAGCTGTAGGTTTGATGATGCCCACCTCGTGGCCCACACAGGTATCAATCAACATGAAAAGACTCACTTCCCACCCTGGGGGCCGAAGCCAACCACTTGGGGAACAGGGACCCCAGATATTTAGAGTCTGTTCAGACACTTTCCCAGCCTCTGACAGCAGCAGACCCTGGGGCTGCCGTCTCCTCCCTCTTACGCACCTTTTCTGTGGCAGTCTCACCTAGATCCCTCCTTTAATTCCATTCACCCCCTACTGACCCCCAGATTCCTGTCTCCCAACCCCAGACTCCTGTGTCCCTGCCTGACAACATCTCCAGGTTCATTTGCCCGGAAATAGTGCCACGACCTGTCCTTCCCTAAGTAAACCACCCCCACTCACTGCCCCCAACCTGGGTGTCATCTTTGGCTACTCCTCTCTCACACCCTACATTTAATCCATCAGCAAGTCCCCCCCACCTCAGGGTAGTCTAAAGGAACAGAGGACTCCATAGCCTTACTCACCAAGCAGCTGACCTGGGGGGACAGCACTTCTCTGTTCTCTGCTAACAAATAGCAATAATAATAATAATAATAGGAGATAACATCTTGAAAGCTTGTGAGATGCCAAGTGCTTTACCCTCTTTCTCAGGTGATCCCACACTCCTCCTTTGAAGTAGCTGCTGTGCCTATCCCCATTTTACAGATGAGGAAACTGAGGCACGGGGAGGCTTAGGAGGTTGTCCGAGGTTACAGAGATGGTGGAACCAGGATTCACACCCAGGCAGTAGGCTCAGAGTTCATGCTTCCAACCACAGTGTTACGGAGTGTCCACAGTGGCACAGCTAGGATGAGCTGGCATTGACCCCCAGGTGGCTCCCCCCATCCCCCCCCTCTCCCCCAGCCAGCGTCAGGCCACAGGGCGCTGGGAGGGAGGCGGCTGCATTTTTTGCCTTGCCCAGAAATGTCAGTGCGTCACCATCACACAAAGTCCTGGCTGTTTGCTCCTGTGGTTCCCGGGCGATCTTGACAAGTGTCCCCTCACACAGGCTGAGGGGGGTGGGGCAGGAATGGGAGGCAGGTTCAAGGCATACAATTCAAATTCCTAAGGAACTATGAAGAGTCCTTCTATTCCTCCCCTGAAAACACAAAAAACATTCTTGGTCTCTATATTGGGCTGGGGGCTGGGCTTTGAGCCTTTTGCTGCACCTTCTTTGGTCCCTTGTGACCGCAGACAGGCTCCGTGGAGGAATTCTCTGTGTCCCAGAGACAGCTGGTCCTTCCCTCCTCCCCGCCCAACTATGCTGCTTGGGATTCCTGGCGCTCCTCCGCGGGCAGGCCCGGGTGTGGGCACCCATGGGGAGTAGAGCCCAGGATAGCCTGGGTTGGGGGTGTCCGAGAGGCTGCTGGCACGGCCCCTCCCCTGCCACATGCCTAGTGGGTTTGAGCCTGGCAGTGTGTGTGTGTGTGTGTGCGTGTGTGTGTCTTGGGAGGGGGTCTCTGCAGCGCCCGTAGCTCAGCCCCAGGCTGCTGGTGGTCTCAGAAGATGAGGGAGACCCATCAGTGGAGGATGCGAGTCAGGGAACTGGCCTTTCCAAGAGGTGTCTGGCCTCCGGTCCTGATAAGGGGCCATCCTGATAGGGAACCGCAAGCAGGTAGTGAGCCCTCATGCCCTAGCAGGATGGGACCATAAGGAGGTGCACCCGCTCAGGTTCACGTTACTTTTTAAGGGTCCGGGGGGAGGAGGGGATGCGGAGTGAGTGAGTGCTTAATGGGTATATGATCTCCTTTTTGAAACTAGAAAAGTGATGGCTGCACAACATTGTAAATGTACTAAACACCACTGAATTGTACACCTTTAAATAGTTAATTTTATGTTATGTGAATTTCACCTCAATTTAAAAAAGGAAAAGAAAAGAAAAGAAAAAGCAAATCAGCTACAACTGGCATGGCCCAACCCATTCCCTCCTTCTTCCAATCTTATTCTTGTACCTAAGTAAATATCTGTGTGGACTCTGGAACATTTCCTTTATATATAAGAAAACATATTAATTGAAAAATTGGAAAATATCTTGAAATCTTACATAATAAATCAATACACAGACATGTAAGGGGGCCCTCCCGCTCAGGTGCCTGCAAGTACAGGGCCCACACTCCCAGGAGCCCAAGGGCTTCCTCATGTTTGCTCCTCGCTTGCCTTACCTGTCCTGGTCCCGCCCGCAGTCACTTCCTGAGGTGTTCTGGGCTTCTGTCTCCTGTCACCACTTTTCCCTTTGGGTACAGGTGAGGAGGACAACTTTCACCTTCTCTGTGGGTCAGCATGAGGGTTAAAATCACCCATTGTGAGGGGTCTGAAGCCCCTCTGCAGGGGTTTAAATCCAGGCACTGCAGCTCACTCTCTAGGTGACTGTGGACAACTCACTTAACTGTTCCGAGCCTCGGTTTCCTCATCTTTAAAATGGGAACAACAATAATAGTTTCTACTTACGGGGGGCTTAGTGAGTTATCTGGGGTAATGTCTATGAAATGCAGGCCACAGGGACTGGAGCACAGCAGGGACATCTAGCTGGTGGGGATTGTTAAGGGGGTCCTGCTTGCCCAGTATCTGTTACGGACCTCAGCCAGGCAGAGAGCTGCAGGCCAGGGAGACCCTTCAGAGGCCTGGCTAGCCTAGGACTCGCTGATCCACACGCCGACTTAGTAAATCGTGGAGTGAGCTTGGTGACTGGGGTCCTCACGCTGCCCCAGAACAAAGGAGGGGGAGAGAGTTTGAGCCCCCCAGGAGGGAAATGAAGGGCATGCATCACCCTTGGAATGGAAGGCTGCAGAAAAGGCTGGTTCAGCCTCACCCTGCCTCCCTATCCTGGTTTCTCATAAACCCCAGTGGGCTCAATTTTTCCCAGAAATCTTCCCAGGAGCATTTTCATCAGTTTGAAGGATGTGCGTCTTTTCTCCCCTCCACCCTCCCTGGATTCCAGGAACTGGTCCAGGAGCTTTAAATCCAGTCAAAGAGGAGATGAAGACACAGGGTGTGTGGGTGACAGTGTCCCCCAGGTTATGGGGGCGGTTGGCCTGGTCACTGTGGAGGTGGGGAGATGGCATCAAGAATTATGCCAGCTGCCTGGCCCCACCCCTCATGGTTGTATGCAAATAAGGCCCAGTTTGTAGCCCCGGCCCATGAGCCATGCCCCGCCCCCCAAGCCCCTGAGCTGATGTCAGGGCACCAGGCCAGCTCTGTGCCAAGCGTGATTGGCAGCTCAACCCCTGTGGGCACTGCCTACCTTCTCCCACTGCCTCCTACCCACAACCTTTGCGGGAATGAGTAGAGGCTGAGAACCCTCCTCTCCTCCTCTGCCAGCCAGACTTCAGGGCGTGTGGGTGGTGGGAGAACGGCTCACTCAGGTGCTGGGGAGGGGAGGAGAGTCCCCTGAGGGCCTGAATGTCTGCTCTTCTGCACGCTCTTGCTCCCATCTGTTAGCACCTTGGCAGGCGACCCCAGAGGGCAGAGGAGGTGGGTGGAATGGTGGGGAGGGGGGAAGAATGGGTCCTGGTACCACATTCTGAGGGGCAAGGAAGCCAGAGGTGGATCTTGGCAGTGGGGCTGGAAAACAGCTTCCCTCCCCCCGGAGCTGCCCCTGGCTGCTGGGCCCTAGGGGATGCAGAGGTGGGCACAGCTCATGAGAGCAGAAACCAAGTCCAGAGCCTCCTGTCTGCCGAGGTGGGCCTCCAGGCTACCTGTGCCCCCTCTCCTCCCTCTGCCAGGGCCCCAGCAAGGAGGCAGCTGGGTGAGAAGCCTGATTCTGCCAGAAGCTGGATGGACCTGTAAGGCTCAGTGTGTGTATCTGAAGAATGAAAAATCTTTTCAAAGCAGGAATCATGACAGCCCCTCTTGCACAAAACCCTTCCAGGGCTCCGCAGGGCCCTGGCTCCTAGAGCAGCCTCCAGTCCGGCTTTAGCTCTGACCCACCTCTGCAGCTCCCTTCCCTCCTGTGCTCCAGCCACACTGGACTTTCACTTCCCGCCGCAGGACCTTTGCACGTGCTGTTCTTGTTCCAGGAACATGAGTCCCTTCTGCACCCAGTGAACAGCCGTGTGCTTTAGTTCACCGCTCTCAGTCAGTTCCCTAGGAAGGCCTTACCTGATCTCTCTGAAGGGTCCTATCAGCTTCCTTTCCTTCCCAGCTCTGGGTATAAATCCTATTCCTTAGGGCAATGTTTCCAAACTCCCTTGATAATAAGAACCATGTGACGTTCTTTTTAAAAATGCAGGTTCCACGGCACTTCCCATCCTTAGAGTCAGGAAGCCCAGGAGAGGGGGCTGGGCGCTGTTTAATGAGCCCCTCGGGTGATTCTTCCCTCACCACGGGTGGGTGGGCGGCTGATAGATGTGCACCCACCCCTGCTCGGCTCTGAGTGCCTGGAAGTGGGCACCGTCCTCTGTACGCTTGCAACCCTGCCTCCAGCACGGCATCTGGCACACGATAGGCCTCAAGAAATATTTATTAAATGAATGGATGACTATAGAATGAATAGAATTAGTTCCAGTGACTAACTTTAACTCAATTCCAAGTGTATTTATTTCCCTGCCTACACAAGACCAGCACACTAGGAGAATCCCAAGATGGACTGACATGTCCCTGAACTGAGTGAACAGGATAAGAATAAAGCCAAGGTGGGGACCCTGCCTGTGCTGTGAGCCCCGAGCAGAGGACAGAAGTGTCCTGGAGACCATCCTAAGGCAGCTAAACCCACCCTCTTCTCTGCGAAAGCAACGTCCCCCCAGTACAGGTGGAGGCAGAGACACTGTGTACACCTGTGGGGAACTGAGGCCCCAGAGAGAGGACAGGGTGACAACAAGAACAGCAGCAATAATTAATAATAAGTAAGATACACATTTTTGGCATCCCTGTAATGCTAGCCCTGCTCTGAGATTACACAAGTTAGCTCATGCAATCTGGTAGCTGTTTGGGCAGAGACGGTACCTTGATTTCCCACCCTGCACCCTCTTCCTCTCCCTTTCCTCCCCCTCAACTCCCACCAAGTGTTAAGCTCTGAATTGGAAGAGATCCATCATCCCTCCTTCCACCCAGCCGGGGCCTGGATTTCAAACAGCCCCCCTCCCCCCCCCCCATCTTTCCATGCAGGCATGTCTGCCTCTAACAGCACGCTCTTGCTTTCGGGTTCTGAGAACATCGCCACCGCCCTACATTCGGGGTGTGGGTCGTGGTGGGGAGAGAGGCAAGAGTGGAGAGTGTAGGGGTTAGGGGAGGGGGGATCAGGTGCCGCAGAGAGAGCCAGCCTCACCCCAGCTCTTCCCATCCCGAAGCCGGGCACCCACGAGGCAGCGGCTTGCGTTTCAAGATTTTGAGTTTGGCAGGACGCCTGCGAGGTTCATTTCTGAGGGGGCAGGAGATGGAAGGAGAGGGTGGGAGGAGCCAGAGGCTTTCCCCAGGCCCCGCCCAGGCTGCAATGGACAGGATCTTTGAGATAAAGAACCAGCTGGCCTGCACCCAGGTCTGCGGGGAATCCCTCCCCCTTGATGAAGGAGAGGATGGATGGGTATGTAAACTAGGGCTGGGAGGTGGCGGGTACCCTCCAGTCACTGGGCCCTGAGGGGTTACTATCAGGCCCCACCCCCAGAAGACAGAAAGGCGTGTTTCAGAGCTGGGTGGGCTGTGCTGACACTGAAGGCTTGTTTGCCTGCTGCCCACGCTGGCTGGGAGTCGCCGGCATGACTGGCCACCCCGGGGCTGCCGCTTATGCACTGCCTGTGCCAGTGGCTCCCCTCCCCCACCGCCCCCTGCCCAGCCTGTACCCCTGCATCTCTGGGGGCCGCTCCAAGTGCCCCAGAGGGCAAGGGCCTCTGGGTGGTGACCCTGGGGGCAGGGTAGGCAAGGACCAGAGTGCGCTGGAGCCCATGGACTTTACCAGGCCTGGTAAACAGAGCCCCTGAGAGGCAAAAATCTCCGAAGTCTCCACCAGCCTCACCCCCCTGGAGAGGGCAGGGGGCTGTGCATGTCCAACTGGGTGACTGGGGGGTGGGGAGTGCGTGGACAGGCCAGGACGTGTTCCTTCCCAGGGCTCCCCGGAGCAGGCGTCCCCCTGAAACCAGGAACACTCAGCCCACCCCTGAGCAAGGCTTCCCAGAATCAGTATTAGCTCCCCAATCCGCCTTCCCAAACCTGGGCCCCAGCTCTGCTCCCGTGGGTCTAGGAAGGAGGCCCCTTAGGAATCCTGGGTTTAGGATTTCAAAAGAAAGCAGGCAGCAAAGTGTTTCTTTGGCAAGGAGCACATCTGGGCCAGGGTTCCATCAGTCTGGAGGAGTGAGGTGTGCTCACAGCCAGGAGGTCACAGTGTTTCTGACCTGTCAGGGGGAGCAGGCTGGGGCAGGGGAGGGGGAGGGGTGGCATGGTTGGCCTCCTGGATTCTGACCTAGCCCTCTCGGTCTGTGGATCTTCGGCAGAGCCAGCTTCATGGGCGTGAGGCCTGTGCGGTCACACAGAAGTGCCCTGCCTTTGATTTAATGCTCTGCCAGGACCTACTTGGAGTTCTTAAATATTTTGAATAGGGGGTCCTGCACTTTCAGTTTGCACTGGACCTTGAAAATTATGTAGGTGATCTTGGCTTAAAACTCAAGGAAAAAGTGGTGGTTCTAGAGTTTCTATTTAGGGAAAGCTTGGAAGTGAAAAGCTGATTGGAAGTAAGAGCTGAGCAACTTGTCCTGAAGCTACACTTGATAATAACAACAACAACAACAACAAAAACAGCATGCTCTTATTGTGCTTACTGTGTGCCAGTCACTATTCTAAATGCTTTATATGAATTAACTCATTGAATTCTCACAACACCTCTATACAATCATAACTAATACTGTCCCCATTTTACAGAAGGAAAAACTGAGTCTCAGCAAGTTTAAAGCAGCAGCCCAATCAATCCTGGGCAGTTTGGCTCCACGGCCTTTCACCTTCTGCTAGAGCTCCCACTCGTTCATATTTAAAGTGGGTTTCTTGTAGACATGTGGTTGAGTCTTGTTTTTTCATTCTACTCTGACAGTCTCTGTTTTTTCATTGGTGTATTTATACCATTCACATTTAATATAATGATATAGTTGCATTGATATCTACCATGTTTATAACTGTATTCAGCATACTTGTTCCTTTTTAAAAAACATCTTCCCCTCTCTTTATGCCTTCTGCTTTTAAATGTTTTATATGATTCTATTTCTTCTCCTCTGTTAGTCGATCAATTATATTTTAAAAAAATTTAGTGGTTGCCCTTGAGGCTTTACAGTATCCATCACAACTAATCTAAGTCCACTTTCAAATAGCACTACACAACTTCAGAGAGTTTTCCCAATTTCTCCCTCCTCTCCTTTACAATGTGGCTGCCACTCATTTCCCTGATCCAGGTGCTACAATCACTGAACACGTTGCTGCTGTTATTGGGCATTTATTGCAGTTATTTGTTTCTTGAATCCTCGTAATGACTTTGTAAGGTGTGGGTAGGAGTGTCCTCAGCCACATTATACAGAGGTGTTGACAAAGGCACGAATGTTTAACGTTGCCCAGGTCACAGCCAGTGAGCGGCAGAGCTGAGCTTTGACCACAGCCATCCTCGCTGTATGTGGCAAGCAGCCTGCTTTCCTTTAGTTGTTCTATTCCATGTCAAACAATGCAGCCAAGTTTTCTAAAGAGACATTTATTCTTGTTTGCTATGGTGTTTTCATTTACTATTGTTCTGGTCAGTGTATTATTATTATGGGGGGCTTTGGAAGGGCTGATGGAGATGGGGAGCCACCAAAAGAGAACTGGGGTTCAGGCCTCATCCGTTGACTCCACCACAAATCACACCCCGCTCCCCGCAGGTTTAGAGCGAGAGGGAGGGGCTTGCAGTGCCGCCTTGTGGCTGAGGTGCGAGGGCTGGGGCACCTTATGTAGAAACATGGTCATCAGCTCCCCAAGGTCAATATTCTGGTTTGTGCTGCAAAACCTCTTCACAGAAGAGTCTAGTATCTGGATTCTCAGGCTGTTCCCAGGTGGCCTTCGGAGGGAGGCCAGAAGAGGCATTTTGGGGACCCTCCCTGCAGGAGCTCCATTGTCCGAGCCAGCCCAGACAGCCCCATTCTCAGGGGCAGGCAGGAAGGAGCACTTTCTGTTTGTAAACAGCAGCTACGCCCCGCGGGCATCCTTCCTTCCAACCCCTCCCCCCAGCTCTCCCTCTTTTGGCAGGGAGGTGAAATCTGGCCAAGGGTCCCGGGTTAGGAGTGGGCAGGACAGTCCTCCCCAGCCTTGCTGGGCTGATTTTCCAGGCCACCAGGAATCCCCCTACAAAGGCACCTGGAGTCAGATCTGAATTCCTGGGGCAGACACAACCCTAGCTGGTCTTTTGAGGGGGAAGCAGGCTAGAACAGAGGGGATTGAGGACCCCTCTTCCCAAATGCCTACAGAGCTGGAGCAATGGGTCACCCAGGGACAGGCTAGGAGGGTATACACTATGGTAGACAACTGTTTGTCTGACCAGCATTCCAATTTCCCTTTGAGGAAACGCCCTCCCCACTTTCTCAAGTGACCGTACCCTCCTCTTCCAGGAGACAAGTAGGTCAGCCCTGGCCGGTCAGCGCACTCCCCGCTGCCATGCTGGTTCAAGCTGCCCACTGAGAGTCAGCCCTGGGGTTTTCCTGGGACAGGTGGAGAAGAGGAGACCTCTATTTACTGAGCTTCTTTTTTTTTTTTTTTTAATTTAATTTTATTTATTTTTTTATACATCAGATTCTTATTAGTCATCAGTTTTATACACATCAGTGTATACATGTCAATCCCAATCGCCCAATACTGAGCTTCTTGAGCTGGTCAGATGTAAGTTTGGACCTGCTGGTGGCTGAGTTGCCAGGCAACAGAGGGAAAACAGAGCCTAAAGATGATTTTTTAAATGGCATTTCAAAGTGGTGGGGAAAGAATGAATTGTTCACTAAATGGGACAATTGGCTACACATTTAGGGGAAAATTAAATCAGATCCCTTCCACATATCACAGACAGAAACAGATACCAGTTGGATGAAATAAGAAAGTATTAAAAAGTGAATGTAGTGGAAGAAAATGCAAGATAATACTTTTTCAGACATTTGGGAGTGGGCAAAATCTTCCTTAGTGTGACACAAAATCCAGAAACCCCAAAAGGAAACTGTTTGTGGATTGGCTGCATGAAAACAGAGCCTGTATAGTCAAAGATACAACAGAAAAAGTTGAAAGACTGACAATGACGGGGAGAAAATATTTGCAACATTGCAACAAGTATATATAAATACCTCTAATTACAAAGAGGTCTGACAGTGGGACAAAAGGAAAAACCACTCAAACCCAAACCCGGCAAAGGACGCGAACAAGCAAATCACAGGAGAACAGTCAGCCAGACAGTGTTCACTCCTAGAAGCACTGATCAAAAGGGGCACCTCCTGGGAGGGGTTAGAAATGACGTCATGCGTGAACGGTTGAAGGCAGGGAGAGTATTTAGCCCAAAAGGAAATAGGTGAGGGCAGCACTGTCCAATAAAATATAATGCCAGCCGCATATGAAATTTAAAATTTTCGATAGCCACTTTTAAAAAAGCAAAAAGAAACAGGTGAAATTATTTTAATAATGTATTTTTCTTAACCAAAATAGTGTCATTTCAACATGTAATCAAGGTAAAAATTATTTATTGATTTTTGGTACTAAGTCTCAGAAATCTGGTGTGTATTTTACACTTATAGGCATACCTCATTTTATTGTGCTTTGCAGTTATTGCGTGTGTGTGTGTGTGTGTTTAACAGATTGAAGGGTTGGGGCCACCCTGCGGTAAGCAAATTTGGTGCCACTTTTCCAACAGCATTTGCTCACTTTTTGTCTCTTTGTCACATTTTGGTAATTCTTACAATGCTTCAAACTTTTTCATTACAATTTTATTTGTTATGGTGATCTGTGATGGATGATCTTTGATGTTACTCCCACAATTCACTGAAGGCTCAGATGATGGTTAACATTTTTTTTAGCAATAAAGTGTGTTTTAAACTAAGGTATTAAATTGCTTTTTTAGACATATGCCATTGCACACTTCATAGGGTACAGTGTCATGTAAATATAATTTTTACATGCACTAGGAAACCAAAAATTTGTGTGACTCGCTTTATTGTGATGGTCTGGAACTGAACCTGCCACATCTCTGAGGGATGCTTGTGCAGTGCACCTCTGCTCCAGCCAGCCACATTTCAAGTGCTCAATAGTTACAAATGGTTGGCAGCTACCATATTGAACAGCACAGTGTTAGAGGCTGAGAGAATGGACCGCAGGCTTCGGGCCACGTCCTGGTTTTCTCATTTGCTGGCTGTGTGAACTTTTTGATCTCCCCTGTCTTCATTTGAAGAATGGCACTACGGGCTGTGTGGGTTTTAAACGGAATCCACATAAGGCATTCGGCTCACTGGCTGGCACAGAGTTAAGAGCATAGCAAAGTTGTTTATTTGTAGTTACTAATTCTTTTTTTTCTTTTTTTTTAACATCTTTATTGGAGTATAATTGCTTTACAATGGTGTGTTAGTTTCTGCTTTATAACATAGTGAATCAGCTATACATTTATATATATCCCCATATCTCCTCCCTCTTGCGGCTCCCTTGTAGTTACTAATTATTAACCAATAGCTGATAAGTCTGTAAGCACGGTGGACAAAACAAAAGCCAATGTGTAAAAATGGCAGGGTGGGGACTTCCCTGGTGGCGCAGTGGTTAAGAATCCACCTGCCAAGGCAGGGGACACGGGTTCGAACCCTGGTCTGGGAAGATCCCACATGCCACGGAGCAACTAAGCCCATGCGCCGCAACTACTGAGCCTGCGCTCTAGAGCCCACGAGCCACAACTACTGAAGCCCGCACGCCACAACTACTGAAGCCCGCACGCCACAACTACTGAAGTCCACGTGCCTAGAGCCCATGCCCCGCAAAAAGAGAAGCCACCGTAATGAGAAGCCCGCGCACCGCAACAAAGACCCAACGCAGACAAAAATAAAATAAATAAATAAATAAAATAGTAATAAATAAATAAATAAAAAATGGCAGGGTGTTGGATTTGAATTCAGCATAAGAAAAAACTCCAGGGTTGAGAGCTGCACTGTCCAATCCTATAGCCACTAGCCCCACGTGGCCATGGAGCATGGAAGTAGCTAGTCCGACCGAGAAATGGTGAAGTGTAAAATACACACTGGATTTCCAGGACTTGGTGCAAAAAAAAAAAAGAATATAAAACATCTCACTAAATTGTTTAATGTTGATTACATGCTGATATCATATTTGGATGTATTGAGTTAAAGGAAATATATGATTAAAATTATTATTATTATTATTATTATTATTGCTTTTTAAAATAATATGAATGTATTCATGTTATATTTCTGTTGGATAGCACTGATTTAGAGCTCTGCAACAGTGGGATACAATGCTTGGGCGAGTGGTGGGTTTCCCGTCCTGAGAGGGATTCAAGCTGAGGATGAGTGATGGGGAAGTAGGGGCAGCACACGATAACTTCAGAGTTGGGGACTTGAGGGTTTCTGCAGCCTGAGTCTCCTAGCCACCGAGGGGCTTCTGGGGCTGCAGCTTGGTGCCTGGCTGGCAGGCAGCTGACCGTCTATCTGGAGGTGGCCTGGAAAGCAGCCGTCACTCCCACACTGCAGGGCTCAGCTCTTGCAAACAGGAGGCCAGCAGGACACTCTGTTGGCTCAGGGGCAGCCACTGGCCAGAGGAAGGACTGGGCCCTGTCTGCCTTCTGCATCCTTGTGGCTTGGACCAGCTCAAGGTCAGCCCATGAGGTCCCCTTTTCTCCCTGCTCCCAGACACTGTCTAGAGGGAGGCCCCCTCAGGCTCTCAGCTCAGCCCCAGATCCTGGGCAAAGCTCCCATGTGAGCAGGAGCTCTTGGTTCCTGGATGCATGGAGAGGCCCTTGGAGTAAGTATCTTAGCAGATGCGAAGCTGGGAGCAGCTGTTTCCTTTGCCCCAGTGGCCAGACAGCTTCCTCCTCAAGGCCTGTGTCTCATCGGGGAAGGGTCAACCCTGTACCCCAGAGTGGGCTTGCCTGATGCAAGCCCGGCAACCAAGAACTGGCGTGAATTTTGCTTAATAATTGAAACCTACAACCAGCAAGACAGTGTAGCCCGGAGGCTCTGTTCTAGTCATGATGCTCTCCCATTACCATGAGACCTTAGGCAAGTTCCTTCTCTCTTTGGGGTTTCCTTATTCATCAAACAAGGGAGGGGGACACCAAGTGGCCTTTCCAGATTTTTAAATTCAGGAATCCTTTGGTTCTCCCTGGCTATGGCATCCTCCTGTTTCTCACTGCTAAGTCCTGTCTGTCCCGACTGGATGATGATGGTGATAGCAACAATAAACAAGCTAGCATTTGTCAATTTCTGCTTCACGTGCATTTAATTTATTCAGTCCTCCCAACTACCTTATTAGGTAGGGACCATTATTATCTCCATTTTATGAAGGCAGAAGCAGAACTATAAGCCCCTTGTATTAGTCTGTTCGAGCTGCCGCAACAAAGAATCACAGGCTGGGAGGCTTAAATAAAAGAAATTTATCTTCTCAAGTTCTGGAGGCTGGAAGTGCAAGATCAAGGGGTCGTCAGTGTTGGTTTCTTCTGAGGCCTCTCTCCCTGACTTGCAGGTGGCTGTCTTCTCCCTGTGTCTTCACATGGTCTTCCCTCTGTATGTGTCTGTGTCCTAACTTCCTCTTCTCATAAAGACACTAGTCATATTGGAATTAGGACCCACCCACATGACTTCATTTTAACTTAATCAACTCTTCAAAGACCCTATCTCCAAATACAGTCACACTTTGAGGTACTGGGGGTTAGGAATTCGGGGGGCCACAATTCAGCTCATAACACCCCTCAAAGGCAGGAAGAGCCTCTTTCCCCCGTACCTCTCACGGGCTTGGCTCACAACAGAGACCCTCAGATAACCTTTGGTAAAGGGGGATGACTGGGGAGTAGAGGACGGAAGATGCCCCTCAGGACCCTCCAGGTCCACCCTGACAGTACCCCATGTAGTGCTGATGGCCGAGATGGGGGAAACGGCCATGTGAACAGAAACTGTCCCCTCATCATAGAAGAGTGCTGACCTCACTGGGGAGGGTCAGGAAGGCTTCCTGGAGGAGGCATGGTAAGGAGGACAAGAATCCTAGCCAGGTGGAGAGGTTGGGGAAGAGCTTTCCAAGCAGAGAGAACAGGAGGTGCAAGCTGGTGGGCATCATGAGACGCGGTGTCTTGTGATGGGGGCTCTAAGTGTCAAGTTCAAAGCCGGGGGACAGAAGTGGCAAGGGAAAGGAGACAGCAGTCCAGGAAGGTCCTGAATGCTAAGGAATGTGGACTTAACCTGAGCGCTCCAGGAGTTACTGAATGATGTCAAGCAAGGGAGTGGAAGGATGATTTTCCTATATTCACCACAATGGCCAGTGGGCTCCAGGCCAAGCCCACTCTCTGGTCCCTGCCATGCCTCTAACTCACTCACAGTCCTTTCTTCCCTTCCTCTAGGAAGCCAGGGGCCCTCTCATCTATTGTTTAGCCTGAACCACTCTGAACAGTTCAGCCTCCCAATCATTAGTCTTGAACAATCGCTTTGCAAACACGACTTTTGGGCACAGAGTCTGGGAAGGCTGTGTCCTGACCACACCGAAAGCTGGATGTAATCTCTATCTTTACAAGGACTGTGCATGCCTTGCTGGGCTCCCCACAAATGCTACTGTGGCGGTGGGTCAGGAAGAAGGGTCTCCTCTCGCTGAGCCTCTAGACGGGGGTGGGTGGGTGGGTGGAGGAAAACCCAGGGACTCCGAGTGGGCTAAATTGGCCACGTCCGGAGACACAGACGTCCCCTCCTTCAAGCTGCTAGCAACAACAACAACAATAATAATAGAGCAAGTATTTACCAAATGCCTACTCCATGCACACTTTACAAGATTCACTCATTTAATGTTCACAGCAACCCTTGAGGTAGGAACTATTATCTCTATTTTACAGATGAGGAAACTGAGGCACAAAGCGGCTAAGTCACTTGCCCGAGGTCACAGGTTGAACTGCTCAAATAAAAGAGAAAGGGGGCCTTTTGCTCGGTACAGATGAGGAAAGCTCCCTACGGCTTGGAAACAGTCATGCCATCAATTTTGGGCCAAATGCTTCATAAAAATTCAAGAGTGCAAACTAGCATCTCCAGTTTTTCCACACTAAGCTTTAAAATTTAGAAATTGGATGCAGTATTACAATGGAGAGATTTCTAGAAAAATCTGGCTCCTGGCTCCCTCTCGGAAAATTGGAAGTGCTGGCACCCTGGGCCCACATTCCCGCGTGGCCGCTGTTGTCAGGCAGAACAGCTGCTGGAAAGGTCTTCCCGCACTGGCTGCACGCTGTCCGGTCCCATACTCAGGGTGGCTGCCTACCCCGCGGGGGGGGGCGTTGGGTTTCCCTCCCCCCCCCCAACAAATGTAGCCATAAAAAGTAGTATTAGAAAGACCTTCAGAAATTGCCTTCAACACCTTTGTTTTACATACATGGAAACTGAGTCGCTGGAAGGCAACCACCCATGGTCACATAGCAAATTACACAGAATCTAAAAGACATACAGATGGCCAACAGGCACGTGAAAAGATGCTCAACATTCCTAATCATCAGGGAAATGCAAATCAAAACCACAATGAGATATCACCTCACACCTTCAGAATGGCTATTACCAAAAAAACAAGAAATAATAAGTGTTAGTAATGATGTGGAGAAAAGGGAGCCCTCATGTACTGTTGGTAGGAATGTAACTTGGTGCAGCCACTATGGAAAACAGTATGGAGGTTTCTCAAAATATTAAAACTAGAACTACCATATGACCCAGCAATCCCGCTCCTGGTTATTTATCTGAAGAAAATGAAAATACTCATGCTTAAAGATATATGCATCTCAATGGCCATAGCAGCGTTATTTACAATAGCCGAGATACGGAAACCACCCAAGTGTCCATCAGCAGATGAATGGATAAAGAAGATATGGTTTATATACACAATGGAATATTACTCAGTCATAAAAAAAGAATGAAGTTTTGCCATTTGTGACAACTAGAATCAACCTGGAGGGTATTATGCTTAGTCATATAAGTCAGACAGAGAAAGATAAATACTGTATGCTTTCACTTACATGTGGAATCTAAAAAAACAAAACAAATGAATATAACAAAACAGAAATAGACCCACAGGTACAGAGAACAAACTAGTGGTTACCAGATGGGAGAGAGGTAGAGAAGGGGCACAATAGGTGAAAGGAATTAAGAGGTACAAACTCCTGGGTATAAAATAAGTGACAAGGCTGTAGTGTACAACACAGGGAATGAAGTCAATATTTTGTAATAACTTTGTATGGAGTATATTCTATAAAAATATCAAATTACTATGTTTTACACCTGAAACTAATATAATATTGTACATCAACTATACTTCATTTTTTTAAAAAAAATGACACAGAATCTATGCATTTTCGTATGTGAAATGTCATTGTCTATAAAAATCACTTGGGGAAGTATTAAAATGCAGATTCCTCCTCAGCCGCTTCCCCAGAGGTTGTGATTCATTAAGTCTTCTGGGAGGTCCAGGAATCTACGTTCTAACAAGCAGCACCCACCCCACCCCTGCCACACACTGAGGGATTCCCTCAAGGGTGATCCTGGGACCATACTTAGAGAAACGTTGCTTTAGTCCCTGGGCACTCGGAATTACTGGATGGCATACTAGCATACAGGAGTCCAAAGGCTCAGGTTTTATCCTGAGTGACCATGGACAAATCCACCTTCAGCTTACTCAATGAAAAATGTCTTCTAACACCAGGGCCGTACATGGGGCTTCTCTTCATGGACCGTCCCGTCCAGGCTCCCACGCTTGCATTTTCGGGCTTTAAGGGCTCCTCAGCCCCTCCCTGTCCTCCCACCTACAGCTGAAGGTGCCAGGTCCGTGTGGATCCTGTTCCCCTCTCATTGTGCGGGTTTGGATGAAACAGGTTTTGGGGTGGGATGGGTTTTAGAGGAAGGGGCCTGGCTACAGAGCACTCCAACGTCTAACGACACAAAGGGCTGGTGTGTGATCACGTACAAAGGCTCGCAGATAAGCAGTCACACTTACCAGCCGGCCCGCCCCCCCGGCAGCTGGGGTGATCCCGTAGACAAGCAATGGGTAAGGGAATTGTCCCATTCACCCCTGGACAAAACACACTGCGTTTACAACAAGGAATCAAATTGAGCCAAGGGATCGCCTACTGCCACCTCCCTGAGAGGTCGGGCAGGGCTCTCACACACAACGTGCTCCCTAAAGGTCCAGATCAGCCCTCGGCATCAAGGTCCCAGCATGCGGTCACCACCCGTCACCAAGAGAAAAGCCTCTGTGGATGAGGAAGTGCTCTCCCGGGCGTGTGTTTTGGCCACCAGCTGCGAAGGAGAATGACGGTATCATAGGGCCACCTCTCCTTAGTGCTTCTCTCGCTCTGGCTGCCCCGCATGGTCAGGCATAAATCCCACCGCAAATAAACCACATGCGTTCTGCTCCTTAGTGCTCAATACCCAAGTTCCACCTAATCCTAATCCCCACGTAAGCATCCCGAGAGAGTGCAGTTAGCCTCGTCTCAGGATGAGGAAGTGGAGGCTCAGAGCTCACCAGAGGCCCCGCAGCGGGTGGTGCTGGCTCTTTAATTAAAGGAATGGAGACTCTTTTGTGTCTCAGTGAGACTCATTCTCCTCCTGGACACCCAGAATTGGTCAAACCGCCCTGTATGTCTCAGCAGGTGTGAGTAATATTGAACTTAACAAGATGGTAGCTGCACTGTCCAATACAGGGCCACAGGCCAGAGGTGGCCACTGAGCACCTGAAGTGTGGCTGGTACGAACTGAGATGGGCTCGAAGTGTAAAATACACACCAGGTTGTTTTTTATTATTTATTTATTTATTTAATTGGGGTATAGTTGTTTTACAATGTTGTGTTAGTTTCTACTGTACAGTGAAGTGGAGTTCCCTGTGCTATACAGCAGGTTCTTATTAGTTATCTATGTTATACATATTAGCATATATATGTCAATCCCAATCTCCCCATTCATCCCTCCCCCCTGTCCCCACCCTCGCTTTCCCCCCTTGGTGTCCATACATTACACACCAGATTTTGAAGGTGTAATACAAAAGAGAGGGGGTGTAAAATATCTTTATTGATCTGTTTTATCTTGACCGCATGCTGCAATGATAATATCTGAAATACTAGGTTAAAGAAAATATTATTAAGATTACACTCATCTGTTTCTCCATTTTTTAAAAATGTGGCTACTAGACAATATAAAAGTATATATATGACTCCTGTTTTATTTTCACTGGACAGTGTCTCCATTGTTTCCAGTTCAGAAGGCCCCTGCGTCTCTTATCAAAATTTCCTAACTGTATCCTAGCCACCTTTCAATTACAATCACCACGGAAGGAAGAGATGGGTGACACTTTCATTTGCCTACAGAGCCCAAGTCAGAAAAATATCACTAGCACTCTCTTTCTCATCCCCTCTTTTCTGCTCATAACTGTATTAATAATAAAGGAACCGTATTAGTCTCCTAAGGCTGCCATAACAAGTTACCACAATCTGGGCGGCTTAAAGCTGCAGCAATTTATTGTCCCATAAGAAGAGAATAAAGGTGGAAGTCAGAAATCAAGGTGTCTGCAGGGGTGGTTTCCTTTGAGGCTCTGAGGGAGAATCTGTTCCCAGCCTCTGGGGGTGGCCAGCTTCCTTGGCATTCCTCAGCTTGCAGCTGCATCACTCCAATCTGCTTTCATCATCACATGGCCTTCCCCTTTCTGTGTGCGTGTCCAAACTTTCCCTTTTCTTATAAGGACACCAGCCATTGGATTGGGGCTCACCTTACTTCAGAGTGACCTCGTCTTAAATACTAATTACTTACAACTGCAAAGACCCTATTTCCTAATAAGATTACATTCTGAGGTTCCAGGTAGACCTGAATTGGAGGTGTGGGTGCTGTTCATTCCAGTACAGGGACCTACTCGATTGGGCAAAAGAGGTCTTCTTCAAGGTGACCTGTCTTAATGACTAAAGTAGGCAAAAGTGGGGGGGCAAATGAAGCGCATCATGGTCACAGCCCCTGATGTGGGTTTGTATCAATTCTTTGAGTGACCAATAGGTTACTCTCAGGATGCTGGGGAAGCCAGCCCTGCCCCAGAGTGGCTGGGCGGGGACAGCTCCCCATGAGTGGAAAGTTGGGAGACATTAGTTCTGGGATTGCAAGGCAGTGGGTTCTGAGACCTGCCCCCACCAATCCCCCAACGGCTGAGCTTGCTGACCGGGGGAAGTGACCCAGGGCATGGGAACCACAGCTAGGACTGGCTGAGTCACTAACTAGCTGGGACCCAGGGATCCCAGGTCTACTCCAGTATTACTAGTCAGCTGTTTCAGGGGCTGGGGACATGCCCCTGGGTCAGGAGCCTCCATGCCGCCCAACTTCCATCAAACTCCCCACGGGGACAGGGGTTGCTCCCGGCTGCAGGAGTCCCAGTATCCCTGTGGTAGACCTGTCATATTTCAATGCTGGACTCAGAGTGGGACCCTGGGGCATGTGGGTCAGACATCCAGGTTTTATCTCTGGGAGGTGAGTGTAGCTCAGAATGACCCTGGGACCTGGTGTGTTTCTTGGGTTTCTGAAGGGAGAAGAAAGGCTTGGGCTGGGGAAACCAGCTCGCCTGTGAGGGAGGTGTGCTTGGGGACACAGGCATAGCACACTGTCCCCAAACCATGGAGCTGGACACCCAGATACAAGGAAGATACTCAAGTTGCTGGGCTGGCTTCCTCTGGATTTCCCACCAAGGCTGCAGGGGTATTTAATCCTCACAACAACCCTCTGAGCTAGCTGTTAATATTACCCCATGAACTTATTAAAGGTCTTGGTTGCATAAAACAGAATCTACTCTGGCTAACTTAACTAGAAAATCTTTTTCTTAAAAAAATATTAGGTAGATAAACAACAAGGACCTACTGTATAGCACAGGGAACTATACTCAATATTTTGTAATAACCTGTAAGGAAAAAGAATTTGAAAAAGAATAGATATATATATACATGTATAACTGAATCACTGTGCTGTACACCTGAAACTAACACATTGTAAATCAACTATACTTCAATAAAATGTACAGAATCTGCATGGTTAAATCAATAAAGTGTTGACAAAAAAATATATTAGGTTGTTCTCTATATTCAGGGTGGGAAACAAAAACTGGGTTTGTATGGTAGATGGTTACAGATAACACATACTATGGAGGGAGGCATGCTTTAACAAACACGCAACTGCCCTGACGCCAGAACTCCTGCAGACACAAGAGCCCTGCCATTGCATCTCCAAAGATCCAGTTGCCATTGCCACCATGAGCATCGAAAGCAGACAGTGCCTGCGTTGAACACCCCCATTCACATGGAAATCTTACATGGCTGCATCTGGTTTATAATCCAGGGCTTGGGTCCTAGATACAAGGGGCTGCAAAACTGAGTTTTTCGGGGGTTTTTTTTTGGTTTGTTTGTTTGTTTGCAAAACTGAGTTCTATTCCTACATTAACGAGTGTGGCTCATACCATGTGTACTTCTCCAAAGACAAGGTAATTGGAAGATGACAGGCAGCCACAAATGTGAAAAATGCCCCCAATACTCCACTTTACAGATGAGAAAACAGAGGCACAGAGAAGTTGAGTGACTCCCCCAAGGTAACACAGCTAAGAAATTGTAGCGGTCCGATTCACATCCAAGCTGTCTAACTATAGGGCTGAGTTCTCATACGGACAGGGAGGGTTTGGACAGGTGAAGATGGGCCGTGGGAGAGGTCATGTCCGATGCAGAGACCTGTGTGATCAAAGGCACAGAGGAGAGGGCTGCTCCTTGGAGGAGGACCCATCGTTCCTCATATCCTGCTGAAAAAGGCAACGAGAGAGGGGCTGGGAGTCTAGGTAGAGAGCTCTGAGGACCCATGGAACTCCCGCTGCCTGACACCCATCAGGTTACTTGATTCCAGGGCCCAGAGTGGCCACATGCCTGTGTTGGGGTCTCCAACACAGGGGACTGTGAAGGGGACCCGGGGCTCCATGTGTGGCCTGCTCCCATCACTCAGCCCCGTGCCCCCCGCCCCCCTCCTCCTTCCCTAGAGCCAGCAGGCCTCTCGGAGCTGGATGGTCTCCGAGCCAGGTTGACATTGATGGTAAACAGAGACATTCCAAACCTGGAGGAATCGTAACAATGTGTCACCAGGGGCTGAGAGCAGGGAGGTGACAGGAACCGGGCAGGGTTCCATCCAGGCCCAGCTGCAGTGGCCTTCGCAAATACTCCAAGTGCCTACTGTGTGCAAGACTTGGGGGGGCGGCATTCCTGAGTTCCCTGCCCAGAAACCGCGGCAGCCGGCACGCGGGCTCAGGGTCAGCCTGCGCTCGAAGGAGTGGGGAGAGTTTCGATCTGGCCTCTCCTCTGCCTCCCCGGCTCCTGGAGAGCTCGGAGAGGGGCAGGGTGGGGCCGTCAGAGCTGCCATCTCCTCGGAGGCTGGGCCGGGACTGCATCTCCTG